>NC_084931.1:28367333-28992333 GCF_958298935.1 Phragmites australis
AATTCCAAAGCACCCTATTCGTATTTATGTTACGATTGTTTATAAGAGGTTTACACATCGAATGGACCGAAAATCGGCCATTATGATGTAGATTCCATCTAAACACATATTTGCCACTATTTAACTGCACATGCACCATTTGAGATATAAGATGATGCCATTGTACCAAGTTATTTCCAACTAGTGCCCTAAGAAAGGAAGCATTTAGTGGAATACTACCGCTACCGTTGTGTTCTTCCTAAGAACAAATCAAGATTGTATGTGTTCGGGTCTCTTGGCTGCATGCCCAGGAGAATTGCTCGACCAGATAATTTCTTGCTAATGAGGATAATTCATTAGATAGCTGGCCATTGCTACCTTTCAGAGACTGCACAATTGATTTCTTGACTTCAGTGTGCACGCTGGTAGGAATTCCTGCTTTGCGATCATTTACCATGTCACCCATGTTGATGCCCATCTTCTCTTGATCTCTAGGATACACGATATTACTCCATCTAATGAAATTGTTTAACCTTCTCATACAAATATTTCCTTGAAAATCCTCAAGTAAAGAATACTGACCAATCTTATTCTGCCAATTTGGATACAAGCTAATCTTGCAGAGAAAAGCAAGTACCCTCTGAATGAATTTGTTTTTTCTCCACCGGAGGTGACTGACATACCTACATGTTAATGAAACTTTACCCCAGTCCGAGAACCAATACAATATAAGCTGCAGAATTTCTAGCAAAGCGAGTGACGCTAAAGTCAGCACTGTAAAAACAATAGCCACATTCTTCGAGTCTATTATGGTCACGTAAATTAATGAATAGTCCACTCCACGCACACGAATAACAGCCAATATAACCAAAGAGATCAATGTGACTGAGATAATTGCAGCGTAGATTATTTTGCATTCTTGGTAATACATGAGGGCATATTTGGTGAAGAAAAAATCGTATAGGAATCTTAACTCTACTTCTACCACCTTGAAAGCCCTACTATGATCCTCATCCCTGGCTAACAGCCCTCCAAAAATGAAGTCATGAGTCTTTTGAAGGCCAGATTCAGAACAAGAAAACCCAAAATAGTGTCGCCTGAGCAAATGGTACAAGGCAAACGAAAGACATACATCTTTCAGTTGCTCACCCTCAGCGGACTTCATCAGCCTCCCATCACAATGCCAGACCTGCTCAATGGTGATAACATTTTCATTTGTAATAAACTGCTTTCCATAGTAAGGAGGTTCCGACCTGATCTTGGCACCAGACCAGCATAGGTGGTAATTGTAGCCCTCCAAGCTAATGGGATCACATCTAGACTGCAAAGAAACAGACGGCCCATACTGGATACAGCTCAATATTGTTGGATGATGATTGTATGAACCCAATTGTGTATGTGAAAATGAAAACAATACTGTGTACACAGCCCACACAAGGGTTCTGATGCACCAGCTGCTTGATCGGCGACGGTAGGATCCAAGAGCAGAGATGAAGCATAGGAGGGCTATTCCCACAACCATCAGGGCCTCAACACTGACCACACGGCCCCTTGGGTCATGAAGCAAGTTATGTATGATGTTGGTGCCATTTTCAGAAGCTTGTTGGCCTCCCTGCAGCTCCATCCCGGATGTTGCTTCTGCTCCAACCACAACTGGTCTTTTACAGCAGAGTTGGATCCAGGCTTCAGCAATAAAGGCAATCGGCTTCTTTCAAGTAACCCGAGGAGAAAATGGGCAGATTTGAAGTATTGAAATTACAGATAGATTTCAGCTACTTTATTTGTCAAGAGCACGGAATGATTTACAGGCTAAATTCAATAACCTTGAATCCAGGAAAAAATAACTGGCTTCATCGGTGAGCTGACAAGCGTTTTTTTTTCTTGATCTGATGTCAGCTGATAAGTTAAGTAACTCTTCTTTTATACAAGGTCAAAGTCAGCAAAGCAGTTATTATTGCCAACCGAGAATAATTTCAATACACAGTACCTCGAATTATCCTTGCAGTACAATATATAACAAGTGGGCACCTCTCCTAAAATAATATAACTAAACTATAGCGTCTCTGTACTGAAGCGTAAATTTTACTATGCACTGCAAGCAGGCACCTCTGCTAAAATGTATTACCGGTTCTAAAGTCTAAACTCTAAATTGACAAGGACATTAATGGAAGATGTGGGAAATGAAATAATCTCCCAGGAACAAAATAAAAAGAAGCAGGCAGCATCAAAACATCAAAGGTAACTTATATGACACTTTCAGTTCCAGAAACAAATATCGGAGCCAACGATCGTGCGGGCGACTGGCCTCACACGCATTACGATGTCCGCGCCTAGCATGATCAACCAACCAGCCGTTGGCGCACAGGAATTTTCCCGAACACCTAGCGCGCATAAGATGTCCGCACGACCAAACCGGATCCCGGACCATGAAAATCCTACAGCAACCCCCCTTGTCGCAGGCTAGTACAGGAAAAAAAAATGGCCCGCATCGCGGGCCAAGCAACAGAAACGGCCAGGGCACGTACCTCCACAGCACACACGTTACTCCGCGCGGCGCGCTTGGCGAGACTCGGCCGTCACGGCGGAGAAGCTCGACGGGGATAAATGTGCCATCAGCTCCGCCGCGCGCAATGCCTCCAGTTCTGATTTCCCACCGCGCCGCCGGCGCTGGCTGGATCGCTGGCGACTGGAGAGGGATATTTGGGACCGACGAGATACGTGCTGGGCCGTGCATCGCCCAGAGAACGGGCCGAGCCTCCCGAAATTGGATCGTGGGTCATTATCGCGATCATGGCCCAGATGATTCCGAAGCTAAAATTATTGGATCCGCTCGCTGTTGGGCCTCGGATGGCCTCGTTTGGGGAGTTTTTTTAATATTTTTTATTAAAAATTTAAATAAATAGATTCCTTGTAGAAAAAATTACAAAACTAGACTCATACCGTCCTCTAATTTTCAGCGCTATGAGAAGGCGGTAGACGTCTAGTTTTGCAATTTTTTTCACGAAAAATCTATTTATTTAAATTTTTAATAAAAAAATATAAAAATAAAAAAGCTCTCGTTTGGGAGTTGAGCCTTTAGAATTCAGTCCAGTTCGGCCCCTTGATCCTGCACTGCAAGATGATGATTTCACATTTTTTTTTGGAGAGCAACTCCATGAAATGTAAAGGACCATACAAATTATACCTATTCATGGACAACTTTGCCTGCCCGACCAATGCACAGGGTCGGGCTCAGGCTTAACTTATCAGTCCATAGATTTTTCGGGTTAAACTTGGGCTTCAAAAATAGGCTTGAAACCCAAAAAGCTCATGCTCGGACAAAAAAAAACCGTTGTTGGGTCAGGTTTAGGCCTAGAAGCCTGTCCTGGCATCGGGCTCAGGTTTGTGGTTTTTCCGTCAGGCTTTTCAAAGCTCGCCCTTTCAACAGGTATAATACAAATGTTAACAAATGTTAATAGCACTGGCGGACACATGATGGATTGTTAGGGGTTCATCTCCCTCTTCCTCCCCAAACCTCTCTCTTCTTATTATTTCTCTTCCTCTTCCTCTTCTTCTCGTTCATATCTCTCCTTCCTCTCCGTATAGCACCAGCGGGTAAGGGGGCTTGAGCAGCTTCAGCCTCTTGCTGGATCCATCACTGGTTAATGGTGTGATGAAACTATAGGTGGAGCGTTCATTAGGTCATGTAATTCTTTTTATTTAAAGAAATAGGAAAACTAAAGCACACTCGAGTGTTTTAGCCTCATCCAGCGCTCGATTTTCTAGCCATGGTACAAACTCTACGATTTCACGCGGGAAGTGCTTCGTCTCCAACTCCTGCGAGTCTCCAACGAGCTTAGGGTTAGAGTTTCACAGTTTGGGGGTGGGGTTTTTGCGGAGGATAGTGGCAGACTTAGAGGGAAGCTCGCCGATAGCAGGGCGGCCCGCCCGGTGGTGGCGGTGCAGGGCTAGGGCAACGATGTGGTAGTGACATCTCTGCCCAGGTAGGCAGAGCGCAGCCGGTGGATATGATCAAGGTGGAGGTGACGATGACTACTACAACAACGATGGCAGGGGCGGACCTAGGGCCCGGCGACCTTGGGCGCCTGCCCGGGCTCCTTGTGAGCAAGCCCAACTCACAAACTCCGAAACTCACAGCCCAAATACGGCAATACGTAGAGCCAGAGACATCGATCAGCCACGAGCCAGAGACATCGATCAGCTACGTTCCCAATTCCAAAAATCCCCTTGCAGCTTGCGCAGAAGCGAGGGCGCCAGGTGTGCGACTGATCGACATCTTGTCGCCGGCGTTGCGCAATCTGCACTCTGCAGCATCTGGGCTCTAACAAATCGATCACTTGATTCACTGGTTCTCAAATCTCACGGAATGGCAGACAGGAAGCGGAAACTCAACCAAACAGGTAATTGAATAATTGATTTTTTCTCTTGATTTTTACTCAATAGTTAAACTTTATAGTTTGATTGATGGATCATCACTTCATCGGTGCCCTATTTAGTATTTAATTATCCATAGTTCTTTCAGGAATGAGGCGTTTCTTGGTTGGCACAAGGAATCAGTATGGTGACCCTGGTGGAAGTCACGGAACTCAAAGAAACTCAAATGGAGATGAGCCATGGGAAGTACCAGATCATCCAGAGACACAACCAAATTTGGGTAATGCCGTGACTGAGTTTAATCCGAATGAAATCCTATGTGACCCAGCTCTTAGGAAGCAAATCTATGAGTATGCCCCTGAAATTCAAGAACAAGTTAGGAGCGCATATATTCTGAAGGGTCCAACACAACCAACTAATCTGATTTTTCCTCGCACACAATATGGGTTTGGTGATTCAAGAGCCTTTTTGACATCGTGGTATAAGAAATATAATTGGTTAGAATATAGTGAGTCCAAAAATGCTGGATTTTGCTTTTATTGCTTCCTTTTTAAACAGCCAGGAAGGCCGAAACACTTTGGCTATAATATTTTCAGTAGAACAGGGTGGATTGATTGGAAGCATGCATATAAATCACTACCTGATCACGTTGGTGGTGTAGGTAGTGCTCATAACATGTGTGTTAAGAAATGTGATGGTTTTAAAAATCAGAGACAAAATGTGTCAAATGTATTCTTTAAAGCTAGTCAACATTCATAAGAATTGTACCAAATTCGTTTGGCTTCTACTCTACGTTGTTCAAGATATCCCTTAAAGCAAGGCATGGCTTTTCGTGGGCATTATGAGTCTTCTACCTCTTTGAACAAAGGTAATCTTCTGTAGTTAATAGATTTTCTCAAAGATAACAATGAAGAAGTGAGAGATGCCTATGATCGTGGTGGGTTAAATTGCAAAATGACTTCGCATAAGGTTCAAAAGGATCTTGCAAGATGTTGTGCAGAAGAAATAACTGAAGTGATTATGGGAGAGATTGGTGATAGATAATTCTCCGTGCTTATTGATGAATCACGCGATATATCGGTAAAAGAGCAAATAGCAATAATTATAAGGTTAGTAGCCAGTTCATTGTGTCCTTTGTCATTACCATTGGTACCCTATTTATTTTTTTCTTGTTCTGTTTTCTTGTTATACCGTTGTAGGTATGTGAACTCTCAAGGGAATGTTGTTGAACGATTTCTTGCTCTCATATATGTCACCAACACTACATCTGATGCGTTGAAGGAAGCATTATTTGGTGTTCTTGATAGGCACAAGTTATCTATTTCTAGGATAAGAGGGCAAGGATATGGCGGAGCTTCGAATATGAGAGGTGAATTTAATGGCCTAAAAAAATATTCTAAATGAAAACCCATATGCGTTCTATATCCATTGCTTTGCCCATCAGTTGCAACTGGTTGTTGTTTCTACCGCAAATTGTTGCTCTTCTGTTCATGATTTCTTCGAGTATGTCTCATTAATTGTGACCACAACAAGTGCATCTTGTAAGAGAAGGGACGCACTAATTGAAAGCCATCATCAAAATATTTTGGGTAGGTTTGGAAATGGTGAGGCATCTACAGGAAGGGGATTGAATCAAGAAACCATCATTGCCAGACCTAGGGATACTAGATGGGGTTCACATCATACTACTTTGGTTCATTTGTCTCAAATGTGGGACTCAGTGATAGTGGTGCTTCGTATGATTCATGAAGATGCACGAGTGCCAAGTCAAGCGGTTGATTTGATAGAGAAAATGGAGTGTTATCAGTTTGTTTTCGTTTTGAAGCTTATGCTAAGGTTGCTTGGTATCACAAATGAGCTCTCACATCTCCTACAGAGAAAGGATCTTAACATTGTTAATGCTCTTGAGGTTAGTACTAAGTCCATCGTTCCATTTTTCATTATCCCATTATTCCTTTTAATCCAACTCTTTTTGTTTATTGCATATACAGTTTATTCATGATGTAAAAGCTCGCCTGAACACCATGAGAGAAAGTGGTTGGGGTGATTTATTTGATGAGGTGAGGCAATTTTGTGGAGTGAAGGGTATTCCTATTCCAAATATGTCTGAAGAGATACCAGTGAGGGGTCGTTCAAGGCGTGATGGATTTACTATTACTAATCTTCATTATTATTGTGCCGAGATTTTCTATGTCATTGTTGATAAAATATGTGCTGAAATGAATCATCGGTTTGGTGAAGCGACTACGGAATTATTGATATGCTTCTCTTGTCTTGATCCAAAGAACTCTTTCTCTAAGTTTGATGTCAACAAGCTTGCTCGCCCTGTTGAAATTTATGATGGGGATTTCTGTGATCATCATCGTGCAATAATAAGGGAACAGCTTGAGACCTACATTGTTCATGTGAGGAGGCATGCTGCCTTTGCTTCTTGTACAAATATTGCAAGTTTGGCCACAAAGATGATTGAAACTGAAAATCATTTGGTTTTTTCATTGGTCTACAAGCTCATTGAATTGGCATTGTTAGTGCCGGTGTCAACAGCAGCAGTTGAAAGATCCTTCTCGACAATGAAAATTATCAAGTCTAAATTGCGCAACAAGATCGCCGATTGGTTCAACAACTTGATGATTTGCTACATTGAGCGGGAACTATTCAAATCACTTGATGAAGCTACCATTCTTCGACGGTTTCAGATCATTAAGACTCGAAAAATGCAGCTGCCTCGTACCCATAAGCTTGCATAGTGTCTCCTTTGGAGATATACTATTGGACTTTTGGTGGCAAATTGTTAACGCACAATTAATTTTAGTGTCGTAATGAGATAATTGCTGTGATATCTTCTTTTTCTTAATGTATGCATATTCGTATGTGTATTGAACGATGATTTTAGTTCCAAAACTATCGAGGCTGTCAACTATACTTATGTTAATGGTCGATATGTTTGTGTGAACGTGTTATCAGTTGTTATGTTCGCTTAGGCTCGAGAAAATTTCTGGGTCTACCACTGAACGACGGACTAGGTGACAGTGAGGAAGTTGTTGCGGTGAGGTAGGGTCTTGTCAGAGTGCCGGGCGAAATCGTACCCGCCGTGGCAGGGTAGCAGCAGTCCGGCACGTGTGGGCAGAGGCGGGGCGAGGAAGCTCAGGGAAGAAGAAGAGGAGGCAGTGGGAGGAAGAAGAAAGAGACGAGGTGTCGGATCATGATCCAATTGCTACAAAAAATCGAGCGAGGAAGGAGCTGAAACGCTCGATCATTGTTAGACGGGCCCTAAAGAAAAGGTTAGTGATTTCTAGCTGAGGACTGCATGGTCCAGATACATAACTGATAACTCGATCGAAGGCCAAATTTGGCGCGGAAGGCAACGACCAGTTCGGACCTCACCTCATATTCTCTCAGTGCCGTGCTCCCATGCATGCATAGATCCGAACTCTGCGCAGGCCTCCCACTCCCTGCCATTCCCTCGTCTCCTCCGTCCAAGGAGAAAGAGGCACACGCGCGCACGAACCTTGGAACGAATTCGATCTCGCTCGCGAAGTGGAGGTCGAGGAATCAAGCACTCGGACGAGCCGATCGATCAGGTTGATCTGCCAAGATGAACGACGCCGACGTCGGGAAGCAGGTCCAGCAGATGGTCCGGTTCATCCTGCAGGAGGCAGATGAGAAAGCCAGCGAGATCACGGTTGCCGCAGAGGAGGTACATGCTGCATACCTCTACATCTTACCACATCCCGAGATCTCAAATATTTCGCTTTTTTTTTCTTTCTGGATTCGTTTTTTGTGTTTTCAGTCACTTGGATGCAATTAATATAGCTTTTCTGTCTGTAATGTTCACACGAAACTAATTAAAAACCACGCTAAATATCAAAAGATAATCGGAGCACCATTCTATTTCGAGAATAATAGGCACACCGAGTTTGATCGGCAGGGATGCTACAAACGGTAAACAGATGTTCTAAAAGAAATCTTTGCAACCCGTATATATTATAGAAGTATGTACTCTCGAGATTAGACTAGTTTCCTATGTAGTCCGACACAATGTTGCGATCACATCACGCTGGATGTGCTTCTGCAGGAGTTCAACATAGAGAAGCTGCAGCTCGTGGAGTCCGAGAAGAGGAGGGTCAGACAGGACTACGAGCGCAAGGAGAAGCAGGTCGACGTCCGCAGGAAGATGTGAGCAGATTAATCCATTTTAACATCTCGTTCACTCATGCACCGAATCAACCCCTAAGTGCGCTGGTTCTGCTTGGTGCGCAGCGAGTACTCGACGGAGCTGAACGCGGCGCGCATCGAGGTGCTTCAGGCGCAGGACAACGTCGTCGCGGGGATGAAGGAGAGCGCCGGCGAGGCGCTGCTCCGCGTCACCAAGGACGCCAACGCCTACAAGAAGGTCCTCAAAGGCCTCATCGTGCAGGTTAGCTGGTTTGTTTAATTTGCATTGCTGTTCCGTTTACTGGATCGGAGATTCAGCAACACACGGTGTCATCGTCAGAGCTTGCTTCGCCTGAGGGAGCCGTCGCTGGTGCTGCGGTGCCGTGAGGCAGACCGGAGCCTGGTGGAGGCCGTGCTGGAGGCGGCCAAGAAGGAGTACGCCGAGAAGGCCAAAGTTAACCTGCCCAAGGTCATCATCGACGGCAAGGTGTACCTGCCGCCGCAGAGGACCAGCCGCGATGCGCACGGACCGTTTTGGTACTTACTCACCGCCTCCATTGCTAAACCTTCATTGAAGAATGGGGAGGGCGACGAGGGATACATGCTAATTTCATGTGAATGTGCTTGATGGCTTGCGTTTGATGGCTTGCGTCGTGTCTTTGCTTCGGATGACGAACAGCTCCGGAGGCGTCGTGCTCGCGTCGCAGGACGGCAAGATCGTCTGCGACAACACGCTGGACGCGAGGCTGGACGTCTCCTTCAGGCAAAAGCTCCCTGAGGTAGAGCAACGTTTGTTGCATGTGGTGCAATGTTTTATCTTCTTACTCTCGGCTACGCAGTGATTTAAAACGTTCTTGTGTTCTCTTGCAGATCAGGAAGAAGCTCTTCGGTCAGCAAATGTCGTAATACGTTTTTTTGGGTTCTTTTCTCCTGGAATAAATCAGAAGCGGCTCCCTATAATTTTTCTTTCTTTTTTTTTTTGTTTCCTGATAAATTGATACTCTACGATATTTCTTGGCCAGACATTCACTCCCAGTGACCCATGTAATGAGGGTCACGTTTGCAGCCAAGGAAACCACTCAAAGATTGGTGCTAGTATCTGTTTGTTTCGTCTGAACGATTGAGAAGAGTAGTCAAAACAAATGTCTGCGTAATGTTTCATTCAGAAAAGTGGCAATTCATAAGAACATTGAATCACCACCAGGATGCGGAATTTTCATGCATGATTGTTTCCAGTGAATTAAGATTTCTGATGTTTTGTTTCCAGTGAATTAAGATTTCTGATGTTTTGTTTCCAGTGAAATGTATTTAGTCCTCCGTTCTGAACTCTGACGGGGCTGGGTTTTTCGGTCATCTGATGTCCACTCGGCCTTGCATTCCTGATCATTTCCGGGCCGACAGCCCGACGCCGCCCGCGCTGAAATGGCGACCGCGGAATCTGGGCGGGCTGCGTGTGGCCCAACACTATCTTTGGGTCCAATCCTCTATTATATTATTGTTTGAATGATTAAAGTTACGAAATTATCAAGTAATAACAAAAAATTTAAAATACTTATTATTATGAATATCTAATGATCTATCAAATATTTCAAATAAAATATAATTAATAAATTGTTAAATTTAGAATTAAAAAATATGAAAAATTAGCAAGTTGGATTTTCATATGGTTTAGAAAGAAAAATATTTAAATAAAGAATCCAAATAAAATCAAATCAATATAATTTTCAAAAAAAATCATATTATTATGTAAATAAAATATTTATATAAAAATCTATATAAAATATAATTACTTAAAAATTATTGTGACAAAATATTACTCATCGAAAACGGCTGCCTCCGCTGCCTCTCACCCGACCTTATCCACTAGCCCGACGACTGGCCTCTCTCTCTCTCTCTCTCTCTCTCGGGGAACGCCCACGCCTCTCTCTCCTCTCCTCCGCCAGCCCCGCCGCCCGCCCTCCTCCCTGATACGCGTGAGCTCGCTCCCCCTGAAGATGTCTCCCACCTTCGCCGCTGCCCCTTCCTCCTCCATGTAAGGATTTGAAGTGCGGTGCCTCCGCCCTCTCCTTTCTCGGGGGCTTTGCTCCCCTTCGTGTCCATTTGCATATGGCATTCTGCGAAGCAGGTTCTCAACAATTCTCCTTTTCTTTTTGTTTTTTCAGATGCGGTGTTTGCATCCCCAAGGCTTGCCGTCTCGAAGCGCGGAGTACGGTTCCCGCGTCCAGATTTCTCCGTAATCGGATGCAAGGTACAATGTTCCCCTTCCCAGTTCCCCGCGTTGCAGCGCATTGCCAGAAAGTGATAGTGGTTGGATGAGACCCCATGAACTAGTGCAGCCGTTAGTTGGTTTACTTGTTGGGCACAGGAGCCCCATGTTTAAGCTAACAGCGAGCTAAGTACCTGGGCGCCACTGTGCCAATCTGGCAGTTTGTTTACTTGAATGAGACTAGGAATGATTGTTTCAAGTCAAAGCTCCCGTTTTCGGTTCTTCCCTTTCCTCGTGATGTTTGGAAGGCTGCATTCGATCTGTCGCCCTTGCCACTGTACCTCCACAGCATTCGCTCTTGGCTAAAATTGTGCTGTGTCTGTGAATTCTTATCTAGACTTGTGCTGAAATCGAAAAGAAACTAGCTAAGTGATTAGATTCTTAAGCTCGACAACAAGTTAAACTTGCAAACTTTTATTTTTGTTTTTACATTTGCTAGTTGCTCTTAGGCTGATTTATTGTTCGTTGTGTGTTCCACGACTTTTTCGTGGGCTGTTTGTTTGCTAAACACTAACCGCACTATCATTGCAGAAAAAAGACGGGCTGCTGCAGCTTGGTCCTTGAAGGCTGGTTTGTGGGACTCCCTCAAATCTGGGTAAAGTGTATTATGTGCCCTTCGTAACACGTCATTTATACGACTCCGTTGGGTTTTACGTTTTCATATACTACGACATGTATTTATTAATGTAAAAATTGTACCATCTCATTACATAAAGTTCCCACCTTAACCGAGTACACAAAAAATTCCCACATGGCCACATATGTGGAACAAAAGAGGAGAAACAGAAAGTTCAACAGCTAGGAGTTCACATCTTACTAATGGAGAGCCATATAAAGATGTAGTGGGACCAAATTGTGTTGGAAGAAAGAAAATTCATCTGCCTGAATGTAGATCTTGTGGAGAAAGTTATTTGATAAATTTGTTCCTTTTCTCCCTACTAGCATGGAACTATCTGGTTATTTCCCATTTCTGCAGTAAGCAAGGTAATCTCTCAACCTTGTGGTGAACATAGAGCCTGAACTCGCTTTATTGCATGTTATACACCCTTCTATGTAATACTTAATAGTCTTGCATGATGCTCCTTCAAATTTGAATCTTATGGGAAAAAGAATGCAATGTATTTGTTTTGCAGCTTTTTGAAAAATAATAACAGTACACAGACAATAGAGCCACCATCAAAACCACTTGAAGAGGAAGAACCTGTGCCCGAGGAACTAATTCTCCTTGAAAGGACACTACCTGATGGTAGCACAGAACAGATTATATTTTCTTCGGCTGGAGATGTTGATGTATATGATCTCCAAGCCTTATGTGATAAGGTGAGTTCACCGAAGTCTGATATTTATCACATTTATAGGTTGTATAGCCAATGATTCAGCTTATATAAGTAATGATTTATCAACCTGTTGATGAAATGCCGATCTCATAGGTAGGATGGCCACGCAGACCTCTATCGAAGATAGCAGCATCCTTAAGAAACAGCTACTTGGTTGCTACACTACATTCGATAATTAGGTCTTCAGAAACAGGTATTTGCCTCATAGTTTGATTACTACATGTGCTCTGTGATCCTATGGATTAGTTGAAGCATGTGTCCTAATCTGAAGGTTATTTGCAGAAATTCATTTTTCTAGATGATGAACATCTCAGTGTACTTGTAGAAGTTATTTGACAGAGGGAGAAGACAGGAAACAACTGATTGGTATGGCGCGCGCAACTTCAGACCATGCCTTCAATGCTACAATTTGGGATGTTCTTGTTGATCCTTCATATCAGGTGAGTTGGTAAGATTTGCTGTTTGTATTTTGACAATCTTTGCACACCACATCTATTATGTATGTTAATGAAAGGGTTTATATTTAAATAACTTAGATTTCAACTATTTCAGGGTCAAGGTCTTGGTAAAGCACTTATGGAGAAAGTAATTCGTACTTTGCTCCAGAGAGACATCAGCAACATTACATTGTTTGCAGACAATAAAGGTACAATTTTCGAGCTCTTCTGCAGCCCTTTTTTGTGATAAAAGCAAAGCAAATTTACAGGCTATGTCTAATAAGAATATCTGGCTATAATTGTATTTGTCCTATTTATGATTTTGGCTTGTCCTTTAGTAAAGCCATATGAATAATGCAAGAACCATGGAAAAGGAGGAAGGAGAAAACAAGCATGGTTAATTGGCTATTATTGGTTTTTGTGGGCACCACATGCCCTTTTATTCATGTGCAGAAAAACATAATTTGGAAATCATAAAAGAGGACAAAAGTCACTAAGGTTCCATAATATGGTTTTGCAAAGGTGGATTTGGGAGCCGGTGCCTCTGGGTAATTTGCTTTTGTACTAACTTCCTATAACACCTTATCTGAATCTGTCAATTTTGGGAGAGAGGGAGAGGTGCACCAACCTCATTTTACTAAAGGGTGTACTGGCTGCTTTATTTTTGTGTGTTAGTTAACTCAAGTGCTCAATATTTCTGTAGCACCTTGTTTTGATCAAAACACTGATACATTTGAAGTCTGGAAAATAAAATTCCTGTTCATACTTAAGTGGATGGAAAATTGAAGATCATGAAAGCCAGAAAGTGCAACCCAACAACAGTATTTCAATGAACTGACGGATTGCTCAACTTTCTGCTCCTTCGGTTTTGTTAATTGCAGTTGTAGATTTCTACAAGAACATGGGATTCGAGGCTGATCCCCAAGGCATCAAGGGCATGTTCTGGTACCCCAGATTTTAGCGCCAGCGGCCTAGTACCCTCTTGTTCTCAAAGGGTATGTCAGGTTGGAATCACGACTTGCTACTCCAGGCCAAATGGATCGTTCTTCACAGTTCATGCTGTGCAAAAGCAACCATTTTCTCTGATTCTCAAATGATGAGGTGCACGGCTCACCTCATCTCACCGATGCGATGTAACTATAACCGAAGCGAACAATACTATCCGCAGTATCGGTTTAGATATGTGCACTCAGAGCTCTGTTCATCTGTATGTATCCTTGTTTATATGCCCCACATGAATGTGTAACTCTGTATCTGTCGGTGACATAGGAACCAGGGGTCTCAAGGTCAGGACAGTAGAGTATCACATGGTATCTTTTTTTTAGGGATTTTTCCTCGAGTTTTGAGAAGATCAAGTTTCGAGAGAGGGTGTTTGAGGCTATAAACAGTGGTCTCTGAGTACTCGGTTTCTCGAGGATTTGAGAATTACAAGTTTTGAGAGAGGGTATTCGGGGTCATAAACAGTGGTTATTGAGTATCCGAGTTTCCTGATGACCTGAGCAGACATAGTTTCAGGAGAGGATGCTTGAGGCTATGAACAGTGGTCTTCGAGTGTTCGAGTTTCTCGAGGATCAAGAAATGGCATATCCGTGAGAGAGTGCTCAGTGTTATGAACAGTAGTCTCTGAGCACTCAGAGTTTTCTAAGGACCTGAGAAGCTTTTTGTCGGTGGACCCTACAAGAGCTCAGCGGTGATATGTCAATTGGTGAGACGTCTGATGCTGCATTTAAGAGGGAGTGTGGTATGTTATTTCTAACCACTCCCTCATGCCTGTTGTCACTCCCTGCTACTGCCTGGTAGGGAGGCGTGGGGATATTTAATGTGGCGGGTTCTATCACGCATTATTCGGCGCATCTCGGGATATCGTCGCAAGGCTCTAGGCATATCGCCTGTCGTTCTGCTGTGTCAGACTTGTTCTGACCGGACGGGTGTGCGGGGTTGCTCGGTGGCTGCTCAGTGGACCCTCCCTGCTGCATCTGTTGAAAAGCGGAATGATGACGATAGGATCGGACAGAGGCGTATTTTCAACCCCCCGTAACGTTAAGCTGCAGCCTATGA
Organism: Phragmites australis; assembly: GCF_958298935.1. Classification (NCBI taxonomy): domain Eukaryota; kingdom Viridiplantae; phylum Streptophyta; class Magnoliopsida; order Poales; family Poaceae; genus Phragmites; species Phragmites australis. The sequence goes on from NC_084931.1 coordinate 28,381,940, forward strand.
TGGTTATTTTTTCATTTATGACGTTTTGGGACTCGTGCTTTCCTTTCTGAGCATGCCAACCCCCCCTGGCGGTATAAAAGGAGGGGTGCATCCTGACGACGAGGACAAGTGCTTCAGAGCTTGGCAAGCCGGACAAGTTCTGGAAGTCGACCAAATTTCACGAGTTGAAGAATACTGAGACAAGCTAACAAAGAACAAGACACATGAAGCTCTAGACTTAGATATAAATTCTTGTAATACAAGAGGTTCTCAGAGAGACATTTTCAGAGTATTTATAGCATACACATAGGAGTAGGGTATTACGTTCCGTGCGATCCGAACTTGTCTAAAATCCTCTGAGTATTTATTTCTACTAGCATCCGATCATCCATACCACTACATCCTATTTACTCTCGTTTATTTTACATTCGAGATAGATTCAGAATCATCTCCCGACTAAATTTCAAAAGAGATCTCTTTAGATCCCCGTTTGTAGAATTTATCCTCCGTCAGTATCCAGCTGTCCATGTGCACATCATCAGTCTGTATGTACGAAAGAAATTGCTCTCCATCAACATCCCAGGACCTACTTGCTCGACCTGCAACTTGACTACTTGAACAGGAGTCTCCGTTTACCTTCAGATCAGTACCCATGCCCGGTTGCCCGAATAACTGATTTTGCCCGTGAGTCTGTTCCTGTCCGTGGCCTCGCGTGACGCAAGGGGAACGACTTTCCTTGCAGGAATCAGCTCATCTCGTCGGTCGCCGAAGCTCTCCTGTAGATCGGCAAAGCCACCGAGTGATGGTGTCACCGTCGGTTCTGTCAGTGTCGCTCCGTATCGTCTGTGACAAGCTGTTGATTTCGGTCAGCACGTGCGTTCCTCTGATCTCAAGCGGTTGGTTCAGCCTGTGGCTATCCATCCGGGCCAAACGCAAATGTGCACATAGGATTTATTTTAGCTGTTTATCCTTTTACTTATACCAATTCATGTCTGGATTCTTTTCATCTATTTTACGATTTTTCACCTATTTTTTAATATGAATCTTAATATAAATAAATGGTTTTACTAATCCATGTGTGCGCGGTGAAAATTTCCTTTCCGTCCATTCGGATGCATTGCTATGATTTGAAGACTAGAATAGCATGACGCATACGCATGTGTGCCGTCCACTGCAAAAAATCCATTTCAGTACGAAATGGTATTAAGCACGAGGCACGATGCCGTTTTTTATTCTGCAAGGATTTATAGGGCTCAGTGAAACCTTTTTCTAGTGTTTTCTTGTGTTTTTCGTAACAGTAGAAATGTGTTCAGTACTTCTTTGTAGCAGTAACAGCAATGGTTGGCTATGCGTTGCGATCGGAGATGTTAGCGTAGCGTGTCACGGACGGGATGGACTCGTCTGCGAGTAGTTAACGATTGGAACGAACACGATTATGTTTATCTCCCTTGATTGGAACGAGCCCGGCGGAGTTCCATCCCCGTTTCGCTTTTGCTTTGGATCTCTAATAAAAAAAAAAGAAACTAGAGGTTATAATTCCTCCTTGACTCCTTGTGTTTTCCATGGTCAAGTCGTTAGCTTTGTTGCCTAGCTTGCTGGAGAATCCTACCCAACCCAAGATAGTGATGCAGCTGCAAGCGGTTAAGCTAGACCTAGACCATCCAGATGAAGTAGTACTGACCAGTGACCATTGATGATTAGTACTCTCTCAATTGAAGAATAAGACATATTTTGTTTCAAAAAAAAAAAAAATCAAATTTATAAGTTTTGATCGACAATTAGTCAGATTATATACATGTTTAGTATATAAAATTTATTTTAATAGATATATATGTCAATATATTTTTTAATATAATATTGATTTTATAGTAATTGATAACATATTATAATAGAACTTAGCAGTTACAGTTTACTTTTGATGAATTTTTAAAAACAAAATATGTCTTACACTCTTAAATAAAGGGAGTAATAGATTTGACTGAGAGCACCAGACGAGAGTACGAGACTCCAGAGGAGCTTTAATTTGTAAATGAACAAATCTGAGACCCATTTTGGAACGTCGGATTTCCCTTCAATACTTCAGGAATATGATTGAACCGATTAATATGAAATTCCTGTGTTTCGAACGGGCTAGAAGGTTTATACACACCGAACCATACAAATCAACCTGTCACGCATATATGTGCCTCCTGCCGGGCTTGTGCACAGTCACAGCTATGTCATAGTTGATAGTACTGTCACCCTGTTCCTGCAACACTGGCTGCAATATACTCCCTCAGTTTATAAATACTTATCACATATTTTTTTACTATAGCAAATTTAACAATGTATTTTACCTAAAAAGATTTATAAATATTTGAAAATATATAATACTAGTGAAATTTATTTCATAATAAATCATCTAATAATATAAAAGTTTTAAATATCTATAATTTTTTTAAAAAACATACGATTAAATTTGCTACAGTTAAAAAAAAGACAGTGAGTACTAATCAACATGCTGCCACCGTAGTCAAACCCCACATCAAAACTAGTCCATGAGTGTCGACATCGATCTTGGACAGGTAGGCTCGTTCGGCACTACCACTATCTTAAAGCTACTTGTTAGCATGGCTCATGTACGTGCATGAACGTTAGCGGCAGCGAGCAGCGAGCAGCGTTCTTAGTGGCCAAGATCAGTAGCTTTCAAGCCTCACAGGTTTGACCAAGGGACAAGAGAAAAAGAGCAAGGTTTTCCAGCTTTTCCGGTGTTGCTTCTTGTCGTTCCAAACTTAGCCACGCATGCATGCTGCGCTCTAGGTGGAAAATATCGCCTTCCTACATATTTGACTAATAGTATCTATAAAAATATATTATTTTAGGTAGAGAGAGTTATATATTATGAAAGTTTTTTCATAATAAATCCAATAACATCAATCTTATATTGTTAATTTATAGATCTTGTAGTTATTGATGGTCAAAAGTGAAGATGCTTGACTTAATACAAACTTAAATAGACTTATATATTTAGGATCGGAGATAGTAGTAAACAGGATATACAGACCTCTCCTCGAGAAGAATACTGCCATGAATGCAGGGGCACTAGGGTGCATGAGTTCGCCATTTTTTACTTGATGCAACAGCAGCACCGTCAGTTTGCGAACACATACGCTAATTAATCGTACGCATGTGCAATTAGCAACATGATCGAAAAGCAAAAGGTAAAAAAATTAATCGAATTTCTTAACTGAGCCGTTAACCTACCAGTGGCTGTTCTGATATGCTCCACTAAGTTGTGCTCTTGACTTTCGATGCCTCGCTCGCATGCATACCTGCCGACCTCACCAGTCCCACAAAGTTTCTGCCGGTCGCCGTCGTCGGCCGCTGCAAAAGTTGTTGGAGGTGCCTGATTTTCTGGCGTGCATGGTGTCTGTGCTTCCAAGGCAGATCACTGTGCAGACTCCGCGGTGGTGTGAGAACCGAGAAGAGACTTCAAGTCATCTGGCACAGTGCGTTTCCTTTTCAAAAAAAAAAAAAAAACCTGGCACAGTGCCAACGGAGAGGGCGAATTTGGAAATTTAGACAATATACGCGACCGTATTTGCGAAATTAGACAACATGTTGACGTATTTGCAAATCTAGCACTCGTATTCGGTATCTCAAAATCCGAAATTTGGATTTCGGTAACTCAAATTCCGAAAACACCCCGGGCCCACTGAATTCGGCAATTGAGGTGCCGAATACGGCACTGTTCGGCACCTCAGTTGCCGAATACACCCAGTATTCGGCTGTATTCGGCAACTGAGGTGCCGAATACGGCCCACAGTGCCGTATTTGGCACCTCAGTTACCGAATACAGCCGGCCGGCATCCCATCTTTCTTTTTGCCGCGTCACATCAATCATTGTCACGTCACGTCATTCGTTTTTTCCATCCCGTGAGTTCGGCCGGCCGGTGAATTATTGATGCAGGATGCATGCATGTTGGCCTGCGAAGAGCTAAATAAATTGAGGTCGCGAAGAAGAGAGCAGCAACAGAGCAGAGAAGGGAGCAAGGAATGCGAGGAGCGGCAGAGGAGCAGCATCTCGAGTAGAGAAAGCAGCAGAAGAGGAGCAACGCGAGCAGCAGCCGCGGCAGTTTAATACTTCGAAATCACTCACTTTCGTACCGGTTAGTTATTAGATTACCTATTTAATACTTAGGTTAGTAATAATATTTAGAGTAATTAGCTTATTTGGTTAGTCAGTTTCGAAATAGATTAGTTCTTTCGGAAGTAGATTGTTTAATCCGTTCAATTACATTTATTTAATTATATTAGTTTATTTAATTAGAGTACTTAGATTATACAAATTAGATTATTTAATTACGTTATTATATTACTTAGATTATTTAATTAGAGTACTTAGTTTATTTATCTAATCTGTTGTTCACCTATTTGTTGAACCATGAAGCCTTAAATCATTATCATGGCTCATGGTGGTCTTCCCGAGCTTCTTCAGCAGCGGTACGACGAGAACCATAGGGGAAGGATGATATTCACAGGACAGCAGGTACCACGTTTATATGTGCTATTTTATTGCCACGATAATTTCGAACTAACTCTGTACATGTATTGGATAACTCATGCAGTTGGGTCCGTTACGAGCCCGGAGTGTGCACAAGATTAAGGAGTTGGACTCTCGATTCCACGAGCCACTCGCACGGGCGGGACTACTACCTTTCGCTCTCATGATGGCCGGAGCTCCCATGGAGGTCGGTGGTAGGACACCTCTGCCGGCGATTGATGAGGCACTGCTCACAGGTCTCGTCGACCGGTGGCGTCCTGAGACGCACACGTTCCACTTTCCTTTTGGCGAGATGGTTGTAACATTGAGGGACATGGCCATGCTGACCGGGCTACCAATCAGGGGTGCCCCGTTAATAGTTTCGCGACCCGCAAGGGAGGAGTGGAAGGGTTATGTTGCGGATAGGTAATTATTTGTTATGTAATGCACTTCAAATATTATAGTGCTATTAAAGCTTCATCTGACCATCTGCATCTTATAGGTTTGGTGTGCAATACGACGGGAAGGATGCTGGCCTCTTCATGTCCTGGGTTCATGGGCTCCCACAGTTCGGTCCATGCCCACTGGATGCGAACGAGGCTACACTTATGCAGCACTATGAGGTGTACTTGTACGTCCTGCTCGGAGGCATCATGTTCTGCAATACGACAGGCGATTATGTCGTCCCCCATATTGTATGGTTAGCAGCCCACATCGCGTCACATCCTTATGAGCCTACATCTTACAGTTGGGGATCTGCAGTGTTGGCTGCAACCTACAGAGGTTTGTGTGATGCAACCCAGCGAATAAAGAGGAAGGCAACTATTATAGGGTGCCTACACCTCTTACAGCTATGGAGTTGGGAATACCTCCCGGTTTCCAGACCTTAGGTGCTCAAGTGCTACTACCCAGTCCACATCTCCGATGGCATTGCCGATGACATAAGGCCAACGATGTGGTATCGGTGGATTCATGCCAGGCTAAGATGGAGTCAGCAGCAAGACCATGGTAACTACTCCAGGGTGATCAGTGACCTGGACGTCCTCAGCGCTGATCTAGTGGAGTGGGATCCATGGCGTATGGCACGAGTAGACGAAATTGCAGATGGTGGACTCATCGCATCCTCTTGTAGCCGTGACGCAGACTTATGGTTGACCACATGCTTCTTGTTGTACATGAACTGCGTGGAAGTATATTCTCCAGAACGTGTACAGAGGCAGTTCGGGTATCGACAGGTGGTGCCAGTACCACCACCACGAGACGCCGGATGGGCGCACCAGTACCACCACGACGACAGGTGGAAGTATATTGTTCGAACGTCTAGGCATGGGGGGCATGAAATCGTCATCGTCTTCGTCCTCGTCATTATCTAGATGATTCATAGAGGTCGCCTCTGTACCCCTTTGGTTCGCTGACTGTCATCGTCTTCTACGCGAACCAGGCATCACACCCCCGCCGAAGAGCATATACATCGCCAAGAAGTGTGAGATTTCTTTGTTGATCAACTGTTCGTCTTCCGGGAAAGCCTGACGCAGAAGAGGACCGTTCGAATCAATGGAAATAAGATAAGTAGGGTGACCAAATGTTTATATGACATACCTGAATATGGGATGCATACTGGTCCGGCGACATTACTATCGTTCTTTGCCTCCTAGAGAAACCTATCACAGAAGGATGGTCGGCCAGTTCGCGGACCCTCAGATACATTTGACGCCGGTGATACAAGAGGGCCCTAAGGTCCTCGGTGGTTACACATTGGAGCGGCGCGGTTAACCTAGAACATATGGGTCTTGCATGCAATTTCGCCACGGCTTGGATTATGTTGTTCTCCTTTAAGGGATCATCGTTTCCTTCACGCACAACCTGTAAGGAGGCATTAAGTGCTATAGTGATCGTTGAAGGTGTCCATGGAAAGCCTGTACTAGAGGATCCCGCCATAGATTTCTTGCTCACTGACTACCTACGCTCTGTCTCTGCATCAAAACACGGATCCATGAATATTTAAGAAACACGAAATAAATAAATAATATTACATTTACAATACAATGGTCACTTCTTGTCTAAAGGGGTACAGTGCAAACCACATAATGCACAACAAGTAGTACAACTAACAGGTGAATAACATTTTACAATACAAAGTCTCTAAGACAGTTCAGTTCGACAGTGGGCTGATAGTTTACTGACGGGTCGGGCAAGTCCTCCTGTCATGGCCAGGTTATTTGCAAAGTTTGCACCTGCGTAGGCCATCAACAGCATCTGCTTCATCCATGTCACCTTGCAGCCTTGTAGATCTAGGACTTCCAGGATCTGTGCGTCGTGCTCGTGGATAAGGTACCCACTTAGGGCCCTCGATCGATTTGTAGTTGGTTCCGATGTTAAAGGACCGCATCTTTGGAAGCTATGTGCTCCTCAATGCATCGATCGTGAAGTACGGTGATACGTACTGTGATCCGTCATTGCCACCTATGTCCCTGCAAGCGGCTAAGACATGCGAGCACGGGATATGGTGCAGTTTTGGCTTATTGCATGTGCACTTCACCTCGTTAGGTCCAAGTTGACATTGCTGCACGGTGTCCCCGGCACTATACCCTGAAGCATACCTACGGTGGCACATGACCTCAAAGTCATTGTTGGCCAAGTCGTAGATCCTCGACCGATGAAAGTGTGCCTTGCTCCTCCTTCTTGATATGATTTGCTCCACCTTAGGTGCAAACCGTGTGCTGCACTTCATATCAGCATTACCACGGTCTCGAAAGTAGTCCGCCGTTCTGTAGAATGTGAGCTCAATAATGGCACACAACGGGAGGCCCCGTACTCCCTTTAGGACATTGTTGAACGCCTCCGCTATGTTCGTTGTCATGATGGAGTATCTAACATGGGATACAATAATTTTAGAATGGCTATTTGCATAAGAATCGGTACAATATGATCATTACAATTCTATGCGCTAACCTGGCACTATGAGTGTCATGGATAAGGGTCCAACGCTCCGCCGGCTTCCCCGCTATCCACTGGCTAAATGTACCACATGAACGACTAACGATAGTTTGGCCCCAACCATTTGCGCCCGCAGTTGATCCTCCCCTGCTTGCTGGTCTGCCATCATCTTGCAAGTGGTCTCATTTAACTCTCTCCATATCTCGTTGAACTTCGCCTGCTGGTTCTGAAGACATAGCCCTTTGAATCTCTTTACAAGCGACTTGCTGCGGTACCTTGTGTACATGTTCGCGCCCAAGTGTCGCATGCACCATCTTCTCTCCACATCAGGCCATGCAATGGAGCAGTTTGTGCTATCATGCAGCACGTCTAACGCATGCAGAAGACCCTTGTTGCGGTCTGAGATGACACAAACTCGTTCCCTATTTCCCACGACACGTGTCCTCACCAAGGTGAGGAACCACAGCCAACTATCATTGTTTTCACTCTCAACCATTGCAAAGGCGAGAGGAATGATCTGATTATTTGCATCCGCCGCCATTGCTGTCATAAGGGTACTATGGAACTTGCCGCTCAGAAATGTGGCATCCACGCATACAACCGGCCTGCAATGCCTAAATGCTTCGATGCATTGTCCAAAGGACCAGAATAACCTAATGAGGTATCGGTCAGTGGTGCTATATGACCCATCATCTAGCCTGATCGGCTCATCCGCCATGGCCCACTGAGTCCCTGGATTCGTCATGGCAATCTTCTGCAGCAGTCTCGGAGCATTGTTGTATGACTCTTCGAAGCTTCCAAATAGCATCTTCAACGCCTTCTGCTTCGCTCGCCACGTGGTGTGGTAATTGATAAGCATGCCAGTCTTAGTGTGCACCTCCCCCATAATCGATTTTGGCGATAAACAAATTTCCGTGCCAATAAGCGTGATGAGGAGTTGGGCTACGAACCTCGCATCAACGCCATGGCTCACATTCCTAATAGCCTCTTCGCTGCATGTATGTGGGGTGTGTCTACTGATCACAAAATAGTTCTCATATTTCAGCTGATGTGCTCGTACGAAGTAAGGGTAATTCAGGTGCTTGGTACACCTAACCTCATACTCCGTAGGGTTAGACCGGGCGCACTTGTGGTCCCTTCTTGTTATTACAGCATAGTTGCTAATAAAGTAGACGACCTCCCCTCTGTTACGAAATTATTGCCCGACCTGAATGTCGCTATTCTGGTATCCCCAGTTAGATAAGGTGTTATACTCAACGACGACACACTCCAGGAGCCCAGTACCACGAAAGTACTGGATCGCCGGGACCGGGTCATCATTGTCAGCAGCTTCTTCATCCCCGCTACCACCGTCTTCATTATCCATGCATCCTGCATCGACCTCACAAGGGTCCACTCTACCTCCCTCTCTACTGGAACTGCCCTCCCCGACATGCCCTCCATCCTCTTCATGCATCACCTGCTGGCCTGAGCCTTCCACAGTGGTCACTGCATCACCTTGCACCAGTCGTGACACTATGTTTACGTACACTGCCATATCAAAGTTCTCCTCCAATGCCTTGCGTGAGTACAAAGCCCATGCGTTGTTCCTACTCATCTCGAACAACGTATGGACAACGACCGAGCTATTTGGAACAAGCCGCGGCCGTACACCCTCTAGGACAACAGTATGGAACTGCTGGTTCACACGCAAAAGGCGCATAATATGTGATTTCAGGCCATCTAGATCAATAGGTACCTCAACCGAACTCTCTATATGTTGGCAGTTCTGAATTGTTACAAGTCTCCCGTGCAAAACTGTGGAAAGTTCTCCATAATAAATATGGAAAATCATACCGTATCTCCTAAATAAATGTACATGTAATAAATAATAAGTACAAAAATAATACTAATTAAATAGTGCAATATACAACTAATATGCATCTTTGTTGCTACTGGACACTATCTTCTACGGTTCTACCAAACCTAAGTGATTAAACTAATCAATTAAATTGATTAATTATATTACTTTAATAAAACTAATTACCTAGATTAAATCACGTAAATTCATGTTACTATATTAAGTAAAGAATCTAATCACACTTACTAATAAAAATTATATAACCCAACTAAATCAATAATTTAAATACTCTAATTTATCAAAATAATATAATTAATCAAATGTACTTGAATGAATTTAACAATATACTGACGAAAGGACTAATATACTTCTGAACGAACTAAGAAAAATCTAATTGCAATTACTAATTAACTACGTAATCTAAGAACTTACCTTAAGGAAATTGAGCGCGGCTGCTGCTCGCGTTGATCCTCTCCGGCTGCCCCCTCTGCTCGAGCTGCTTCTCCTAGCGTTGCTCCGCTGCTGCTCTCTTCTCTCCACTGCTGCTCTCTTCTCTTCTCACTTCTCTCCTTTGCTGCTCTCTTCTCCCTTCTCCCTTCTCTCTTCTGCGAGCCAGGGCTTTTTATTAAGCGCAAAAGCAGCATCCCGCTGGCACGCACACACCGAAAGCATCGACACGACGTGAAAGCGACATGATGCACTGAATTCGGCAACTGAGGTACCGAATACGGCACTGTGGGCCGTATTCGGCACCTCAGTTGCCGAATACAGCCGAATACAGAGTTGCCGAATACGGCCCACAGTGCCGTATTCGGCACCTCAGTTGCCGAATTCAGTGGGCCCGGGGTGTTTTCGGAATTTGAGTTTCCGAAATCCAAATTTTAGAATTTGAGTTACCGAATACGAGTGCTAAATTTACAAATACGTCGATATGTTGTCTAATTTCGCAAATACGATTACGTATGTTGTCTAAATTCCCAAATTTGCCAACGGAGAGGAACATGCAACGACGTCTATGAGGTATGAGCTCTAGCTTGTCGGCTGTAGCTGAAATGGAGCTTGGCGCTCGACTTGTTGACTTCAGCCCTCTTTTTTCTGGCTACCTGCACTGTCGGTTTCGGTGCAGTATCACTACAAGCGAAAGAAAAATTCTATTAGGTCGTAGGTTGAATGATTTATTATTTATTTGTGTTGAGATTATGTTAAAAAGATAAATAAAAAAATTATATGATAGATAAGTATCAATATAAAGAATGAACGATTACGATATATATCATACTCTATATGGAGCTGACTTTTAATGCGTTTAAGTTCCGCAAGAGTGATGTCGATGCAAATACGATGTGGGGTGCAAGCACAGCCACTGTGTTCCTCAAGCTGTAGTTGTCTGAATGCCTATGTGTGGAAAATTGTCAACGACAAAAAGTTGTGAATTGGGTACAGTACTAAAATTTGGGTATATGGGTCCCAGGAATGAGTATTCTCCAGTGGATTTTAGATTTAGAGGAATAGTATAGATTTCGCGAAGCTCCATCTGTTTTCGCCGAAGAGGTTCGCTCTGGTTGATTTTGTTTTTCATTTGTTTTGTTCAAATGCAATTATCTAATGAGGAATAGTTCAATTGTTCACACGTTGTCACTCGGGAGGAAAAGTCTGCAACACGGAAAGCCCCACCACTGCATCCGCTAGGCAGGTTCCACTACCCTATAAAACGCGCGTCGCGACGGCGGGGACTCCGCTCTCTTCAGAGTTCAGTAGTAGCAGCGCAGCACGGCGCAGGTCGCCCAACTCCGCAAGAACCGCAGAGCAGGCGGGAAGTAAGCAAGCGGACAGGATCGGGCATCGAGAGCGAGAGGAGGCCGGAGGAGCAACGCCGCGTTCTCACTCGCTCCCCCTCTCCTTCTCACCCTGAACCGTCTTCTCCGCCGCCACTTTCTTGGTTTCTTGGAAGGGAGATCTTTTGGGCTCGAGGTGCGTGCGTTCTTCCCATAATTCCTCCCTTCGGTTACGGTCTGCTCGCGTCGTCGATGTAAGTTTTTGCGGTTCTTGTTCTTGACTCAATCATTGGATTCTTCTCCGCCTCATTGTCTCGGGCAATCATTGGGTTTTCTGGTGTTCTTTCTCAGCGTCTCTTTGGCTGTTTCCCTTGGTATAATCTTGTTTAAGTTTGGTTTGGTTTGAAGTCTAGACGTTTCTGTTCGTTCGTTTCGATAATTGTAAAAAGATTCTATTTTTCCAAGTTCCCTTTTAGGATAGACACGGTTCTATCCTAAGGGGAAACGCCTGTGGCTTTGTCAGTACTACTAAAATCATCGTCATATGCAAGCATCTGTTGCATCTTGTACAGTAGTTAGTTGGCATGTCGTGATTGCAAAAGTAGGAAGGTGTTATCATCAGTGTAGTTGAATTAATTGTTAGTGAAGCTGAGTAACATATGCAAGCTCATCGGCCTTTCTTCAGTTCCAAAAAGAAAAAGTTTTGATTTGATCGATCCGAGCCATACTTGCTCCCCGGTTATTTAATTTCGATTTTCGTGTAGAGGACAGTTGGTCCAGACAGTCTGTTAGAACTGGATAGGTGCACTGATGCTGTGATGCATGTGGCTAGTATCATATTTGTCCCTTCCATTAAAAAAATCATGCAAGGATAAGTATTTTTTTTTCCTGATCGTACATTCGTACCATCCGCATCATGAAGAAGTAAGGTTGTACAAATCATTACATATTACATGGATTTAAGCAGTGTTCTCTTTTCTTGGATAGGAACCGAAGTTTCGGAAGAAAGTGTGCTGTTGGGGATATGACGAGTCGCTGCTGATTGTCTCGGAGGGATGGCCAGGTTTGGAGGTGTCCTCTGTGCAGTTATCCTGGTTGTGCTGCTCCCCTGCTTGGATGTTACATTGGGGCAAAGTACTGACCCTTCAGAGGGTAATTTCTGGCTCTCATATTAATTTGATACTCCATTTGCCATTCATTTCTTTGGATTTTAAGCTAGGCAGTTCTGAGTTAGCTCTGCCTAGCAAAGCCGTGAGGCAGCGACCACTGCTCCATTGAGGATTTCTGTACCAAGCACCAACGAAAAATTTTGTCGTTCCATATTATCTGATATGTCTTGGCCTCCTACTGATGATTATTTTGGAGCTAGAATATTCATAGTATGAGCTTTAATTTTTGGGTCTTTATTCTTAGTTCTGAAATCTCTGGTGGATGTAAATAAAACTATGCTTCCTTAGTATTGTTTCGTTACATGTGCAAGTTTAGTCAGTGATAATTAGTTACTCGGTCTTCTATATATGTGGGCAGATTTGAAGGGTTGTCTGAAAAAGCTCCGTGAAGTGCCTGATTTGTTGTACTATTAGAAATAACTGAACAATCAGTTTTGGTTTTTCTGTATGATTGGATATATTTGTGAATGAATCGTAACTGATCACGATCTTTCATACAACTGAAGTAAGCCATTGTCACAGCAATAGTGAGCCATGCCAGTATTCACGGTAAACAAGATTTTTAGATATTGTGGATAACACCTTGCCAGTTTGTAGGTCCGTCTATCTACGCGAGAGGGTAATTACAGATGGATCTTTCTAAACAATCACAATAAAGAGGACAATAATTTGTGATCCCATACCATATCGCAGTGAAGCAAAAAAGTTCTCTTGAAAGCACATAACAAGCAATTGTATCTCTTATGCTAGCTAGCAGTTTGTCTGCAGAAAATATGAGATGTTTAGTTCAAAGTTCAAACAGTATTTTCTCACTGTTATATTAGGTTCTTTTGCGCGAATTTTTAAAACCTTGCTGCAATTAAATGGTTTCTTTTCATGATGCAGTCAATGCGCTCAAGGCTATCAAGGGAAGCTTAATTGATCCTATGAATAACCTTAAAAATTGGAATAGGGGAGATCCTTGCAGATCAAATTGGACAGGAGTCTTCTGCCACAAAGTGAATGATGATGCATATCTTCATGTAACCGAATTGTATGATCAGTACTTCTATCTTATTTATTCATCATATCTACACTTCCATTTTTTCTCTCTGTCAGTCTTGGTTGTCATATTTCTGTAATGAGATCTCTATTGAAGAAAAAACAATTTTTACATTTAAATGCTAAGGTCTATTTTTATGTGGCTTATTGAGAAAAATCATATTTTGTTCATGTATCCATATTCAACTTAAATAAGAGCTACCTTTACTGGTAACTAACTGCCTATCTCCCTTGGTGTGAATAATGTGTCCAATCATGTAACTCTAGTTTTCATTGTTATAGTTGACATACTAAGGAACTGAGGCTAGCTCAGTTGGTTAATAGTGTGGATGTACATCTAGACCATCCAGGTTTTAGTCCTCTTTGATGTGAATTTAGGTGCCTATTTTTTCTTATTTATAGTATCATCTAGTTCCTCTAGGTTGGTCAAGATTTTTTTAGTTGACATACTAATATAACATAGAACCTCTATTCTGTTGTGTTTAGTATAATCCTTGTGTTTTAATCTTTTTTTCTGTCTTGCAACAGTAAGTCGGTTACTGTAGCAACAATATGTCGGTTTGCAACAGTATGTCGGTTTGGAGCCTATATAATGGGCTGCACCCCCTCCCCCCGTAATAGAGCTTAGGGAAGAGCTTCGGAAGTTCTGGATGAGTTCCACCTATTAAAAGCTGTTAGCAGCTATAGGTTTTTGGATATTTGAATAAACATCAAAAGTTGCTGGCAACGAGAAAACTCCTGTGTCCAGTATGTACTCGTGTGTATGTGATTCCAACCCACTTATCGCAAGATTGAATCCAACAATTGGTATCAGAGCCAGGGTTGATCGATCCCGACGATGTCGGCTCCTACGAGTGGTGCGACTTTGAGTCCCCGGAGGCTATTCAATTGCCGTAGCTCCCCATCGCCATCGCCATCGCCATGATGATTGCGATGCCAGGGCGTCGGTGGACGCGATGTGGTCATCCAGCGTGTGGTTAAGGAGATTGTTGGCGCATCGTACCCAATCCTCACACGGAGCAACTAGGCTGAATAGAGCCTGCTTATGAAGGTCATGCTGTAGGCTCGTGGTCTCTAGGACGCAGTGGAGTTTGGCGATGCGAATTTCCAGGAAGATCGCATGGTGTTAGAGGTACACCTGTTCAAAGGCCGGGTCGGACTTCGACTTTTTGGGGTTTCTTGGGTTTTTTTGGGCCGGTCTCGGACTTTTTCAGGTTTTTTGGGGTTTTTTTTGGACAGGGCTCGGACTTTTTCGAGTTTTCTCCGGTTTTTCTGGGTTTTTTGGGTTTTGGGCCTATGTTTAATCCTAAGCCCTGGCCAGAAAAATCTGTAGGCTAGGAAGTTAAATCTGGCCCTATGCACTGGTTGGGCTAGGTCGGGTCAGACTTTTTCTGGCCGGGTTGGGTCGGGCTTACCGGGCGGAGCTGCCCATGAGCAGGCCTAGCTGGAAGCCATCCTCCATGCCGTGCCCCAAGAGTTGATTTGCACACTCGCTGTCAAAACAAGCGCCAAGCAGGCCTCGAACGCCATCACATTGATGCGCATCAGCGACAATCGTGTCTGCAAGGCCTCGGGGCAACAACTGCGGCAACAATTCGAGGCAATTTTCTTCTGTGACGGGGAGACGATTGACGATTTCATGATGTGTCTCTCCGGCCTCGTCACCAACCTCGCCACGCACGGAGAAACGATGGAAGAACAAAAAGTGATAGAAAAATATCTACGAGTTGTCCCTAAGAGATTTTCACAGACTGCTCTGTCCATTGAGACTCTTCTCGATCTCTCGACACTCACGCTGGAGGAAGTGACTCAGAGGCTAAAGGCGGTGAAGGGTCGTCTCGATCCGAAAGAATCCCTTGCTATCGGCGGAAAGCTCCTCCTCCAAGGAGCAATGGCTCACGCGCATGAAGGAGCGGAAGTAGAGCGAAGGGTTCTCAGGCAACGGCAATGCCCGTCGCCATATGCGCGCATCGCAGATGAAAGGGGGAGGCAGCGGCTCCGATGGTAAGGAGGTCGCGCGTAATCTCTCTCACGACAAGTGCTGCAATTGCGAGCGCTATGACCATTAGGCTAAGGACCGCCGATCGCTCAAGAAGGTGTAGGCTTATTTGGCCCAGGACGAGAAAGAAGACGAGCCTGCGTTCCTGATGGCGCAGGTGTGCGCTCTCAGTGATGCGCAGGAGCCACCGCCAAGCCACGTCCACCTCGACAAGCCTCACGCGCAAGTGCACCTTGGTACCAGCGATGACGGCGAACACCTGGAGGGATGGTACTTCGACACCAGGGCACCAACCACATGATGGGTCGCCATGATGGCTTCGTGAAGCTTGATTGAGGTGTGGTGGGCTCCGTCCGTTTCGAAGATGGCTCGATGGTCGACATCCACGGCCGTGGCACCATCATGTTCGCTGGAAAGAACGGAGAGCACAAGGCATTCGCTGGAGTCTACTTTATCCCACGGCTGAAGAACAATATCATCAACGTGGGCCAACTGGACGAGGGGAGCTCTAAGGTGCTGATCGAGGACGGCATCTTGCGGATTTAGAACCACCAGCGCTGCCTGCTTGCCTAAGTTCGTCGCGAGCGCAATCGGCTGTATATCTAGCGCCTCGACGGTGCTCGTCCCATCTGTCTCGTGACACGCCACGACGAGAATGCCTGGCGATGGCACACGCGCTATGGCCACATAAGCTTCGATGCACTTCGGCGACTGGCGCGCCATGAGATAGTGTGAGGCCTGCCGCAGCTAGAGCATGTCGAGCAGCTGTGCGACACATGCGTCACCACTAAGCACTGCCGAGCTTCGTTCTCGTCACAGGTCAAGTATCGGGGGAAAGAACACCTCGACCTCGTCCATGGAGATCTTTGCGGTCCCATCACGCCGACGACACCAGGTGGACATCGATTCTTCCTGCTGATGGTGGACGACGCTAGGCGCTCCTGGCTACGAAGAGCGAGACGGCGGTGGCGATCCAGGCGGAGGTGGAGAGCGGTTAGAAGCTTCATGTCCTATGCATAGACAATGGCGGCGAATTCATGTCCATTGAATTCACGCGCCACCGCGCGGATTGTAGCATCCAACGACACTTCTCCACGCCGTATAGCCCACAACAGAACGGTGTGGTGGAGAGGCGCAATCAGTCGATCGTCACCACGGTGCGCGCGCTCCTGAAACAGAGGGCCATGCCAGCGGAGTTTTGGGGAGAGGCGGTAAACACCGCTGTCTTCCTGCTCAATCGTACATCGACGAAGAGCCTGGATGGCATGACGCCATTCGAGGTGTGGCACGACGGAAGCTGGCGGTGAACTTTTTGCGCACCTTCGGCTGTCTGGCATATGTCAAAGAGGTGTGACTGCATCTGCAGAAGCTTGATGATACGAGCATGCCCTGTGTCTTCATCAGGTACGAGCGTGGCGCGAAGGCGTACCACCTTTATGACCCGAGCACTAAGTGCGTCCGCGTGTCATGAGATGTGATCTTCAACGAGGACACCGGATGGAGCTGGGAGGCGAATGCAGCTGTGAGCGTGGCTTCGTCAAGCGACTTTACCATGTAGTTCATGGTGAGTTAAGTCCATCTCCCGGCGACTGACGGGCCCACCTCAGTCGGAGGACGAACATCCGTCGGTTCGTAATAGGAATCGCCACCGCGTCCTAGGGCCCGTGATAGCGGCGCTAGCGGAAGTGGTGTTGGCGATGGCGGCGACCTGGTGGTACGGCGAGTGGTGAAGGAGATTGACTGATCGACTGCGTACTCGACGCTGACGCGGACCAATTATGCTGACTGGTCCCTCATGATGAAGGTCATGTTGCAGGCGCGAGGTCTGTGGGACGCAGTCGAACACGGCGTCGACGACGTTGAGGAGAATGGGACATGGACGTTGGTGGAGCTACCGCGTGGATATTGCTCGATCGGGTTCAAATGGGTGTTCAAGCTCAAGAAAGATGAAGCTAGGGCTGTGATCAAGCACAAACCAGCCTCATCGCTAAGGGCTATGTGCAGCAGTCGGACGTGGACTTCGATGAGGTATTCGCACCTGTTGCCCGTATGGAGTTCGTGCGCTAGCTGCCAAAGAGGAATGGCCACTCCATCACATGGATGTGAAATCGACATTTCTCAACGACGAATCAGAGGAGGAAGTGTATGTTGCACAGTCACCAGGGTTTGTTGTCCCCAGAGAAGAGTACAAGGTCTTACGGCTGTGGAAGACGCTCTACATCCTGCGACTGTCACTACGAAAAAGCAGAGGAGGAACGGCTGCCTGGCTACAGCAACAACGACACAATGCTTAGGGAGAATATTGTTAGTATAATCCTTGTGTAGTTTAATCTTTTTTTTTGCTTTTGTTACTGTAGCAACAGTATGCCAATTTGCAACGGTGTGTTGGTACTGTAGCAATAGTATGCCGGTTTGTAGCAGTAAGTCGGTTACTGCAGCTACAGTAGGTCGGTTTGGACCCTATATAATGGGCTGCACCCCCCCCCCGGGCCTAGTAGAGCTTCGGAAGCTTTGGATGAGCTTCACCCGTTAGAAACCGTTAGCATCTATAGGCTTTTGGATGTTTGAATAAACATCAGAAGCTGCTGGTAGCAAAAAAACTCCTGTGTCTAGTGTGTGCTCACGTTTGTGTGATTCCAACCCACCTCTCGCAGGATCGAATCCAACATGTTACTCCTTTCGGCCTAAGTTCACAACTCCTAGTCATTGCTTAGGCTTCTTTCCTAAGGCTTTTGTTTATTTTGACATAAAAGGTATTTTGTAATATTTATTTACCTTTTTATCTCAATATAATATGGAAAATAATAATCCAGTATCTCAGAAAGTCATTTTCATTCCTGTAATATTCAAGTTGTTCCTAATGGCATTATATTTTACTCCATGCAGACAGTTGTTTAAGAGGAATCTCACAGGTTCTTTGGCACCAGAGGTCAGTCTTTTATCTCAGCTGAAAACATTGTAAGTTCCGATTTTCAAACTTGCTCATTTTCTTAAGTTCTGCATTTCATAAATATTAATTTGTACTAGCTTCACTTCACTATCTCTTCAAATTTCAATGCGTGCATAAGTGCATGGTGCCATACTAATGTTTATTCTCGATTTTCAAGCTATTGTATCATATATTAACTCACTGTTGTTTTTCTTGAAGGGATTTTATGTGGAACAACTTGACTGGTAGCATACCAAAGGAGATAGGCAACATTACTAAACTGAAACTTATGTAAGTTTTTTTTCTATTATTTTTCTTGCCTTTCATTTAATCGTTCAGCATGTCTTAATCTTACTGTGTACATAAAAGAACATCAGTACGACAGTTTTGTTCCTTATTTATAAACATTCACACCAACATCTGAATGCAAATCTATTTAACAACATTAATTTGGTTAATTTTTCATGCCTTTTGCAGACTATTGAATGGCAATCAGCTCTCTGGTACTTTACCAGATGAGATCGGCAACCTTCAAAACTTAAACAGATTACAGGTTGACCAAAACCAAATATGTGGCCCAATACCTAAATCATTTGTCAACTTAAGAAGTGTAAAACATATGTAAGAATTGTTATTTCTATTTTCTGCGCTTTTCCATTTAATTTGAACGTATTTCTAACCTTAATTGTCTTGTTCATTTTAGTCACATGAACAATAATTCATTAAGTGGGCACCTCCCATCCGAACTGTCCAGATTGCCTGCACTTCTTCACCTGTATGTGGAGGTCCACTTATTTCTGAATTTTTCTTCTTATGCAAACTATAGTATGAAATATGGAATTATTTTCGTTCTGATACTGTATCTAAACTTTGCAGTCTTGTTGACAATAACAATCTGTCTGGACCTCTTCCTCCAGAATTAGCCGAGGCACCTGCTTTGAAAATATTGTATGAACTCCAATTTTCTTGCAAGAGATTCATATTTATCTAACTGTGATACTCAGAGGAAAGTTGCTTATAATAGCAACATATACTTGTTTCTTACATTCATATCTTTTGGTTTCTAGTCAGGCTGACAACAATAACTTCAGCGGAAGTTCCATCCCTATGACATATGACAACATATCCACACTACTAAAACTGTAAGAATGACCTATTCTGTTATTCTTGTTATTTTTCTGCCTTTCCCACTTACTATATAATAGTAAAAAACTGCAAATACCTTTCATACATCATATTGTAAGTTAGTTTCGGTTCAGAAGGTAACTACAAGTATCCGTCATGCCAACATCCAATGTCCATAATGCTTACACATAATAAATTAGTCAAAGCTGAGGAGAGTATTTCTTGTGTTATCAGGAGTCTTAGGAACTGCAGCTTGCAAGGAACTGTTCCTGATCTGAGTGGCATACTTCAGCTTGGCTATTTGTGAGTACATTGGACCTACTGAACTACATCCTTGTATTAGTTCTCCAATAAATGTCTTTAGCATTGTGACTACTGACTGCTACTTTGAACGTGGCTCTTGGGAATGTTAAGGTCAGAGAATAAGATTAGAGTAGTTTTGCCTTTACGATGGTCAATGGGCGACCAAATTTTCAGTTCGTGCAGTTCAGGAAATAACTGCACATGTCTTAACTAATTCTCACGTGCATTTTTCAGGGACCTCAGCTGGAACCAACTGACAGGATCGATACCAACTAATAAGCTTGCTTCAAATATCACTACAATGTATGTAGCTACGATAATTTTCTCTATTTTCCTTCCATTATCGGGCTAATTTTGAGTTACATTGCAGTGATTTGTCGCACAACATGCTTAATGGAACTATCCCTTTGAACTTCTCAAGGCTTCCTAATCTTCAGATATTGTAAGTGTAGCTTGCTAAATATAGCTCCAAATAGCTTTGTGTTGAATATGAATATGATTTTGTATATGATTCTGTTTATTTGAAATTTAAATGTGGAATTTTCAATGCATCTCATTTAGTGAAGACGTTACATTGATATCTGACGGTGCACCTTTTAATCTGCTCATAATTAGTTTAAAGTCTGTGCTCATTTTATCTTGATCAATTCAAAATCACAATAGGTACGACTTGCATTAAAAAATTGCATTTGCAAATAGGAGTACATATGCTAAAGTTTTCAAGCCATCATATAATTTGTTATGTTTTATTCTTCTTGTATCACGAGAGAACTTCATTTTACAGGTCACTTGAAGACAATCATCTCAATGGCTCTGTTCCCTCGACAATCTGGAATGATATCATTCTTACTGGAAATAGAAGCCTTGTTCTGTACGACCCTTTTTTTCAGAAGTATTTATTTTCAGCTGCTTCTAACTATAGATATGTAATATATATTTTTAATAATGCAGGGACTTCCAAAATAACTCTCTCAAGACAATTCCAGCTGCATTTGATCCTCCCCAAAATGTTACAGTCATGTATGTTCTCATGCATACATGCAATTGATTGCAAATTTGTATTCTACATAAGCATATCCATAGCCTATGTTCAGTTGCATGCTTAATTGCGATTATGCAAGTTTAATAGCCATTTTTTCAAGAATGCGTGCAATATTAATAGCTGAATTGGGCATTTGATGGTTAACACTGTCTCATCTGTCAAGTTCGAGCTGGTACTTAACTCCTTTCTCCTTTTGAGACCTAGCTTTTACTGATCTATGTAACAGTTGAGACTGCATTGTTAGAACTTGACAATATTTTTCACATCCTACACTTGTACTATTTTGTTGAGGGAAACGGCACTTGTATTATGTTGCATGTGTGAAAATCAGAATCAGAACTGAAGATTGCACTTTCCTCAGGGACAAAGGAAATACTTCGTTTCTCTTTTGACTGAATTTCTCATTTAATGGATAGTAATCACCACTGTTTTCATTTTGTGCAGGCTATATGGAAATCCTCTGTGTGGGAATACTAATGCAGCTCTGATAACCAACCTTTGCCAACCCCTGTCAGTAAACCAGCAAACATCGAAACATGAACAAGGCTCCAACTTAAATTGTGCACCTTGCCCAACAGATAAAAATTACGAGTACAATCCATCATCTCCTATACCTTGCTTTTGTGCCGTTCCGCTTGGAGTTGGACTTCGGCTGAAGAGTCCAGGAATCACAGACTTCCGTCCCTATGAAGACGCCTTTGAGATCAACTTAACCTATTTGTTGCAACTGTTTCCTTACCAGCTAAATATTGAGTACTACATATGGGAGGTTGGTCCAAGGCTCAATATGCATATGAAGTTATTTCCAAGTAATACAAGTTTATTCAATATGTCAGAGGTTATGCGACTCAGACACGTACTTGCTGGTTGGGAAATTACCCTTTCAGATGTGTTCGGTCCATATGAGCTTCTCAACTTCACACTAGGTTCCTATGCAGATGGTATGCTCACTTTAAAGCTATTAATTCTAGTATTCAAAACTTTCAGTTGATATGAGTTGCTTTTAGCTTTTGTTTAGTTTTCCAGCCAGAACAAAAAAATAGGATAGCAGGACTTGAGGGGAGCTTCTGTGTATTTTTCTTGTGATATTATATTGGCGTGAGACTTATTTGTTCTTCAGAGTACACGATGTCAAGTTTTTACAGCCTTTCTGTTAGCTTGATTAGCAGCATGTTGTGGTTAACGACTGCATGAAACAAAATAGCCTATAATATTTCCTCGCAAAAAATATATTGCCCACTTTCATAAATACTGCTGAAGATTGTTGTAGAAGGTAAAAGAAAAGGTTGTTTTCTTTTGACCGAAAAACTGTGAGTTCCCCATAGTGCAAGCCATTTTATAGATTTAAAAAAAAAGAGTATTTACAAGCAGAAAAACAAAAACAAAAAGAACAGAGAGAAAGGTTAGAAGAAAAAGGAAAGGTTATAATGTTTCATTTTTAGAGGCAAAAATTGAGTAGCAATTCATTTTTTCCTTGACTTGTGTTTCATTGAATTTTATTTCCACCACACTAGCTTTTCCCAATTACTTTAGTCTATTAGTGCTAACAAATATTTTATGTGTTGTACTATTGCAGAACTTCCAAATACAGCTTCAGTAGGTTTAAGCAAGGTGGCACTGGGCAGTATCTTGGCAGGCACAATGGCTGGCGCTATTGCACTTTCTGTGGTAGTTACCACCCTTATATTGCGACGGCGTTCAAGATATAAAACAGTCTCAAAGCGATCATGTAAGCTATCATACTTTTGTGAGAAAAAACTTCCACACCATATACAGTTTTAGGCATATTTAATTGGCTCTACCGTTCTTGGCACTTTTATTAGAAATAAGATACATGCTCTAGCCGTGCACATGATTGTTGCTTCGCTTTAAGATCATTGCACATCCGGTTGTGTGAGTGAACTTTTAGCCTCGCTAGCAGACAGCTCGCTCAAGAGATAGCACCTGAAGATACATATCACACCTTTTGCAGTGTCGAGGTTTTCTGTCAAAATTGATGGTGTAAGATGCTTCACATTTGAAGAAATGGCTACAGCCACAAATAATTTTGACCTATCAGCCCAAGTTGGCCAAGGAGGTTATGGGAAAGTCTACAAAGGTCTTATAGCCGATGGAGCAATTGTAGCGATCAAACGGGCACATGAGGATTCTCTTCAAGGTTCAAGGGAGTTCTGCACAGAAATAGAGTTATTATCAAGATTGCACCATCGCAATTTGGTTTCATTGGTTGGCTATTGTGATGAAGACGACGAACAGGTGCAAAATTTTGATTTGAATTATTTATTTAGAAATGATATTTTGTCAGTATCATCCTGATAAGCAGATGTGCATGATTCTATAATCTAGAATATCCATAATGGTATTTTACTGCTCATTCGAAATTGTGTTTTACAGATGCTGGTTTATGAATTCATGCCAAATGGTACTTTACGTAATCATCTTTCTGGTAAGTACTTGGTGCATCCCATTTCAAAATATATATCTAGCTATTATATTAGGTCTGTGCGCCAGTATACCACAATCCTGGCCTACCCAAACTGGGTGTTATGGACTTTGAAATCAAGATCAGCTATTCCGCAAGCAGTTTTCTCAATACTATAATTTGATACGTTTTCATTAGTGACTTATGGTTGGAACTGTTGAAAGTGTATTGTGTAATGCTTGGACCTGTTATCAATATTGTTAATCTACATTAAGCACCTCTCCTTATTTTACAACATTTGTCAATCACAGCCAAGTCCAAAAGATCTCTCAGTTTTGGTTTGAGATTGCAAATTGCATTGGGTGCCGCAAAGGGAATTTTGTATCTACATACTGAAGCAGATCCCCCTATATTTCACCGCGATGTGAAGGCCAGCAATATTTTGTTGGACTCCAAATTCGTTGCGAAGGTAGCTGATTTTGGTCTCTCAAGGCTTGCTCCAGTGCCAGATGTTGAAGGGACATTACCTGCTCATGTGTCCACTGTTGTTAAGGGCACTCCGGTAAGTGTTAGTCACATCGGCAATATTACTGTTATCATGCTTTCTTATGCAGCTGTACTATATATCATTACAATTTTGGCAGGGCTATCTTGATCCAGAGTACTTCCTAACTCATAAATTGACGGACAAGAGTGATGTCTATAGCCTTGGGGTTGTGTTTCTTGAAATGTTGACTGGGATGAAACCAATTGAGCATGGTAAAAACATAGTGAGAGAGGTACACAATCTTAAACTTTGGATACATACTGCTTTTAAATGACAGTCCTATTCTCATAAAAAAATGACAGACCAAAACAGGTTGAAAATCCATACGCCTAGACCGTCTAGTATTATCATGAAATTTGTTTTGTGCTTGCTTTTGTAGAATGGAAAGTATATGGCACAATCACCACACCACCAATAGGCTGGGATGGCTTTTCATATATAGTCAGCCAAGAGCCCAGATTAGGAAGTTTACAGGATCCTCAATTAGAGGGGCTAATCTAGGCAGGTTACAAATATGCATGGCTATACAATATTCTCTAATAGCTTTGAATAAAAAACCACACATGGCTAAGCACATAGGAGTATGTAGTTATGTACTGAAAGAAGTGCATTTTACTATTGCCGTAGGTAAACTCAGCTTGCCAATCAGGCAATATTTCTGAAATCATCGACAGTCGGATGGGCTGGTGCCCTCCAGAATGCATCGGGAGGTTCCTCTCCCTAGCAACCAAGTGCTGTCAGGATGAGACTGATGCTAGGCCTTCCATGTGGGAGATCGTCAGAGAACTTGAGGTCATCTTGAGGATGACTCCTGAAGAGGACCTTGTTCTGCTGGAAACTTCCGAGACAGACTCAACTGAAGGGAGTAAATCATTGTCAGCTTCAGCATCCGGGACTCTCTTCGTCTCTTCGCAAACCTCTGGTAGTCTTGATGCAAGCAGTGGCATGCTTTCTGGAAAGCTGATTCCTCGGTGAAGTGATCTTGGTATTTTCATTGTGTAATTCTTGTGAATATGCAATGTTCTGTAACATTGTAGACTTACCACTCTAGGTCCCCTGGTTTGTAAATTATTCAGCCGGATGTAGAGTAGAAAATGATGTGCGACACAGGAACATTGCTGACATTTCCATTCAGCTTTTCTTTAAACATGTTCGGGGCATCTTAGGTATTGAGGAAGTTAACAAGGTTTCGCTACACACATAATGGCATTAGCAATGATTCTCACTTCATAGTCTTCCAAGAAATGATTGTCACTTTATAGTCTTCCAAGAAATGATTCTCACTTCACGTACACAGAAGCATTGGTAAACAGACTCTAGATTAGCAGCGGCGATTTCAGAACATAAGTGCTTGACTGTCAAACTATTTCTTTACATTCAATCTAGGACTGCCTATGTTGGTAAAAGTAGCTGTTGCCGCAATACATGGGTGGTAATTGGACACCCATAATTTAAGAAAAGAACAGGCCAACAAAAAGAAGCAAAATGGATGACCTGACGAATAGCGCATCGCTATTACGGCAACATTCTTTCACTGAAGAGTACCTACATTTCAAGTTTGATGTAAACTAATATGCAAACTACCGCCTTCCACGGAGTTTTCTTCTTTTGGCACCTTTTGGAGGTTCAGGGGAAGACTGCTCAGCCACAGGTGAATCTTCCTCGTCAGGTTCTTCCTTTGTTGGATTCTTGTCTTTTGTATCCCCAGCAGCATTCTTGTCATAAGTCTCAGCCTCTTCTACATCATCATCTATGGCTTTGATGATATAAATCTGCAACAGATAAAGAATTGCATGTGAAGGCTACATAAGTACACCCAAAAAAAGGCAACTGAATATACATAAGAACAAATATTTAGCCCAGAGCGCCAAAAAAGTAAAATGACAGAATTATTGATAAGATATTCATGGAGCTCCATATCTATGAATATAGAGTAAGTACAGCACAATGTGTGCACGAACACACAGGAGACAGATCAGTATTAGGGCCTCAGTTTAATAATACAATTGTAACAAGCGCAACAGCATAAGAACATGGCAGAGCTAATTCCTTACTTGCCATACTTACTTGAGGGGGCTCTTTTGCTTACGTGTTCTCTTCCAGTGTATTCATGTCAGAAACTTTGGATTTGGATTTCACTTCTATGTCAGATGTGGAATTGGTAGAGGATAAAAAACGTTTGCAAGTTTAAACAGTCATGATAAGAAAATCTATCAGGTCTATATTAGTGTGGAATATGGTACTAAACTTAAACGCAATATACCTTAAATCTGTCAGGCTCGGCCAATTCAAATACCAAGGAATCCCCATCCTCCAAGTTGTGGTGCATCGCAAAGCCCCTCCATCCACCACTTAGACCAGTTCGGTTTCCAATGTAGACAGCGTCAAATTCAACACCCTCCTCATCCTCCAACACCATCCTAAACTCTCTGGCAGGCAGATTCTTTTTGCAGAAGCTGGTAGGAAGACCCTTGCATGATGTAAAAAAAATATATATATCCTTGATTATTAGTTGATTCTATATTTTTGCGCCAAAATTAGTCAAACAGATTGTATAGCATCTTAGACCTTACAAGCCAAAAGCAGCTGGACACATGTGATCGAACCATGGTCTTAACAAACGACGGGTTCTCAGGGTCTAGACTATCTTGAAGTTTCTCGGCTCTTCTAAAAGCACGCTGTTGCTGTTCATAAGAAGCAACTCTTCCAGTGTATTCCCTTCCCTGCTCTGTACCCTTACTACTGCGCCTGTTCAGCACAAGAAGGTAGCCAATTAGTTGAGCCCGGACACAACACCATCTAATATACATTAACAAACTAAACGAAAACATTACCTTTTGCGACGCAGAAAAGTATCCAGCTCACCAAACTGGCAACATACAAAATGCATCTCAGTATCAACATTAGCATTGCAAAGCACAAAATATTTCAGCATTTCAAGAACAAAAACACTTCCTTGCACTCCAAATTTCAGCAAGCACTAGATTTCATGCCACATCACAGCCTCAGGGGGAAAGTACAAAGACCATAAGGGGGCTCATGCGCCACATCCCAAATCTAACCCAGATGTAATGGAATCCTAGCTACGGACATAGTTCACTTATTCCTCCAAGAAAAGAAATGGTTACTCCATTACCAATAAAATGATGAGATCATAATGTAATCCCACAAAAATCAAGGAATGATCCACAGTGAACCAACCCCTTCTAGAACGAGTTCATTCCTCACCTCAAATCAAATACCCCATAGATCATGGTCTTAAGGGTCTATCTGGGGCTGCAGTGCTCTTCAAAAAGTCTGGATTAGCAAACGCTGAACCATCTTTGAGAAATATACAATAACTAAATACCTGTTTTGAAACGCAACACAAATATCTATCTCATCTCAAAAACCTTCAGTAATTGTGTCAGCACAGCATATTGCAGCGCAAAACGAGACTATGAATGGTCACATTCAGGACATGAGACGTCCACGCCCACACAATCAATACACCATATCACAAGAATGGCAGGAACAGCATTCGACAGGGGTTTCGAGACAGAGGACACCAACAAATACCAAGTCGACGAACACGGCTTATCTTTCCCTTCCAAAAAAAAAAAAAACACGGCTTATCTGACCATAAGCAACCAAACTAGCACACAGGACAAAACTCACATCATCCTTGTAGGAAACCGTGGTTCTCGCCCTCGAGGAACGCCGCACCTCGGTGACCTCGAACTTCTTCATCGCCTTCGGGCTTGCGCGAGCGCCGCCCTGCAAAAAAAGCGTCCCAACAAGTCAACCCACGTGGCCACGAATCGACTCCGCCCGTTGCGCGCGCACCCAGCGCGCAGGCGCAGCACGCCACGTGCTTGCCCCGAGCACCTTGTTCTTCTGCAGCCTCGCGGCCTGGAGCAAGCTCTTCGACGCCTCCGATATGCCCAAATCCTGCGCAAAGGGGAAGGCGCGAGGCTCAGCGAGACCAACAGATCGATCAAAGAACCCACACGAACCCACTCGTCGCAACGGATGAAGGGGAGGGAAGGGAAGAAAGAAGAGAGAAGGGGATCCACGGAATGATCCGTCATCCGTCTCGAGAAGGGAGGAAGAAGCGCAAGTTACCTCGAGGTGCTTGAGGTTCTCAAGCACCCGCTTCCTGCGCTCCTCCTCGTAGGCCGCGCCGGAAGCGGCGCTGCTCGCCTTCGTCGCCATGTCCCCGCCGCGGTAGACGCTCTCCTCCCCTTCCCCCTCTTCTCTCTCTCTCTCTCTCTCTCTCTCTCGAGTTTTCGAGTTCTTTTTCTAGAGAGAGAAAGCCAGGTGGAGATAGAGAGAGAAGGGCCACTTTCCTAGTTGGGAGCACCCACGGGTTTTGAAATTTCGAATTTGAAATGAGCCGAGAGATTCCTCGTGGGCCGGGAGAATCCGACGGGTCGTACGGCGTAGCCACCGACGGACACGTGGCGGTTCGACAAGCTGGGTTCAGGGTGGCTGACGCGCGGGCCAATTGCCCGGGCACGTGGATCCTGCCAGAAAGCTGCTGACTCATGCTATGAGGGCCCCTTCGCTTCTGCGTGGTTGGCGTAGTTAAATCCGAATTTCTGATCCACAAGCGTGAGTGACTTCCAAGTCGCGGTTCACTTATTGCGGCCCACTCGAGACAGTTATTAATATTTCGGTAGATTTTCTCCTAAAACTTTTAGCTTGGTAATTTTTCTAAATATTTTTTTGGTAAATTTTATCTCAAAAATTTTAAGCGAGAAAAGTTTTTAAAAAAAGTTTTAAAAAAAGTTACGGAGGGGAAAAAATTCCAAAAAGAAAAGAAATGAGTGGTGGGCCGCAGCCCACCAACAACAGCCCATATGAGAGAGCGTGACGGCCCACAATAGCCCAAATCGTAGTAATTTTTTAAAAAAAAGTTTTTGAGCTAAATTTTTCTTGCTAAACTTTTCTCAAAACTGTTTTCTTAAAGTTTTTGGCTAAACTTTTGTCTCAGTTTTGACAAAAAAGTTTTTTTTAATTTTTTTGAAAACAGAAAGTTGCGGAGGGAAAAAAACTTTCCAAAAAAGAAAAAAAATTGAGCTATCGGGGAGGAAGCGCAAGTTGCCGACTCGCGCGCGCTAAATAGCAGCCTCCAGTTAACTCTGACTTGGCCCGCTGACGGCTGTGTTTGATTGGATGATTTGGGACAATTTTAATTTTTTTATTTGTTTTACAAAATTAGGAATCATGCATGTGTTCTATATACGTGAAATCTATAATATTATGACAGGGACTAAAAAATCATGAGAAAATAATTGAAAAATAAAAAATTGAGGATGCATGGAAGAAAATAATTGTGTATTAATGTTTTTTAATGCTCATAGTGACTTTTAATTACATGTTTTTTTTTTCAAATTGATTGGAAGTTTCCAAACAATTAAAAGGAGAGAAGATGGATAGCCAGTTTTGATTTTGGACTATTTGATCGTGTAAGATATACGGTGAAGATTGTTCGAATCTGCAACAACTCGTCTATTTTATAATAATATAGAAGTATAAATATAGATATATAAATCTAGCTCTATATATGTGGCACTGTTTTTGACTAAAGAATATTATTAAATAAGATATCAGTAGGTTAAAGTTTTATACTGATGGTATATATGTAGCGGTGTGAGTATATGCGTGAGTTTGTGTATTGTACTTGAATTTTTTAAAAAAATCAATAGGTTAAAGTTATATAAAATCAGCTAGTTCCAATTAGCTGTCTTCTATATAGTTCAAACATAAGGAGTATTTCCCGTTTTATTGCAATGCCATCCTTTCATCTGTGGATAAGTAATGTATTTTTTTTAAGTACATACACACGCGCGCACACGCACACCCTACCACTAAACACTTGCACACCCCGGATTCCCTAAAGCTCGAGTCCGGGACATCAACTTTGAGAACGGATGCTCCCGCCACCCAGGCTACAAGCAGGGTTCCAAAATTCGATGGTTACCAAAAAAAAAATCGTGATAACCGACCATATCGGTCCGGATCGGTTTCAGAAACCGAACAGTAACCGAATTTAAATTCAAAATATTCAAAAAAATCAAAAAAATCAAAAAAATCTTTTAAAAAACTAGACACAATTCTAAGACCTTCTGTGAATTTTTTTTTCAAAAATAATATCGTTTGCATTATATTCTATAGGGAGGAAGTTTTTTTAAAAAAAAGAAAAAAGTTGAAGCGTGCGGCTCAGTTATTAACTCATGTTAAGGAAAAAATTTAACATTTAAACACATATTTTTATTGTGTAGAAGTATCTTAAGAGGATCTTTAAAATTGATTTCACTTTATTTAGAGTTTTATTAATTTCTCTATGATTTTTACAAAGTTCACAAGTATAAAGTGAATATGTTAAGAAACAGCACTGTAATTAACTTTTTCATATCTACTATTATTTTTTCTACGTAAATAATAGTATAAATAAACTAATAAAAGTGGTTTCACTAATTTTTGAGGTGTGATGGGTTAGTTATGAATTAATCTAGTCACAACACATTTACACAATCCTGTATGTTACAATAACTAATTCATGAGTTCATGTATTTTTAAAAGACATAGGATCATGTAAGAAGACTAAAAAAATTAGTTTCATGATTTTTGGATTAGCAAAGAGTAAACTATGCATTTAACTTGGTTTAAAAAATACATTTTCTTATAGAAAATTTTGAACTTTTTTATGAGTATAAATACTTTTATCTTGTAGATCATGTTACAAGGAAACCAACAAAATTTGTTTCACTGGATTTGAAGCTCAGATAAATTAGTTATTGATTTTACAAAATTGAGATAATTTTGGGTTTTTTGTTAAACTTCACTGAAAATCGAGAAAACCGCTCGATAAATCGAAAAAATCAAGTGATTACCGAGAAAACCAAGCAGTTACCGATAATACGGAAAATTCAAGAAAACCGCTCGATAAATCGCAAAAACCGTTCGGTAACCAATCCAATTCGACCGGTTACCGAGCGGGTAAAATCGCGATTTTTTCCCTAAATTTTAAATTTATTCAAATAAATTTTATCTAATTTTTTTGAAAATTTAAACGATTATAATAATAATCATGATTTTTTGGTTACCGTCGGAACTCGAAAACCGAACTCCGATCGGTAACGTAAACTACGAGCCGCACGCTAGATAAATAATGTATTGAGTTAGGTTTGTTTGCAGTATTGGCTACTATATTATCCCTGTGAGCGAGACACGTGCACAACGTCTCATAAACAGTGGTTTGATTTGTCCAGCTCGATCCTTTTAATATGAATTTTAGAACTTTTCAATTTCACCTGGTTATAGCCTTATAGGAATTTCTTGCCTAGCTTGGAGAAGTGTTGTCGTACAATGTAGCAATTTATAAACACACGTTAGACAAAGTATCACAGTATAGGACTGAGAATAGAAACTAGAGTAGGTTAATAGGTGTCTCATAATTTTTTTTAAATAGATGGTCTAATTTTTTATTATCTAATGCTCATAAAAAACGTATAAATAAAAGCATAAACTTTATACAGATAAAGCGGGGAAAAGTTCTAAGCCAATATAACTTTACGGATGGAATATGAATTATAGGTTCTATTTAAGACCATTCTATATATCTTTGAGCACAAAAACTTGAAACTTGAACAAAATACAAAGTAAAAAGATAATCACTAAAAGAAACAATTCTCTAAGTTGATGGTCTAAAGACAAGAGAATTTAAAATCCTCTTAAATACATAATTATATGAATGTTTATGCCTCTAACAAAAGAAAAATAACTTTTCAAGGTTAAAAAATCGTAGCTCAAAGGAAAAAACGAAAATCAACAGGAAAACCACAACCGAAAAAGGAAAATATGTAACCTTGCAAGGGAATCAATAGAGAGACTAGAATGAGGGGAATTCAAACATAGGCAAAAATATAAATTTTATTACTCAAAGAGGATAATCCTATTTTAAGCGGATTACAAGAATTTTTCTCTAAAAAACTCTCACATATTACATAGGCTAAGTATTCATCTTTCTCTCCTCTAAAATCATAGCACTAGATTCTCAAATGGGTGGCACAAGAGGCTCATGTGGTTGGTTCCCACTCTCCCATAGTCATACTCCTCTATTTATAGGCATAGAAAATTTGACCTCTAAGTTTCCTAACTTGTTACCAAAATACATCTTTCTTGTAGTACACTCCTACCTACCACTGAGCATATTTTAGTCTATTTCTTGCTTCGTCCATCAAACGATCACAACACCTTCACAACTTAGCTTCGCCTCGAAAAAGCTTCATGATGGTATCACATACTCCTTCAAACCTCCTATAGTTTTGAGGCACAACCGTTAAACCATCTGCACACTTCTCAAAGTGTGACTCACCACTTGCTTGCACCTTAAACAAGCACTTTGATGTCAACACGTGTACTCCGTCTTACGATCCTAACCGTCAGCAAGTCTTTCCCGCTCTCGATCCCTCGAACCACCTTGTCACTTGCACCGTTATCTCTTTCACTTGACTTTGTCAACACGTCATCTTCATCATCTGTTTCATGCTTTGCTTAACCTCTATCTGTATAGTTAGGATCACCTTTGACTCTGTTTGACCTCTTTGATCGTCCGACACCAAGCACCCGCTTAGCTGCGATCACCTGACTGCAATTGTCAAACTTCATCTATCATCTACACACCATGAGCCGCTAGTATAGGCTTATTTCTCACCATAGACCCATCCTTCTCTGTTTGTTTTTGAAAATTCATTTTGTTCCTATAGTATAAACATTATGAGATGACTCTATAAGGACTCAAACTTTATTTCTCTTAAAGTTTTCTAACTCTTCATGTACGACATTGACCCAATTTAAATCAGATAAAGCACGTCCAACATCATGGGGTTCAAAAAAAGACAACGAATGCAGAATTAGTAAAATAAGCATGCAAAGCGGACTTAGACATAGTTACCCTCTCATCAAGATCTCCGATCATCATGTATGGGGGATGTTGCCACTGAATGTGTTGAGGGGTCTCACGCCGTGAGAGAACCTCTCCCTCAAACACAGGTAGTGCAGGCTCGAGAGTAGCTGAAGCGGATGGAGAGGCTGCATGATCCTCTGCTGAAATAGAAGCAGGAGCCAGCTCTGGAACGGTGTGATTGAGGTAAGTAGTAGATCATTCTCGTCATCACCAAGAGCTGGAAAGTCACCATCTACAAAGATGCTTTTGCTCATCTCCTGATCTCCTGCACACTCAAGGGTAGAACTAGCACAGGGGGTTGTTTCATCAAAAGTCACATCGCAGGATTCTATGATGGTGTTAGTATCAAGATTATAAACTCTATAAGCATGGCTATGAAGAGAATACCCAAGAAAATACCATCGAAAGAACACGATTCGAACTTTTCAAGATTGCCATGCTTTAGGATAAAGCACCGACAACTAAATCTCAAATGTGAAGCCTTTGGCTTCCTCACAAAGTGCAACTCATAAGAAGTCAAATTCAAGATCGAGCGCAAGAAAATCCGATGTGAGATGTAGAACGTTGCGCTAATGGTCTCAACCCAAAACTTCCTAGGTGTCTACACTCATCGAGCATCGTCCTAGCCATCTTCACCAAAGTCGTGTTCTTTCTTTTAACCATGTCATTCTGTTTAGGAACACGTGGAGCAAAAAATTGATGTTCAATATCATGTTCAAGGCAGAAAGTATCAAAAAGATAGTTCTTGAATTCGGTGCCATTATCACTATGAATTGCTTTCAATGCACCTAGGAGTTTTTTTGAACAATCTCAAAGCTAAACTGCGAAAGTGTGAGAACACTTCATCCGTACTTATAAGAAAGAAGACTCAAGAATAGCAAGAGTAATCGTCAACAATAACAAGTACATATCACTTCTCACTTGCTGAACGAACCCGGAAAGGACTAACAGTGTCCATATAGAGAAGTTCTCCCGGTCGTTCGGTTATCACCAAATTGACTGGTGGGTGAGGAACGACAACCATCTTGCCATATCGACAAGGTGCACAAATAAGATTCTTCTCAAACTTGTACTTGGGCAATCCTCGGATCAAACCTAGGGCACTCAAATGAGTAAGAAAATCAAAGCTAATGTGCCCTAATCTCCTATGCCACATCCAAAGCTCAGAAGAAGGTTGGGCAATTAAATACCGAGAAGAACCAGAAGACTCAGAAAAATCGGCTCCAAAAACTCTCTCAACTCAAAAAATCTTGCAAATCAAAGCTTCCAAACAATCAAGAATTCGAGAGGTATTGCGCTTGAAGCGCACTTCCATGTCCTCATCAAGCAACTGAGCTACATAAAGCAAGTTATATCCCAGATGCTCAACTAAAGCAACATCTTTAAGAGTGAAAGTTTCATTTACCTTTACCATTCCTTTAACCTTCACTCTACCTTTCCGATCATTCCTGAATGTGATATACTCATGATACTTCGTTAGGGTGAGGCTAGAAAACCATGATAATCTCCGGTCATGTGATGTGAACAACCAGAGTCGATGAACCACTTGTTCTCCCAGCCTCCACCTGCCACCTACATATGAGAAGAATAGAAGGTGGATGGCTCGGTGCTATGGTTAGTCAAAAACCTCTTGAGAATCTAGTACCGGGTCATCCACCCTAAAGCAGAAACAGTAGGTGCATACAACTTAACATCAACAAGCTGAGGGCGAGTACCAGGATGAGGAAAGCGTGGTTCACCTAAGCATGGGAGCCTCTTACACATGGATCAAAACTACGAGTCATGGTAAAAATTCACACCGGGTAACACCTTAGGAAGAGACTAAAAAATGCTAGAGACTCATGAATATGAGCGGGAAAAAGACTCATGCACACCAACAGAAGGGTGGTACATGTCACGAGTACTCCACTCCCACTCACGTCGCTCATCTCTCCTACAGCGAAAGCAAAATCCAACTAAGTGACCCTTCCTCTGACAGTAGGTGCAATGGTAAAGTCTCTCGAGAGCTCGACCGTCAGTCACTCTGGGCTCTCTCACATGAGCTCTAACATTAGGTTGTGGAGCTTTCTTGGGTTGTGATGCGGGTTTTTTCTTGATGGATTGTGAAGTGAGTTTCTTCTTGATGGGTGATGGAGTACCATCAATCTTTGATTTTTTTTTTTTTGGCTTCTAGGTAGTATGTGTGATGAACACAGTCTTACTCTCCCCATTGTAAGCCATCCTCTTAAAATCCAACCTAAGAGCAAAATCCACTTTGTCAGCACATATCTTGGTCTTGGCCAAGATCAAATTTATTTTTCACTTGCCCTATGAGCACTTCTCTACTAGAGAAAGGATGTACTTATTCTCTGTTAAAAGCTTTTAAACTTGCCATTTAATCTAACTGAGCTTGTCCTGAAAGACTATGCAAGTGGAACAGTTCGGTTGCACATCATTTGAGCACCTAGCACTCTTTAATCTAGATTCTAGCTACTTAATACGCTTGTCTTTCAGTTCAATATACTTTACAAGCAAAGATCAATTCTTGCAAGCAGCTAAAAGAGTAGACCTAGACTCCTTCTTAAGGAGCTTTTTCTCAGCACTCTCAAGCCAACTGACGACTTGAGCATGCATATTCTGAAGCTCGACAAGTTCAACCATGACAATCAAACAACTCTCACACTCCTCAACATTAGACCTAGACCTAAGCAATGCAAGTTCAATAGACACAGACTCATACTTAGGCCTAAGATCTTTCAACTCACGCATACTTTTCTTAAGTAACCTATCCTGGCTAACAAGAGCATCATTCAAGGTATCGACTTGGATGAAAAGCTGGACGTAAGAAGGCAATACCTTAGAAGATTCAAGCTCGAGGTCACTGTCGTTGTCATCCGCCATGAAGCAAAGGCTGGTGAAGTCAGTGTCCTTCTTCTTGCTCTTCACTTGCGGTTCCTCCTCCTTCGAACTCTCCTCCTCACTTGAAGAGGTGTCGATGTCGCTGAGAGCCACCATGAATGCACTAGAAGCGGCCTTGGTCGCCTTCTTGGTCATCTTATCGCGGTTCTTTTTGAAGAAGGGATTCTTATTCTTCTTCTTGTGCTTGTTATAATCGTGGTCATTGTCCTCTTTATTCTTGAGCTTGGGGCAATCCGTCTTAAAGTGAGCAATTTCACTACACTCAAAACAAGTGTGAGAACCCCCTCTCCTCTGGTCTCTTCTATTGTTGTAGAAACGGGTGAACTTCTTCACAATGAGCGTAAGGTCCTCATCATCTAGTGTGTCTAACTGCTCCTCTGTGATAGAAACCAAGTAAGATAAAGCAAATCCACTTTATAAAGTGTTAGCACAAGAAAAACTAGTTACAACCTGATTGCCACCACTAAATCCAGAAATCAATGCTATGTTCTGAGACAGGGGGTTTCTGAGATCGATCTGAGCCACATTGGCTATCTCGGTGGACTTGAATATGCTGAAGAGTTCATCATAAGTTAATGTGTCGTAACTTGGTGACTCTTCAATGCTCGATATCTTAACTTCTCATATGCTACGGTCAAGAGCATAGAGAAACTTGATCACTCTCATGGTCAGAATAGGACAAAACACCAGTGGATCTAAGGTTGCTAATAATTACATCAAAATGATCAACCATAGTATCCAAAGACTCTAGGGTTTTGTTACATCTGGTATTCCGGGTTGTACGTGCTCTGGCGTCTAACCTTGATCTAATTAGTGCCCTCATGAAAGATATTAAGAGTGGATCAGATCTCATGAGCAGTATGTAGGTGTTAAACTCTGTCAAACTCATTACAACTCATGCTAATGAATAATGTATTGCGAGCCTTGTTGTTGGCCTCATATTGTTCAATCTGAGCTAGAGAAGGATGAGCAACAGGAATCACATAGTTGGAGTCCATAATCTCCCATATTGCACTTCTTTGGCTTAGCAGATAAGCCTCCATGCGCACATTCCAATACGAAAAATCTTGACCATCGAGTAACAGATTTTTCTCACTTTTCTCCATTATCGTCTAAGGATCACAAAGCCAGTTAAGATCAACAAGTGATCAAACTAGCTCTGATACCAATTGTAGGATCGAGAACGACGACTAGAGGAGGGTGAATAGGTGCCTTAGAAATTTCTTACAAAATAGATGGTCTACTCCTTATTCACCCAACGCTCCTCAACAACGCACAAACGAAAGCATAAACTCTAGAGAGACTAAGTGAGAAAGTTTCTAAGGCAACATGACTCCACAGATGGAATATGAACTATTTGCTCTATTTAAGACCATTCTATATGTCTTTGAGTATAAAAACTTGAAACTTGAACGAAGAACAAAGCAAAAAGACAGTCACTGAAAGAAGCAATTCTCTAAGTTGATGATCTAGAGACAAATGAATTCAAGACCCTCTCAAATACATGAGTATATGAACATTTATGCCTCTAGCAATAAGAAGAATAACTTCCCAAGGTTGAAAAATCACAACTCAAAGACAAAAATGAAAATCAACAAGAAAATCATAACCTAAAAAGGAAAACTTGTAAACTTATAAGGGAACCAATAGAGAGATTAGAAAGAGTGGAATTCAAGCATATGCAAAAATATAAATTTCATTACTCAAAAGGTCAGCCCTATTTTAGGCGGATTACAAGAATATTCTCTCAAAAATTCTCACCTATTACATAGGCTAAGCAATCATCTTCATCTCCTCTAAAACTCTAGCACTAGGCTCTCCTCTAAAACGTTGTATTTATCCTCCGTTTAATGGTTTGCTTGACCTCCACATATACAGCTAGGATCACTCTTAACTCCGTCCAGCCTCCTTGATCGTCCGATTTCAAGCACCCGCTTAGCCCCGATCACCCACCGGTGACCGCCAAGTTGCATCTATTACCTGCACACCATAAGATAGCAAACACATTTCTCCAACTCCAGTTAGTCTATAATTAAAATGCTCAAACCAAGCTCAAGCAATCCAAAACTCGACAAACCAAATTGGCAAACTTGTTAATCACTCATCACCTATAAACCAAGATACATTTCAACTTAATTTCTTACATGGTTGCACGATAACTTCACATATAATTGCAACCTCTACGGTACATGCAGTCTTGAGTCTGCACTGTTCGAAGCCAACCAAAGGAGAGGATTCAAGTCAGCCTCATGCTTTTTTTCTTTCTCCTGAAGCTTATCTCCTCGTTCTTGTGCCCATCTACTTCTTATACCTTAGGGCAACATTTGGAACTAGGGATTTCCACAGTAAACAGTTCAGCTTTTGCATGAATTGGGAGAAACTGCTGCACTTTCCATGGTAAGGAGCAATGAGGAGATAGGCAAATCACTTGCAATCAACTCTAGGTGGTAACACTTTGAACCATTACAAATGGCAAGTCCTCAATACAATGACCATTGCCAGCACTTTGAACATTGTCTTTTTGCAAGAATCATCTAGCTCAAAGAATCTACACGATGTTTGGAATGTTGAATATTCTCCGGAAATAGTTCATTTCTGAGAAGAATTTAAAAAAATACATATTTCAACCGGTTTCACATAGGCGTTGTAGGGGTAGGGGGAAGAGAAATAAAAGTTGCTTGGATCATGGTCAATTCTTTGAGTTTTCAGTTATCCTACTGATAGGAGTAGATATGTACACCGTAGAGCTAACGTGGGTTAACATACAATTGAAGCAAGCCTACAATATCAAGCTTCTTTTATGGTATCAATTTTCATAAAAATGAAATATTTTGTTATGGGAGAGCAATGGAGATGGAAGATTAGTATACACAGCTATTTGGATGTGATATTGGATCATGTCGTTTCAGATATCTTGGCATTCCCATGCATCATCAAAAGCTTCGCAATAGTGATTGGAGAAAGGTTGATGACAGATTTGAGCGACGACTGAGTAGTTGGAAGGGCAAACACTTATCAGCAGGAGGCCGATTAGTATTGATTAATTCGGTTCTTTCTAGTCTACCAATGTTCATAATGGTTTTCTTTGAAATTCTACGATGCGTACTCAAAAGACTGGATTATTTACGATCCAAGTTCTTTTGGAAATATGATAGTAACAAAAAAAATAGACTTACTAAGTGGAAAATCTTATGTCAACCTAGAGATCAAGGAAGTTTAAGGATTCTGGACCTTTCAATCCAAAATAAATGTCTCCTTTGTAAATTGTTATTTAAGCTTCTGAGTGAGGGTGGAGTATGGCAACAGTTGCTCAAAAACAACTACCTTGGGAGTAAAGCCCTCACACAAGTCGAAGGAAAACCTGGAGATTCACATTTCTGGAATGGACTGATGAAAGTCAAACAGAAATTTCTCAAAGGGGGCGCATTCAATATACAGGATGTCATCTAGATAAGATTTTGGGAAGATAGGTGGCTAGGTAATACATCTTTTAGCGAACAATATTTGTCACTCTTTGGTATTCTGAGGCATAGAAATACTACGGTGGCAGAGGTGATGAGTAATATACCGCTCAATATACCATTCAGTGGATCAATTATTAGAGACAGATTAACAGTTTGGCATAACTTACAGCTCAAGCTAGTTAACATACAACTGACACAGGAAAGAGATACTTTTAGATTGAACCTTGATAAAAGCAGACAATTTATTGTCCAGTCCATGTATAGGCATATGACAAACAGAGATCTTTCCTTCTCCAGTAATTTTTTTGTGGCGTTTAAAACTCCCTTTGAAGATAAAGATCTTTATGTGGTATGCAGGACGAGGGGTCATATTGACTAAAAATAATTTAGCAAAATACAACTAGAATGGGGATCTTAAGTGTAGCTTTTGTAATCAAAATGAAAGTATACATCACTTGTTCTTTGGTTGTCATTTTGCTAAATCAAATTAACGTGTTACTAAAATTGCCCTTGAGGTTGACACACCAAGAAACATCGATCATATGCTAGGTGGATGAGTTAGAGTGTTGGGCAAATTAATAAGAATAAGATCTTTATCGGTGTAGCAGCCTTATGTTGAGCTATTTGGCTATGTCATAATGAGATTACTTTTGAGAAAAAACTAATCACAACTTTTATGCAGACACTTTTCAGGGCACATACTAGCTAAGGCATTGGAGTCTGTTGCAGAATATGACAAGGGTGTCATCTACAAGGCGTGCTGAGCTTTAGAGATCGTGATAATGGATATCTTCGTCAAGAATATGGGGCGCTTTAGTAATAGACTTGCTGGTAGTTGATTGGTTTTTATGGAGTTTGTGAACTATATTTTGGTCCCATTCAGAATGCTCGAAGTTTGCAACACTTTTATAATAAGGAACCAGACTGTATGCACCAAGTAGTACAGATGCTGGAAACTATTTTCCATTATTAAAAAAAGGAGTAGATATGTGTCCCTTCATGTATGTTTCGTGCTTCCCTTCGGAAACGGGTGCCGTTTGAATGTAAGGCTTAGCACATAATTCTTGAAAAGTGGTACTTGAACTTTAAGCTTTTGCATTGGATAGTACTCTTTCATTTTTTTAATAGATGTTGTTTAAAAATACATACAGTCAAATTAAGAACTTTGACCACCAATCGCATAATTATGATACTAGTAAATTTGCAATAAAACTATTTTCAAATGATTATAGTTTCAATAGTGTTTAACAACAAATGATTAGGAAAACAATGGTCAAAGATGTGTATTGAGGGGCGTATAAGAAACGACAAGTTATGAAAAACAAAAGAAATAACCTAGAGACATGGTTTGCACAAAGTATAGTTTCTTAGCAGTTTCGTACTAACATCTAGGCATGACTATATTGTAGAATGTGTCGCATCCTTAGGCCGCGAGTCACTAAAACCAACCATATTTAAATTTAAATAAATGCAAAGAAGCAACAAAATGACTTGGCGCCACCAAATAGGTCATCCAAATTGCTCATATACATGTTGTTTTAGCTCAGTTGCTCATATAGATATTCCCAACTCCAGATGCACATGGCACATTGCCAATGCACATGGGCTTTGGAAGTTTGGAACTTTCGAGCTATTTGGTTCAAACCGCGGAAGCCAAATTTTACTGAAACTTGGCCACTTTGACCATCTTGAGGCCATGTTGCAGTTCTAGTGGAATCGCAGCATGAGGTAAACAGGTATTGTTGACCTTCTTCTCGGTAGCTTAAGGACCTGTTTGATTCGCACCTAAGTTTATTACGCTTATGGTTAGTTACATCATAGATTTTTAGACAACCATTTAATTGACTGTCACAACTTTGTTAGTTTCTGGTTCACATGTCATACACTCAGTTTTTTCTAACTTTGTCACACTTGTGGCTAGGGGTGGAAACGAGCCAAGTCAAGCCTAGCTCGAGCTCGCGGAATGACGAGCCGAGCCTAGCTCGGTTCGGTAAATTAAACGAGCTAGAAAGGGGCTCGGTTCAGGCTCAAGTTGGCTCAGCAAAACTCGCGAGCCATAGCTTACCAGGCCATCAGCCCATGGCCGACCCAGCCCACTCACCCAACCTATTTAATCGGCGGCTAGGGTTTTCTCGCGACAAAAGCTGCCACCACCGCCGGCCCCCACCGTCCATCTCTCCACCGCTCGACACCGGCATCCGCTATTCACCACTCCACCACCCAATGCCGGCCCCTGCCGTCCACCGTGCCACCAAACCCTGCCTTTTGTTATGTCACCGACGCTCGATGTCAGACCCTGCCATCCACCGCGTCACCAACCCCTGACGACAGACCCCACCATCTACCGTGTTGCTGTCGTCCGCCAGTCATCGTGCCAACGCATGCACGCACCACGCCATGCCAAAGCCTGACGCTAGCCCACCCTCCACCAACGCTACTCCCTTGTCCGTCGCACGCTGGCTCTCGCCGTTGAGGCCGCCTTCCGATGGCGGTGCGGTTGCATAGAGGCGGTGTAGCACGAGGACAGCAGCACACACTTGAGCGTCGCGAGCTACGACGCCCGCAGAGAGCGTGTTGGCTCATCTCGCCCTCCCACATCGCCCACCGCAGCACGACCATTGCCACCACGTCCCTCGCTGGTGATGGCGTTAGTGGAACCGCGCGAAGCACTCCCTCCCTTGCTTTCTCCGCAGAAGACACCATAGGCTTGGTTTGGCTCGCAAGCCGCTCGTAAGCTAGCTTGAGCTCGGCTCATTCAGAAACAAGCCAACGAGGAGGCTGAGGTTGGACTCGCTTAGACAACGAGCCGAGCCTCCATAAGCCCGAGCTAGCTCGTCAACCTCATGCTTTTTTATAGTCTTACTTGTGGCTAAAGATTTATTATCTATATTTTTTAAGTAAATCATACTTGACTAATATTAAACGTAACAAATTTAGACGTGAACCAAACATGTACTAAGTTCCAGTAAAATAGATGCATGATATTCGATACACCCTATCAAAATGGTCAAATTCTGGATGGCTAATATTAGCCCGCACAGTGCACGCGCTACATAACCCACTACAGTATCAAGTGAAATCTGGACTACTGAACTCAAATCCATGGCTGCTGATAGCCACGGTTGTCGAGATAAGGTATATATTTCTGCTTACCAAGTACTATCTGAGAAGAGCTCACAAATATGTTGCACAGATAAGGCACCAAAGCGAGATAAATCCCGGTACACTAGCTCACTGTTAACTCAGAATTCTGCACAGTACTATATCTCAGCGTTACCAGTAACAAATAAATAAAATGTTCTAATTATACAGCCACAGAGGATACACTACTCACATTCATCTGTCATTCGTGTCACATGGGAGATCAAAATTCTCCTGCTATTACAGTAAAGGATGATGTCACACGCTGCCAACACCGTCATGAAAGCTTGCTCATGAAAAATTAGGTTGTGAAGGCATGGACTGATCGGGGTTTCTGAAGAGAGTCAAGAAGAGGGAGGACCGAGCCTCTGTGGTCATTGTTTCACTCGTTTCATGCCGCCGTTACTGAAGGGACTAGGAGGAGCGCCACCTGGATGTGGGCTCTCCTCTCGGATCGGCGAATTCAACATGGCGAGTTCTCGGAGTTGCTGTCTCTTGTAGTAGTCTTGTGATTCGTCCTGTACAGCAAGTATGGAAGGATTAGGATTTAGGAACAGAAGGCACAGAAGTTGGTTGTGAATCCTTCTCTGAAGAAGATACTCTGTGCTGGCAAAAACCATTGCACTAGTCTAGTGAGTCAGCACTTAGTAGTCTGCTTATAACAACCGTGGGAGAAAAGAGTAATTGAGATAAAAATCAGTTCATTATCGCCAATCCTAAACTCTCGGTGACTCTTGCCTCAGCTATACAAAGCTCTTTATTTGCCATGTTTGGATGCTTTGGCTTGTTCCACGTTCAATACCTGTGGACCAAAAGCGTAAAGGAAGATAAGTTGAGAACGTATGCATACCACCGGCTTCAACAACTCTTCAAGGATCTCTTGTGCTTTTGCAAGCCTTGCATCGATGACATTAGCAGGTAACTCAGCTTCAATCAAGATATGGAGGGGATCACTCAAGTGTTCATAGCCAGGTTTTCCCTTGAGTTGTTCCTCCTTTATGAAATGAAATGAGCAGCATGTTATCACTGTAGGCTTGCTGGATGTAATCAGATATCAGTGCCTACCAAAAACAAAACCTTAAAACGATCAAACTGTCTTTTTAAGCTACGTGTGCTAATTCCAGAATAATGCTTACCTTTCCGGAATCTTTAATTGAACCCTTCCCTCTTATGAAAACGCGACAACCTGTAGAGGCTTCAATCCTCTTCAAAGAGTTTCCCCTTGGCCCAAGAAGACGGCCAATGAAATTGAACTGAACAAAAACGGCAAGCAGTATAATTAATGGTGCCATACTGCTCTACCAGTAACCCTTGCAAATATTAAAGATAAAAACATACATTAGGGTACGTATCTGTTGGTACTTCCAGTCGCAAAATCTTCTTGACAATGTAAGAAGAGGGGCTTTGCGGGGGTCCTTGCCAACCCATAGCTCCTTGCGGAACACCTACTCTCTGATCAATGATAATAGTGTTAAGGTGATGTACTTGTTTGGATTTAATATGGAGAATGTAAGAAGTGGGTACCATTGTTCTTTGTTCCGTCAAAAGAAATGGGCGACATTATAGCAATGAACAAGAAGGCCAAACATAAACGAATAGATCAATTTTATAAACAACCTCGGGCTTCCAAATGCTTTCTTAGTATGTTCAAGATTCAGCTACAACTTACATGTGTTCTACTATAGTTGCAAGCATCAAAATTCTCTTCTAAAAACTACAAACCTCATTGTTTAAACATTTCAACCCCCATTCAGGATGGATTATTTAGCTGCTAGCTCTCAGCAAAAGCAAATACGAAGAACGATATTGCTCCTTTTGTGCAAGCACGTAATATGAATTATACACTTCAAGTACAGAAGCAAGAGATCAGCTTTTATATTTCAGCCTTGAATAGCAAGTATATATAACATTAAGCACAAACCTTCTTTCAGTATAAAAATATATATGCCTACTTCTTTTCAAGCATTTATTTGGATGTACTGCAACTTCTTTCCGAACATTTTGTTGCAAACGGAATTCAATATGACACAGACATGCAAGTTTCTTAATACAGTACAGCAGTCTTGGTCAGAGCCTGTGGTGTCCCTTTATCCACTCGAAGTTTTGGCCATCAAACTCAGTCGACTGAGCAGAAATTCGCAAAGGTGGGGCCACCAGAGAATTGGGAACATAAAACAGCAACTCATTATGGCAAAGGAAATCATCCATCGTTTGGAGATCGCCTGAGAATCCCGGCCTCTCTCGGATGTTGAGGCTTGGCTGCGAAGAAGTCTTAAGCAAAGATGTCTTGGGTTAGCCTCTCTTGAGCGCACCATCGTCAGGCTTCGCTCTAGGATTGTTTGGATGAAAGAGGGTGATGCTAACACCTCTTTCTTTCACCTGCATGCCCAACACCGCAAGCAAAAAAATTTCATTGGTAAGCTTCAAGTGGAGGATAGGATGGTTACAAGCCAAGCCGACAAGCAACAGGTGGTGTTTGTTTCTATGACCAGCTGATTGGCTCATCGGAGGACCGTATACGAACCCTTGATCTTCATGAGTTGCAGCTACTGTCCCATGATCTCGTTGCCCCCGATGCTCCATTCTTGGAGGAGGAAGTTTGGGAGACGGTGAGAAATCTACCGTCCGACAAAGCTCCCAGACCAGATGGGTTCACAGGGAGGTTTTATAAGGTTTGCTAGTCCATAATTAAAGATGATTTGCTCGCTGCACTTTCGGCTGTCCATAGAGGTGATTTCAGAAAATTTGGGTTGCTCAACTCGGCCTTTATTACCTTTCTTCCTAAGAAGGTTGATGCGG
The DNA here is from genome assembly GCF_958298935.1 of Phragmites australis. Classification (NCBI taxonomy): domain Eukaryota; kingdom Viridiplantae; phylum Streptophyta; class Magnoliopsida; order Poales; family Poaceae; genus Phragmites; species Phragmites australis. The sequence continues at coordinate 28,426,825 of NC_084931.1, forward strand.
TTCAGCTCCGTGATTATCGCCTATTAGCCTTATCCATAGCTTCGCTAAATTGCTAGCAAAACTTTTGGCTAATCGGTTGGCCCCGAGACTCTCTTCTTTGGTCTCTCATAATCAAAGTGCTTTTGTCCGGGGTACATGTATTCAGGATAATTTTCTCCTTGTGCAACAAATGGTGTGTCACTTCCACCAAGGCACCAACAAAAGGAGCCGAGACTGTTGCTCAAACTAGATATATCCAAGGCTTTTGATTCAGTTGCCTAGCCATTTCTCTTGGATATTCTTTCTCATAGGGTTTCAAGCCAAAGTGGAAGAACATGATATGTGGATTGCTCGCTTCAGCTTCTACTCGGGTGTTGGTTAATGGTGAACCAGGTGCCTCCATTAAACATCAACGAGGGCTTCACGGTGATCCTCTCTCTCATATGCTTTTCATTCTGGTTATGGACTATTTTAATGTTCTGGTCAACCGGGCTTTCGAAGATGGCCTTTTGCACCCTCTCTCTCGGCGGCGTTTTGGCCATAGAGCTTCTCTATATGAGGACGATGTTGCTCTTTTCATTCGGTCTATTGAATCAGATCTGCACATGATTAAATCCATTTTGGAGCTTTTTGGGGATGCGTCGGGATTGAGGACAAATATTACAAAAAGTTCGGTCTCTCCCATTCAATGTCAGCAAGGGGATATCGATATGGTGATTGCTGCCCTTCCCTGTGTTGTTAAGGAATTGCCGTGCACTTATTTAGGAATGCCCATTTCAGTCAAAAAACTCACTAAAGCACAGTTGCAACCTCTGATTGATAAAGTGGCGGGCAGCTTGCCAGGTTGGCTGGCTGGCCTCTTACACCCGGCAAGGAGAATGGTTTTAGTCAACACTGTGTTGACTGCCATCCCTATTTATCAGCTTATGGCTCTCGATATCCCAAAATGGGTAGTCAAAGCAATTGACAAGATTCGAAGGGCTTTTCTCTTGAAAGGAAGGGCTGTTGTTCAGGGCGGACATTGTGTTGCAGCATGGGCAAAAGTGTGTCGATCTATTGATAGTGGAGGCCTTGGTATTCATGATCTCGAAATTTTTGGATGGCACTCCGCATGAGATGGTTGTGGCTCAAGAAGACGGATTCGATGAGTCCTTGGGCATACTTTGATCTACAGGTACATCACAATGTTAAGGCTATGTTCTCCATTTCAATTGTTTCTGTGGTCGAAGACGAGCAGCAAACCCTTTTCTGGTGTGATCGTTGGCTACATGGTCAATCATTGTTAGAATTGATGCCCAATCTTGTAAAGCTGGTTGGTAAAACGCCTCTTTTCTCGGCGGACTGTAGCTGCTGCTCTCAATGAGCAGCGGTGGCTAAGAGATATCAAGGGATCTCTTAACATTCTGGTGGTTACCAAGTACCTCAAGCTTTGGAACCTACTGCAAGGAGTTTCCCTTCAGTCGAGTGTACAAGACTTGCATCTTTGGACTCCCTCATCTTCGGGTTCTTACTCGGCTTCTTCGGCCTACAGAAGGTTCTTTACGGGATGCATGGGCTTTGAGCCTTGGAAGCATATTTGGAAATCATAGACCCCTCCCCGATGCAAATTCTTTCTATGGCTTGCGATGCTCAACCGATGTTGGACGACCGATAGATTGGCTCGACATAACCTTCCACACCCGCAGCAGTGTCTTCTTTATGATCAGGTGGAGCAGACGATGCACCATCTTCTTATGGAGTGTATCTTCTCTCGTCAGGCTTGGTTTTCCATGTTAAACTGAGTGGGGTTGTCGCATGTAACTCCTCAGTTGCATGAAATTTCCTTTGCGGACTGGTGGAGATGTGCCTTTGCTCGAGTGCCTGCTGCCAGCCATCCGGGTTTCAATTCCCTAGTTATGCTGGTTTCATGGTTGCTCTGGAAGCATAGAAACTCTTGTGTCTTCGATGGTCTTGCCCTAAGCCTTCCTAGGCTGGAGCACGCTCTTTGGGATGAGGTCATGTGCTGCGGGAGCAAGAGGGTTATCTTCTTTGTTGTTGTAACCTCCAGAGTGGTGTTGGTCTGGTTGTTTTTGTGTTCGCACCCCCAACCTTCCTTTCTCGTTTTTTCCTTTTTTTTCTTCTGTTTTGTCTATAGCATTGGTTTTCTTCTTTTTGCTTTGGCTACGAGGTGCAGTTCGCATCTTGTTTTTTTATTCCTTGTTCATATAATGACGGGCAGCTCTCCTGCCGGTTCGACTGAGAGAGAGAAAACTCTCAACCAAGTCATCTAATAGCTCTAGGCTCTCTTAATGGCAAGTGTATAGTTCAACGAATACTCAGATGATTTAGATAATTTGGGTGCAGATGTAAGTGTTGTGGGATGACAGGTTCAGATCAGGTTATGAATTATGGTGGTCTCTAACATGATTGAGAGAATTGAAACTATTAAGATAGGAATCGACAAGAATACTGCCTTGGCGGTTTGGGAAATTTGGAGAGAATGGAAACAATGTAATAGGGAAAAGGAAGAAAATGGAAAGAGAAGATACCATAAATTTTAATTGTTGGTTTACGTCAAACTGTTTTCACTTTCAAGGAGTATTGTGGCTTAAGCACCGGACTTTAAGTTCTATAGTTTTAAGTTCTAGTAGTGTGTCTTTGATAATTAGAGTGTCAATTACATTTGCAGTTTTGCACCCTTTCTTGAAAGGTAACATCCCTTTTCTCTCACGTGATCAATGGAACAGATGTGAGTTGTGATAGAGTATGCCTCTTTTAGGAATAACGGTATGAAAATTGATAGTGAAGAGGGGTAGGAACATTGAATATGTGTATTACATTGATATTATGATACAAGTTCGTGTGGTGATTGTTTATTCAAAGCATAAATGTTAAAAAGGGAGGGGAAGAAGTGAATTAGAAGCATAAAACTAAAGAGAATTTGATGTTAATGCCGCTTCCAACTTAAAAAGATTGAACTATTGCTTATATCCCTTGAAAGGATATCAAAACAGAAAAGCTTCATGGAGGCCATTTACCACCTGTCGGTTTATATCTGTATAGGAGCCTACATACATGTACTCTTTAAAAGTCAATTTTATTTCGAGAGAACCTTGATGGATAAATTTGATGATCGCAGACATATTAAATGGCATGGATCTTAACAAAATGCCATCATTATCATATTACTTTGTTTACTTCCCTGCTTGGATTGCACTTTAGAGATTATCTAGCAACTTATCTCATTACCTTTATATCTCTTATATAGAACCTAGTTTTCTAGAAAAAAATTTACAGCCAATGACGCAGAACGATTAAATATCCTAGATGACTGAAATGTAGTGGTAGATAACCAGTGCAATTACCTCTGGATTCATCCCACTCCATGGACTAAAACCATTTCCGCAAAAATTTGGCATGGGGGGCGACGCATGCATCTGGTTCGGGCTTGCGACCGGCAACCTCTCAAAGTCCCCAACACCATGTTGACGACGCATATTTGACACCCGAATTATCTCTGGTAGCATGCGTCCATAAGCAAACATTAGCACATAAAATTAACATAAAAAGAATCCTGCCACTGAAGAAAAGACACTGTCTTTCTTAAGAACGGTTAAGTTTTTTCATCATCCTGTCAAATCCTACGACACTAAAGGGTTGCGCCTGAAACCAAAACATTGTCTAAAGGAAAGTCACAGCGAGTAACCCACGACGAACAGCACGAGATATTCAACGCAACAATGCTATCTACTCAAGAAACAGAGCAACGAGAGCATCTAGAGATAAAAGATGGATCAAAACTCTCACCTTGATATAGCAGCCTGCTGCAGATTGGGAGCACCTGCATGAACGGCCCCAGCTTCTGGTGCTCCTGCAACAACTCCGCCAGGTACTGACTGCGCCACCGAAATCCAATCCCGCCACCATCCGACCCAGACACAAAAAGAAAAGAAATCAAGGCCCGATTCAGAGGGCCGCCGGAGGATGTCAAAGAACCAAAAAAAAATCGCAACAAACCCAATCTCAGCTCCAGTACTTACCTGCATATATCCGGTGGCCCGGGGAGCCTCACCTGCGGCGACATGGCCCTCCCAGGGGAGAAGCAGGCGTCCGTACCGTCCAGGCCGTCCATGGCGGCGCACGGCGGCCGGGTCGGATGTGGCCGCCCGGGTGCCAATCGGGAGAGCCGGACGGGAGGAGGAGGAGGATGTGTGTTTTTATCGCCGTGTATCGTTTTCTTTTCTCGGTGCGGTGGCATTGTGGCAATACCCTTTTTTGGGAAAATCTCGGCAAAACCCTGCGCTGCGCACGCCGTGTTGCGTCGCACCAAATCCGGCCTCCTGCGCGCTTTGCCCCGCAGGGTTTATGAACCCCCTGCGCCCCACAGGGGTAACCGTAGGATACGCATCGACCTACTTACCATATTCTGCATTACCTATACCATATGCATTGGTATTTCTATCCCTCTCTTTTTTTTAAGATATACATATCTTCTTAGAAAGTTAGCATGCTTCTTGCTGGATTGGATGGGTTAACATGGGTAGAAACCATATTCAGGTGTTATGTTAGAAGTTTATAAAATACTATAGTTATAGTTTACGTAAGGATTAAATTATAAAATGGGTAATTTTTATTTCTGTAGCATGAAGTTATGTCTAAATAGACAATACAACAATCTTTTACATCAATAAGATTATAACAGATATAGTTTATTTTTTTATCCTAGCCTATGATTATTTTGCTAGTAATAAGTGTCGTTGTCCTGTACATCACTAATGCTTTGACACCATAAGAGTCAAGTTAAATATTGTGTTTGTGGCACACTATAAAATAAAAACTAATGGCCTGATGCTGCTACAGTGATGATAACTAAAGATATATATGTCACAACATCTTATTGATATTTGGTGGTGCTATGTTACTAAAGTCCACGATAGCTAGTGACATGTCCACACCATGCTAGCTAGGTAACATACCATGTCATGTTGCTATGATTGAGATGGCTATAGATATGCCCATGTCACACTGGCTAGTCGATATCTAATGGGTTTAGTGCTACCAAAATTGATAATAAATCCAGCCAGATGTGTGTCACACTTTATTATCCAATATCTTATGACTAGTGTTGTTAAATTGATCATAACTCGAGATATCTTAGCGCCATACTAATTAGCTTATTTTCTACATAACTTTTCATTGTACATAATCTGGTTACATATATGATGTGTTGTTTTACAATTCGACACCACAACTTAAAGCCATGAATACTAGCATGTCATCATGTTGCATTGATTATGGGGATCGAAGCGCAGAAGGTTAAAGTGAAAACGCTATTTGAGTGACTAGTTCAATGATTTTCGAGCACTATATATTTCTAAAGGACTGACTTTATGTCAAGTGACTAAAATACTTTAAATTCTTAGTCGACTCTCTTTCGGTCATTAGACAATGACCCAATGATCGAGAAATCTTCCTCATTCATATGTTACACATGTGTCTTCTTCTCTACTGTTTCTAGCAAGCTAACTTACCTTTCCTTCTCTTCTTGCCTCACCTACGTTATCTCTATCGACTCACACGTCGGACGGTTGCTTCCACTAAGCACTAGATATCGTCATCCTCACCACTAACCCTACCCAACACTAGGCTATCTCGCCCGCGGATCCGATGGCACCTCCGCCGCCTTGCTCGCACCATCACCCACCTCAGCTCTGACTTGCCTCTAACCATGTGGGGTCATCAGTGAATTGCGAGCGGTAACACCAACCCCCCCCCCCCCCCCCACCTTGTCATATGGCTGCTAGAGATTGCCATCGTTTGGTCCACTTGAAAAATCCAGTCGACTGATAACTAGTTTTTCCGCCCTTTTAACCGTGTAAATTTGGTTCGCTCCCCTTCCGAAACCCAGAGTTTTGTTCATCGAGTTTGTCGGTTGACCCTCTCCCTTTTCCACAATTCGTCACGAATCCACGGTCGCCGGGGGGGGGGGGGGGGGGGGGAACCGCGGCACCGGGCGCACACGTGCGGCGGCGATCAATATCGATCGCGCCGTGACAAGCGCCTGCCACCCCGCGATTTCTAAAACGGCGGCCGTACATCGGAAACGGGGGGCACGCACATGCGCTGCTGCTGGGATTTCTTTCCCGGCGACACGTTCGTGCACGCTCGCGCGGTGATCGTGTCGTCCCACGTGCTCACCTTTCCGCAGGTGCGTCGTGCGTGCGTGCGTGCCGCCGCTCGCGCCCGCGCGGGTTCGTTGAGATGGGTGAGCATCACGAGCGAGTGCATGTTGGGTGGCAGGTGCGGCCGTGCAGGGCATGAGCGGTGATGGATGGTAGGGAAGAGAGTGCTCGATGCTGAGCTTACTGTGGAGGCACATGCCGGCAGCCGTGCAAGAAAAAAGATCAGAAATGATGCATCTGTGGAGTCTGGAGAGTGACTTCGTCCAAGTAACCTCTGGTAAAGAGTTGACCGCAAGCCCGGGCATATCATTTCCTCAAGTGTCATCGCAACATGGATCAGAGCTAATTTATGACTGCTGTCCTGCAACGAAGAAGATAGATATGCGTATGCCATCAAAAACCTATTTTTAGAAATAATAATAAAGGCACTTGTAAATCCGGAACGAAAAAAAAACTGTATATTCTAGAAAAACACAGCAAGGGCTCAGCGCTCCTGAAGAATTCTATGCCTGTAAACACTTTCTCTTTCCAGGGAAGTATTACACGCACAACTCCTTGCTTATTTTAAACTGTTATACTGGCGTACGTACTATCCTACAATCTAGGAAAAAATATTGAGCAGAAGAAAAGGAAAAGCGTAGGAGCCAGCACTGGCGCCATACGGTGCCTGCGACGGCCACGAGCCTTGTTGTCACGGCCGGGGGAAAAGGGCGCCTGACCCGAGACAAAAGCGCCATGCCCGTCTGTGATCGCGCATTCGCGCTCGCTTTCCATGCCCCCGTCCCGTGGAAAGCCGCAATATTTTGAGGCTTTTGGCACAAATCCAGGCGGCAGGCGCCCTTGTCACCCACCGCCACCGGAGTCCCCTCCCCTGTCCTTAGCATACTGGAGCCCCGGGCCCACAAGATTCCATTCCACGACCGACGCAGCCACGTTTGTCTCGCTGCGACACGAGCCAAGTTTCTTTTGGATCCGATGGGTGTGTTTTGTTTCCGCATCTTCTCCGTCTTGGCTAGCGGATGCCAAGAATTTGTAAAAAATCTTGTTTGGTTACGTGTATTTATTATTGTAGTCTAGTTTAATATGTATAAATATACAACATAATTTTAGTTTAGGAGTGAAATTCTGTAGTTTGGCTCCGTAGATATATGATACGTATCCGTTTATACATTTAAATCTATTTATCAGAGATATAATCATCTTTGTACGAGTAACTAATCATAATCTTAACCTTTATATCTGTTCATATATCTCAAATTAAATTAACTAAACTGAAACTTAGCTCAATCTATTTATACAAATATAACAAATCAAATATTTTTTTAATAAATATAAATAAACTCAATCTACTTATATAATATAATCCTATAGAAACTCATCTAATAAACAAACATACCCTATTTCTTCTATAAAACCTCATCCGACGTCCAAACACACCCTATTTCTTCTTTTGCAAACGCAATTTCTAATTACGGTCTTCTCAGTCGGAACCGAGCCAACTGCCGCCGCCGGTTTTTCACACTTGACGGCCCACCTACTCGCATGGTAGTAGCCCGCGGCCTACCCACGCGCCCATACTGTTTATCGTTCTATAACATAACTAATTGTTCCCACAGAATCACAGAATCCGAGGGATGTTCAGTGGTGCACTTTGAAAATGTTGTTCCGATAGTACAATTCGATTGTTCCTCCAGATTTTTTTAATATTCCATGTTATATTTTTAAATTGTTTCCATATATAATTTAAAATTCTCCTATAGTATAACTTTTAAATTGATGATATTAATTCAGATATTGTGGTATTTTGAAGGAATTGTTCCGGCAGTGAACTTTTATTGTTCCGATAGTACAATTCGATTGTTCCTCCAGCTCTTTTGAAATGTTCCATGTTATATTTTTAAAATGTTTTCATGTATAATTTGAAATTCTCCTATAGTATACTTTTGGATTGTTCATGTGATATTAGTTCAGATATATGTGGTATACTTTTGAAGCAACTAAAATAGCATGGGAAAAAAAATACATCTTCGGTACTTGTCGGCATCTTAAAGGCCCAATAGAGTTAGATGTCCTCGTGGGCCGACCTGTTTAGGAGAGGGGCTACAGGCCACTTCGCTGGCAACCGTGGGCCATCACGTTGAGGACCTTGGGCCGTGAACAAGAGTGTTTGACCTGGCGGCCAACGCGGGCCGAATTGGCGAGTTGGAGGGGATGGGCGGCAGGCGGCTTCGCGTAGGTGTAGCCTAGGCAGGAGCTTTTTTATTTTTATATTTCGAAAATAAAAATTACAAAATAGACGTTTTTGTGAAAAAAAAATATAACATGGTTACTATCGCTGGTTGAAAGGGCTACAAACACCTGTCACCTATCCAACGGGCAATAGATTTTAAAAAATAATTTGTCACCTTTGCATCCGACAAGAGGTTAAAAGTATAAAAAGTGTGTTATGTTGCTTTCATAATTCAAAACACTATCGATATAATCATGAAATTTCTGAATTTTTTTAAGGATACTATGATCTAATTCTCCAAAAAAACTACTATGTACAATCAAACTTATCTTTTTCTGATTATAAAAGTAATTGTTTGAGTTATTTTTTAATATATATTATAGTATTATCTACATTATAGATTTTTCAGATTTTTCATGACTATTTCGATAGTATTTTAATTTTTTTAGAGTATTAAAATATTGTATTTTTATGTTTTTTAACCTGTCACTCTGCTTTGATAGTGTTTTGCATATTTTTGTACTTTTTTCAAATGAACGTCTATTTTTATAAAAAAATTATTTTCTAAATATATAAAAAATCGCCGAGGCAGACCTTAACAGGCTCCGGTAGCCGAGCGACCAGATAGGAAATTCGGTTACAGTGGGCCCCCAAATGTTGCATCAGGGAAACGGCCCAACTCATCCGGCAAAGACGAAAACCGTGGCCCAAATAGCAAGCCACGAAGGGGGGCCCACTTACTCCGAGAACCCGGAAAGCTGCGGCCCACTGGCCCAGCATCTCTTCCTCCACCGGAAAGGTCCTGAGCCATCCCGAAGTCCCCAACCGCTCGGAGATCTCGTCGTCGATCCGCCTCGACCCATCGTCATCGCCTCCCCGCCCGGCTCTCCCGATGGCGCGGCTGCACTGGCTGGAGGCCATCCTGCCGCTGGGCATCATCGGCGGCATGCTCTGCATCATGGGCAACGCCCAGTACTTCATCCACAAGGCCGCGCACGCAGGGTACGCGTTCTCCTCCCTCTCCCGATCCGTCTGCTCCGCCCCCCGGATCCCTCCCGTGCTGACGCGCGAGCTCCTCGCCTCTCTCGTTGTGTGTGTGTATGCAGCCGAAGCACATCGGGAACGACATGTGGGACGTCGCCATGGAGCGCCGCGACAAGAAGCTCGTGGAGCAGTCCTCCGGCAACTAGGTGCGGATCAGATCCCATGCCCCTGCTCTCTCCGTGGCCCGTACGGGGTCCCTCTTGTCACCTCCGGGGATGCGTGTCTCTGGTGGAATTCGTGGTGCGGTTTGGGATTCTGGTTCTAGGGCTTGGCCCTGATTTGCGGCTGGGGCTAGGCTGTTCCTGTTTGTGCCCCCGAATAGGCGGATTTGGTCCTTCTGGATGAAATTTGGGCATTTCCCGTGGGGATTGTCGATCCATAGTGGCCTGTCATGGTTGATCGTTGTTAGCAAGTTGCGTTTGTGTGTTCGTTTGAGACTCTGTGGTGCTGTTGAACTGCTGTTTTGCTTGACTAAATTGGATTGCAATATGGTAGGCTTGCTCTGATTTAATCGTCATTCATTATAATCACTATGATGAAAATTGAAAAGCCTCAAGCTATCTCTGTTCCAGGAGTCTACCTTTTGCTAACTTTTTTTCAGATTAGAGAGAACCCTTATACCCAACACACTCCGATGCATTTTCAAAACTACAATTTTTCATAACAAGCAGCAAACTCATCACATGGTCATCATGTTATAGCGTTCCACGCTTCCCTTTCGTCATCTTGCGACTGCCTCCAAGTTCAAACTTTATCTTCTTTCTGAGCTACTGATAATAGTTCTTTGTTTTTAACGTTCATTTGCCTTGGCATTGTTCAATGTCATATTATTTTCTGCTTTTTACCGATCTCTGTTCGAAATGGTTTTTCCTTGATCGCTTTGCATTCCAATAGCCCTACTGATCCTATACGGATCCTGTACCACATCATAAACCACAATTGTTGTTGCCAAACTACCAGTAAGAGCAACTCCAACCCAGCCCACATCTGGCTCGCTACCCTATTATTTTGGGAAAAGCACACGAAACCAGTCTCCAACCCGCTTGCTACCCTCCTCGCTAAATTTTTTCGCTCGCTATTCCTCCTCCCTCACTCGCTACATGCAGCGAGCCACTCCCACTTGCTATCGGGTGCAGAAGGAGGCCAAGGGCAGCGCGGGAACGAGGGAGAGAGAGAGAGAGAGGGCAGCGGTGGCGAGGCGGTGGGGTTGAGCTCGAGCACTGGATTAGAAAGGCAGTAGCAGCGTGCCCGGTTCGCGCGAGGAGGGAGCTCGGGCGAAGCAAATCAGAGAGGAAGCCTGTGCCGCCCGCGCTGCCCTCCAGCGTGCTGCCTGCCCTGCCGCCTGCACGCACAGCCCGCGCCGGATTATTGGAATGATGCTCACTGCAGCTGCTTGTTAGCTCTGCCAATAATGTGATACAAGTCCACTGAAATGGTAATGCATGTTTCTGAGTGCAGGGTATGGCTCTGCCTTGAACTTTTCCAGATGTTGACACGAAGCTCTTTCAGAAGCCTAGAACTGCTGCTCTTCAGTTTCCTTGTATAATGGGAACCAAGGCTTATGTTTTTGCTTGAAATCTCAAACAATTGGGAGAATAATGTGTATCTTGAATCTGCTTAGCTGAACAAAGTTGGTATCCGTTGTAAATTGTTGTACCCATTTATCTCCTTCCAAGGAGTTGACTCATGGAGAAGAAGATACTGTCTTAGGTCGCAATGGCCTTTCACAAGTACGTTCTAATGTATCAATGGTGGGTTCAGACGGATTTTCAAGCTTGTGCAGCTGTAATGACAAGAAAATAAGTGTGGCGGGTCAAGGACGTTTTGTTCTGATCTCTGAGTGGAGCCGCCTGACTATAAAATTGTGGTGTTCTATTGTTGAGTCATCAGGTGTGCCTTTTGGTATGTGTTTTCTGGGAATGCTGAACCAATATCGTGGTTGCATGAGAACCCAAAGAATGAGAACATTTTACTGGGGCAGAATCACCACAATTCACCCGTCAGAACGAAGAGTCACAGATCGTGTTGATGTGATGCTCAAAGCAAGAGTTTCTTTATTTTCACCCTGATCAGATGAACTGAGAATTACATGCAACAAAACCACAATAACAAATCAGTGACACAAAATGTATCATCTACATCCTTGCACTACAGTTTCCACAACACAAAATGCCTCTCGTCAACCGTCGCTGGTCGCCTCTGGTGACGAGCCATCATCCTTGAAGCTCGGGCGACACGTTGTCAATGGTGCCGCCACTGTTCGTACTCAGCATCCGTGGCGACTCGCTGTCAATGGTGGCACCGCTGTTCGTGTTCAGCATCCGCGCCTCGTCAGTGTGCCGAGAGGGCGACTGCGGAGCGGTGTCCGTGCCGGCCGGCCATTGCAAGTGCTCCGCTTCCTCCTGCACACGGCGGGACGGTGAGGACAAGCGGAGATCAGCGTACTGCTCAGCCTCTGGTTCCGCGACATCGTCGGCGTCGGCGTCTTCCTCGTCTTCTTCCTCAATGTGGTCGTCGAGGTTGACGACGTCCTGCATGTTGAGCTGGTGGTACTCGACGATCTCCCGCAGGAACCGGTTCTCGCGGGCGTACACCGTGTTCTCGTGCGCCAGCCGCGCCTTCTCCGCGAGCAGTGTCTCCAGCTGCTGCCGTATCTGAAGGTGAAACACGCGGGCAGCAAGAGTGATTTCGTGCTACCATTATTGGCGGGCAGCATGCATGCAGGGATATGATGGATGCGGGCTAGTGGGTGATCGCGTACTGTACCAGGTCCTCGTCGGCGTCGTGGTTGCCGTCCCGGAGCAGCCGGTTCTCCTCCTCCAGCTGCGCGCACCGCTCCTTGGAGAAGGCCAGGTCGGCCTTCACCGTCTTCAGCTCCCGCTGGAGCAGCTTCACCTTGGCGGCCATGGCGTTCGCTACCTGAGGGGCACAGACCGGAAGCTGTTCTTTCATCGCCCAGAATGAACCAAAAACAAATACAATGAAAAAGGCTTCTCTCGTTCATAAGCCAGTGCTAAGTAAGTGCTACTCCAAGTAGGTGAGAAAATCAACAGGTAGATAGGTATTAAGTGAGAGGAATGGATGATCAAGATAAGCTGTGCATACACAAGGATAGGTATGCGAAGTTGCATTTTCCTACAAAGGAGTGCCCACTACTATCAAGTTTTTTCATTTGTAACGAGAAAAAAGAGTCTGGGTTACTTGCACTCGCAATTTCGCGTCCTAACGGTGTAGCAGCTGAGAGCTAGCGGCCACAGGTCCCAACGCACAAAAAAAAGGAGGCACCTTACGTCGCGAGAAGCCTTGATCTGAGGCGACTCCGAGTCAGACAGCATCGGCGACATGTCGGGGCTGGCCAGGCTCAGGCTCGTGCCCCGCAGGTCCATGCTGCAGGCCTTCCGCCTGATCTGCAGCTTCCGGGCAACGACCATGTTGCCGCTGCCGCTTCCCGTTGGGCTCTCGGCCACCGCCAGGCCCTCCTTCTGCAAGCAAACCACGGCGTCAAGACTCGAGGTTCATCAGCCTCTGAATGCTGTCATGCTGAAACGGGCTAAAAGCGGCGGCGGGGGGGGGGGGGGGGGGGAGGGCGGAGGGGGGAGCCTGAAACTATGAAACCGGAGGAGCGGAGGACTTACTTCCAGCACATTCTTGATCTTCCCTCCGATGTCCAGCCTCCCTTCTGATACTTTCTGCGACGCAGGGCTCTCCGAGCTTCGGACTCGGTCGTAGGACCAGCGAGATTGAGAAGGCTGAAATCGCGCGTGGGAAGCGCAGAAAAACAGAGGTTAAGCTGAAGTGAACGCGCAGCATGCATACTTACATATAGATCACATGAGGAGAAATGGATGGCAATTGGCAAACGAAATCTGAAGATGTCATCGTGAAACATTCGTTCAAACGGATTGTTAAAAGTACAAGTGAATTACTCATCTTTTCTCGTCAGTTTAAGTTTTTGGGTAAGTTGGTCATTGCATACAGCTCAATACGGATGAACGTTTTCGTACATTGAACATTGTGTAAGAGGCGCAGGTTACTCTCTCTTCGGGAAGTTTCAGAATTCTTACCTGGCTGTCTCGTGGTGTGCCATTTTCGTCGAGCATTACTTTGGCTTTCTGTGCCACAACTCCCCATAATCCATGCTTGGCGTCGTCTTTTCTGGATAGCTCGAGGTCGTACGTTGGCCCATCGTCGTTTAAGCTTGTCGTCGATGTGTACAGCTGGGTGACGGGGTCCTGCGATGTTCGAAACAGATCGTTCAGAATCTTTGTTTCCACAGTTTCTCTCAAGAACAATTGCAGCATGTTCCTATATTCATCTTCATACCATACGATGCAGCATAAATTTCACAAAAAAATTGTTTTTTGTTATTTTCGTTCAATACGAATATGATCAATGTAAATGGCATGACTTTCGCAATCGATAAGCGCGTATCTTTTAAAGCTTTTGATCGGATCAACACGCTGACATTGGCCATTATTGATCAGTTCGGAAGAAACCGGAGATTGTATAACAGAGATTCACTGAGGAGGAGGGCGGAAGGAGCACACCTGCGCAAGATCACTCGGCCGGCCGTCACCTTGGGACGACAGCTCGGCGGCGAAGGCTGGCAGCTGGCCGCCAAGAGCGGTGGACGACGCCACCACGGCCTGCGCGGCCAGGGACGACCGTTCGGGGCGGCGGCTGTCATCGGCGAACCGCGTGGCGCGCGGTGACGCGATGGCCGGAGACGCGGAGCCGCCCGACGACGCCTGGCGGTGGTCCTCCACGAAGGTGGCCGACCGCTGGATGCCCTGCTTCCTCCGGTACGCCATCTTCGGCGGGGGGAACGCGCTCGCGAGCGGAGCGGCGGGGGAGGAGGCGCGATCGCGAGGCCGTTGCCGTTCTTTGATGGAACCGAGCTAGGCGACGAGCTCTCCCGTGTCTCCTCCCGTTCCGCGGGCGTGGAGCGGTGGGCGTGCCATGGCCGTTATTTGCCCGCCTCTTGAGGCAGCGGAGACGGGGGCCGCGCGCGGCGTGGGCTTCCCGTTGGATCGCATCGGACGGAGCCATCTATTCCATCCCCCCAGCTCGAGCTTTTTCTCATTTTGGCTACGGTTCTATTCCCGTTTCCTACGGCCGCTGATGACGGCCCGATATCCTAAATGATTTAAACATAGCTTGTTGTTGATAGTGCTGCGGAATCTAGTCCGTTACGAAAATCTCACCAATTTGCAGCGGTGATCCAGAAAATAAACTAGAGGCCCTTACTCTTTTCCCAGATCCAATTCCTCTAAGTCAGAGGAACAGTAGTTTGTGAGCGAGTACCGTGACATGATGCTAGACCATAGCAAATGTACTATTTATAAGGATACTATATCAATTTTATTGTACCAATATTATTGTAATGATACTACAATGGAGTAAAATAAATTGGCTCTACTCTACGTAAAATCAGAGGATCTCCATTCCTTTTTCCTATCTTTCTTTTCTTTTTCTCTTCTTATATTTCTTCCTTATTCTTCTTTCGCTTCCTCTTTATCTTTCATACTAAAAATTAAAAAAAGTTTAGACTCACAAGTACGCTCAGGGATAGGAGCTCGAGCCCCTAACCCCATGAATCCACCATTGCCGATTAGAGTAACATTTTATCGTCGTATCTCAAAATTGTGACATTCAGAGCCATCATGATACCAAAACCTTAGACTCTACTTCAATCAGTGGAACACTACGAAACCTACATAGTCATCAAAATTAAATCCCTACTACAAGTTATGCGAAGCCTTGACTTGTCTCGACCCCCCGGTCGACCCCTCTCCGTCTTTTTTTTTTAAGTGACAATCTAAATATCGAATTTTGAAGTCAAATCGTCAATACTAGTCGAGCTCACGGTGCAATTTAAGTGGAAACCGCGCAACACACTGTCGGTGTATTAGGAACCGGGGGTCCCCGAATCCCGAGGCCAGGCCAGCCATCCGCCACATGGCGCCATCTCGCGGAGTCTCTCCCGCGAGGTGAGAAAGAGCGAGTCCCAAGAGAAGGCGCTTGGGGCCACGGTCGGTGGCCCCCGAGTACCCCAGTTCCCCGATGATCCACAGAATCCAAGTACCGGGAAGAAAGTGCTCGGGGAGGTGTACGGCGACCCCCGAGCACCCTAGTCCCCCGGCGACCAGAAGAGCTAAGTACCGGGAGAAAAGTGCCCGGGGCCGCCGGCGGTAGCTCCTGGGCACCCAAGTATCCCAAGGGCCCACCAAAGGAAGTTCCGGGAGAGAGTGCTCGGGGCTGCGGGCAGCGGTCCCCGAGCACTCGGTTCCCCAGGATCCGTACAAGTGTGCCCGGGAGAGAGTGCTGGGGGGGTGAACAGTACCCCCGAGCACTCGGTCCCCCGAGGACAATAAAGGGCGTTCTCGGGAAAGAGTGCTCGGGGAGGTGAACAGTACCCCCGAGCACTCGGTACCCCGACGACCCAGAAAGCCCTCTGTTGGAGGCCCCCGAGGGGCCCACCGATGAGGTGTCAGCCAGTCAAAGGCTCAAGACCGCATTTAAAGAGCGTGCGTGGCCTGTCACCTCCAACTGCTCCCGCCGCGCTCAGCGTCAGTTCCTGCCACGTTCTAGCAGAGAGGCGTGGGGTTATTAATTGTACGGGTCCCGTCCCGTGCCATCCGGCCCGTCTCAGGATAGCGTCATAAGGACCAAGGCGTTCCGTCTGCCGCGCTGCTGTGGCAGGGAACAAGACAGGGCGGGCAAGCCGGGTCGCTCTGCGGCTGCCCGGTGGGCCCTCTCCACGGCGTCCGTTGCCAAGGCATTTATTGTGACGGATGACCGGACGTGCGACGTATTTTCCACCCCCGGTCACTTCGCTTAGAGGAAATGATGACGCCTTTTCCATTTATGGTGTCTCGGAACTCGTGCCCCCCTCCCGTTCGGGGCACGTTGCGGCCGGCGGGTACTTAAAGCAGCCGGCCGCACAAAAGAGAGAGAAAAAAAGAGAGCGGAACATATAGCTGAATGCATTTGGAATAGATCCTTAAGCTCAGAAGAACACAGCGCAAGAGAAACACGGCTGAGAGGCGAGCAGCACGAGACAGACTGAAGAACAAGGAGCCCCAGACTCTTAGATAGATCAAGATTCTTGTAACCAGCGACATCCTTGAGGGACTTTCTCAGGGCATTTATAGTATCCATACAAGAGTAGGGTGTTACGCCCCCGTATGGCCCGAACCTGTCTAAATTCCGGTGCATTTACTTCTTTTTGCACTAGGCCACACCACCGCCACTGGCTGTTGCATTCATTCCCATTTATTTCTCCGACGAACAGACTCAGGATCATCCCCCGGCCGAATCTCTAAAAAGGAGTCTCTCGGGATCCCTGCGACTGAAATTAATCCTCCGACACACACCCATCATGTGTTCGTGTCACTCGAACACTCCATAGGACGCGCACCTGTGCCTTTAGTGACCTAGTCACAGTTAGGATAAAAAATCTCGTTAAAATTTTGATGAAACTAAATATCTAATTATTAAATTTTCTTTCACCGATTTATAGGACTTACAAAGTAGAAGAAAAATGACCAAAATTTTGTAAATTTTAGTCTCTTCGTCGCCGGTGCACAAAAAAATTATAAAATAAAATTAAAACCCCTGGCCACGGTTAAAGAAGTCAACGGATAAAATACCCACAAGTAGAGGTTACCCAGACCTGTATTCGTGAGCTTATAGCTAAACATGTACTCATACCCGTTATCCATCACGAGTAAGAAATGCTACCCATACCCGCGGATATCTTATATCCACGGGTGCGTCCGTATGCCAGTCCACAACACGAGTTTACAGGTAATTAGAGCAGATTTATATACCTAAGCTCTAATTTTATATATCTAATAATGATTTGAGTCCACATGTAAGATGATTGGAGCGGGTTACGGGTTTATAGGCACGGGTATATCTTTATCTTGCCCATGACATTTTGCTCATTAAATTTAGGATCAAATCTGCACCCGTACCTATAAATAAACATTGAAACTCAAAACTCACACCCGTCAGATTTCTTACCCACAGGTACATGAGTAATCTCTACCCGTTGCCATCTTTAGCCACGGTTCCCCTCACGTTGCGGCCCTGTTGTCTCACACCGCTCGCGCTCAGCAACCGTCTAAAGCATTTCCAAAAACACCTGTCATGCCCGTGCGCCCCAAAACCCACCTCCCCCTCGCCTAAACCCCCAAAACACCATAACGGCACGTATGCCCTCCCGCTGCTCGTCGGATGGCCTTAGCGGCGCGAGGTAGAGAGGGCATGTGCGACTCTTCTAGTCTTCTTCTATTCAGATGTGGCAATTCCCTCCGGCCGTGGTGCTCCTCCTCCTCCAACGCTCGCTCGCCTCGTTTGTGCTCCTCGCTCCGGTATCAAACTTCCCAGCTCCCCCTTTTTTTTGGTTTTACCCGAAAGAAATTCTATTGCGGTGCTTGGTTGGTGTCAGCTCGTAACAAATTTGGGAATCTGAGCACAATCATACTTGAGTCGTGGCTGCGCTTTGGCACTTTCTTTGGTGGCCATTACTGTGAGGGTGTAGCCGCTGCGGGAAGGGACGGATTTCACATGTACACACACACACACACACACACACACACACACACACACACACACACACACACACACACACACACACTCTTCACCTCTCACTGGCCAACATGGCCCACACTCCTAGTATACAACCTGGACACGACTCCAACTCTCGCATGCACATACCAGCTAGGCAGCGTCGTCTTCATCAACTTGTCGGGCAAGCTACCGTTGCGTATTTTTAGGAATCCGTCATCTATTCTGTAGAGCCGGAGATGTCCAGACCATCAGCTGCAACAATACTCCCCCCTTGAGAAACAGCTTGTCCCTAAGTTGGTGCAGTGGGATAGCACTAACATACAACATAGTAGTCTTCCCAAGTTGCCATTGATTCCGGAAGAGAAGACCATTTGACTAGAATTTGTGTCATTGCCGTATTCCCTTTCTTTACCAATCGGCGATCCAATATGAGCTCGGGCTGAAGGTTTGCTAAATCCCATTCCTGGTAGTCAGGTATCTCAGCAAACACCGGTGTATGATTATCTACAAATGGCTTCAATTGTGAAACATGAAAGACCATGTGTATCTTACAAGTATCGAGCAATGCAAGACGGTATGTAGCTGAGCTAATGCAATATGTGATGAGAAATGAACCAAAATACTTGAAAGAAAGTTTCAAACAAGGTCTATTGACCAGAGAGGATTGAGCATAAGGTTGCAACTTAAGTAACACCTTATCACCAATTGGGAACTACCTCGGTGTGCAATGTTTGTCTGCTTACAATTTGATCTTTTTTTTGTGCCCGAGCCAATTGATTCTTCAAAAATTCAGAATATAAGTGTCTTTACTGCAACATGACTGACACATCAGAATTAGCTGAAGTTTGAAGATTGGGTATGGTGCCAAAATTTGGCTTAACACCATATAGAGCTTTGAAAGTAGAACAACTGAGAGAGGAGTGGTGGCTAGTGTTGTATCAAAATTCTACAAGTGCTAGCCATTTGGACCATTTAGTTGGTGAATTATGAACAACACACCTTAAGAACATTTCTAGCGATTGATTGACACGCTCAATTTGACCATCGGTTTGTGGATGGTAAACCGTGCTTAACTGCAATTTAGTATCCATAAGTCTAAATAACTCTTGTCAGAAACTGCTGGTAAAGACTTTATCTCTGTCTAAAACAATAGACAATGGGACTCCATGAAGCTTGAAGATGTTATTGAGGAATACCTTGGCCACATGTTGAGCTGTAAATGGGTGTTGCAGAGGTAGAAAATGGGCATATTTAGTGAATCTGTCCACAATAACTAGAATAACTGAATAACCATCTTGTACGATGTTATTTTGTCGTATATTTGCATAGCATATACATTCGCATAAAAAAAGAGGGGAAGTTTGGCCGGCCCAACCCTTTTCTCCTGGCCCAAGCTGGCCCAGCTTTTTCTCCTTTTCCCGGCCAGGCCGACCCAGCCCGAGCGCTCCTCTCTCCTTATCCTCTCCTTCACCGAGCCAGCTCAAGAGAGGGGCCGCCCCTGTGCTTCTTCTTCGCCTCTCTCCCTGGGAGCGCGCCCTGTGCTTCTTCTGCTCTCCCTGTGCTGTCTATCCCACCTGCTCTCCCCGCGCCACATCGCCCATGCGCCAGAGCTGGTCGTATGTAGCCGTTGCGTCGGCTGTGTTGGCATAGCCCCCTTTCTATTTAGGAGCTGCTGGTTTATCGTCGTACTTGCTATCTTCTCTTGGTGCTCCCAATTGTGGGTGTCAAATAGGGAGCTTTGTGCCATGGATGGTCAGGCTATTGCTATGAGGTTCTGTTGAGCTCCCTGGTTTCTGGGTAGCCTCACCGTGGCAGGGTGATGATATTTGCCTTTTGAGTGCTTGTGTTGCCGGATGATGGTATTCCTGGCCGTGTGATGATGTTGTTGCCAGATGGAGTATTCCTGGTTGCTGGTGCTTGACTGCCCTTTGCTATTTTTCACCTAATGATGTTAGTTATGGTTGGCCTTGTTGTTAGATGAAGTGGCTCTACTGACAGTGAGCTTTGTTGCCAAATAAGGGTACTTATTGCCTATTGTTTCCATTGCCTAGCTATTTGATGCCTGGTGGCTTGGTGATGCTGGTCGTATCATATATGTATGATGAGTATTGGGGCTCATGATTATGATGCATTTGTGGCCTTTTGCCTTTGTGGCACTTTACCACCTCCATGGCTTGTCGCCTGTGTGGCTGGGTTGCCTGTTGCCTTCAGAGTTGGCCGATGAGGATAAGTCCGAGGCCTGAGGAGGTTTAGTGAGCTAGGAACGACACCAGGCTCCTAGTTGCGTCCCAATTGCCACACTGGGTGCCGTGCTCCTAGCTCACCTCGATCATACATACATGCTGAGGCTATTTAGCCAATGATGACACGCGATATATAAGCAGTCCAAAAAGCTTATGCTAGACAGTCATCCCGCCTCTCTATTTTTTTAATGCAGTCACTTTGCTTGGTCTTTGTTGTATGTGACTACAGTCTTGCAGATTTGGAGACGATATCTATATGACGACCGCCAGCGCAGCTTAATCGGAGGTAGCCCAAGAGACGGACGTAATTAACCGGAGGCTTCACGAGGCCACAGGAACCAGGAGGACACAGTCACCAAATGTTTAGTCAGATACACGTGTGCATGTGTACAGCATATGTGATAGTGAGATGTAATCGGAAACTTGTACTTTATGGATTAAAATGGATTAATAAAGTAACAATGTTTCAATTTAGTTATTGTCTCTTTACTTTGTATATTTTGTGTATATTGGCACACCCGCAGTTGATATATTCAGAGTTAATACAATACACCAATTTGAACGTCGTGTTTTGAATCCGTGAAACACATCTGATTTAGGTAATCCCTCAATGAAGTCCATTGACAAGTCTTGCCAAGCACCAACAGGGATGAGCAAGGGTTGAAGAAGACATGGAGACTTGCAATTCTCATGTTTTGCTTGCTGACATATGGCACATTGTTTGACAAAAATATCTACAGCAGATTTGAGGCCAATCCAAGTAAAAAGCTTCTTAAGTCTTTGATATATAGCTTGAATCCCCGAATGGCCGCCCACTGCTGTGGAATGAAATGCATCAATAATTTTGGTTTGAAATGTTGAATTGGCTCCTATCTAGACTTTACCATTTCTTTTAATATGACCCCCTTCTAGCGTGAACCCCTTATCATTGTCTGAAACAGACAGTTCAGCTAACAGCTGCATAGCTTGAGGATCATTGTGATATGAATGAAGGACTTCTTGTATCCACTTAGATTGGCAAATAGATATAGCTTGAATGTTGAAGAAATGGCATATCCTAGATAAAGCATCAACCACTTTGTTCTCAATCCCTTTTTGTATTGGAAGCTGAACTGAAAACACATGAGTTTTTTCATAGCCTTCTTTTGCAGATCAGTAGAGAGGTGTTGATCATTGAAGTGACACAAACTCTTATGGTTAGTCTTAATGATAAAATGTTCTCTTATAAGATATGATTTCCACTTATCAACAGTCATCATAATAGTAAGAAATTCTTTCTCATAAGTAGGTAATTGCTTGTTAGCTGCACCTAGTGCTTTGCTGAAATAAGCCACTGGTTGTCCTTCTTGGGTTAATACTGCTCCAATTCTAGAGTCACAAGCATCGGTTTCAAGGGTAAATTGCTTGTGAAAATTAGGAACAATCAACACTGGAGTGGAACACATTGCTGCTTTGAGTTGCAGAAATGCCTCTTGAGCTTGAGCAGACCATTCAAATGACTTTTTCTTGAGTATATCTGTGAGGGGTTTTGTAATAAGAGCATAATGTTTCACAAACTTTCTGTAATAACCTATAAGGTCTAGAAATCCTTTGAGTTTATTAAAGGTGGTTGGGGTGGGCCACTTGGTAATTGCAGTTGTTTTCTCAGGGTCAGTTGATACACCCTTATCTGAAACAATGTGGTCCAAATATTCCAACTGCCTCTGAGCAAACGAGCATTTACTGATTTTCACAAAAAGTTTGTGTTGCATAAGAACTTGAAAGACCTTATCCAAGTGTTGGACACGCTCCTCTAAGGATCTGTTGTATACTAGAATATCATCCATGAAGACAAGAACAAATTTCCTTAAATATACAACAAAAAAATTGTTCATGAGACACTGAAATGTGGCAGGAACATTAGTGAGACCAAAAGGCATGACATTAAATTGAAAATGGCTATGGTGGGTTTTGAAAGCTGTCTTATGTTCATCCTCCTCCACCATTCTAATTTGATGAAATCCTGAATACAAATCCAACTTAGTGAAAAATTATGCATTAGCAATTTCATCAAATAGCTCATCAGCCACATGCATAGGAAACTTATTTTTAATAGTAAAGGCATTGAGTTACCTGAAATCACACAAAATCTCCAAGAGCCATCCTTTTTCTTCACTAAGAGAATTGGTGAGGCAAATGGACTTACACTTGTAGTATTGAGGCCAGATTTCAACATGTCATGAACTTGTCTCTCAGTTTCATCTTTTTGAAGTGGTGTGTATCTATAAGGCCTGCAGTTCATTAGAGTAGAACCAGGTATTCGTGAGATAGCATGATCATAAGCACGTTTGGGTGGAAGACCTGTAGGTTCTTGAAACACAGTCTGGTATTTCTGCAGGACATCCTGTATAGATGGAAGTATAGAATTGTTGCCATAATCTGAAGAGGAAGCTGAATCTTCAGGTTTTAGAATGACAGTAGCCCATATCTCATTGCCACTGTACCACTTGGATAATTTTTCAATAGATACTTCTAGGAATTGAGATGATGCATTAGAAAGAACACCTTGTAACCTAATAATGGTGCCTAGATGCTGGATCTCAATCCATTTAGAAGACCAATCACAAGTCATGGGACTATATTTTTCATGCCAATCCATCCCCAATACTAAATCATACCCAGCCAAAGGTAGTATCTTGACATCTTGAGTGAATGTGTGCCTTTGTAACCACCAACTAAAACCTTTGATCTCAGTGTCACAAGATATAGACTGACCATTGGCAACCTTAACCGACAGAGATGATATATGTGTAGGTGTATATCGTGTTCTAGGCAAAATTGAGGCATTTAGAAAGTAATGGCTGCTACCCGAATCAACGAGAATGAGGAGTACCTGATTTGCAACCAGTGCTCGCAACAGAATGGATCTAGGATGATCAGTACCAGCCAAAGCATTGAGTCAAAGGAAGGCTTCAGAATCTGTACCAGGTATCTCCTGAAGTTCCAAAGCATCTAACAATGCTTCAGGCAGAATTATGCCTCCATCACCAGTGTCAGAATTTAAGGCAATATGATGGCTTTCTGAAGTAGTACTACATTTGTGTGTAGGATAGTATTATTCACCACATTTGTAGCAAAGCCCATGAGTTCTACGATACTCCTTGAGTTGTTTTGCCTTTCAAACGTCTCCAGCACCCCATGACTGCTTGGGTTCAGACTTTGTTGATTGAATAACATAAGTGTGTTTTGGTGTATATGTTTAGACAAACACATGTTTGGATCTAGCCAATATAGACTCCTGAATTTGTGCCAATAGTGCTACTCTAGCTATTGAATCTGGTAATTGAACTTCCATCACTAGTCTCAATTCATCCTTGAGGCCCAATACAGATTGTGAGACTAAGACAGTTTCACTAATTGTCTTGCCAAATAATTTGATGTGATAAACTAATGCCTCAAACTTCCTTTTATAATCCTCCACTAAGCTAATTTGTTTGAGCAACAACAATTTGGTAACCTTGTTTCGATGTGTATTCACTTCAAATTCAGCCAACATTGCATGTTTGAAATGATCCCATGTGGCAATTGGGGTGCTCGATTTGAAGGATTGGTACCAATGTGCGGCACTGTCAGTCATATACAATGTAGCAGCAGGAACCTGAAAATGTACAAGAATCTGGTACAATCCAAATAATGATTCACATTTATCGATCCAAATTCACACATCGAAACCATCAAACTTAGGGAAGTCCATTTTGGGCATCCAATACGACCAAAGTGATGTTGCTGTGGAGATGTGGTGCATTGTTGAGCAGGAAGGGTGGAAGGGACTGGTATGGTATGATATACCTGTGTGGTGGAAGGTGGAGGTGGTGGTGCAGGTGGGACAAATGAAAACTCACCGAGGACACCATCTTTGACCGGAATCGTCAGGTGAGTTGGTGCTTGAGGCCTGAGCACATTGATAGATACCGCTTGATCCTGTGGAATCCATCCGATGGATACCATGGATAGAT
The DNA here is from genome assembly GCF_958298935.1 of Phragmites australis. Classification (NCBI taxonomy): domain Eukaryota; kingdom Viridiplantae; phylum Streptophyta; class Magnoliopsida; order Poales; family Poaceae; genus Phragmites; species Phragmites australis. Next base: position 28,451,054 of record NC_084931.1, read on the forward strand.
CAACTTTTGCCTGAAGCTGATCCAAACGATCAACTTGTGCAGAGACCTTGGAATCGAGATTCTCAAGGCGTTCCTTCAGCACATTGACACCATCGGCCTTCAACTCGATACAATCAAGCTTCTGCTGAAGCCAGTCCATGAGACGCTTCTCAAACTCATCCATGGCGTTGACCACTTGACGTACTTGAACTCCTTTCTTTGGTGGCGCCATTGTTTCCTACTCCAAGTTGACCAAACCGAGGTATCGGATTTATAGTGATCACTGCAGCAATTAACAACCTTCCCTCTGGGATTTTACCGCTCCAAACCGAGAGAATATAGAGGAAGATGCGGCATGACCTGGAACCTCTGATACCAGTGTAGCCACTGCGGGAAGCAGATGAATTTCACTGGAGAGAGAGAGAGAGAGAGAGAGAGAGAGAGAGAGAGATTTGCATAGGAAGAAGAAGAAGAACAGGAAGAACATAGAAGTGGTTGGCGTGGATCAGATATATGTTCATTGCATAAAATCAATTCGAACAATACTCCCAGTATTTATACTCTTCACCCAGGCCCGGCCCTTGGGGGGGGGGGGGCGAGCGGGGCAGCCGCCCCGGGCCCCCAAATCCCACGGCCCATTACTCCATTAGGTATTCTGTCGTTCTGACGCCATGACGCGCACGCGCCGACGCTACGGCCTACGGCGAGTCGACGAGCGCGAGACCCCGAGTGCGGACTGCCCTGCCTGCGCCTGCGCGGCTGCGCCCTGCCTGCTGCAGACGCAGCAGACCTGCAGTGCTGCCTGCCGCCTGGCGGCCTGCGACGCGCGGACGCGCCGTGCGGCACGCGCGGACGCGCCCAGCCGGCAGCCGCCCAGTCGCCCACGCCGAGTCGCCCGTCCAGTCGCCCACACCGAATCGCGACGCAGACGGCCGACCGCCGACGCCGGACACCCGTACGTCAATTGAAATCGATCGCTCGCACCAGTGATACTTATTTTCTTTTCCTTATATAAAGGAGACAATTTTGCTTGCTATGTACATGTACCGGCAGATGCAGACATGCAGTAGGTGGTGCCTTTTGTTCATGAGCCAGACGATCTGCTGCGTACGACGCCGGACGCGCTTGCAGTGATCCTCTCTGGGAAGGCACGGTACTAAATATCCCTGCATGAAGGCCAATAATCAGTTGACCTTCTATTATTCTAATTAACTTGACCTTCTAACTTCATGCAAGAGATATACTGGATTGTATCTAGATTGAGGCCATTGTACTGTACAATCACTCAATCAGTTAATTACATGGTTTTGTTTTGGTGATCAATTCTCAAAATATGCATATTAATTGTTAATTTGTTTTAATTTTCAGCGGGAAGACGTCGAGACGGTGGCTCGCGCTCGTCTAGTAGTTTTAGTCGACGGATTGGTGATTGAGGACAACGGTGAGACGGCAATTTGGCCTAATCATTGAGATAATAACTTGTCTTAATCATCTAGTTGGTGATCCTTGTAGTATTTCAACCACTAATGTATTTTCTTTTTAATTTCAGCATGTTCTTGAATTATGTCTTCTAGAAAGTATGCATCTGGCAGCGAAAAAAGGAAAAAAAGGAAACGAGTAGATGAGTTGGTGGAATCACAAAAGGGAGCCATTGACAAATTTTTTAAGAGTAATACGAGCAGTTCAAAGAACCCGGATGAGTTGGCGATAGCTGTTATGGAGGAACAACCTAATGATAATTCAGAAGACCAATGTCCTACAGAAGAAAATATAGATACCAATGAGGATGATAACAATGTGAGTGATCATGAGCATATATTTCAATGTTTCAAGGTATATTCGGGTTTTTACTGAGTTCAAACGCCTTGAAGTCACTGAATAATATTGAACTAATAGATTGCTGTACTAAATTTGCAAAAACTTTCAATCTGCATGGTTCATCTGATGTGGAGTTAAATGATCTAATATCTGAATTAAGGGTTATGCAATTGACTTTGCCAGATAGAAGAATGTCTGCTATGGAGATTTTTGAATTTGTTAGAGAAGTGGACTGCTATCCTAATATTTCTATTGCTTATCGAATCTTATTTACTGTACCTGTGACTGTGGCATCGGCTGAAAGAAGCTTTTCAAAGTTGAAGTTATTGAAGAACTATTTGAGGTCAGTAATGTCTCAAGAAAGGCTAACTGGTTTGGCGACCTTATGCATTGAGAAAAATTTACTAGATGAGATTGATGTTGATACCATCATTAGTGACTTCGCTTCTGTAAATGTTAGAAGAAATTGTTTCAGATGATCTCCACAGGTAAAATTATATTTATATGCAATTTTACTTTGTAAGCTTAGCTACATTCATTGTGTCTAACATGTATAATCATATTCTTATATTTGTTTTAGATTTATGATAAGCTGGCTTCTGTTTTCAAGTTGGGTGATGGAGTCGTGATTGCTAATTTTGGTGCTGATAAATACAGAGACTTGACTGAGAAGTATGTCTTTATTTTACCCTATTATATAGTCATATGTCTCGTCTATATCTTGTTTTCTATGTTTATGTTATTATGTACTGGAACATGCTAGTTTTTCCATATGATACATACAACTGCTATTTGCTTGATATAAAAAAATACAACTATTACTTTGAGTCACTGTGGTATGTAAATATTTTAAAATTTATATTTAATAGGCCCCATTTTTAATCTCGCCCCGGACCACTAGAATATCAGGACCGGCCCTGTCTTCACCCCTCACTGGCCAACATGGCCCATACTCCCGGTATACAACCCAAACATGACTCCAACTCTCGCATGCACACGTCAACTGAGCAGTGTCGTCTTCATCAACTTTGCGGGCAAGTTACAGTTGCGTATTTTCAGGAATCCGCCTTGTTTTCTTTAGAGTTGGTGACGTCCAGACCGCCAACTGCGATAGAGGGTTTGGTTGATTGTATGCGATTTGGGTTCGGCACGAACTGAGATCCTTTTGGCGGAGAATTAGTAGATTTTATTACCTAGTCTTGGTTCATTAGAAAGTTTTGCTCAATTCAGGACCTAATTGTAGGAGCAGATGAACCTTTGAACCTGTTCTTTCTTGACCTTTGTTGTTGTGTGGCGTGTCTTGTCTACAGATGGGTGAATCGATCATGTAAGTTTCTTTTCATTTTATCTCCAGAGGTGCTTGATGCGTGCCCTGCTCATCGAGGAGCGGCCCACTACACACGCGAGTTCCATGACTGTGCGATACCTCCATAACTGTGGTTCAGCTGACAGTGATGAAGATGAGGCTATTGAGCCTTTTAGTCAAGATTGCTCGACCGCCACAGCTAGCATTGACTCAGATGATTCAGCGTGTACTGCTCATGTTGAGAAGCTCTGCAGATCTGGCAACCTCCCTGATGCTGTTCGGGTTCTGCGGCATCTGCGTGATGAGCAGATTCATGTCAGCCTGCACACATTTAACATGTTACTGCAACACACAGCTGAAGCAAACGATTTCGTTCTTTTTTCAAAGGTATTCAGGTACTTGATGCTTTCAAAACTTCCTCCTGAACTGACTTCATATATTCAGGTATTCAAGTTTGTAAGAGAAATTTTGGAAATCACACAAGGTAGAGATCCTACAGTGATGAATCGCATTATTTTTGCTGCAGCTAAATACGGAGAGATCGATAAAAGTTTGATCATATTTGAAGAGTTGAAGAAAGATCGGAGTAGCTTGGGTGTTGTCACATTCAACACTATCTTGGATGTGCTAGGGAAAGCTGGTCGTGTGGACCAAATACTTCTTGAGGTGAGGGTAATGGAAGAACATGGCCATCCTCCTGACATTGTGACATACAATACGGTAATAAACTGCCTGCGAAGGCTCGGCAGGTTAGATCAGTGCAAAATATTCGCAGGAGAAATGTCTGGGAGAGGCATCACTCCAGATTTGAGAACTTATACTGCACTAATTGATAGTTTTGGACGGGCTGGCCATATTGCCGATGCCTTGAAAATGTTTGACCAGATGAAGAAATCACATAAACCTTCAATTTATGTCTATCGTGCACTAATCAGTGACTTGAAAAAGGCTGGACAGTTTGAACTAGCACAAAAGCTCTCTGAAGAGATGAATTCAAGTGCTTCGGATTTATTAAGCCCTGAAGATTTTAAGCAAAAGTTCAAGGGGAGAAGAACCGAGAACAAAAGGTAAGAAGCCCCTGAGTGATATTTGATACCTGATTGATTCGTCTACGAGCGCCATGTGCAGATCCATAGTCCTATACTGCCAGAGATTCCAGGATAAGTTGAAATGTTTCAGAGAACGTATCTCTGAAAACATGATTACTAGGAAGACAATGCAATGATCTCAGGTAGAGAGAATCTATAGACGCGAATGGAACATCATTGCTGCAGGTTGCTGATACGCATTCAGAGAGCGGAATACACTTCTCCGGTTTCTCTTTTAGCAGTGCATGAAAAGATTTTCGAGATTCACCTTGGGCTGAGAAGACCAGGAAAGCTGTATCTCTGAGACTCTGATTCATTGATCTGTGTGTAATATGTGCACGCACTCGAGTCAACAGATAGCTGACCAACCACGACTATCATGCGAAACACATCTGTTTTGTTGGACTCCGTTGGAACTAGTGTTGTGTTGCTCTGCGCTTCTGCATGTAAAATTGCAGCTTTTGCCATTTCTTTTCAGCAGGAAGAGAGTTGAATCCTGGGTCAGGAGTTCCTTTTAGTCTATTTTTGTGAATCATTAGGCGTGAATCGAGACTAGATTCCTTTTCCTTTTCCATTTCTGTTTCCCTTGCAATCGAAAAGTATATTGTACTGATGTGAGTTGATTAAATCCAATTTATCTGAGTTCTTCGATCACCTTGTGTATGGATCGTCAATTTCCCGGGTGCTTTCACCCCGTGCTGGATGCTCATTCTCTTCGGGAATATGGCACGGTCTCACTGCTGCTATGCAAAGCAGGTTGGCGCCCCTGGAAGCCGTGTGGTCGTGTACTCGTGTGGAATCCAATGAAGCAGACGTGAACACCTCGGCGATGGGCAGCACCACCATCTCCATCGCCGCGCCACCTAGACTGCACGCGCGCTCGGTCGCTGCCCCGGCTGATGCTCGCGACGGCGCGATGTGCGGGCGGCGCGGCGCCTGGCGTGCTCGTCACGGCAGGCCGTTTAGATCTGGAAAGATGGGACTCTTACTCGCCATACCTCGTTCAGGAAAACCTCCAACCCAATGTCCACAGAGGCGAAAGCTCGCCGGAGCTCCGCCGCCGCGTCGAGGGCAGGGGAGAAGGAAGGTGAAAATGCCAAATGCCAGTCTAGTACAGAACTCAATAAATGAAAGGGTGTATCTGCAAATATCCATCTACTGCCTGCCTCGCCACCCGTCCATCGGGTCCGCTCGGCTTCATCCAACGGATAATAGCGCTACGCGATCAGAATTGTTTTCGATGTGGCCCATAATTGGATCAATATCTTTCATATAGGCCCCTATTTTGGATCGCGAATTATGATCCAATATTTTGCACTTCACCCCCCCGGTGGATTGCGATGAATGATCGGGATCCGATATTTTGCACTTTGCGTCCGGTTTGGATCCAATATTTTACACTTTGTCCTCTGATTTGGATGGCGATTAATAATCAATTCGGTTTTTAGCACTTTACCCCCTGCTATTTTACAGTCTACCCTAGTTTGTAGCGCTCTCTCCTCCTCCTGCCGCTGCCGTACGCCACGGTCGTCAAGCAGACTAAGTGTCTTTTGGTTAGATTGAGATTTTTGGTTTTTCTGTGTTTTGGTTTTTGATTTATGTCTTTTTATTATTAGTTTTTATAATAAATTTTTACTTTTTTAACATATAAAAAGTAGAAAAATTTATCTTAACTATCTTCTCAATTTTTTGTTTATTTTCTTACAAACCAGTTTTTCAAAAATAAACTTACAACCAAACAGATTGAGGACGTGCCGTTGACATCGCCAGGTGAAGGAGGATTTTTATTTTTCTGGATAGGCCCTCCTGCGTCGGGCGGTTGGGCTCTCCCTCTCCCTACCTCCTCTCCAGATCAAAATCCACGTCAGCGATGAACAGTGTTTTGTGAGAGGAACATAGGGATTTGAATCACTAGCGTAGTATAGAACTGTAGCTAAATCCACTTTACGTAAAAATTCTGTAGCATGCTGTTCCTGTACCATTATATCTGGTCTATTTATCTCTCGTGAAGTTAGAGTATCTCATTCCTTCCTTTCCTGCCATTCATTAGCTGTCCTTAGCATTCATCCTGGGCATTTGGTCTCCGTTGTCGATGAAAGAGGATGACATGATTTTTTATTTCTATATTTTTAAAGTAAAAAATTAAAAATATATGCTCTCATTTTGAAAAAAAATACAAATATAGATCCTTGTCGTCCGTCGGAAAGCCAACGGTCTAACGAACGACATGTTTTAAAATAAAAATATATATTCTAATATTTTAAAATTCAAAACACTATCGAAATAGTCATTAAAAATTCTAAAAAAAATCTATGGCGCAGAGGATATTATCCCAAGCTCTTAAAAAGTTTCAGACAATAGTATGATTTGTATAATGTCTCCTAAAAATTTTCTTTTTGTTTCTCATTGCGCATGTAATTTTTTGAGTTAAATTCTTGAAGAGCTATACGATAGTATTATCTACACATTAAAAAAAATTTGTAACTATTTAGATAGTGTTTTGAATTTTAAAAAATTGCATCCTGGCATATTTTCAACAGATAGCATGAGTCTAAATTTATAATTCTTCAAAATAAACATACATATTTGCAATTTTTTATTAGACCGGTATGAAAGGATTTCTAAAATAATTTTTTTCAGAACGGAATTCTCTCTTTTCTCTTTACAATTACGCTTGAAATAAAACTTTTAAAAATGAAAAAAATAAAGAGAATAAGATCTGTAAAAGAGAATAGGTAAGATAATAAAATAAAGAATTGGAATGATCTAAGGTATGACGCACGGGTAGCTGGATTTCGCGGGGATGGCAATGTCGTACCGGCCTTTTCTTTCCCCGTTCGGAGAAGCGTCACCGGACCACGTGCTTGATGGTACGCACGTACGCAGAGTCGCGGATGACATGAACTCGCAGGAAGGCGACGCGTGACGCGAAGTCAGACAATCTTCTGGAAATAAGCAGCCGGAGGAAGGTGACAGCGACTTGGAATGCTTGAGCAGCCAAAAGCAATCGCCGTTTCTCCCGTCACCCTCCCTAGCTTGTATCATATCCCCGTAGACAGGAGGTATTAGGGTAGTTTTGGATGGAGAGAGAGGTAATATGTAATAATTCTATTTTTATATATTTAAGAATGGAATAATTTTATTTATATATAAATGATTGTTTAGTGGAAGTTGATGTATTGAGTAAAGGGGTATCTTGGTAAACAGACTTCGCGAAGTATATAATGACTAGAGACGTATATTTCTTAAAACTGTTCGATCACGTGATCAGAGTATGGTTCTTATGAACAGTACAAGACATATGCGACTAGTCTCCCTATGCCATCACATAAACCTGCGACCGGTCTCATTGGTCGCAGGGGCGAATTTGACACAACCTATCCAATCGTACCTATTCATATCCACTCAAGTGTTTTGCTTCTCCAGGCGTCAACTCTACTTGACGAAGTCATGGACGGCGCAGATGGGCGTTATCCCATCTCGTAGAATTAAATGCTACGGAGTGTGACTTTCGCAGGTCGACGTAGCGTCGCATGACGGATGGAACGTTGTCAGTAAGCCGATCAAGCAAGTGATCGGGGACGATCCTATGTAATGATGGCTTGGTTAGATATTAGAATGAGCATGGTCTTCTGTTTGGATCCACATATAAGTTATCATCCTTTCTATTATATAAAGGGATGAAGATCCCATTTGTAGTGACGGGCAGATCAAGTCTGGTAGCTAGCTAGAATTACCACTGTAACTGTCGATGTATCGGGAACCAGGGGTCCCTGAGTCTCGAGACCGGGCCGGCCGTCCGCCACGTGTCACCATCCCGCGAGGTCCCCCTGCAGGATGAGAAGAAACTAAGTTCCGGGAGAAGATGCTCGGGGCCGCTGCCTCTGGTTCCCGAGCACCCCAGTTCCCCGATGACCTGCAGAGTCCAAGTACCGGGAAGAAAGTGCTCGGAAGGGTTCCCACTTGCCCCCGAGTACCGTAGTCCCCCGATGATCCAGACAGCCAAGTGCTCGGGAGAGAGTGCTCGGGGCTGCACGTGGCAGCCCCCGAGGACTCGGTTCCCCGAAGGTCCTACCGAAGTGCTCGGGAGAGAGTGCTCGGGGCTGCACGTGGCAGCCCCCGAGGACTCGGTTCCCCGAAGGTCTCACCGAAGTGCTCGGGAGAGAGTACTCGGGGCTGCACGTGGCAGCCCCCGAGGACTCGGTTCCCCGAAGGTCCTACCGAAGTGCTCGGGAGAGAGTGCTCGGGGCTGCACGTGGCAGCCCCCGAGCACTTAGTTCCCCGAAGGTTCACGCAGGATCACCCGACGATCCGAATGGTCCCATCGGCGGGGTGTTAGCCAGTCAAAGGTCCAATACCGCATTTAATAGGCACGCGCGGCCTGACATCCTGACATCCTGACATTCTCAGCTGCCCACGCCCTAGTGTCAGACCCTGCCATGCTTTGGCAGGGGGGGCGTGGGTCCATTGAATGCACGGGTCCCGTCCCGTATCATCCGGGTGCCTCGGGATAACGTTGCCAGGATCGAAGAGCTCCACCTGCCACCCTGCCCTGACAGAAGAACAAGACAGGGTGGGCGCACCGGGCGCCTCTTTGGCTGCCCGGTGGGCCCTCTCAATGGCACCGGAGGACGCCCACAGTGGCGGGTGGTCGGATGCGCGCCGCATTTTTCCACCGCCTCTGTCACTTCGCCAAGACGGAATGATGACGCCTTTCTCCGTGGCGCCTTGGCTCTCGCGCCCCCTCTTTCCCGTTCAGGATAAGTCGAGGTCGGCGCACGCCTATAAAAGGAAAGGATGGAGAACATATGAAGGCCAAGCTAAAAAAAAAAGGAGTTCAGAAGAGGCGATACAACACGATAGAACAAGAACATCACAAACAAGCTCGAGCAGAGCTAGAACACGGGAGCCTCAAGCTCTCTGTAGGCAGCATCCCCTTGTAACCAGATACATCCTTGAAGAATTCCCTTCAAGGAAAGATATTACACACACACAGGAGTAGGGTGTTACGCCCCCGCGCGGCCCGAACCTGTCTAAACCTCGGTGCATCTATCTCCTTTTTTGCACTAGGTCGGTCATCCCCCACCACCAGCCGTTGCATTTATTTCCGTTTCCATTTATTTCCCCGACGAGCTCGTTCAGGATCATCCCCCCGGCCGAATCTTTAAAAAGGGGTCTCTCGGGATCCCTGCGACAGGAGTTCATCCTCCGACAGTAACCAATTGAGATTCTGCATAACACAACATATAGAAAGTATGGCTATTATCCTCTGAGAGGCCTGAACCTGTATAACTCCCTATGTCCCTGACTCCATCGTACGCGCACACATAGATTCCTAAAACGCGGTTCATGCACTCACTGTTCAGCATACCCCAAAATTATTGTCTGGGACTAACCCTCGATATTTGACGTGCTAGGTAGGGGGCGCGTTTTCATTGTTTCATCAAATTTGAAAAGCTTGATCAGGTTATCCATGGCTAGATCTACGGTAACCACTGAGTCCCGTTTCGAGGACCCCGACTGCCGCTAGGTATTCGTCACGGGGTATCACCCAGATGAACCCGGTGTGCTCTAGGTATGGGACATCGAGGCTGAGTCCGTGAGTTCTGAGACTCAACGCTAGATTTGCATGGTGGACTATGCAGCAGGGGGCACGGGAGGCTCACAAATCCAAAGCGTTGGTGGCGAACTCCTAAAGGGAAACCAGTCCAGCATCGGATAAGAAGGTGCTTCGAGACAGCCTCGTATCCCCAGCACCGTCCTAAGGAGCCCCTACATAGTGCGCAGTCTACGGTGGCATCATCGCCTAGGCCATCGCGCCGTCCAAGCGCTGGGGGCTCACCTCGCAACTATCGCCACTCCGCGCCTAGCGTCTCGACTACGAGACAATGACGCTGGCACGAAACCTACAGACCCTGCAAGTGCTCCTTAGCCACCCTATGATACTTATACCGGAGGGCTCACCTGTGGCACCGTGGTTGCGTGATCTCGCCCTCCTGACCGAGATTGTCCGATGCCAGACCACGTTAACATGCACCGTTGAAAGTGCATCTAGGCCTCCTAAGTGGGTTTTGGCTTATTGATGACAAAACGATTAAAGAACTAACGTGCTTTGTAAGTATTGAACAGGTATGAGCATTAGTTGTGAAGGCAAGTAACGTTTGTCGCCCGTCGAAACAATTGAAGAATCATCGAAGGATATTAAATAGGGCTTAAATTCTTTTTACTTTTGCAATTGAGTCTAGGATAGATTTTTTCTTAGATGGATGAATTTATTTTGCTTGATTAGTGTCTCAATGCTCAAGAGATCCTTTAGAATCACCAAATTGAGAGACACATTCACTCACGCACACGAAACTCTTTCTGAAAATTCTCTGAGTCCGGAGTCTCCGGTGTTCACCGGATACTCCGGTACTCAGCGCTCAGCCGGAGTCTCCGTGCTAGCCTCCGGCAGAGAGTCTCGGCTTCGGGTTAATCTTTCCAAGAAAAAGACCGGAGTCTCCGGTGTTCACCGGATACTCCGGTAAAATGTTTTGTTTGCAGTCGGAGTCTCCGAGGTAGACTCCGGCAGAGGCTCTCGGTTAGCTTTTAATCTTTTTGATATTTAATAGAAAAGACCGGAGTCTCCGGTGTTCACCGGATACTCCGGTACCTGAAGTTGCCGGAGGGTCCGGCTAGTCTCCGGACTTAATCTTTTTGGAAAGACTGTCAGGACCGGAGACTCCGGTGTTCACCGGAGACTCCGGCAATTAAACAGAACCGTAACGGCTAGTTCTGACACGTTCGGTGACCGTTCTGACGCCGTTTTTGGATTTAGGACCGGAGACTCCGGTGTACACCGGATACTCCGGTAAGCTCTGACAAAAACAGTAACGGCTAGTCTGTGAGAGAGTGCTATAAATGCCCCCTCTCTCCATAGCATTTAGTGCTTGCTGTGGCTGGTTTCCTTGAGACCTCTTGAGCACTTTAAGAGCATTCAAAGCCTCTCCAATCATCTCTAGAGCCAAATTTGCAAAAATTTGAGAGTGTGGTTTTGGAGAGAGTTCAAGCCACTTGAGCATTGAGTTCTTCATCGAGCAATTTTCTGCGATCATTTCCTTTGAAGCTTTGGGTTTCTAAAAGGAAAGGAGTTGCCCGAAGAGCACCCAAAACTTGTGGTGTGCCTCGGGAAGTTTGTAAGCACCTTCATATTGAGTAAGAATTTCTAGCTTGATCTTTGTGGTCGCTAGAAGAGGATAGGGTTGGAGAAGACCCGGCTCTTTGTGAGCTCCTCAACGGAGACGTAGGCACTTCTTTGTGAGGTGGCCGAACTCCGGGATATATTCTCGTGTTCTATTTTGTGAAACTCACTTGATCGTGCACATTTAATCATTTGTCATTTAAATTGCTATAGTATCAATCTTGCTAGTTTTATTTGTTGTTCTAGCTCAGTAACATCTTCTTGACCTAGTGCATCTCATAGAATCTAGCTGTGATCCTCAGTGCAAATTTATTCTAAGTTTTCCTGTCAGGCCGGAGACTCCGGACTAGACCGGATACTCCGGACTATACCGGAGTATCCGGACTTCACCGGAGTATCCGGCAGTTTAATCCACTGTTTTTAGTTTTAAATTTCAGAAAAGCCTATTCACCCCCCCTCTAGGCACTTTCAATTGGTATCAGAGCTTAACCTCCTACAAGGCTTCACCGCTTGGAGGGAATTATCATGTCGACATCCGGAAGTCCGAGGGGTCCGAAAGATGATCCATCAAGAAGTGATGATGGTAATGGTAAAGGAAAGGGAAGTGAAGTTCCTTTCAATTATGATCGTTTGAATTCTTCTAGCAATTACATTTCCGTGCCTTCCGGACGTGCACCATTCTTCGATGGTACACATTATGCCGCTTGGAGGCACAAAATGAAAATGCACTTAATTTCTCTTCATCCAAGTATTTGGAAGATTGTTTGCACAGGTTTTGAGCTGCCGGAGGAAGACCAAGAGCTCACCTCAAGTGAAGAACAAAATATGCATCGCAATGCTCAAGCTACAAGTGTGTTGCTTAGTGCCTTGAGTCCAGAGGAATTCAACAAAGTAGATGGACTTGAGGAAGCTAAGCAAATTTGGGACACACTTCAAGTTGCTCATGAAGGGACTACAAGTGTGAGAGAATCTAAAATAGAATTGCTTGAGGGAAAGCTAGGAAGATTTGTGATGGAGGATCATGAAACTCCTCAAGCAATGTATGATCGGATGATGGTGCTTGTGAACAAGCTAAGAGGACTTGGAAGCGAGGACATTGATGATCACAAAGTGGTCAAGAGACTTCTTAGGGCATTCGCTCCTAGAAATCCCACTTTGGTGACGCTCCTTCGCGAGAGAAGAGATTACAAGAGACTCACACCAAGTGATGTGCTTGGAAGGATTCTTGCTCATGAGCTTATGGAAGAAGAAGCAAATGAAGTGAAGATTCATGCTAGACAAAGCTCAACCTCAAGGCATAAAGAAATTGCACTCAAGGCAAGCAAGAGCAAGCAAGTTCAAGAATCAAGCACAAGTGATGATGAAAGCTCCGAAGATGAAGAAATGGCATTCTTTGTGAAGAGGTTCAAGAAATTCATGAGAAAAGGAGGCTATTCAAAGTACAAGAGAGACATGCCCAAGAAAAGAACATCAAGAAGGGCATGCTATGAATGTGGCGAAATTGGTCACTTTATAGCCGATTGTCCAAACAAGAAGAAGGGAAAGGACAAAGAAGACAATAAAGTCAAGTCATACAAGAAAGACAAGAACAAGATGTACAAGAAGAAATATTCGGGTCAAGCACATATTGGAGAAGAGTGGGATTCCAACTCCGACTCGGACTCCGATAATGAAGGAGTCGCCACCATTGCTATTCATGAGCTTACACCAAGAAAATCACTCTTAATGAGTGATGATGATGATGATGACGATGATGGAGACTTCCCAAAATGCTTCATGGCCAAGAACCGCAAGGTAAAATCTCAATCCAAGCTCCTAGATAGTGATAGTGAGTATGATAGTAATTGTGACAATTTGTTCAAAGGTTTGAATAAAAATGTCATGGCTAAAATAAAGGAGCTAATGGATACAATAGATAGTCATGAAGAGACCCTTGAGAGGCAAGAAGACTTGCTCATCCTTGAAAAGGAGAGAAACCTTGAACTCGAGGAGCTCTTTGCTAAAGAGAAAGAAAAAGTTGAGAAATTGTCTAAAGATTGTGATTTAGCCAATTCTTCAATTGCCGATCTTAAGAGTAACAATTTCGTGCTTCTAGAGAAATTATCTTGTTTAGATGAAAATTATAGAACTCTTGAAACACAAATTGATATTCTTAAGAAAGGCTCTTCTAACTCTAGTGAAGCAATTTTACTATCTAATGCATCTACTAGCAATGGATGTTCTCGTTGTTCTAACCTTGAAATAAATGCTTGTACAACTAATATTGAATCCTTGCAAGCATTACAAAAGGAAAATGAGAGGCTAAATGCTTTGGTCAAATATGGGTGCATCAAAACTTATAAGTCAAAGGATGCACTTTACAAGACTATCCAAGCCAAAGACAATAAGCAAAAGAGAGGTCTTGGTTTTGACCAATATACAAGCAAGCCAAATGATCGTGTGGTATTGAATGGAGTGGAATGCCTCAAGTTTGTCAAAGGAGGCAAACAAGTTGATCAACCTACTCAAACAAGGCAACCGAAGGCTTATGCCCCCCAATGTTCTTTTTATGCTTCATACATGCTAAAGAGAGACCACCATGGTAAAGTGGTTGCTCTCTATGTTGGTCCCCGCACAAGAGATAGAATTGTAAAAAGAAATGTGTGGGTGCCAAAAGTGCTTGTGACTAACGCTAAAGGACCCAAACAAATTTGGGTACCTAAAATAAAGGCATAACTTTGTTTTGTAGGCATACTCCTCCGGCGGATCAACTTGGGTCATTGATAGCGGTTGTACCAATCATATGACCGGAGAAAAGAGTATGTTCTTCTCCTTTGAAGAAAATGGAGGACCTCATGAAAACATCATTTTTGGTGATAATGGAAAAGGAGAGGTAATGGGACTAGGTAAAATTGCTATCTCAAATGATACTTCCATTTCAAATGTCTTGCTAGTAAAATCACTCAATTACAACTTATTATCCGTATCTCAATTATGTGAAATTGGTTACAATTGTCTTTTTACAAATGAGGGTGTGGTCGTCTCTAGAAGGGAGGACGCCTCTATAGTCTTCACGGGCAAGTTGAAGGGTAAACTCTATCTTGTTGATTTTTCAACGGATGGAGTGATGCCTAAAACTTGCTTGATGGCTAAGTCTAGCATGGGTTGGCTTTGGCATCGCCGACTTGCTCATGTTGGCATGAGGAATTTGTCCAAACTTCAAAGGGGTGAACATATTCTAGGACTAACAAATGTGATCTTTGAGAAAAATAGAGTTTGTAGTGCATGCCAAGCGGGAAAGCAAGTTGGAGCATCTCATCCCTTGAAAAATGTGATGACCACTTCAAGACCATTGGAACTTCTTCACATTGACTTATTTGGGCCAATCACTTATATAAGCATCGGAGGTAACAAATATGGCTTAGTTATTGTTGATGATTTTTCACGTTTCACTTGGGTATTCTTCTTGCATGATAAAAGCGAAATTCAAGCCATTCTCAAGAAGTTTGTGAGAAGAGCACAAAATGAATTCGAAGTAAAGATCAAGAGAGTTAGAAGCGACAATGGAAGCGAATTCAAGAACATACAAGTTGAAGAGTTTCTTGATGAAGAAGGAATCAAGCATGAGTTCTCGGCTCCATACTCCCCTCAACAAAATGGAGTGGTCGAAAGGAAGAATAGGACTCTAATTGAATCCGCAAGAACAATGCTTGATGAATACAAAGTATCGGATCAATTTTGGGCGGAAGCAATCAACACCGCATGCCATGCCATCAACCGGTTATATTTACACAAGTTATTGAACAAAACCTCATACGAGCTTCTAACCGGTAACAAGCCAAATGTTTCCTATTTTAAAGTCTTTGGTAGCAAATGCTTTGTTCTAAACAAGAAATCTAGAAGTTCTAAATTTGCTCCAAAAGTAGATGAAGGGTTTATGCTTGGTTATGGTTCAAATGCTTACGCCTACCGCATTTTCAACAAAACCACCGGATGTGTTGAAATTGCGAGAGACGTAACATTTGATGAATCTAATGGCTCCCAAGTGGAGCAAGTCGATACAAATGTCTTAGGTGATGAAGAAATACCAAGCGAAGCAATCAAGAAGATGGCAATTGGCGAAATCAAGCCCCTAGAACAAGAAAAGACTCAAGAAGCTCAAATAGATAGGGATCAACCATCTTCTTCAATGCAAGTTGAACCATCAATGTCAACCCAAGATCAAGACGACAAGAGATCACAAGATCAACATCAAGACCATGAAGATCCGAACAATTTCTTGAATAATGAAGTGGAAGACATCCAACATCAATCTCAAGTGCCACATCCACGTGTTCATCAAAGTATCCAAAGAGATCACCCCGTGGACAACATCCTTGGTGACATACAAAAGGGGGTAACTACTCGTTCAAGAATTGTAAACTTTTGTGAATTTTACTCTTTTGTTTCCTCTTTGGAACCTTTGAAGGTAGAAGAAGCGCTTGAAGATCCGGATTGGATAATGGCTATGCAAGAAGAATTGAACAACTTTAAAAGAAATGAAGTTTGGTCTTTGGTGGAAAGGCCAAAACAAAATGTGATTGGGACAAAATGGGTCTTCCGCAACAAACAAGATGAAAATGGGATAGTAACAAGGAACAAAGCTCGTTTGGTTGCTCAAGGATTCACTCAAATCGAAGGTTTGGATTTTGGTGAGACATACGCTCCCGTAGCTAGGCTAGAGTCAATTCGTATTTTATTAGCCTATGCTACTCACCATGATTTCAAGTTATATCAAATGGACGTGAAGAGCGCATTTCTAAATGGACCAATCTCCGAATTGGTATATGTGGAGCAACCGCCCGGCTTTGAAGATCCCAAACATCCCGAGTATGTCTTTAAACTCCATAAGGCGCTTTATGGGCTAAAACAAGCCCCTAGAGCATGGTATGAATGCCTTAGGGATTTTCTTGTCAAAAAGGGCTTTGAAATAGGCAAAGCCGACTCCACTCTCTTTACTAAGAATATTGATAATGATTTATTTGTTTGTCAAATATATGTCGATGACATTATATTTGGTTCTACTAATCAACAATTTTGTGAAGACTTTAGTAGGATCATGACAAGAAGGTTTGAGATGTCCATGATGGGAGAATTGAAGTTCTTTCTCGGTTTTCAAATCAAGCAACTCAAGGAAGGAACCTTCATTTGCCAAACCAAGTACATCAAATATATGCTCAAGAAATTTGACATGGAAAATGCCAAACCAATCAAAACGCCCATGCAAGCTAATGGACATCTTGACCTCAATGGAGAAGGCAAAAGTGTGGATCAAAAGGTATATCGTTCCATGATTGGATCTTTGCTTTATTTATGTGCATCTAGGCCCGATATTATGCTTAGTGTGTGCATGTGTGCAAGATTTCAAGCCGCTCCCAAAGAGTGCCATTTGATGGCCGTTAAGAGGATTCTTCGATATTTAGTTCATACTCCATACCTTGGGCTTTGGTATCCAAAAGGGTCATCCTTTGACCTTATCGGCTATTCGGACTCCGATTATGCCGGTTGTAAGGTGGATAGGAAGAGTACTTCGGGTACTTGCCAATTCTTGGGTAGGTCCTTAGTGTCATGGTCATCCAAGAAACAAAACTCCGTAGCTCTATCCACTGCCGAAGCTGAATATGTTGCCGCGGGAGCATGTTGTGCTCAACTCCTATGGATGAAGCAAACTCTAAGAGACTATGGCCACAAAACTCCCAAAATTCCACTTTTATGTGATAATGAGAGTGCCATCAAAATAGCTAACAATCCCGTACAACACTCAAGAACCAAGCACATAGATATTAGACATCATTTCTTGAGAGATCATGCAACAAAAGGGGATATTGACATTCGCCATGTGAGAACCGAAAAACAATTAGCCGATATCCTCACTAAACCACTTGATGAGCAAAGGTTTTGTGAGTTGAGAAGTGAATTAAATGTCCTAGATTCTCGGAACGTGGCTTGAACTGTTGCATACACTTGCTTGTTGTAGATTTATAGCTTTTCCAGTTAAGAGTTTGCGAAAACTGCATTTTGAGTGTTTTTCTCAAAACTATTTGGATTTTTTGATCTTCCGGTCATAATTTGTAACTTGTGATCATAGTTATGTAATGATGCTTGATTGGCTGATCACATTTGACAAATTAATCCTCTTGTCCAACTTTTTTCCTTCCAGTAAATCCCTTTAAATGTTATTCAGCTCTAAAATCTGCTGTGACAGTTCCAGGTCCCGGAATGTCCGGTGTTCACCGGAGTATCCGGACCTGACACTGTTCACAGACTCAGCGTTATTTCGTTCTGTTTCCAGTTACCGGACAGTCCGGTGTTCACCGGAGTCTCCGGTACTTGTGTCAGGACCGGAGTCTCCGGTCTACACCGGAGTCTCCGGTGTCTCCAGAATTCTATATATTTCCCCAGCCCGAACAGTTACCTCTTCTCATCTATTCTCTTGTCCTCTCTCCAAACGACCTTCTCTCCGGCGATTTTGAGAGGAACTCAAGGATCTTCAAGTCCTGCTACGATTCTCTCTTGGATTCAAGGTCGGAATCTCCGGAAATCTCTATTTCTCAAAAATCCCCGGAGGATTTGAGCTCAAAGGTACCGTTTTCATCAATCTTCCCGATCTCTCAATGCTCTTGTCTAGAGTTGTTTTCCTTTGGTAGAATAGTTTCTAGTTCCCTATAGAACCCATTCCCAAACTTGTTTCATCTCTAGTTGGCCATATCTTCAAAACCCTAGCCTGTTAGGACTTCTGTCGGGGCAGACCGGAGTCTCCGGTGTACACCGGATACTCCGGTGTCCGCCCGAAAGTTCAGCTTTTCCTGTCCAATCTTTTATTCCTCAAATTGTTTATTCATTCCATTGCTTCTAGGTGCTCTTGCAATGGCCGGAGACCGTTTTGAGAAGGGTCGCACTTTTGAGAGGAAGAAGAAACAAAGAAGTGATCCCCGCGCTCAAGAATCAACTGCTCCTGCCCAATCAGAAGATAGTGGAAGCGGCCATGCTAGTGGTGAAAGAGTTCGCAAAATAGCCGCAAGTGGTGGTATTCACATCGAGGAAGGCATAGCTGCTGGAAGTGGTGACAGGGACGATGTGACCATCTGCCGAACCAAATCTCAAGCTATGCGAGGCCGAGAGTCTGCAAGGGGAAAGGGGCTAGCCAAAGTAACTGCAGGAAGAGGTCGAGGAACGATGCCTTCTACTGAAGAAAGAGGCAAAGGTGTTGCACAAGATAGCCCATCTGAATCCGAGGATAATGAAGAAGAACAAGCTGATGAAGTCATTGGTCCCTTAAAGCTTCACAGACCTCGGAGAACAGCTTCTGTTGTTGATGCTCCAAAAAGGACAGTAAACTACATGAAGAATGTATCAAGGGTTGTTAGTGAAAGGTTAAACAACCCATATGATTTTGAGAAGAATGTTGCCGATTATCGTTTCTGGAATGACTTTCAGGCAGACTTTTATGAAACGGTAATTTTGGCCAAGAAGAAGCCTATTACTCCCATGCAATGGATTGATTGGGATTATATGGCCAGGAAGCACAACCCAGTGTTCACTGAAGTGATTGCAGCCTGTGAGAGCAAAAGGGTGAAAGATATCATGGCTTTCAGATATGATTGGTGCGAGGAGGTTATTGCACAATTCTATGCCACAGTGTGGTTTGAGGGATGTGAAAATCCCATTATGCACTGGATGACAGAGGGAGTCAAATACAGGATCAGTTTCAGAGGCTTCGCTCACTGCTTCCATCTAGATGTCAGAGATACTTCCAGGGATCAGATTCATAATGAGAATCAACTGACACTCGAAGAAATTGGGTTCATGTATCTAAATCATGGACGAGTTGAGTTTGGGAAACTCACAGGGATGAGGCCTTTCTATCGATGTTTGAACTCCCTATTCCGGCTCACCTTGGCACCCAAGAGTGGGGATGCAACTTCAGTTCAAAGTATCTCCAGAAATCTCCTTGCAGCCATGTCAAATGATCATGCTCCGTTCAGCGTGGCTCACTTTCTATGGGAGGAAATTGTTTTTACATCCAAGTCGCCTATAAAAAGTTGTGGATATGCCCCTTATCTCATGTTTATCATTGAAAGGATATCCAAAAAGACTTTTGTCAAGGAGATCAAGCATGAACCATACAGAATGAGGCCTTTGAACATTCAAGCTCCATCTCCTTCTCCATCTCCTCCTCATGCTCCTCCTAGCTCAAGACCGTTTGCCTCGAGACGTGCTCCTCCTCGAGGGTCTTCCTTCATCAAGAGTGCTCTCAAAGCAATTTTCAAGATTTGCACTCACAATGCCACTGAAATCAAGAATCAAGCTTCTCGCTTAAAGAAAATGGAGAATCGTCAGAAACAAATGTACACATCCATGAATCTCCAACCCCCTTGCTCTCCTATTGAGTCAGATGAAGCGGAGAGTGCACCTTTTGAGGTTGAGAACCCTTGGGCATGGTATGATGAAGCTCAAGCAGCAGCCGAAAGTTCTCAACAACAAGCTCAAGACGATTCCTCTGACGGCAACGCAGGAAGTGAAGACGAGGAAGACGATGATGAGGAAGATGGTAGCAGCGAGTAGGCTCTTTCTCTCTCCTTTTGGTGCTTGATGCCAAAGGGGGAGAGATAGTTATCCTTTATCTTAGTTTCGTTAGTTTTGGTCTCCTTTAAATCTCTTTCGCTGTTGGACAATTGGATTCTGGTTTGTGATGAACCTTGTGCTATTTAATTTCATAAGACCTTTATGTTAGTATGATGATTGTTGCTCTTTCATTAGTTTTGTGTGCTCTATGTCTTTTCATAACCTTTTTGCTTCCCACGGATTCTAGGATATAGGGGGAGCTCTTGTGTTCCACTTCCTAAATAAATGCATTGTTGCTTAACTTTGCTTAGAACAATGCATACATTTAGGGGGAGCTTACCATATCTTCTAGAATTTAAAACCTTTTCATATATCCTTGTGTATCCTTTAATCGGGTTGTCATCAATCACCAAAAAGGGGGAGATTGAAAGTGCATCTAGGCCTCCTAAGTGGGTTTTGGCTTATTGATGACAAAACGATTAAAGAACTAACGTGCTTTGTAAGTATTGAACAGGTATGAGCATTAGTTGTGAAGGCAAGTAACGTTTGTCGCCCGTCGAAACAATTGAAGAATCATCGAAGGATATTAAATAGGGCTTAAATTCTTTTTACTTTTGCAATTGAGTCTAGGATAGATTTTTTCTTAGATGGATGAATTTATTTTGCTTGATTAGTGTCTCAATGCTCAAGAGATCCTTTAGAATCACCAAATTGAGAGACACATTCACTCACGCACACGAAACTCTTTCTGAAAATTCTCTGAGTCCGGAGTCTCCGGTGTTCACCGGATACTCCGGTACTCAGCGCTCAGCCGGAGTCTCCGTGCTAGCCTCCGGCAGAGAGTCTCGGCTTCGGGTTAATCTTTCCAAGAAAAAGACCGGAGTCTCCGGTGTTCACCGGATACTCCGGTAAAATGTTTTGTTTGCAGTCGGAGTCTCCGAGGTAGACTCCGGCAGAGGCTCTCGGTTAGCTTTTAATCTTTTTGATATTTAATAGAAAAGACCGGAGTCTCCGGTGTTCACCGGATACTCCGGTACCTGAAGTTGCCGGAGGGTCCGGCTAGTCTCCGGACTTAATCTTTTTGGAAAGACTGTCAGGACCGGAGACTCCGGTGTTCACCGGAGACTCCGGCAATTAAACAGAACCGTAACGGCTAGTTCTGACACGTTCGGTGACCGTTCTGACGCCGTTTTTGGATTTAGGACCGGAGACTCCGGTGTACACCGGATACTCCGGTAAGCTCTGACAAAAACAGTAACGGCTAGTCTGTGAGAGAGTGCTATAAATGCCCCCTCTCTTCATAGCATTTAGTGCTTGCTGTGGCTGGTTTCCTTGAGACCTCTTGAGCACTTTAAGAGCATTCAAAGCCTCTCCAATCATCTCTAGAGCCAAATTTGCAAAAATTTGAGAGTGTGGTTTTGGAGAGAGTTCAAGCCACTTGAGCATTGAGTTCTTCATCGAGCAATTTTCTGCGATCATTTCCTTTGAAGCTTTGGGTTTCTAAAAGGAAAGGAGTTGCCCGAAGAGCACCCAAAACTTGTGGTGTGCCTCGGGAAGTTTGTAAGCACCTTCATATTGAGTAAGAATTTCTAGCTTGATCTTTGTGGTCGCTAGAAGAGGATAGGGTTGGAGAAGACCCGGCTCTTTGTGAGCTCCTCAACGGAGACGTAGGCACTTCTTTGTGAGGTGGCCGAACTCCGGGATATATTCTCGTGTTCTATTTTGTGAAACTCACTTGATCGTGCACATTTAATCATTTGTCATTTAAATTGCTATAGTATCAATCTTGCTAGTTTTATTTGTTGTTCTAGCTCAGTAACATCTTCTTGACCTAGTGCATCTCATAGAATCTAGCTGTGATCCTCAGTGCAAATTTATTCTAAGTTTTCCTGTCAGGCCGGAGACTCCGGACTAGACCGGATACTCCGGACCATACCGGAGTATCCGGACTTCACCGGAGTATCCGGCAGTTTAATCCACTGTTTTTAGTTTTAAATTTTAGAAAAGCCTATTCACCCCCCCCTCTAGGCACTTTCAACCGTGTCCATCGCAAAGGCAGGTGAGGGTCACGTTTGCCAAGGGTCATGGTAGGGCCTACAGTGGAATAGGCCATGTGCTCCCTCGACCACCGGGGGTACTCGTGGACCACCGCCACGTCGAGACACCCAAACTTCTGACTTGTGCGACTCTCTGCAACAACGTGACCTTTATGGCGTGATTTAGAGCTAGGTGGCCACTATAGAGTAAGAGGACTGGGCTAGGAAGGAGCAGAAAGGGGGCAAGCAGACTTATCACACGCCTTCCCCCTGCGGGGAGGCATCGGACGGCTCCACCTTGTCACCGGGACCCCGAGATCATCGTCTCTCCCCCCGGGCGCGTGTCATCGCCCAATAACTAGTGGCTCCTTGTGACAAGATGGGATGCAATGCCCTATCCGCCCAGTTACAGGAGGTGCGCTGGCCAGTCAAGTTTCGATCGGTCCTAGGCTCCTAGCCTAGAAGTATGATAGCTCGACCAACCCGGAGGAGTTCTGGCAAATCTACACCACCATGGTGCAAGCTGCAGGAGGCCATGGAAGGTCATGGCCAACTACTTCGCTACAGCCTTACCGGTTCCGCCCGGTCCTAAATGATGAATCTCTCTCATAGGCGGGTTCACTCCTGGAAGGACCTGTGTGACCACTTCTAAGGGACCTACACCCGACCAGGGGTCGAGGACAACGTATATTAGGTCTAGCAGTGACAAGGAGAGTCGCTATGAGACTTCATATGGTGTTTCACCGAACGCCAGAACACTATTCCAAGTATCACGGGATAGTCTGTGATCATGGCGTTCAAGTGAGGCGTGAAAGACCAGAAAATGGTCAAGAAGCTGTCCACCCCGGTAATCTGAAGCACAACCAAGCTCTTCGAGCTCGCGGACAAGTGCGCGCAGGCTGCGGCAGATCGACGCCAGGTCGCGACCTACTTCCGTCCAGTCCGCCTCTTCCAAAGGGGTCGGCCAGAAGGACAAAAAGAGCACGCGTAAGGACAGACCTCTTGAAGTCTTGGCGGTCGAACAAACGGGCCTAATATCAATGCTTCGCGAAGAAAGATGAGAAAATGGGCCGGGGCTACTACCCGATCCACCGTACAGACGTCCATGACCTGATCACGTGCAAGGTCGTTCGAGACATCATCGACCAGGAGCTCGGGCAGCACAACACAAGCACAACAAGGACGAAGAGGACGGGGCCGCCCTTGACCAGTCGACACTGGGACACTAGCAGGTCAATCACATGGTGCACCACATCTTTGAAGGTGTCATGACATAATCCTCTAATAGGGAATACAAGACGGTGGTCCAGAAGGTGTAGGCGACCGCATCAAACTTGAGCCCGCCCCTGAAGTGGTCAGACGTCCCACGAATTCGATCTCCTATTCATCCCCCGAACGTCTATCAAGTCCCAGGCGTAGGTCGATTTTGTAGCTGAGTGGTCATCCTTTGAGCCCGAGTAGGTGCAACGAACAGAGGTAGATGAACACTGGACCATCCACTTTAATGGATCGTTCATACTAAAGGGAGCTGGGGCTGGAGTGGTTATAACCTCACGTACCAGCGATATCCTCGTGTACATAGTTCAATTATGATTTTCAGTCACTAATAACACTACTAAATATGAGGGCCTCTTGAGAATGCGAGCAGCCTCCATACTTAGGATTAAATGACTATTGGTGATAGCTGACTCGCTACTAGTTGTGAACCATATGCAAAAGGAGTTTTAATGCTCTGACCCAACAATGGCGGCATACCTCGCCGAAGTGAGAAGACTAGAGCGACACTTCGTCGGCTTTGAGGTCAAGCACGTCCCTCGTAATGACAACTTCCTAGCTGATGAGCTGACCTATGTAACTTCTTCTAGTGAACTTATCTCGATCGGAGTCTTTGAAGAAAGACTCTCATGACCATCCATCGTAATCTCGGGTCAAGGTGAATGGGATACTCCGCTCGGAAACGGAGCACATGAGGCAACACCTTTGGAGGAAACGCCTCCTTCGGTATCGTCGATCTCAGGCGACCATCATATGGTCACCCTGCACGATTCGAGTATGACCCTGATAGATCAGATCTTGGACTACCTTTAAAATCAAGCAGTCCCTGACAATGATGCGTCAGTCTCGCGGCAAGTCCGCAGATACTCCCTGGTAGAGAGACGTCTCTACCACCGTGGGAGAAATGGTTTTTTACTGAAATGCATCACTTAGAAAGAGCAGAGCACAATGCTCTTTGATATCCACATAGGCATATGTGGTAGCCACGCTTCATACTGCACCCTGGTTGGAAAAGCGTTCTGGTAAGAATTCCATTGGCCCACTGCCCTCAAGGATTCGTACGAGCTGGTGAAATGGTGTGAGTCGTGTCAGTACCATGACCAAAATACCAACCTACCAACCCAGACACTATAAACCTAACCACTCTTTTGGCCTTTCTCTGTTTGAGGGTTCGATATCGTGAGACCGTTCCCTAAAGACCCAGTCAGTTTTGAGTTCATGTTCCTGGCAATCGACAAATTCACTAAATGGACCGAGGCTAAGCACATCAGGAAGATCACCGCAACAACTGCGATTAAGTTCATACGAGGGCTGGTAGTACGGTTTAGTAGTCCAAACCGCATAATCATGGATAATAGAACTCAGTTCACCGGTAGTGCTTTCCGAGACTCATGCGAAGAGATCGGGACCAAGGTTTGTTATGTGTCTGTGGTGCACCCCTAAAGCAACAGACAAGTCAAAAGGGAGAGTGGGATGATACTGTAAGGGATCAAAACTCGGGACTTCGACCAGCTTACAAGCTATTCGAGACACTGGGTGGACGAATACCCTATAGTACTCTGGTTGTTGTGAACGACCCTTAGCCGGTCATAGCCGAAACTATTTCCTTCCTAGTTTTTGACGCCTAAGTAATGCGCCCCTCTGAAATCGCCCGAGTCAACAATTACTCGGATAACGACCAAGTGGCACGATGGGAGGATAACATAAACCTGATCGAAGAGTTTTGCGATCGCGCTCTAATTCGAAAGGTGCGGAAGCGAACACTAGTCGTAGGCAACCTCGACCTTAGGCAAATCCAGAATAAGACCAGTCAAAATAAACTCTCCCCCAAATGGGAGGAACCATACAAAGTGGTCATCATCACCCGATCTGGCACGATCAAGCTAGTTATGCAGGACGGCTGTGAATTACACAACTCCTGAAACATCACCTTGTTGCGTAGGTTCTATGTGTAGGGTCGCTCGAAGATGGGTTTATCTTTCTATTTTGTAGAACCTTCTGGACGAGCATGGAATATAGATTGTAAGTTCTTAAATTAAAAAAAAACTCGAACCCTCTATTTTGCAAGACTTCACAACCAAGTCACGGGCTTCCGACCTATTGATTCTCTGACCGCAGCACACGACGACGCTCGATGGCCACTACGAGATTTAGTGACCAAATGCCAAACGACCAGGAGACCGAAGACAATAACCACAAGGCCACAAATCCTTGCTAGTGCCGAGCGCTACTCACCCCCCGACAGACTTGCCGAGCTGTGTCTTGTTCCGCGCACCAAGAACCTGACTAGCGTGTGGAATAGAACAAGAACATGCGTCCAACCCACAAACTTTTTCATTCATGAAAAGGTTAGGTTAGAGACCAACTAGTTACATCCGATCGGACTAACTATCCTATTACATACCTACCCTATCCTGCCTAACTCATGCGGCTAGCGCAAAGTTGACAGAAAGGGTCTGTCGAACTCTCGCCTCTATTTGCCCTTGAATTAGTTAAGGAACCTCTTAAAATCCTCAATGAAGCGACAGCTCACCACTCCAGGGATCGAACAACGACCAACATAAGGTCCAGGGAAGATGGCCGACGCAAAGACCCTGCTGGGGTTACTGACTGAGGCCGGCGCACCCTATAAACCTCCCTTTCGCTTCATCTCCCACTCTTCGTCTCCATCGATCTCCTTCTCCAGAAGTTCCCAATCGACTCCCTCCTCGTCATCGAAGATTTCAATGACCTCGGTCGGGGAATCCATCCGGGCGAGGGATCGAGATGGATCGGCGAGGGGCGGCCTTCTTTGGAAGGGGCGTGAGCTCGATGGTCACCGTCTTCAACCTCGCAAGCATACCCGCAACAACTGCAGCCCCTTGAAATAGCACAACGATCGGATCCAGAGCCAGAGGAGACTCTGCCCCTACCGAGCCGTCTGAGATCATCGACCTCTCCGACGATGAAGAAGGGGAGTACTGAAAGTACTTGATGCCGACTAGAGAGGGGGTGAATAGTCGTTTCTGAAAAATAAAACTTAGCAGCGGATCAGACAGTGCCCGGATACTCCGGCTCAATCTGGATACTCCAGGTTCCGGAGTATCCGAGTTCACCCGGATTATCCGGACTATACAGGAACTCAAAATCAAAGTAAGCCTAAGCAAGTCTAGTTTGGTCTACGAGATACCACAAGTTCTATAATATGTATATGCTCCTTTTCAACAACAACCTGCACCCAAATACTCACAAGCAACAAGATTGGGGTAAATCCCCAAATATCAAATAGAACAAGTAAAATGCAAAAAAGTAATGGAGACAAGGATTTATTCCCGAAGTTCGGCCACCTCACAAAGAAGTGTCTACGTCTCCGTTGAGGAGTTGACAAAGAGCCGGGTCCCTTTCAACCCTATCCTCACCCAAGCGATCACAAAGATCGAGCTAGGGTTTTACTCAAATCAAAGGTGATACAAACTCCTCGTGGCACTTCACAAAGATTGGGTGCTCTACGAGTGACGCCTTGCCGTCTAGGAGCACGAAGCTCCAAGAGTAAAGAATGCAAATCAAAGCTTTGCGAAGAACTCAAATACTCAAAAATTGGATTTTTGCTCTCTAACTCTAGATTTCACTCCCCCAACCCTAACTCTCAAATCTTACAAGAATCAAAGCACTAGAGGGGTTTGAGAGGGCTATTGAATGATTTTGAGGTGTTTGTTCACAGATAGTTCAGCAGCATTGAATGGAGGGGGTGAAGATATATTTATACCATTCCAATAAAAACTAGCCGTTACAGTACTTTTCGAACAGACCCGGAGTCTCCGGGTTCACCCGAAGACGATAGCACAAAACACACGCACCGAAACATGTCAGAAACGAGCCCCGTTACAGGACTTTTATACTGACTCGAAGTATTCGGGTTCACCCGGAGTCTCCAGGTAACACTTGTGAATACAACCGAGATCTCAGTCCGGAGCCTGCCCAGGGAGTCCGGTATCCGGGTTCACCTGGAGACTTCGGGTAACACTTGTGAATACAACTGAGATCTCAGTTCGGAACCTGCCCGGAGAGTCCGGAAGCATCAGGACCCGGAGACTCCGGACCAACCCAAAGACTCCGGCTTGAACACCTACGCCAAACAGAGACTCTCTCTCGGAGTCTCACTCGGAGATTCTAGGACACTAACGGAATCTGGAGTATCCGAGCTAACCTGGAGACTCCGTCTTTAACTCTTATGCCAAACAGAGACTCTCTCTCTTGGAGTCTCACTCGGAGATTCTAGGATACTAACAGAATACGGAGTATCCGGGCTAACCCGGAGACTCCGGGTTCAGACAACTCTGACCTTTTTTCGGGTGTTCGTGGGTGATTGTGTCTCTCAACTTTTGATCTTAAAAGTATACTTTGAGCATTAAGACACCAACAATTCTATCAAAATGCAACCCTCTTGATACTACGGCATTCCTAAACTCAAATTCAAAAGTAAAATTAATTAAAACCTACTGAGTTTCTTCATGCCGCTTCTCTTTTTTTTTAGGGACACCAACTTCTTTTAACCTTTTCAATGGGACTAAAACCTGTTCATAATCTCGATAAACTAATTAGTCCCTTAATCATTTGTCATCAATTAGCCAAAACCTACAAAGAGGTCTAGATACACTTTCAAGTACGCCATGGCCTTAGGGCCTGTAGACTCTACGGAGCAGAATGCATGACAAGATGAGGGCGAACAGACTCTAATCACTAAAGGATTTAGGTGAGAAAGAAAGCGAGAGGTGGTTCGAAAGGCCATCAAACACTCATCTTTTTAAACCACAATGACATCCTAACCAGCGCGGCCTTCAAACCGCTCGAAACCTGATTGGACGCACAGAAGGAACCAAGAGTCCTTTAGGTCCAGCGGCAATCAATATCTCTCTCGTACCCTCTTTTTTCCCTCTCAGGACATTTAAACCTCCCTACGTGACACGAAGTTCAGAGTTGCCCTTTGAGGACTAACGACGTCGATGACCACTCCCTAGGCCAACTACAGGCTGATCAAGCAAGTGGTCTGGGACAGTCCTCCGTAATGATGATTTGATTTAGATAATATGATAGACATGATCTTATATTTAAACTCATATGTAAGTTTTCCTTCTCTTTACTATATAAAAAGATAAGAACCTCATTTGTAGTGAACAGCAAATCAAATCTGACAGTCAGCTAGAACTACCTCTATAATCAATTAAGATCCTTCATAACACAACGCACAAGACGTAGGGCTATTATTCTTCGAATGCATGAACATATATAACTCTCTGTGTCTCTGAGTCCATCATATACGTACACATCGATTTCTGAAATGCCGTTTACACACCCACCATCCAATATACCTCGAAATTATTATCAGAGACTAACCCTCGACAGTGAGTGAGATGTAACGAGTCTATTTTTTACCCGAATCTACTGTCAGTGTCACGTTCGAAGTAACACAGCTACATTACACCATTTTTTAACAGCTCCATCTTAAATCTTTAAAAAATATTATCTAATTATAAACTATTCTATTAAATTCTCTCCATCTAAATAGCTAAAAATAAGATACAAACGTTCCCTTTCATCCCGCTTCACCAATGTTGACAGGTTCGGCAGGATCGACGACTGCCTGCCTCCGGGAGAGGAGCGTTGGAGTTGGATTCCCGTGTTGCGCGCCAGCGAAGTGACAACCTACTCTTAGATCGCTACAAGCATCTCCGCCGCACCTCGCGGAGCCAGGCACACACGTTACTACGTTGGCAGTTTGGCACAAGGCAACACCTCTCTGCGTGCCCAGCGGAGCGCACACCGGTTAGCTGGTGCGCAGGATCGACACGATCGTTCCAAGAACACGCGGACCGAGCACGTCGTAACGCGAGCGACACGGGACGTCGTCGTCGGCAGATGTGACGGCGCTCGGCGTATGGTACGGGCGCTTGCGGCGTTCGACACGTCGGCCGGGGCCCGGGGAGCACCACCTCCGCTCCGCATGGACGAGCGCGATCGCGAGGCAGAGGCGGCTTTAGGTTGGCCGGTCCTGCGTCGATCGATTGGCACCATCCCATTACCTGTCCGGTTCCTTCCTCGACCCTCGCATAACAGAGACAGCATGGAAACGAGAGGAGGGAGCATGGACGGACAGGCCTCCACCTTGTACTCCGCGCTGATCCTGCATTCGCGTCACCTCCTGCCAGCTAGGCTAGCTCATTTAATATGTGATGTCGCCATTGATGCTATCTCAGCTAGTCAGCTTTTCACCATTCTAGCCCCCGTACGTCATACTTCACATGCATCTCTCTATCATACTTCACATCCAAAATTAGACTATATCTATGATCTTATTTAATTAAATATATAATATATTGTTGTATTTATATTCACCATCTTATATATTAAAAATCAGGTGTATTTAACATACGAGATGTCGAATATATTACTGTAGCTTATATTCGACAATTTATATATTAAAAATCAGGTGTATTCGACATATAATCTATGCATATGAAGTTCCTGACATAAAATAATAGCATTAAAGTACCCGCATGCGGCACAGATTATATTCAGTAGCTCATACGAGGCGCCGAATACGATATTGTAGCACATATTTAGCACATAAGGTGTTGAATACGATATTGTAATATATATTCAGTATCTTATGTGCCGAATACATCTGATTTTCGGTATATTCGACATCTCATGTGCCGAATATAGTTGATCCGTGTTTTTTAGCATACAGTATACCAAAAGTCAGTTTTCGGTAAATAAGTAATGAATATGGATATAAAATTATAAATACGACGATATATTATCTATTTTTAAATATAATCACGTATATTATCTAATTTTAAATTTTACTCCATATAATATACGTACTAGAAACATATCTACATATGAACCTTCCGTCCTAAGCATAAACACGAGATTTCCATGCTATTTCCGCGTACGACGGCTGAAACACGCAAGCAATATCACTTTGGGAAAAATGCAAACCCATAAGTCACTCTAATTTTAAGATTCCTCCAAAGTTATTTATTGTAAAAAAACCCTAAAAGTTAGTTTGACTTTCAGAATCCCAAATTTGAATTTGATTGAAATTTAGCGGAAATATATTTGAATTTGATTTGAAATATTTCTTGATTCATATACACACACACATACATACATATATATTTTTCTTGATTTTACGTTAGTTTAATAATATATATTTGAATTTGATTTGAAAGATTCCTTATCATATTAAATCAACATCAAATCTAATTATTTTGAAATATATTTGAATAAAAATATGTATAATTATTAAAACAACATAAAATCCACTATATATATATATATATATATATGTAAGAATATATCTATATACATGTATGTATATATATTCAAATATATTATTTTGCCTAAATGCATAAGCTTAATTTATTGCAAGGATTAATTTATAATTTTACTTGATGCTTTTTGGAATACTAAGATAAAATAATATATTTGAATATATACATGCATGTGTGTGTGTGTATATATATATATATATATATATATATATATATATATATATATATATATATATATATATATATATATTCTTGATTTTATTTTGGTTTAATAATTAGATATATTTGAATTTGATTCATATGTTGGTTTAATATGAATTCGGGGGAGGGGGATCTCAAAACCATAGTGAATTCTGGGGGAAAAATTAAATATATTTTAGCTGAATTTCAAAATAATTAGATTTTATGTTGGTTTAATATGAATCTTCTTTCAAATCAAATTCAATATATATTATTAAACCAACATAAAATCAAGAAAAATATATTTACATAAACTTAGGGATGTTTTATATATATATATATGAATCAAGGAATATTTTAAATCAAATTCAAATATATTTTAGCTGAATTTCAATCAAATTTAAATATAGAAAATCTGAAAGTCAGACTAACTTTTAGGAGTTTGTTTTGCAACAAAACAACTTTTAAGAGGAATCTCAAAATTAGAGTAACTTTTGGGGATTGTATTTTTCCCTTTCACTTTCAACTGAAACAGAGAGATATATTATTAAGGAATCTCCCTATTACAATCCGACTCAATTAGCTACCTAACACAGGTAGGAGTACTGAATCTTCACACCGCACAATGATTCGTCCTACAAGCTAGTTGTGCAAGCTCTTTAGCAACTTTATTACATATCGTTTAACTTTCACTAACTTTGCATCAGAAAGAAGTTACGCCACCTCCTAGGCAGGGCCGGTCCGGAGGAGGGAGTCAAACGGTGCGACCGTTTTGGTCCTCAAAATCTAAAAACCTCATGTGCATATGTATACTGTGTATATCGATCTAAAAGTAAATAAAAAAATTAGATCTAGACGATTTATATTTAATAATAGAGTCCTATTTTTAATATAAAATCAGCATCATATTAAAATTACTTTGAAAAACAAATCTATTTAAATAAATTTTATACACTAAATATGCATATAATTTAACTAATTGTCAATCAAAACTTATAAATTCAATTTGTTTAAACGAAATACACTTTACATTGTTAAACAGAGAGGGTACCTTCTAGACACAATATAACTTCTGGTTCCACCGCTGCCACGCAGCGCCGGATAATACGCCAAGCAGTAAGAACAATCTGTCCCCTGTAATCCCGAGCAACAACTCCAATGCTAGTCTCTCCTTAAACTTCCTGAAACGCAGCATACATACGTACGTACGTACACAAATATCACCGGCTAACAGTGACGTACTGTAGCAGCACGGTGTAGTACTGTGGCAACAATGTGTAGAACTGTACCTACTGCTCCCAAATATTTAACAAAAATAAAAATATACTTATTCCATTAAAAAATAACAACAAAATATTTCTTTCATTTATTCTCTGGTACACATAGAACAAAAAAAAATCTAACTTCTTTCTCCAGAAACTCTAGCCATCAGGAAAATTTTTTTCTCACGACCTCATTTGTTTTAAATTAATGTTTTTTACCTATTTTCTACAAAATAATTTTAGATAACGAACCTGTATGATGTGTTGGTGTTTAATTACATATGCATGTAATTTTTTTCACCTCACTTATTTACTGCCTCATACATGTGAGATCAGAGAAATCTAACGTCTTTCTCCGGAAACTCCAATCGCCGGCCAAAAGGTCCTCACGACCTCATTTTTTCAAATTATTACTTATATTAATCCTTACTGTGCTACTTATTTTCCACAAAATAATAATTTTAGACAATGAATCTGTATGGTGTGGTGCTATTTAATTACCTCTACATGTATTTTTCCCTCTTCACCTTAATTTGCACTGTAGTCTAAAAAAAAGCGTACCAAGACAATATATCTAGTTTATTTTACACCATCCTTGAGGTGGTGGTTGCCATTTTGCCTGTGTTACTGTTGCAGGTTGGTCTGTGCACCCTCCAACTATTCTACCTTCTCTCTTTGCGCCCTCATCAATTTTCTGCTTGCCCTTTTCAATCTTAGATGCACTACCAGAAGGTTGTCGGATATCAACCAGATATCATTCTGCAGATGCCAAGCACGCCACAGCAGAAGTCGAATGCTTGTTCTAACTTCTTCAGACAGTTAGCCAAGCATATTTCATATCGGGAAAGTGTTCTCCGACAGTTCACCTGCGTAGCCAAGCATATTTCATATCGGGAAAGTGTTCTCCGACAGTTCACCTGCGTAGCCAAACCATTGCGCGCAAGACGCCACGCAAACACCTTTACTTTCTGTGGAACATTAGCAGTCAATACAGTGCTCCATATTTTCTGTCTACCATCAGCATTGTTGCTACCTAACCCCGGTTCTTGTCTTTCCATAACTTGGCTCAAAACAAGCTTGTAAGCACTGGGCACAGTAAATATCCCTGTCTTTTCATAATGCCATGCTAAAAAATCATCCTCTGACCGGTTAGATAGGCGAATGCTAAGAATTTCAGACACATCATAAGAATAAAAAATACTCTTGATAAGATTCTCATCCCACTCACGAGCATCAGGTTTCATAAGCTGAGACACCCACCTCAATCTGCACCTTACTTGGACCAATCTGTAGAGATGGTTCTCTTGGAATCCACTTGTCTCTCCATATTCGAATTTTGCTACCTGATCCAACATGCCAGACCAAACCTTTCTTCAATAACTCTAACCCATGTTCAATTCCTCTCCATGTTGGTGATGCATGTGCTTTAAACACAGTATCAATGAGTTTACCTGACGGATAATATTTAGCTTTCAACAATCTTGCGCATAAACTCTCTGGATACTAAATTAATCGCCAGGCCTGTCTTGCAACAAAAGCTTGATTGAATAGTCTCAGGTCTCGAAATCCAAGACCTCCACATGCTTTAGGCATGATCATTTTCTCCCATGCAATCCAATGGACTTTCCTCTTGTTCTCCTCATCTCCCCACCAAAAATTACGAATCATCTGCATAAACTCTTCACAAAACCCAGCTGGCAACTTGAAAACACACACCACATATGTAAGCAGAGCTTGTGCTACCAATTTGATAAGGACCTCCTTAGCACCCTAGTATAGATGCTTATCATTCTAATCAGTCAGTCTTTTTGCAAACCGTGCTTTAACAGTCTGAAATCTCTCACAGCTTTCATACGCCCTTCTGGTGTTGGCAATCCCAAATACTTCTCCAAAGTGACCTTCTCAACGCCGAGGATATCTGTAATTTCTTGTTTAACATCATCTTGGCATCTATCACCAAACATGATTGAACACTTATTCAGACTTATCAGTCGGCCAGTACATCTTTCATATAAATCCAGCGCAGATTTGACTACTCTTGCTTGCTCAGTATCTGCTTTAAAAAAAACAGCAAGGTGTCATCGGCAAACAAAAGATGGGATATCCCCGGTGCACGACGACAAACCTTCTGATCATGTAAAGCTTTTGGTTCACCTCACGATTCAGAATATTGGGCAACCCGTCAGCAACGAAGAGGAACAAGCAAGGGGTAAAGGATTACCTTGGTGGACCGCACGAGCCGTGAACACGAAAATGCCACTATGGCATGTGGCCAGCATAGCTTATCAGAGACTACACCGTTCATTTGCGTTTACATTCGTGCTGAAAGGCCGGTGAAAAAAATCATAGAGTAGATGAGAAAATCAATAGATAGATGAGTATCAGTTAGGGAGGATAAACGTCTAAGATAGGTAGTGCATATATAGAGGCATGCGGAGTTGCATTTTCCATTGCGCGAGTGTCCGAAAGTTTCTAGAAGAGAACCATTGAAGAGGATGGCGTAACACACTGTTATGTGCAAAGGTTACCATCCACATGCAGGAATTACAGTTTACACATATGAACAATACTGACGGTCTTGTAGTGCGAGTTATGTTATGGTAGAAGATCAAGACTTGATATTTAATTAAGCGATAAGTTTGATAGAAATTAGATTTGATTTGGAGTAAGAGATAGAGTTTGATTAGTTTCCAGTTTAGCTAGAAATAAATTAGGTAAATTAGGATTTAGAGTTGATTTAGGATTGTAATATCTCATTTTTATATAAAGGGGCATCAACGCATCATTGTAAGTAAGCAAAAAGAAATAGATCTAGTTCCTAGTCCTCTAATCTAGTCTCCCATCAATATTATGTCTTCGTAATATATAGTATAGTCCCTCCACTAGCAGCTGACGCTGCCCAGTTATCTTCCCAACGGATGCTTATCCCCCCTTGTGATATTAGGGCTATAATATTTGGTATCAGAGATTTTGGTCTTAGGCACCCGAATGGATGCGAAGATTGCAGCTCAGCTTGCCGCCCTCAAGGAGCAACTCGCAAAAGTGGTTGCAGCCTCCGCCAAATTGGACCGCACCCTCACGTCTTTCCGGTAGTCATCTCCATTGGTGACTTCGTATACGACACCGCGCGTCACCGTATCCTCGTCGTCATTTGAGTTCGCCACGGTGGCTGTACCACTACCGATCGATACACACTTCTTCGTCACCGCGCCAACCTCATCCCCAGCGCATGTGTGACCCATGCCGGCCTTGGTTTGGGCACCCGTGCCTATGTTGGCCTCGATCTCGGCATCGACACCCACGTTGGACTCAGCGGCGCTCGCGCTGCCACTAGCCTCACCAACCGCAATGACCTTGGCACCCCCGGACCTACTGCTTGCGCCGCACGTGCCTGCAGCATAGCCTCTTTTCGCCTCTGCTATCCCAATTGTGCCTGTCTCCAACGACGTCAGCTGCAACATCACCCAATTCATGTCTACACCACTGCCACAACTCGAAGACAAGTTGTGTTCAAAAGAGAAAGGAAAATGAGGGGATAAGGTAGCGTAGAGAATAACATGTGCAGCAGCTGCCTAATACTTCTTCGAGCAACGGGGACATCAGCATTTCTATCCTTTTTCTCAAGCAAGGTAGGAGACAATACTCGTGGTGGAGCTGATGTCCCTTCCTCAAGATGGGGGCCGAAGCACTACTTGTCTAACGTGATCAAGCGCGATCATCATCAAAGGGACCAGTATGTTATCATCGAGCTCTCTCATCAACATGGAGGCCTCCTAATACTTCAGCCATGGCCTCTGCCTCAACTCAAGGACGAGATGTATTAAAGGAGGATGGAGTTGGCAAGTGCAGGGCAAAAGGTTACTGTTCACATGAATAGTACCGAGTCCTGTAGCAGCACAACCGTAGGCTATTTAAGAAGGAAGGATCCAGATTTAGGGATTAAGAAATAAAGTAGGTTTTCAAATTAGGTAGGAGATAGAATATTGAGCGGAGTCTAGATTAGGGGATTAGGAACTTGATCTATTTTTTTTCTCGCTTTACAATGATGCGTGGATGTCCTTTTTATAGAGAGAGGAGATTACAATCCTAAATCAACTTTAAATCCAAACTTACCTAATTTATTTTTAGTTGAATTGAAAACTAATTAAACTCTATCTACTAATCCAAATTAAAACTAATTTCTACTAAACTTATCTCTTAATTAAATGACAAGTCTTGATCTCCTACCATAACATAACTCGCTCTTCAAGACCATCAGTATTGTTCATGCGCATGAACAATAATTTAGAATACGGCATGGCTGTCACCACATCTCGAGGACGAGCTGTCTTGCAAAGAGAGGTGAAATTGTTATGTGCAAAGGTTATTGTCTGCGTGCAGGAAATACTATTCATGCACATAAACAAAAATAACGGTCTTGTAGCGCGTCATGTTATGGCAGAAAATTAAGTCTTGCTATTTAATTAGGCCATCTCCAACAGGATCTGCAAATCTGAAAATTTCAGTGCTACAGTACTTTGTGGTGTACTGTAGCACTGGAAATTCGTCTCCAACAGCGTCTGTATCCAGTGATACAGTACTGCTACAGTGTTAGGGATAGGGGATGCTGTAATAGTGATAAGGGATGCTGTAATAGTATTTTGAGGATGAAAATTTGAGGTAGCTATTGGAGATGGTCTTAAGAGATAAGTTTGGTAGAAATTAAATTTGATTTAGATTAGAAGATAGAATTTGATTAGTTTCTAATTTATTTAGAGATAAATTAGGTAAATTATGATTTATAGTTGGTTTAGGATTATAATCTCTACTCTCTGTACAGAGGAGTATCCACGTATCATTATAAGCTAGCAAAAAAAAATAGATCTAGTTACTAGTCTCAAATCTAGTCCCTTCTTAATATTTTATTTTTTTTAATCTATAATCTAGTCTCTGTCCTAACAGCTGCCGCCATCCAATTATCTTCAAAGTGGATACTTATCCACTTATGTCTTAGGACTATAACACGCACAGTGGTGACACATGTCATACCCTCTGTATCCAAGTTAGATGAAAGCCTTGCCGCACTAGAACTCCTTCCAAGAATATCCAATCCACGCGATCATATGCTTTAACTAGATCCTGTTTGGAAGCACAAAATTTCCTACTTAAATCACTTCCCTTTTGAATTGCATGAATGCACTCGAAAGCTATCAGTGCATTGTCAGTAATCTCACGATCCGTTGTAAAAGAACTTTGAGTTGGAGATATGATATCTTGCAAAAACGGTCGCAATCTGTTCACCATGTATTTGGATACTACTTTGTACAACACATTGTATAACTGATGGGTCTAAAATATTTGAGCTCCTCCGGCTTATTATTTGCTGGAATAAGAACAATAGCGGTATCATCGACTCCATCCGGCATGATCCCTTCTTCAAAGAACTTTCTCACTGCTCTGATAACGTCATTACGAAGAACTTCCCAATTCTTCTGAAAAAACCGGGCAGGAAACCCATCCGGCCCCGGAACAATGCATCTGAAATTTCATCATCCGAAAACGTTCTGCATAAACCATTATTTATCTCCTCTGTTACTTTGGCTGAACCATACTAACCAGAGTATCCGGTAGGGCAGCATTGTCTTTGCTATACAGAGCCTTAAATAGCTTCTCGTCATATCTTCCATCTCTTTTCTGTCCTCAGTGTATAATCCAACTATTTTTTTATCTCTTATTTTACAAAACCATACTCATTTTAAATTACTTTATCACAAAACTACATTTCTTTTGATTGTCTTTGTGATATGCATATGCACATAAAAGATACAAATGTTAGGTTGAAGAAAGTGTGGTTTGTGAAATAGGAGGAGAAAAATATAGTTTTATGATAGTTAAACCAAAATAAGTGTAGTTTTTGATAAAGTGATGCAAAATAGTGTAGTTTTATAAAATATGAGAGAGAAAAATATAGTTTTATGATATTTTTGACAATTATAATATAGTTTACGAAATTTACTCATCTTTTAATTTTGTTCTTCTTTTGCTCCCCATGCAGCCTGTCGATGAAAAATACTTGGTGTTTCGGTCGCCCTCCTTTAGCCATTGTATCTTCGCGTTAAAGGAGCTCACCCATCCGACTAAGTAGGTTATTGATTTCCGCCATATTTCCAATAGGGTGGCTTGCATTCAGTTCAGAAATTCTAATACGGATCACCTCCATCTCCTTCGTAACCGGCCAAAAATGTTCCTGGCTCCACCGTAGCAAAGGTACCATTACATTTTTCAGACGTTTGGATATGTCACCCAGCGTTGTTATTGGTTCACCTCGTCCCCATGCTAATTTAATCTATGTCGGAAGCGATTCCCCCCTTACATTCGCACTCACCGTCTCGCAGACAAATCCTAGCTAGAAAGCCACCACCGCTAAGGCCATCTCCAAGAGAGACCTCAAATCTCCCTTTTCTAGTGTTACAGTGTTTTACGGTCTACTGTAGCACTGGAAATCTATCTCTAACAGATCCTCTATCCAGTGATACAGTGCTGCTACAGTAGAAAAAATAAGGGATGCTGTAATAGTGATAGGGGATACTGTAATAGTGTTTTGAGGATGAAAATTTGAGGTAGCTGTTGGAGATGGTCTAACCACAAAGCCCAAACTACAGCAGCCGTCACTCATTCACACATGTTCACACCAATCGTCTGAAATCATGTTTAAAAATTGATTAGGTTGAATACAGCACCGACCACTAAGGTGTTTTTCCACATATTTTTTCCCTTTTTAGTGACTATATGGACGGTCATACATATGGCCTGAATTATCAAGCTGGTTTGGGTTCCTCTCCATCCTTGCAACTTAAACACGCCACTCACTTGAATAACTTTTGGAAAACCAAACATTGTGAAGTCGCACGGTGTGTTGAGTTCTACTATCTCGATGACGATGGTGAGATGGGAATTTAAATTATATTTAAGACGCACACGCTACACCATTTAGAAAAATTGGCCACGTTAAATGTAGCACAGTCAAGTAATCTGTTTTCCTGCACTTTTAATTTTGAATGGCTGATATGCTCGATCATGACTCGTACAATGACCTGAAATAGGAAACGTTCCCATCTATCCTCGCAACTCAAACACGCCAGACGCTCAAATTGACTTTCCGAAAATCGAATATTGTTCTTAATATTCCAACGACGCAACTCGAAATAGGTTAATATGTTTATACTCCTCACTGATTGCTAGATTGATTGACTCCACCACTATATGATTAAACAATTAATAAGGCCATCATGTCACTAATTATTTTCGTGGAGTTTTTTTGTTTAGCGACACTTGTCTAATCATGCACATTTGTGAGACCATGGGCCGATAGAATATGCAGAAAGAATCAAATTTAATGCGACAAAACTGCAAAACCTACTCGTTTGACACACGCATTAACGAACACACAAAGTCGTTCCGATATGCTCTGCCGCCACTCTGGGCCTACCACGCTAGTTATTGCCTAGGACCAAATGGAAACGGTTTTGCTACATCTCATCATAGGTATCAGGGGTTAGGGCTGGAGATTTTTGGGTTAGGGTTCTGAGGTGAGGATCATGTATGCCGACGTGTCTAGAGGGATGTTGGGAGGTTTGCTGACTGATGATGGTGGCAAGTGGTAGGTGGGATGGCAAGACGAAGGGGTGCCGCCTGCTAAGGTGTTGAAAGACTATCGGTGTTCCATCGAGTTTATGTGGTAGGATAAAATAAGAGAGAGATTTATATGGTAGGAATTAGTAGATTATAAAAAAATATGATAATTTAGATAGTTATATCATATCTAACGATCTTAAAAAATAACTAAGATAATATAATATTTACAATAAAAAAGACGAATACCATGGAAAATACCATTTCTCGCGTCATGCATGGACACGTGTGAGGTCTCTACTCTCCAGGACCAAAATGTTTGGGTCATTATTCTTCCTTTTCGCATTGCTACTCCGCTTACAACTCTGTATTAAGTATTAGTAGCATAATTCTTTCGATTTAAGAAGTTGTGATGCCATTTATGTTGGAGTGAATGCCATTTGTTCCAAACAAGGAATTTCGTAGAAATTTTACAGATGGTCAATAGTTACCTCAGTAGGCTACGTCTGGCTGCACCATAAGCCTAACCACACGCTAGGCTTTATAAGCTACACCCGCGAGAGGAGGCAGCACGCTTACACACTTGCTGGCCGGAGAGAGAAGAGAGAGCTTGCTAGGCATGGAGAGCTTACTGCCCCTCGTGCTGGCAGGGTCGTGCACCCTCGCCGCGGCGGTGCTGCTCTGCATTAGCGCCGCCGCCGCCGCGTGGCTGCAGCGGCCGCGGCGCGTCGCCGAGGCCTTCCGGCGGCAGGGGATCGACGGGCCGCCGCCGTCGTCGTTCCTGTCGGGGAACCTCCCCGAGATGCAGGCGAGGGTGGCCGCGGCGGCGACGGAGGCGGAGGCCGGCGGCCGGGACTTCGTCAAGGACGGCTTCGACGACTACTGCAAGAGGATCTTCCCCTACTTCGAAAAGTGGAGGAAAGCCTACGGTACGTCTCCGCTAAACCGCCTTGGTTCGTGCCAATTTAAATTACACGCTATATGGTAGTGATTTACCATGGTTGCTCTCTCTCTCTCTCATGCAATTTTTTTTTTATGTTCTTGCAACCTTCGTTTTTTTTAGTGCGTTTCCATTCGCAGTAAGCGAGTAAGTATTACTGCGGTTGAAGGAATCGTGGGATTTGTTTGGAACGCATGAATTTGAATTTTAATTCACGTGTTTTCATATTAAAAGGGTTGATTCCGAGAAGGACTATATTTCTGGGTTGCAACTAGAACTCGTAAAATACAAATGATACCATCCTTTCTTCCTCTTTCTCCCAACTACATGAAGCATCGATCCATGAAATTTGCACTCCAGCAGATTTACCCTACCAAGTTGGCAAGCCGCTAGTTGTAGTTTAAATGAAACTCATACCAAAACGTTGCTAATTAATTGCTTAAAAAACAAGTGGGCGAAAATAACAACATATAAGGAGAGGTTGAGTTGTCAATGAAGTCAACATCAGAAAGCAAGCAAGTTTTTTTAGAAGACAATAAAAAACCATTTGATACAGAAATTATGGTTTCCTGGTTTACAACAGGCGTGGTCAATTCCTGGATCATGAAGCAGTTTGATTAATGTGGAAATGTAAGTCGACATGTACTTATAAGCGTATAACTTATCTCAATCGTTTATAGTTATCTGGTTTACAACCAGCACAGTTAACTGTGTTATGCTTCTTGGTCTCTTGGATCATGAAGCAGTCTTGGCATAGTTATGGTATAGTTAATTGACTAATCGGGAAATACAAGTCCGAATGTATTGGACATATAATTTAGGGACCCTATAATTTATCTTAGTTACTTATCTATCTCACATGATATCTATTTATTTATTGATTCCTCTCTCCAACTCATAAATAATATAAATAAATAATTTTAATAAATCATATATGCGCAAGTAATAGTGAAAATTTTCCTCACTCGACTAATTTACCCCAAGTCGACTGGTAAATGCAGACAACACAAAACCGCCTAGCTACTAGCTACCCAGCTAGGCAAGCTATAGCTGCGGATAATATAGGAGCTGCCATGTGGTCAAACTGCCCTGGTTATATACCAGCGGGCTGCCCCGGCCGACCTGTGCAAATGCATTAAATGCTGGGGTGAATTATATATGCCATGGTTTTTGGGACCGTTTGACCTCCGGGGCTACGAGCATGGACTTGCTGGTCCATCGTTCATGGGCCGGCTGGTTAGATCGCTCGTCTGGAGAAAAATTATTGAGAGCAATGCAGGATAGACCGTGTTTGGTAGCTTCAGATGTTAATTTCACGTCATATTTTAATATTAGAGGTTAAGATAAAGTGGTTTAAGTCTTTGTTTTTATTTAAAATAAAAATAAGTTACTGTAGATCATCTAAATACCTACTAGCGCTTCAACTTTATGAATATTTAGAGATAGAAATACTTAACTCTAATAATTCTTGTTGATTTTTTCTCACCAGACAATGTCAATCAAATAATTCCTTTGCACATCGGTTTGGAATGAGCGAGACATAATGTGTACTATATATGCATGCATCTTAGCTACCTTAGTGATGAGCAGTGCATGCATAATAAGTACTATATATGCATGCACCTTAGCTACCTTCCCTTTGCGCGAAAGGGAGTATTTCTGAAGAAAATTATAAGCTTATCTAAATTATATATTGGAACGCACCGTCCATACTCTAAGCAAACAAAATAGCAATTGATTAGGCCGGCCCCAACCGTACTATATATGCATGCATCTTAGCTACCTTAGTGATGAGTAGTGGCTATCATATTACTAGTATCACCACTAATTAAGTAATCAGAGTACCTGCCATTTGACCTAATTAGTACTACCTATATTTCTATTTATAAGACACGTACGCATTTCAATATTCAAACTTTCTAATCTTTGAACAGCAATTAATCTAACAATATGCAGACTTGTGACACAAATATGGTACTTTAAATTCGTATTTGAATGTACTTTCCTATGAGTATAATTTTCTTGCTATCTACAATATACAATAAGAGAAATAAGCAGACAAAGTTTAATTTTAAAGACTGTGTCAAGGCAAACCGCGTTCTATATTTTAAATGGAGTACTGTATTATAATGAGCTAATCAGCTAGGCCTTCCGGAAACGGGCATGTTGCCATTAGCTGTCCAAGCATACCGATCAGAGGTAGCTACCTCTTGACGACGTCGCCGATGCTTATCCATTAGCAAAGAGAATGATCGATCCTCGGATAGACACATGATTGGATGGCTACTATATGAACTGGCCATTGCGATATACATGTACGTATATGAACATATACAGATATACCGCCATACGGCAGCCGCATATATGCATCTGATGCAATCATATAACCAGATATGTATATAGGATGATTTCTCTAGTCTCAGTGTTGGGTACCATGTCGAAGAAGGGAACTAGGATAAGTGCTGCTACTCGCTGATGTTGTCGATTGATTGGTTAGAGTTCAAATCCAACTAGCTATTTGGTCTTGGAAATACGGTGTATGCACGCTGCTGTACACTTTGTGATATATATATATATATATATATATATATATATATATATATATATCAATGGCCCCTCCTAACCTAAGATAATTAGACACGGGGTAGTGTCGGCGATTAAACCGACAATGCAAATTAGTAGGATATCTGGATGTCTACTGTGTATCGAAGATTTGAACACGAGATTTATATAGGTTCCAATCTCTGATATCTAATTGTCTAGTTACGTATCGGAGATCTTAACATAGGATTTTTATAGTTTTAGGTTTATCTAATGATAATAGCCATACGTATTGTGTATTGTTTTCACTTGATTATCTCAGGAGAATAAGGTTATAGTGAGGTGTGTTTAGTCCAACGGTAGGATTGAGAATCGCGATTAGAGGATGGTAAATATACGCCTCAACAATTTTTTTACGAAATTGATAGTCTTCTTATATTCAAACATCCAACGTATCTCCATAAGAGAATCATAACAAAACGTAACACAAATACGTAATGAAAAAACTACTCATACTTAGAAATTTCGAAAATTTCGAAGAAAGATCAAGAACCAAACTAGAAGATTCAACAAAAGGTGGATCTCATGGTTGGAACCAAACACTAAGTTCTACAATAAACCAATCCATGATTCATCCCTATACAAAAGTTGAATCTTGAGAAAAGATCACTCAAGGATCAAAAGATGAACATCAGGTGAAGAAGATTTTCAAGATGATGGTCTAATAGTAAGGGGATTTAAGGTCCTATCACATATGCATGTGTATATGAATTTTATGTCTTTAGCATCTAGAAGAATACCCTCCTAAGGTATTAAAATTTCAGCTAAAAAAACGAAAATCAACACCAAAGAAGAAAACACACAAGCCAAGAGAACCAAGAGAGAAACTAAAAGGAGAGTAATTCTAGTATATGAAATAAAATAAATTTCATTACACAAAGATGGCATCCCTATTTTAGTCGAATTATAAAGGTTTTTCTCTTTAAACTCTCACGTATTACATAGGCTAAGCACTCATCTTCCTCTCTTTTAAAATCCTAGCACAATACTCTCATATAGGTAGCAAAAGGGGCTCAAATAGCTGGTTTTTCCTCCATTATAGTCCTACTCCTCTATTTATATACTTAGAAAACTTAACTCTAAGTTTCCTAACTTTTTTATAAAATACCTCTCTTTTAATACACTCTTACCTACCGCTAACGGTATTTTGGTCTATTTTCTTCTCTATTCATCGGACGGTCTCAGCGCCTTCACGACTTGCTTTTGCATCGACGCAAGTTTTACGATGATGCCACGTACTCCTCCAATTCTCCCACGGTTTTGAGGTTAAACTGTGAAACCCTAGCACGCTCCGATGATGACCCATGTCCTCTGTCTTACGATCTTGACCGCCGACGAATCTCTCTCGCTCACGATTTCTTGAGCCGTCTTATCACTTGCACCGGCACCCCTTTCATTTGACTTTGTCAACACGCCGTCTTCATCATCCGTTTCACGCTTTGGTTGACCTTTATGTGTATAGCTAGGATCACGCTTGACTCTGTTCGGCTTTCCTTGATCATCCAGCACCAAGCACTCATTTAGCCCCAATCACCCGCCATCGACCGTTAAACAAGCAAACATATTTCTTCACACTTCAAAATATCTCCAGGTTAGCACAAAATCAAAAACTTCAATCCAGAGCACTTTCTGCAAAAATCGTAAACACTGGATATTCCGGTGCGTTCTGCTCTGAAGTTT
Source organism: Phragmites australis (assembly GCF_958298935.1). Lineage (NCBI taxonomy): Eukaryota > Viridiplantae > Streptophyta > Magnoliopsida > Poales > Poaceae > Phragmites > Phragmites australis. Next base: position 28,495,909 of record NC_084931.1, read on the forward strand.
CCGTGTAGGTTGCAATAAGTTAGCAAGAAAATCCATGTATGATTGATTTGTTATAGACACTTTTAGAACCATACCATATAGGTATTTGACACCTGTTCGATGGGTCTTCCATCTAAGATTATACTACCATATTTTTGCTATCCGAGTTATATTATATTATTTAATTATTGTTGATATATTGAGTAAAGGGGTACCCTGACTAACGGGTCCCATCGAGGACTTCACAACTAGAGGTGTATATTTACCCAAAACTGGTCGATTGTGCGACTAAGATATGGCTCCAGCGACCAGTATAACACCTATGTGACCAGTCTCCTTACGTTATCGCATAAACCCACGACCAGCCCCATAGGTCATAGTGACATATTTGACACGACCTGTCCATAGTATATTCATTGGCATTCATTCAAGTGTTTTCTTTCCCTAGGCGTCAGCTCCAGTGTACAAAGTTATAGACGGCACAGAGGGGTATTGTCCCACAACACAACAATAAATGCTACGGGGCGAAACGATACAAACCGGCACGACGACTCACGACGGATAGGATGTCATCAGCAGCTCAACCAGGCAATTGGACGGGGACGACGCAGAAGGGCATTGTCTTGTCCCGTAGTATTGAATGTTGTGGAGTGGGACTTTGCAGGCAAGCACGGCGGCGCACAACGACATGATATAAGGAGCCTTCAGAGCAAGTGGGTACGCTTTGTCCTCTGTAATGATAGTTTGGGTTAGATATTAGGAGGAGTAGATGTTTTCTATTTGGATCCATATGTAAGTTCTTCTTCCTACTCGATATATAAGGATAAGGACCCTGTTTGTATGAAAGAGATCAAGTCTGTCAACCAGCTAGAAAATCATTTGTAATCAACTGAGATCCTTCATAACACACAGGACGTATGGCTGTTATCCTCCAGGAGGCCCGAACCTATATTACTATGTGTCTCCAAGTTCACTTTCTACATACACATTCAGTTCTTGAAACACCATTCATGCACCAACTGTTCAGCATATCTTAGAATTATTGTCAAGGATTAACCCTAGATATTTGGTGTGCCAGATAGGGGAGCGTGTTTCGTCGTTTCAGCAAGTTTGAAAAAACTTGACCAGGCCACCCATCGTTGAATCCACGGTAACTGCTGAGTCCCATGCCGAGGACCCTAACCGTCGCGAGGTGTTCGTCATGAGGTATCACTCGGATGAACATAGTGTGCTTTAGGCATGCGACACCAAGCCGAAGTCCGAGAGCTCCGAGACTCAACGCAAAGTCTGCATGTTGGACTATGCAACAGGGGCGCTAGAGGCCCCCACGGCTCAAACGCCGGTGGCGAACCCTTGGCTTTACGTCCAGAGGGAAACCGGCCTGGTGTCGGATAGACATTTGCTTCAAGACATCTCCCACATCCCCAGTGCGGTCCTGAGGAGCCCTTACACATGGCGTAGTCTACGGTGGCGGCGTCGCCAAGGCTATCACGCTACCTAAACGCCCAGTGTCTCGACTATGAGACCATGACGCAGGCGCAAAACCTATAGACCCTGTGGGTCCTCCTCAGCCACCCACCGTACCTGTAGCGGAGGGCTCGTCTGTGGCACCATAGCTGCGTGATCTCGCCCTCATGGTTGAGACCGTCCGACACCAGACCACGTCAACATGCACCGCGCCCATTGCAAGGTCCGATGAGGGTCACGATTGGCAAGGGTCACGACAGGACCCACAGTGGAATAGGTCTCGTGCTCCCCTAACAATAGAGAGTACCCGTGGACCAATGTCATGTCACGACAGCCAACCCTCCGACCTACATAACTCTCTACGCCAACGTGACCTCCGTGGCGTGATCCAAAGCCAGGTGGCCAATAGAGAGCTGAAGGGTAGGGCTCGGCGGGAGCAGGAAAGGGGCAAGCAACCCTACCGCACACCTTCCCTCTGCAGGGAGGCATCAGATGGCTCCACCCCAGTGTTGGGAGACTGAGACCGTCGTACCTCCCACTGGGCGCACGCCGCCGCCAAACAACAAGTGGCTCCCCGTTATAATATAGGGTGTAACGCCCTATCTGCCAGGTTACAAGAAGTCCTAGCCAAAAAGTCTGATAGGTCGACCAACTCGGAGGAGTTCCTACAGATCTACACCACCATGGTACAGGTTGCGAGAGGCCGTAGGAAGGTCATGGACAACTACTTCCCTACTACCCTGACCAATTTTGTTTGTTCTTGGTTGAGGAACCTCCCCACGGGTCGGTTCACTCCTAGGAGGACCTGTGCGACCAGTTCCTCTCCAACTTTCAGAGGATCTACACCCGACCAGGGGTCGAGCATGACCTATATGAGGTCCGACAGCGACGAGGTGAGTCGTTGCGAGACTTCATATGACGTTTTAATGAACGTCGAAACACCATTCCAAGGATCACGGGAGAATTCGTGATCATAGCGTTCAAGCGGGGGGCAAAAATTAGAAAATGGTTGAGAAGCTGGCCACCCGAATAATCCGAAGCACAACCAAGCTCTTTGAGCTTGCGGACAACTGCGTTAGGCTATCGAGGCTCAAGAGCGACAGATCGACGCCAGGCCGTGACCTGCACCTGACCGGCTCGCCCCTTCTAAAGGGATCGACCGGAAGGACAAGAAGAGCAAGCGCAACACCGGACCTCTCGAGGTCTTGGCGATCGAGCAAACCGGCCTAACACACGGTGCTTCGAAAAGAAAGACGGGAAAAAGGGTCAAGGCTACTGTCCAATCCACCGTACAGACGCCCATGACCTGATCGAGTGCAAGGTCGTGCGAGGCATCATCGACCAGGAGCTCGTAGAGTGCTAACACAAGCACGGCAATGACCATAAGGACGGGACCGCCCCTGACCAGTCGGCACTAGGATACAAACAGGTTGATCACATGGTCCATCACATCTTCAAAGGCACCACGACATATTCCTCCAATAGGGAATACAAGTTGGTGGTACGGGAGATGTGAGCAGCCGCATTAGACCCGAGACCGCGCCTGAAGTGGTCGGATGTCCCACTCACTTTCAACCATGCCGACCACCTCGCATGCATCAGACGCCCTGGTCGCTACCCCCTCGTGGTCGAACCCATGGTGCAGAATATCCGCCTGGGTTGCATGCTCATATACGGAGGAAGATCGATCAACCTCCTCTTCGCCGACGCATTGGACGCCCTGTAGATTCCGAGAAACTCGTTGAAGCCGTCTCCACCATTCTTCGGGATCACCCTGGGCTCCTCGGCCAAGCCTCTAGGGCAAATCGAGCTACCCATCATCACCTTCGGCTCGTTGGAAAACCTCATAATCGAAAGGGTCCTTTTCGATGTGGTCGACTTCGGGACTACGTATAACGCAATTCTCGGATGACCAACGAGTTTATGGCCATTACCCACTGCGCATACCAAGCGATCAAAATCCCTTGGCGAACAGGGGCCATCACCGTTGTTTGGAACACCAAAACAGCTCTGCACTGCGACAATAGGAGCCTCGACATGGTCGAACTGACTCCCGAGTCGTAGTCTGTAACCGCTGACCCCAACGGGCGGCCAATAAAGGTCCATGTCATCCCCAACCCAGACGATCGGCTCAAGGCAGTGAGTCTGGACGACACCGACCCGACCAAGTCGATCCAGATAAGGACCATGCTAGACCCTAAATAGGAACTCGTGCTCATCATCTTCCTCTAGGCGAACGAGAACGTCTTTTCATGGAGTCCGTCTGATATGTCCGGAGTCCCCAGAGATGTGATCGAGCACAAGTTGTCTATGCGACCAGACGCATGACCAGTAGAGCAGATGGCATGTCGGTTCGCGATCGACCGGAAGGAAGCACTTCGTCAGGAGATCGATAAGCTCCTAGAAGCAGGCTTCATCCGGAAGGTGCAGTACCTAAAATGACTGGCTAACTTAGTCATGGTCCGAAAGCACAATGGTAAGTAGAGAATGTGCGTTGACTTCACCGACCTCAACATGGCGTGCCCAAAAGATCTTTTCCCACTTCCCTGAATCGATCAACTAGTTGACTCAACTGCAGGTAATGATCTGTTATGTTTCTTAGATGCTCGATCGGGGTACCATCAGATTAGTATGTATAGGGAAGATGAGGAAAAAACAGCTTTTGTTATACCCTTTGGTGTCTTTTGCAATGTAAAAATGCCTTTTAGCTTAAAAAGCGTCGGCGTTACTTACCAACGGTGTATTCAACTCGTTCTCCGACCATAGCCCGGAAGAAACATCGAGGCATACATAAACGATGTGGTCGTCAAGAGCAAGACCAAGACAGACCTAGTCGCAGATCTTTAAGAAACATTTAACAAAGTGGGAGGGTGAAGGTACGAGAACGAACACTGGTCGTAGGCGACCTCGTCCTTAGGCAAATTCAGAAAAAAGCCGGTCGAAATAAACTCTCCCCCCCCTCTCCCCCAAGTGGGAGGGCACTACAAAGTGGTCAATATCACCCGACCTGGTGTGGTCAAGTTAGCCATGGAGGACGGTCTTGAATTACACAAGTCCTGGAATATCGTCATGTTGCGCAAGTTCTATGTGTAGGGTCGCTCGAAAATGGGCATATTTCTCTATTTTGTAGGACCTTCTGGACGAGCGTGGAATACGACCTGTAAATTCTCAAATTCAAAGAACTAGACTCCCTATTTTGTAGGACTTCCCGACCAGCAACGAACTCCCGACAGATTGGTTCTCCGACCACAGCACGTGATCACACTTGACAGCCACTACGGAACCTAGTGATCAGGGCACCAAACAACAAGGCGGCACAAAAGGAACCCGAGGGATGCACAGAAGGAACCAAGAGTCTTTCAGGTCCAGCGGCAATCAATGTCTCTGTCTCGTACCCTCTTTTCTCTCTCAGGATTCTTAAACCTCCCCACGTGATGCGAAGTTTAGAGTTGAACTTTGAGGACTAACGGCGTCAACAACCATTCCTTAGGCGAACTACGTTTGCCCAGGACCCAAGTGGCACGACCAAGCCAGACCACAGTCACGGGGAGACATGGGGGCTACTATCGGTGTATTGAATAAAAGGGTACCCTAACTAATGGGCCTCATCAAGGACTTAACGATTAGAGGTGTATATTTCCCAAAAACTGGTCAATCGTGCGACTATATGGCTCCAGCGACCAGTATAACGCCTACGTGACTAGTCTCCCTACGTCATCGCATAAACCCGCGACCAACCCCACTGGTCGCAGGGACAGATTTGACATGACTTGTCCAAAGCACATTTATTGACATCCACTCAAGTGTTTTCTTTCGCTAGGCGCCAGCTCCAGTGAACGAAGTCATGAACGGCGCAGAGGGGCATTGTCCCACTCTGCAACATTAAATGTTGCGGGGCGGAACGTTGCAGACCGTCATAGCGGCGCACGACGGATGGGACGTCATTAGCAGCCCGATCAGGCAAGTGGACGGGAACTGCGCAGAAGGGCATTGTTCTGTCCTGTAGCATTGAATGCTACGGAGTGGGACTTTATAGGCTAGCACAGCAACGCACGACGACAGGATATACGAAGCCTTTAGAGCAAGTAGGAACGTCTTGTCCTCTGTAACGATGGTTTGGGTTAAATATTAGGATGAGCAGAGGTTTTCTGTTTGGATCCATATGTAAGTTCTTCTCTTCCCTACTTTTTGTATGGAAGAGATAAGTCTATCAATCAACTAGAACATCATCTGTAGTCAAATGAGATTTTTCATAACATACAGGACGTAGGATTATTATCATCTGAAAGGCCTGAACCTGTATAACTCTCCTCGAGTTCACTCGCCTACTGTCCAGCATACTAAAATTATTATTAGTGATTAACCATCGACAATTATCTATTCCCGTCAAGTAGCTTCTTCAATTATTTTCCTCCTCTCGGACGCCAGCTAGCTTGTGAGAAATGCATTTGATATTTCTTCTCGTTTATTTATTGATTTCGTCTTGATGGAAGCTTCGAGCAAAGTTTATATATGCGTTTATCTGAGGACTTGCCTACATCTTAATGCATGCATGGTGCAAGTTATCTAGGATTAATTCTTGATTATATTTCTTCTTCCTTTTTTTTAATTACGAAAACTATTGCGATCCACCGATCATAACATAAGATAGGTCGATGTGGACTGCAACGTTTTATATATAATGTGGAGTGCCTGGTATATATGACAACATTATTTCTCGCATATATAATTGTAGTATAACAATAGTAGTAGCTTGGTTCTCTCCTAGCTTAAGTAAAGGCCAGTTTGACCAACATGTACATATAAATATATATTATGTACTAGCTAGTAGAGATTTAAGTATCCTTGAAGTCATTCTTTAACTATAACAAATTGTAACCAGATTAAATAGGGTTGCACTCCTCCATCTTCCTTCTTTCTCAAGGCACCAAATAAGTTTAAGATCAGTATCCTATCAATCATCTATACTTATTGCTAAGAACAAAGTAATATATATATATATATATATTGTCGGAGAGTGAACTCCTGTCGCAGGGATCCCGAGAGACCCCCTTTTTAGAGATTCGGCCGGGGGGATGATCCTGGAAAAGCTTGTGTGGGAAATAATCGGGAACGGAAATAAATGCGATGGCTGGTGGGAGACGATCACTCTAATGCAAGGAAAAGTGGGTACGCCGGGTTTTAGACAGGTTCGGGCCGCACGGAGGCGTAACACCCTACTCCTGTATGAGCGCTATATTTATCCTTGAAGGGGATTCTTCAAGGAGATATCTGGTTCTAAGGGGAGAACTGTTTACAAAGAGCTTGAGGCTCTTCTGTTCTAGCTTAACTTGAGCTGGTTCGAGTGTCTGTCGATCTATCTTTGGCCTGGTTCGCCGGAGATTGTTGGTTGTCTGGTCTCTTGGTCGTCTTGTGGTCGGGGGCTCCTTTTTTTGCTCTCCCCTTTTAGTGTTCTCCATCCTTTCCTTTTATAGGCGCGCCGACCTCAACATATCCTGAATGGGAAAGAGGGGACGCGAATGCCAAGGTGCCACGGAGAAGGGCGTAATCATTTCATCCTGGCGAAGTGACAGGGGCGGTGGAGAAAGGCGGCGCGCATTCGACCACCAGCCGCTGCGGAAGCCTCGGGGCGCCCTAAAAGGGGCCCACCGGGCAGCCTCAGAGGTGCCCAGTGCGCCCACCCTGTCTTGTTCTTCTGCCAGGGCAGGGTGGCAGGCGGAGCGCTTCGATTCTGGCAACGTTATCCCGAGGCACCTGGATGAAACGGGACGGGACCCGTGCATTTAATGGACCCACGGCCCCCTGCCAGTGCATGGCAGGGTCTGACACTGGGGCGTGGGCAGCTGAGAATGTCAGGATGTCAGGATGTCAGACCGCGCGTGCCTATTAAATGCGGCATTGGGCCTTTGACTGGATGACACCCTGACGACGGGACCCTTCGGGTCGTTGAATGATCTTGCGCGAACCTTCGGGGCACCGAGTCCTCGGGGGCTACCACGTGCAGCCCCGAGCACTCTCTCCCGAGCACTTCGGTGGGACCTTCGGGGCACCGAGTCCTCGGGGGCTGCCACGTGCAGCCCCGAGCACTCTCTCCCGAGCACTTCGGTGGGACCTTTGGGGCACCGAGTCCTCGGGGGCTGCCACGTGCAGCCCCGAGCACTTCGGTGGGACCTTCGGGGCACCGAGTCCTCGGGGGCTGCCACATGCAGCCCCGAGCACTCTCTCCCGAGCACTTCGGTGGGACCTTCGGGGCACCGAGTCCTCGGGGGCTGCCACGTGCAGCCCCGAGCACTCTCTCCCGAGCACTTCGGTGGGACCTTCGGGGCACCGAGTCCTCGGGGGCTGCCACGTGCAGCCCCGAGCACTCTCTCCCGAGCACTTCCTTCTTGGTATTTGGGCTCTGCGGATCATCGGGGAACTAGGGTGCTCGGGAACCAGAAGCGGCGGCCCCGAGCACCTTCTCCCGGGACTTCGCTTCTACCTACCTTGCAGGGTGGTGATATGTGGTGGAGGGCCGGCCTGGCCTCGGGACTTAGGGACTCCTGGTTCTAAATACACCGACAGTAGCCCCCGGGCCCGTTGGTAGTCGATGGGACGAAAACTGCGAATGGGCCCTTCGTCGCGACCGAGGCCAAGGCTGGCGCGGACGCCATGTGGCAAGCTTTCGAGGGGTGGCCCTTGCGGACCTAGACCTCAAGTATGTTTCAACGGGAAAATGAGTGGACGCGTGTCCACACAACTTCCGAAGGGTATGATAACCATACGGGCGGCACGCGCGGTTGCCGTGCAGATCGAGGAAAATACGCCTGGCAATCGCTGACATCGCGCGATCGGCGGGAGATTCGCCTGACAGTTGCGCCGATCGAGGCGACGCTTCGCCGAGCGAACCGTTCAGGCGGCAGTTTTTGAATTTTGAGATATAAAAGGGGGAACGGATCGGTCCGTTCCCCTTTTTACGCTCTCTTGCACTTGCCTTCTTCGTGCTCCGAAGCCCTCAGGAAACTCCCAGGCGACCGGAGCATTCTCCCTTCTCTCTCTTTTCACCACCAAAAAACATCCCCCATTTTGCCGAGATGACGAGGGTTGGAGGAGGACGACGGGACAAAACTTCGGACAGCATCTTGCCGGAGTCTCGTCTGAGGAACGAGGAAGCGGCGGATAAGATTAGGAAGCTGCTGGTGCCGGAGGGTCAGGAGGGTGCTGTGGCGGTGAGGCCGGCGACTCTGATGCCGGCGACGACCGTCCCTGGGCGGACCGTCCTCTTCACCTCCTTCGTGGCAGCGGGGTTGGTGCCGCCGTTCTCCGCCTTCTTTTTGCAAGTGCTGGAGACGTACGGCATTCAACTGGTGCATCTAAGCCCCAATTCCGTCGTGGCGTTGGCGGTCTTTGCGCATCTCTGCGAAATGTTCGTGGGGGTGATGCCGTCGGCGACGCTGCTTCGCCACTTCTTCGTCATTCGGCCGGTGGGGAAGAAGAGGGGGCACTCCACGGCGGACGTCGCGGGGTGCTGCAACCTTCGGCTCCGGGAAGGCCTGGGGGACCATTACATTCCCCAGGTGATGCGCAGCAAATGGGAGGAATGGCGACGGGACTGGTTCTTCGTCGACATCGACCCCCACGAGCGCCTCGAATTGCCAGAGAAGGCGGCAGAACCTCGGCGATCAACGTGGGAGGCACCGCCACCAGAAGATGCGAGACTGAAGCCGGTGCTGGAGCGCATTCTGGAACTGCGCGAGGGCGGGCTGACCTCAGTCATGGTGGTGGCGGATTTTCTGCGTCGTCGGTTGGCGCCTCTGCGAGAACGGGCCCGGCCGAGCTGGTTCTACACCGGGCCGGAGGACATCACCAGGACCCAGATTGGCGCGAGCTGGGATCTGGGGGCGGCGGAACTGCGGGGGATGACAAGGGTGATCACCGGAACGGAGGATATGAGCCGGGCGGAACTCCCGTGGCCGGAGATGGCGCTCTGTGCCAACCCCAGCCGGGTGGCCATTATGGCGGGGCTGCCGGAGTTCGATGCCCAGGGGCCCGTGGACCGGCCAAGAAGCCGGAGTCCTGAGGCCTCCGAACTCCCCGGGCTGGAGGAACTACTTGGCGATGAGGTCGCTGGTAGCTCGGCGCAGGCTGGTGAAGGGGTCGCCGCAAGCGGCAGCCGCCGTACCAGAGAGGAGGGCGCCGCTGAAGTTGTTGCGGAGTTGGCGCCGGGAGATCGGGGAAAGCGTCCCCGGGCCTTGATCCTAGTGCCGGATTCTCCGCCGTCGCCGACGGCAGCGGCGGCATTTCCGGTGCTGGAGCCGCGCCTGGTGCGGATGGGGCCCGCATCGGCGCCCGCGACCCGCACGGCGGAGACCGAGACCTGTGCGGCGGCACCCGTGGCCCGCACGACGGCGCCCGTACCCCGCGCAGTGGCTCAGCCGAGCCCCCAACGGAAGAGGCGGCGGGAGGAGTCAGGACCGACAGCGCCGGACCCGGACATCAGGCTCCCAGCGGCCAAATGGCGGTATCGGTGAGTCTTCTTGCTTGCTTTTCCATGGGGATTTCCGGCCCGAACTGAGTTTTGACAACTTTCACTTGTCTCCCGTAGGCCGGCTGCAGGCGCTGCTGTGACGGAGAGAGAGCAGGCGCCGGGGCCAGAGCCGAGCCTGCCCGCTGCAACGGCGGAGGCCGGCATAGGAACGGCGGAGATGCCAATTGACGTGGCGGCCCCTGGGAGAGAGGCGGAGGCGGCGGCTGAGAGAAGGGCGCCGGCGGAACCTACCCCGGGCGCGGAGAGCCCGGGGCGGATAATGGTGGAGGTGGACGTTCTGCCGGGGCCGGCGGACAGGGCGGCCGATGCGGGAATGCGGCCGCTGTCCGAAACCTTGGCTCCGGCGGAGCCTACCCCGGTCAGGCAGAGCCCGGGGCGGATGGCGGCGCAAAGCACGGCGGAGAGCTCGGCCCCCCTGGAGGCATCCTGCGGAGAAGCCTGGGCCCCCCCAGTGCCCGGTCGGCCTGCCGATCCCTTCCTGGCCGCCATTAAAGGCGTACAAGTAGCAGTCGGGCAGCTGGGGGCAGTGGTGAAGGCCAAGGAGGGGGAGCTCGAAGCCGAGTGCGCCCGCCTGGCACTGGAGAAGGCGCAGCTGGCGGGCGCCCAGGAGGAGGCCCGGGCGGCAGCCGCGCGGGAGCAGAAACTCCTAGAAGACATCCGCGCGGAAGCCGTGCGGGAACGAGAAACTCTGAAGACCGCGCGGGCAGAGGCCGCGCGGGAACAGGAAGACGCCGCCCGCTTGGCCGAGGCGTCGAGGCAGCAAGCTGCCGAGGCCCTTGCCAGGATGGGGCAGGCGCAGGAGAGGGAGGTGGCTGTCGCAGCCCGGGAGCAGGCCGCGGAGGAGCGGCAAGCCGAGCTGGCCCGCCGGGAGGATGCGGTCGAGAAGACGCGCGCCGATCTCCAGCGCCGGGAAGACGATCTCCAGAAGATCAGAGAAGAAATCAAGCGCTGGGAGGAGGACGTCTCCGTCCGGGAAGTGGATAACGAGCTATCGGCGTCGGATCTTGGTGCCCGGGAGGATTCGGTGGCCCAGCAGGAGGATGTGTTGGCCCGGCGGGAGAATGAGTTGAGTTGCCGAGAAGGCGAGCTGAGTCGCCGAGAGGGCGAAGCTGCTGCTGCGACGGCCGCCGCGGCTACCAGGGCGGAGGAGAATGCGAAGCACGAGGCGGAACTGGCCGAGCGCGAACGCGCCTTGTCCGAGATGGTGGCCAAGATGAAGCAGGCTGCCGTCCCCACCGTGGCTGGCGGTGCTCCCGGTCCGGCCGGGGACCAGGGACTCGAGGCACAGCTGCGGGCCGCCAAGGAGAAAATTGAGACTGCCTTTGTCTCGCGGGTCAACCTCGAGCATATGCTGGAGGACATACTCCGGCGGATGCGACGGGCCGTGGAGAAGGGTGGTCTTGGACGGCTTGTCGACGACAAGAAGGGCGACGGCCCCGCACGACAAGTGTTGGGGCTGCAGCAGGTCTGCGAGCGCCTCGAGACCCTGCCCTGGGCAGTCCAGGAACTTGCCGCCCGGGAGGGACGTGGCTTGGCACGTGCCGTGGCCGAGCACGTCCTGGCCTGCTACCGAAGCAGGGACCCGAACTTCCCACTGGAGCCGGCACGGGAGGGAGTGGTCGAGGCTGAGGGGGAGGTCGCCCGGGCAGCGGTCCGGAGCACCGCCGCTGAGGTGGCGGCCGGCTTCAGGCGAGAGGTGCCGCCGCCGCCAGCCCCCGGGGATGACTCAGAGGATTCATCCGACGCTTCTGCCGCCGACTAGATCTTTTGTAGCCTCTTTCCTTTTGTTTGTAGATGTAGGAGTGAACCCTTAGAAAATGCCTTGGGAGTATCCTGTGAATATTAAATGGCTGTTTTTCCCTGGGCTCGCAACTCCAGTTTCTCTATGTGTTCGATGCTTCTTCCGATGTTTTACTTCGAAGTCCCGGGGAGTACTCAGTCGGGCCGTTCCCGACCTTCCCGTCCCCGAGGATGAAGTTGTCTTTGATCGCTGCTACTGGCACAGTCGGCCTTCAAGCTCTCACGAATCCGTATTGCCTAAGTTAAGAACAAAGACATAGACTTCCTTGTCCGGGAGATGGATTGATCCCGCGCGGAACACGCCGTGCCTGATGAACACTTTTTCACTTTGCGACCACTCAGTTAGTAGAAGGGAGACGCGTGCGGGCGAGAATGTGACCAAGAGCCCTCGCGGTCCGGTGGTGCCCGGGCTTTAAACGGGCCAGGCCGAGCACTGACAGCCCGCCCCCGAGACCTGAGCTCCGGACTACCCGAGTAGCTCGAGCGATAGGATTACCCAGGGCACCCGAGGACTCGGTAGTGCTCGGGGTCCTTAATAGCGGACCGAACACCACGACCACCACGAAGGGCTTCGGTCAGACGTTATCGCGAGCACGCTACTCTTTTCTGCAAACCGTTCTGTCGTTCTGGGAAAAAATAGTCACGCGGCAGGGTTTTGCGTGCGAGGAGGCCACCTCGCCGAACAGATTAAACTGCGAGAGCCCCCGAGAGTGACTCGAGGACATAAATTTACTTAAAGCAGACTTGTTTGAATATAACCACTCACCGGACAGCTGTCGGCCTTCCAGCTCACCGATCCAGGAGGGATGTGCTTCTGAGCTCGGGTGCCCGGGGACTCGATTCTTTCAACGGAGTGCCCGAGTGCCCAGAGGCATACGAGGCCCCTAGGGTCGGGTGATCTCGACCACCCGAGCCTAAGTGGTAGGACCACCCGAGGACCCTTGGGGCCGACCAAAGGCCGGGGCATTAAAGCCCTCGCGGCCGAGCTGCTTGCGATCGCCAGCCTGTGACTTAAGAGAAAAAAATAGGATTTCTTTGTCTGGTGCGCTCTGCCAGTGCGGTACTTGTTATAGACTGCTCTCGTTTTCGACCCGAGACCTCTCGAACACCCAAACCGGCGGACAAGAGCGGGCAGAGGCATAACCCAGAGGTCCTATGGTTTGGTGGCGCTCGGGTATGACAGACCAGACCGAGCACCGACAGCTCGCTCCGGGGGCCCGAGCTCCGGACTACTCGAGCAGCTCGAGCGATGGGATTACCCGGAGCACCCCGAAACTCGGTAGTGCCCGGGAGCCTGTCATGACACCGAGCACCACAGCCTACCATGGCGGACGTAAGTCAGCGGCGACTGCTCGTATGCATACCGATCGGGATTCTTTTGTCAGCCGGAAAAAAAAAAAGAGAGAGCGAACTTTTTTTCGCACAACCGAGCTCCTCACCAGACAGATTAAACATACGGAATCCAGAAAAAGTATTTTGACATAGCGATTGCTTATTGAAAAACTTAATGTACAATATTTACAAGGTTGGGCGACAGCGACTTACCCCACGGGGCGAAGCCTTCATACTGCTCGGGCAGGGAGAAGCCCCCGGCCTTACTAACCTGAACCGCGAACACGACAATCTACGGGTAGAAGCGTCGAAGATGCTCAATGTTCCACGGATTCGGGAGTGGATGTCCTTCTTCCGTCGCCAACCTGAAAGAACCTGCCCGGGGGACCGCGATCACGGTGAAGGGACCTTCCCATACAGGGGACAACTTATTCATTCCTTTTGCGCGACTGGATGCGTCGGTGAACTAGGTCCCCCACCTCGAGAGACCGGGCCCGGACATGGCGCAGATGATAACGCCGCAGACTCTGCTGGTATCGAGCCGCTCGGACAGCAGCAAGCCGTCGGCGCTCTTCCAGGTAATCCACGTCGTCGCGCCTTTGATGCTCCTGCTCACCCTCAGAGTATGCATGCACTCGAGGGGAGCCCAGAGTGAGCTCGGAGGGGAGGACTGCTTCGGCGCCGTAGACGAGGAAGAACGGAGTCTCCCCGGTGGTGCGGCTTGGCGTAGTCCGATTGGCCCATAGCACGGCTGGCAGCTCGTCTACCCATCCCTTTCCGTGCTTAGCGAGTACGGTATAGGTCCGGGTTTTGAGGCCCTTCAGTATCTCCGCATTGGCGCGCTCGACCTGCCCGTTACTCCGGGGATGAGCGACGGAAGCGAAGCAAAGCTTGATGCCGAGATCTTCGCAATAGTCCCCGAACAAGGCACTAGTGAACTGGGTGCCGTTGTCGGTGATGATTCGATTGGGAACACCGAAGCGGCTGGTGATGCCGCGGATAAACGGGAGCGCCGTGTTTTTGGTCACCTTGACGACTGGGACCGCCTCCGGCCACTTAGTGAATTTGTCGATAGCGACATATAAGTATGCATAGCACCCGACTGCTTGGGGGAACGGACCCAGAATGTCCAAACCCCAGACCGCGAAAGGCCATGACAGGGGAATGGTATGGAGAGCCTGAGCTGGCTGGTGAATCTGCTTTGCATGGAACTGGCATGCCCTGCAGCGCCGAACCAGCTCGGAAGCATCCTGGAGAGCTGTAGGCCAGTAGAAACCTTCCCGGAAGGCTTTCCCGACCAGCGTGCGGAACGATGAATGGCCACCGCACTCGCCCTCGTGGACCTCAGCGAGAAGATCGCCGCCTTCTGCCCGAGAGATGCATTTCAGGAGGACACCTCCTGCGCTACGTCGGTAGAGATCCCCATCTACTATGGCATAGCGTTTGGACTGCCGAGCAACCCTTTCGGCAGACGCCTCATCCCCAGGTAGGAACTTTTCTTTCAAGTACCCTCGGATGTCAGACATCCACGAGGCATCTTGAGGACATTCGGCGAGCGCAGCGCACTCGCCGGACGGCGGCGCCCTGACGGGGCTTCCCACTGAGGGTACCGTCGGGGTCCCCTGAATTGAGTTCGAGGTTTCCCCTTCATCCTGTTCGGCAGGCAGGACGGAAGGCCGTGCGAGTCTTTCTTCAAAGACTCCGGCAGGGGCACGCGCACGTGAGGAGGCCAGGCGAGAGAGCTCGTCGGCCGGAGCATTGTCGCGGCGAGGGATATGCCGCAATTCGAGGCCGTCGAAGCGTCTCTCGAGCTTTCTGACTGCATCCACGTACGCTACCATTTGAGGATCCGTGCACTGGTACTCCTTGGAAACCTGGTTGACGACCAGCTGGGAGTCCCCTTTGACCAGGAGGCGACGAATCCCGAGCCCCACCGCAGCCCGGAGGCCGGCGATGAGACCTTCATACTCCGCCATGTTGTTGGATGCGCGGAACTGCAACTGTACGACGTACCGGAGCTCTTCACCTGTTGGGGAGGTGAGAACCACTCCGGCCCCTGCGCCTTTCAGCGAGAGGGAGCCATCGAAGTGCATGACCCAATACCCGGGCGCGTCGTGCCCAGGATAGGCAGAGATCTCTTCTGGGATGACGCAGGGGACGGGCGTCCATTCTGCCAAGAAGTCGGAGAGTGCCTGGCTTTTGATTGCCTGGCGACAGACGAAGTGTAGGTCGAACTCCGCCAACTCAACCGCCCATTTGACAATGCGCCCGGTGCCCTCCCGGTTCCGGAGAATGGGTCCCAGTGGATAAGTGGTAACCACCGAGATCTTGTGCGCCTGGAAGTAGTGGCGCAGCTTCCGGGAGGCGACGAGCACGGCATAGAGTAGCTTCTGCGCCTGGGGATACCTTGTCTTGGCCTCCCGGAGGACCTCGCTGACGAAGTACACCGGTCGCTGTACCCGGCGGGCCCGGATGGTGGCCCCACCCGGGGGGCTGCCACAGCCCCCAGGGTCGGTGGTATGGTCGGGGCTAGCCGGGCACTCGGGCTCGATTCCTTGGCTAGGAAGAGCAGTGTGTTCGGGCTTGACCCCTTGCCCAGGGGGAGCCGCGAGGATAAGTGAACGGTCGGGGGCCTCTGGGAGCTGGGACCCAGCACCCGGCCCCGAACATTCGTCACGCTCCACCACCAGTACTATGCTCACGACCTGAGGAGTGGCCGAAACATAAAGTAGTAGGGGCTCACCTTGGGAGGGAGCCACCAAAATGGGTGGCGAGGTAAGGTACCTTTTTAAGTCGTGGAAGGCCTGCTCGGCTTCCGACGTCCAGTCAAAACGACCGGATTTCTTCAAAAGCTTGAAGAGGGGGAGCCCTCGCTCCCCGAGCTTAGAGATGAAGCGCCCGAGGGCGGCCATGCAGCCGGCGAGGCGCTGGACCTCCTTGAGTCGAACCGGGGGTCGCATCTGCTCGATGGCCCAGATCTTCTCCGGATTGACCTCGATTCCTCGGCCAGAGACCAAGAAACCAAGGAGCTTGCCCGCCGGCACCCCGAAGACACATTTCTCCGGGTTGAGCTTGAGGCGGGTAGAGCGGAGACTATTGAAAGTCTCGGCAAGGTCCTTGAGCAGGGTGGCGCGATCTCGGGTTTTGACCACGAGATCGTCGATGTAAGCCTCGACGTTGCGGCCAACCTGCGAGTTAAGAGTGATACGAATGGCGCGCTGGAAGGATGATCCAGCGTTGCGCAGGCCGAAAGGCATTGACATGTAGCAATAAGTCCCCACCGGGGTAGTAAAAGCAGTTTTTTCCTCGTCCCCTACGGCCATGCGAATCTGGTGATACCCAGAGTTTGCATCTAGGAAGCACAAAAGATCACATCCCGCAGTTGAATCTACGATTTGATCAATGCGAGATAAGGGGAAGGGATCTTTAGGACAAGCCTTGTTAAGGTCGGTGTAGTCCACGCACATGCGAAGCTTGCCGTTGGCCTTCGGGACGATGACTGGGTTTGCTAGCCAGTCGGGGTGGAGGACTTCTCGGATGAATCCGGCGTCGAGGAGCTTGCGGACCTGCTCGCGGATAAACTCCTGGCGCTCTGGCGCCTGCCGCCGGACCTTCTGCTTCACTGGGCGAGCGTCCGGACGCACAGCCAAGTGATGCTCGATCACCTCCCTAGGGATCCCGGGCATGTCGGACGGTTGCCAGGCAAACACGTCCACGCTAGCCCGGAGGAAGGCGACGAGCGCGCTTTCCTATTTGCTGCCCAGGTTGCTGCCGATACGGACAACCTGGGTAGCATCTTCGCCCACCTCGACCTCCTTCGTTGGAACAGAGGTGTCGGCGGCGAGTCGGGGTCTAAATGAAGAGGGTCCCGGGCCCCCTGAAGAGCCATCAACCTCGGCCTGCGCTGAGACCAGAGCCATGTATGATTGTTCGGCGCAGGAGACAGCGCCGTCGGAGTCAGCGATCACGGAGATAGAGCCTGAGGGGCCGGGCATCTTAACCGTAAGGTATGCATAATGTACGGCCATCATAAACTTGGCGAGCGCCGGGCGCCCGAGGATGGCATTGTAGGGGAGAGGGAGCTCCGCAACATCGAAGAGGACGCACTCCGTGCGGAAGTTGTCCCGGCTCCCGAATGTGACAGGCAACTCAACCTGCCCGAGGGGCAGGGAGTGCCCGGGAGTTACTCCACAGAAGGGGAGGGACGGCTTTAGGCGTCGGGAAGATACTTGCAGCTTCTCAAAAGCCTCTTTGGAAAGGAGGTTGAGGCCGGCACCACCGTCGATCAGCACTCTGCCGACCTTAACATTGCAGATAGTGGGAGATACTACCAGAGGTAGCCGTCCCACGGCTGCAGTACTGACGGGGTGATCAGCCATGCTGAACGTGATCGGAGCATCCGACCACCTCAAGGGTCTTGTGGCCTCCTTGCTCGGGGTTGCCGAGCACACTTCGCGCCGCATGACCTTGATGCCACGGCGCGAGCAGGGTGTGTAAGCGCCCCCGTCGATGAAGGCGACCGCATGCTCGGGCTCCTGGAAGCCGAGCTCGGTGTTGTTGGGGACGACCTCGGTATCGCCTCCTCCGCGGGACTCGTCGCGCTCCCTCTGGCGCTGCTCCACGAGTCCTTTGACCGTACGACACTCCGTGAGGTCGTGCCATCTGGTCAGGTGTATGGGACACCATTTACCTGGCTCGGGCCCCGCGGGAGCGGGGGCCCTTGCTGGAATAGGAGCTCGGCCAGGGGCCGGAGCTCTTGCTGGAGCTGGCGCCCTAGCCGGTGCCGGGGCCCTCGCGGGCACAGAGGCCCGAGGAGGAGCCCGAGCGGGGGCCTTGACGGGGCGCCGATCGACACCCGGCTGACGGTCTTGCCGGTGATCGGGCTCTTGCGGTACCCTGTGAGCGGGGACTTGGGCTAGCTCGACGGGAGCTGCCTCGCGCTTCCTTCTCTTTTTCTTTTCCCGCTTATCAAAGCGGGAAGAACTTGGCTGATCGGGAGCGGGGCGAGGAGCATGCCACGCCCTGGCCTCCGCAGCCTTGGCGCACTTATCGGCCAGTGCGAAAAGTTTCGCAGGGGTCTCGATCTCGTGCGTACCTAGCTTCTCGAGCATCCGCTCGTCACGGACGCCCTGCCGGAAAGCAACAATAACAGCATGGGGGGCCACTCGCGGAATAATGTTGCGAACCTGGCTGAAACGCTGTATAAATCGCCGTAGCGTCTCCCCTTCCTGCTGTTGGACGGCGTGGAGGTCGCACTCCAAAACGGGACGTGCGAACGTGCCCTGAAAGTTGGCCACGAATTGGTGGCACAGGTCATCCCAAGAGCTGATGGATCCTGGGGGTAAGTTCATAAGCCAAGAGCGGGCGGAACCCCTCAAGGCAACATAAAAATAGTTTACCATCACCTTTTCGCTGCCTCCGGCCGCTTGGACGGCCGTCGTGTAGATCTGGAGGAACTCGACGGGGTCGATGGACCCGTCGTACTTCTCCGGCAGCTCGGGGCGGAACTTGGAAGGCCACCTCACCCGGCGGAGCTCGGTGGTGAAGGCACGGCAACCGGTGCCGTACCCCGCAGCACGGGCGGGGGTTCTCGGTGGCGAGAAGCGGCGAGCCAGGGATCCCCGGTGGTCATGGGCCGGGAGAGAGGAAGCCTGGTCCTCTGCCCCAACCCCCTGCCGGGTCTCCCGCTGTCGTTCGAGAGTGACTCGGGCATCTTCGTGGCCCCTCCGCTCGTCAAGGTGCAAACGAAGGTCCCGGGCTCCGGACATGGCCAGGGGGACGGCACTCCGCCTGGAGACCCCTCGGCCCGTGCGGGTGTTGCCCGCTGAGGAGCCGGCTCTGGCGGCACCGTGCTGAGAAGTGGCGCGAGGACTCCCGGCCTGCACCTGGCGACGAGCGGTGCCGACCAAAGCGACGACATCTTGCATCCACCGGCCTTCCGGAGTGTTTGGCGTGGCCTGAATGGGCGGGTGTCTGAGGAGAGCTTGTGCCGCAAGCAACGCGCTCCCTGGGCTGGCCTCACTGAAAGCGAGCCTGCGCCTAGGCGGCACCCGACGTGGTCCAGAGGCAGACCTGGCGACCGGGGTCCCGACCACCTGCTGGGGGTCGGAAAGTACGTCGGCAGCGGCGGCGGCGCTGATGGGCCCAGCGCCTTGATCCCCTTGGGCGGGAAAAACCGCACGCGTGGATGGCGGCTGCCGCGGGCACGCAGCAGCGACGGGGCTTTCTTCGTGGGGCAGCGTTCCGTTACTGGAAGTGGAGTCGGAACGTTGGAGACGGTGCCCACCGGCCATCTTTTCCTGTGGAGAAAAAAGTGAAACAAACAATCCAGGGATATTCCCCCCTACCTGGCGCGCCAATTGTCGGAGAGTGAACTCCTGTCGCAGGGATCCCGAGAGACCCCCTTTTTAGAGATTCGGCCGGGGGGATGATCCTGGAAAAGCTTGTGTGGGAAATAATCGGGAACGGAAATAAATGCGATGGCTGGTGGGAGACGATCACTCTAATGCAAGGAAAAGTGGGTACGCCGGGTTTTAGACAGGTTCGGGCCGCACGGAGGCGTAACACCCTACTCCTGTATGAGCGCTATATTTATCCTTGAAGGGGATTCTTCAAGGAGATATCTGGTTCTAAGGGGAGAACTGTTTACAAAGAGCTTGAGGCTCTTCTGTTCTAGCTTAACTTGAGCTGGTTCGAGTGTCTGTCGATCTATCTTTGGCCTGGTTCGCCGGAGATTGTTGGTTGTCTGGTCTCTTGGTCGTCTTGTGGTCGGGGGCTCCTTTTTTTGCTCTCCCCTTTTAGTGTTCTCCATCCTTTCCTTTTATAGGCGCGCCGACCTCAACATATCCTGAATGGGAAAGAGGGGACGCGAATGCCAAGGTGCCACGGAGAAGGGCGTAATCATTTCATCCTGGCGAAGTGACAGGGGCGGTGGAGAAAGGCGGCGCGCATTCGACCACCAGCCGCTGCGGAAGCCTCGGGGCGCCCTAAAAGGGGCCCACCGGGCAGCCTCAGAGGTGCCCAGTGCGCCCACCCTGTCTTGTTCTTCTGCCAGGGCAGGGTGGCAGGCGGAGCGCTTCGATTCTGGCAACGTTATCCCGAGGCACCTGGATGAAACGGGACGGGAGCCGTGCATTTAATGGACCCACGGCCCCCTGCCAGTGCATGGCAGGGTCTGACACTGGGGCGTGGGCAGCTGAGAATGTCAGGATGTCAGGATGTCAGACCGCGCGTGCCTATTAAATGCGGCATTGGGCCTTTGACTGGATGACACCCTGACGACGGGACCCTTCGGGTCGTTGAATGATCTTGCGCGAACCTTCGGGGCACCGAGTCCTCGGGGGCTACCACGTGCAGCCCCGAGCACTTCCTTCTTGGTATTTGGGCTCTGCGGATCATCGGGGAACTAGGGTGCTCGGGAACCAGAAGCGGCGGCCCCGAGCACCTTCTCCCGGGACTTCGCTTCTACCTACCTTACAGGGTGGTGATATGTGGTGGAGGGCCGGCCTGGCCTCGGGACTTAGGGACCCCTGGTTCTAAATACACCGACATATATATATATATATATATATACACAGTACGCCAGATGATTTCTAACGGCTTTAAATAATTCAGCAACTAGCTAGGTTGGTACTGTATGTCCTATTGCCAGTTCCACATGCTGCCACCTCTACAGTTCCATTGACTAGGTTATTGTTCCTAACCTCTAGCTTGGGCTCGTAGCTAGCGACAGATGAAAGGATCGTGCACACTGTGCGGTGCATGTACTCCTGCATGCACCAACCATGCATTCTCTCCCTGTGCTTGTACCTTTAAGGACGGACGTGGGACTGAAACATTTCTCTGCTGCGTCCCATGCATCTCTCTCCTACGAAGATTCCACATGGTCATGCCTCGAGGAGATGCGTGGTTAGCAATGGCGGACGCAGCGAAGTCGGAATGTTTGTTCCTCCTTCTTCACCACTTCAACTCTCTCTTCTTCACCTTCTTCTTGTGTAAAAAAATGGAGCGCTGGTGGCTAGCTACCCTAATGCTTGCCTGCCTATAGGTTGATATCATCTCGTTTGCAGATAGAGAAGATAGATCTGTTGAAGCATGCACGTATAGTGCAGATCGAACGCCTCCTTTTTATGGGATAATTCACTCCTTACCACTGCTAAGCAGCGGAATCCAAAAAATACTATTGACAAGGATGATAACCATGAAATACCACTCCTGCAGCCTGAAATGAGCTATACTGCACCATTATCCTCTTCTCTCTATTTCTATTTCTTTTCAGCCTAAAGTGCTATATGTATTGACCCTTTTGCCATTGTCTCTGCCCAATACAGCACCAAGCGCATTTCAGCCTTGGCTCAACCAAACCAGCGTGAGGAACACAACACCAGCCAAAAAAAAAAAAAAAAAAAATTGGCATGACCTTTTCACATATTTATGGCTGGAGCACGATAATATTTCATATGACAAATTATTTCAATCAAACAATACATACACAAAATTGTGGTGCAATTTAACAAGCATACAGATTAATATAATTGTCCACCTCATGAATAAACTGCTCTGCATAAAAGTTCACAGTTTGACAATAGCATAGTTTAACAAGAACATAAAAGATCATTGAAATGCACACGACACATCCCAATCATCCTATTTAGATGTTGAGCCGCCTCATTCCTGGGACAGCACCAATCTGACGTGTTGGATAGAGATAAAGGGCAAAATGGTCAATGCATAGTAGCATTTTCGGCTGAAAAGAAATAGAAATAGAGAGAAGAAGGGGATAGTGGTGCAGTATGGCTCATTTCAGCTGCAGGAGAGGCATTTCATAGTTGTCATCCTTGTTAATGGTATTTCATAGATTCCACTGCTTAGGAGTGGCAGGGAGTGAATTATCCCCCTTTTATCATATGATTAGCTCTCTCTTTCGCCCAATAGGCTGAGAACATGCGGTTGCCTAGCCAGCTAGCTGGTTGGCCAAGAGTGTTATGCTTATCTGTACTGTACTGCAATGTCTCTCCATTTGCACCATCATCGTACATGGATAGACAGTGACGTAGCTGAAAAGAAGCAGCTTTTACACAAATACCGGTACCAGTTAGATGCATGCATATATAGTTAGAAGCACATATAGCTAGATGCATGCATAGACTCATTGGCTAAGAGCTAACAGACTACATATGTATTCACATTTCACACAGCTAGCTTTCACTAGGAAATAGTTCGATCTGTACAAGGATCGGAAGTAGTAGCTTGAGATGGAGACTCAAACCAATCAACCAACCGACTGAGGCGACGACGAGTCGATCAGGCCAGAATTGAGGCGTAGCGTACGTAGTCGATCGATTGGCCAGCTGCTTGTCATTGACAGGCAACTTAACGCACCGGCCCAGGCCAGGACAGTCGCTTTCGCGTGCTGGTCCATATATGCCACGGCCGATCGATCGATCACCTCTCCGCCAATGCAAGGAAGCAACGACCTGGCGGCCTGGAACCTGCTGCTGCTCGTGCATGCACACGCGCGCGACGACTGTGACCACACGAGCCTCCGGTGAGCCGCATGGCTGGTGGGTACCCATGGACGCGCGCGAGAGCTTTCGCTCCGGTTCGACGAGGGCCTTCCTCAGATCTCGCGAGGCGGACGTGCGGCCGGCAGGATGCGAGAGGTGGCTGCGAAGTTGAGCATGCGTTGCTCGCCGGCCGTTTGCGTGCAGTCGATCATCGGGGCCGCGAGTAGATCAGGATCTGGCCGGTTGGATTGATGGGGAGCCTGTAGCAGCTTTGACCGGAGTTTTATTTGTGCCGCGGGTCAATAGCCCGGGTGCCCGGTGTCCTGGAGATCCTGCGTACAAGTGCACAGATCGTAGTGCACTGTTTGGATGTGCAGTGGAACTGTACAACACGCTACTTAGGGAGAACAGGAAATGCAATTCTATATGCACTTGTGCACGTATTTTATCCGTTCATTCCACTCAGCAAATATTTATTTATCTGTTGATTTTCTTATTTACTCTATAATTTTCCTGTAAACTTATGAAAACCAAATCTAGCCTACACAACTTGTCCAGTCAAAGGCCCACACATTCTCAAGCACTTGGGCCAGTACTCTCAGTCCAATTCATGAAGCCCACAGGGGGAAACGGGCCAAAATTATATGACCCTGTACTCGTTTTGCCCAAAGGCACTCTTCTTCTTCTTTTTTCTTGGTTTATTCCGATTTGGATTTGGATTTGGATTTGGCTGAGACGCGTGCTTGTGCAGGCGAGACGTACCTGTACTGGCTGCGCCGGCGGCCGGCGCTGTACGTGTCGGACCCGGAGCTGATCCGCGAGATCGGGCGGTGCGTGTCGCTGGACATGGGCAAGCCCACCTACCTGCAGAAGGGCCAGGAGCCCCTGTTCGGCCGCGGCGTCCTCAAGGCCAACGGCGCCGACTGGCATCGCCAGCGAAAGCTCATCGCCCCCGAGTTCTACATGGCCAAGGTCAAGGTAAATCGCTGGTCACTCGCTCGCTCGCACGGTGGAGCTCGGCTCGTTGCCCCGTACATACAGGAGCTCAGAGCGTGCATGTGCTTCTTGGTGCGCGTGCAGGGCATGGTGGAGCTGATGGTGGACGCGGCGCATCCTCTGCTGCGGTCGTGGGAGGGCAAGGTCGCCGGCGCGCCGGGCGGGGTCGCGGTGGTCGACGTCGACGAAGACATCCGGAGCTTCTCCTTCGACGTCATCTCCAGGGCGTGCTTCGGGGGCGACTACTCGAGAGGGAGGGAGATCTTTCTCCGGCTGAGGGCGCTCTCGGGCCTCATGTCCGAGACCAGCGTCATCTTCACCATCCCGTCCCTCGGGTACCTGCCGACGGAGAAGAACCGGAGGATCTGGAGGCTCACGCAGGAGATCCGGTCGCTGATCCTGCAGCTGGCGAGCGAGCGCAGGGCTTGCAAGGCGGAGCCGGGCCAGGACTTCCTGGGCTCCGTCATCGAGAACAGCCGGGTCCAGCCGCGGGCGGACGACTTCGTGGTGGACAACTGCAAGAACATTTACTTCGCGGGCCACGAGACGAGCGCGGTCACCGCGACCTGGTGCCTCATGCTCCTCGCCGCGCACCCGGAGTGGCAGGACCGCGCGCGCGCCGAGGTGCTCGAGGTCTGCGGCGACGCCGCGCCGGACTTCGACGCGATCGCCATGATGAAGACGGTGCACATGGTGGTGCTGGAGACGCTGCGGCTGTTCCCGCCGTCGTCGTTCGTGGTGCGGGAGACGTTCCGCGACATGGAGCTCGGGAGGCTGCGCGCGCCCAAGGGCACCTACCTGTTTGTTCCCGTCTCCACCATGCACCACGACGCGGCCGCATGGGGCCCGACGGCGCGCCGGTTCGACCCGGGCCGGTTCCGGGACGGCGTGGCGACCGCGTGCAAGCACCCGCAGGCGTTCATGCCGTTCGGGCTCGGCGCGCGCACCTGCCTCGGCCAGAACCTCGCGCTCGTCGAGGTCAAGGCGCTCGTCGCCGTCGTGCTCTCGCGGTTCGCGCTCGCGCTGTCGCCGGACTACAGGCACGCCCCCGCGTTCCGGTTCATCATCGAACCGGAGTTCGGGCTGCGCCTCCTCGTCCGCCGCCTGGGCCAGGACGGCCACTGAATCGTGTTCGGAGTTGCGTTTTGTAAAGACGTACGCTAGATAGCACATGAAAATCAAGGAGAATGGATGGAACACGACAACACCGATGAACACCCAAACAACAATACGATGATACGTATATGAAGGATAATAATACCGAAGCACTTGTCAGTGCTACATGAATTGACGCCTGCATGCGTTTCAGAGTGTATTTAGCATTTAGTTTCAGCTCTTTATTTCTATTTTTTAGAGCAATCAGTTGTTTATATAGTTTCAGTGCGTATGGAATGAAAATGACACGAGTTGACGGTGGATTCACTCAAGCAGTCCCCTGACCTTCATAGGATCACCTCTCCGCTCCTTTACAAGAACACCAAAACCAGCGGCGGGGCTCACAAAGCAAATTCTATATTATTCTATCCTATGAAAGAGCTACTCTCACGTGATACACGTGTTTACTTATTCTCTTTTCTTTTTAACCTAGCCATTGAATCACGTGATGTATGATATGGATAGAGTCTTACGAGAATATTTTTGGACAATATCTTATAGAATTTGTTTCCTGGGGCTTAACCCACCTACTGCTTCTTGGTGAGTGTAAGCCACCTGAGCTCCTCTTATTATTTTTCATTTGCTATGGACGAAGGAGGTGAAGTGCCTGTTTGTACGGGCTTCTATTTTAGGGTTTTTTTTTAAAGTTGTGTTTTTAATTTGTTTGAAAAACTGTTTTTAAAAATAGGCTGTTGACTTTTACAATAATTTTTTTATTAGGAAAACGTCTCTCAATGAGCTTCTCAGTTTTAGTCCATTTTTCTTTAGAATCTCGTTTGTTCTGATTTCTATCTTTTAGCTTTTAACAGTAGCAGAAGTAGGAAACAATCATAACCGGAAAAGAAAAGAGAGAAGAAGATGAATAAGAAGAGGCAGAGAAAGGTGAATGAGTCCTCCTATCGCTCCTCTACATCGGTCACTGACCAAAACGAAGCAAGGTGAAAGGTCCAGAAATCACATCATGGAGAAAGGGGTCGGTTCCTTGGAGAGGTGATCACGGTGGCGAAACACAGGCTGTGTCTTGCTCTAATGCCATAGGCCTTCGGTTGAGTGAACGAGCGTGCGACAGGGACGCCGATGACCGGTGTCCTCTGATTTCTGCTCTGCAGCGTTAAAAAAACACCGCTGGTTGGTTGGTTTAAATCACGAAAGCGCAGTGGAGATTGCGATCGACGAACTCGTCTAGTAGCACATCGATCTGAGTATCTGACGCTCCACACGAAATGAACCGGAAGTCTGCAACGCAACAGTGTTCGTAGGCATATGAGCACTACACTACTATGAATGCAGGTCGTGTCTGGAACGCCGGAATTTTATTAAAGAAATTACAGGATTTTTCGCATGTAATAGTCCTCGCGTGAACCGGGAAAATTTTCTGTGTTCCAAAGTGCTTGCTTTGTTGTAGCTTCGATTTGAGTCGTGATTGGTTCAGAATGTTGGGAGCAGGTGGTGTTGGTGTATGCGAATGCGATACATATAGCACCAACGCACTGGCTGAGGCGCCACAGCTCACCAACGGCGCGCGCGCGCGCGAAAGCAGGCCGGCCAACCCAAACCATGTCTGAATCCGGCGACACGCTGCCCCAGCGCCACTGCCCGCACCACGCCCACGGCAACCGCCGCCGCCGGATCCTCGTCTGCGTCGCCTTCGCCGTCCTCGTCCTGCTCCTCCTCGCCGCCACGGCCGCCATCGTCCTGCTCGCGGTCCTCCGCCCGCGGGACCCCGTCATCGAGCTCCTCTCGGTCAACGCCACGGGGGCCGTCCCGCGCGTCACGCTGCCGGCCGTCTCCATTCAGCTCAACGTCACCTTCCTCCTCCTCGTCCGCGTGCGGAACCCGAACCCGGTCGCGTTCCGCCACGGCGCCGCCACCACGTCGCTCCTCTACCGCGGCGCGGCCGTGGGCGACGGCGCGGTCCCGCCCGGAACCGTGCCGAGCCGCGGAGCGACCACTGTGCGGCTGAACATGACGGTGCAGGCCGACCGGATCGTGGCGGCCGCCGGGATCGGGGGCCTGATCGCGGACGTGCTCGCCGGCGAGATGGAGTTCGAGGCGAGGACTGACGTGCCGGGCACGGTCTTGCTCCTCGGGTTCGTGAAGCGTAGAGTCCAAGCCAGGTCCCAGTGCCGCGTCGTCATCGGCGTCGCCGACGTGAAAGTTCGGCGTCAGGAATGCCACAACGAGGCCAAGCTGTGATCGATCTTGATCTCGACAATCGTGCGTGTGCTGTGCTGTGCTGTGCACGTACTGTATGCGTACAAGTATATATATGTATTCAGGAATTTTGTGGAGAATAATTAGGTGGGTCGGTGTGTTTTCCCTTAGACGCCACGTGTCAGTAACACAATGGATGGTTTTTCCCAGCTGGGTGATCGTACTTTCATTTTCTTCAAATAGAGGTACAACATTGATTTCAATACTAAAACCGGTCCTACAAACAAGTATGTGTAAATAGACTGAGTTAAAAATATTCATGTTAGATCTACTCGTGTTATGATGTTTGATCACACTTTGCCTACGGGTTTGTTGGAGGTGTCATTGGTCTTTATCTTAGTTGTAACTTTCGTCTTTGTAACCTTTTAACAAGTTATACCATGTATTTATAAACTTATTAGGTGACTCGTGGTAAGGAGGTGTTTATTGTTAGGCTTGCCACAATATCGACAAGTTTAGAAGAGTCAAAATAAGAACCATTTTCATATCAAACTTACGAGCTCATGTCAGGATGGTCTTTCAAGCTTGTGCTTCACTCGGCTTTTGGCAAGGGCTTTAGAGGGACTCAACTACAGAAAGCTGCTCAGGACTTGCACAATGCTCAAACTAATTCGCCATCTCCTGAAGATGATGAAGCTCCCTAAGAGGAGATTTGATAATGATGTTTCTTGTAGTTTTCATTTTTTTCTATTCATCCTATGTCTTGGTCTGTAATGTCATGTGGCATGCAAAGTTGCATACTTTACCCTACTTGTTCCTATATGCACTTGTTCTCTAGATTGATTCAATTTTGTTTTGCCAACCCCGATTTTGTACTCTTAACCTTTTTTTTGTTGTTGTAATGGATGGGATGGTGGTAATATCAGGGTTGAAAGAGGTTTGTGTGATGTTGTGAAGAGTTCATCATTAGGCATATCAATGTTATTTTTGATAAAATTATATTAACTTACCATTAATCCAAAATTAAGTTAGACAAAACTAAAAGGAACATATTCCCCCAAGGTTGAATAAAGTTCGATGAGCTGTGTGGTTTGATGCATATAAAAAGCCTTACCAAAATTTACATATCCAC
Organism: Phragmites australis; assembly: GCF_958298935.1. Classification (NCBI taxonomy): domain Eukaryota; kingdom Viridiplantae; phylum Streptophyta; class Magnoliopsida; order Poales; family Poaceae; genus Phragmites; species Phragmites australis. The sequence continues at coordinate 28,523,957 of NC_084931.1, forward strand.
CAGGTTTGACCATCGTTTATTTTGCTGCCAAAATTTGGCATGCCCAAAAAAATGATAGTGTCCAACTATAGTAAACATCCAAGGGAGGGCAACCCATGGGCGCTCGCCAGGATTTTTGGCCGGCCAAACAAGGCAAGCACAAGCAGGGAGGGAAAAAATAGGGGGGAAATGAAGCGAGTTCAGACTTCACAATTCAAAGTTAAAACCATTTTGGCTGCTGCACAAAAGCTCTCATCTCACTGGCAGATTTCAATGCTTCGCCTTCCCAATTTTCTTACCTTTTACAGCAACAGAACCACGCGCTTCATTCAAATTTCGAACCCTAACCAATCCCTTCCAAAAGTGGAACGCTCCACAGACCCCAGTCCACACGCAGCGCTACTTCCAAGTCGAGATCCGGCTCGCCATGAAACTCCCGTTGCATGCCAATCTTGCCCGTTTCACTGACCGATGGAGCCACTTAACATTTGGTCCCACGAGTCAGTGAATATTTGGAAGAGGAGGCCCGGTCTTGGTGGTTCGGACACGACCCTGAAAAATTCAAATCAGCAGTAGCCCAACTCTCCGATCCCGCCCGCGCACCCCGGTCTCACTGACGTTGTGTCCCCACATGTCAGAGCTCACCAACAAGGCGCCTCTCATCTTTAACACCTGTCCAATTCCTCTCTTCTCCCCCCCAATCTCCGAGCCGAGCTCGAGCTACCAAACCCTAAGCCTCACCGGGGAGCCAGCTCCGCCGCGCGGGCGATGCCTGACTCCGCGGCAGCCTGACGCGGGCGGATCTTCTTCTATCTCCTCGGCTTCGAGCGCCGGTGGCCGCGCGGTAGCGGCGAGAGGCGGGGATGGAGCCGAGGCGGATCTCGGCGAGCCCGCGCCCGTGCAGCGGGCGGCGGGTGGTGGCGAGGAAGAGGCCGAGGCAGGAGGCGGTGGTGAGCAGCGTGCGGAAGCTGCAGCGACGGGAGATCAGCTCACGCCGCGACCGCGCCTTCTCCATGAGCTCCGCGCAGGAGCGCTTCCGCAACATACAGCTGCAGGTTCGCCCCTCGCGCGGTTACCACTATCTCGAACTTTATTTCGATCTCATTCTCGTGCGCCTTCGGCGGGGTTGGCCGCCCTTGCGGGGTGGGAGGAATTGCGGCTGTGGGGGGTCGCGGACGTCATGCTTAGCTTGGGCTTGGCGGCTGGGCGATTTACGGTGGTGGTGGGCAGCTACGATTTAGTGGACGCGGAACATGAGATCTGCTTAGGTTTTGTTGAATTGTTGTTGGTAACTGAGAGTCGAGTGCAGCGGTGAACGGTGTGCCGGATGAGTGGTAAAGGTTGTGTAATCTGTCGTATGGCTTAGATAGCAATGCCGGTTTGAGAAAGTGGCCAAATTTATTTTTCATTTGTGCAACTGTGTGTCAAATCCCTTTGTGCCTTAGCACTGGTCTGTTTTCTTGCACAATTTATGACTAGTTTAATTGTGTGCAATTTTTTTTTATATTTGGGATCGTAGTGGTATTTGCTTGACGGAAATGATAAGAGGATTGTGGTGCGATGTTAGAGATTGTTGAAGCCTGATCTTTTGGGATTGTTGCGACCCCATTATCCCACCGGCTTTGGCAAATGCCAGTTATAAATATCTTGGCTGTGACCTATGAGACAAGTTATTCTACCCAATTATTTAGTAACTCTGTTGCCAAGTTGGGGCTATCCATGCTGGAATCAGTTGCTAACCTAGTTTTTTTTTTTTGGGAACACACCAAACCTTGGCGTATCATTGGCTAACGTAGTACTTGAGTGTTGCCTCTGTGCCACTCGGTGTCTTTCTCCTGGTTATTCATGAATTTTGTCACATTGCATTTCTCAATAAAGAGTTTAGTACTGTTTATCCTGCACTTAAAGAAGAGCAACAAATACCTTCCTGGTTTCAATAACTAGGCTTGTTTATCATTTGCAATACAGTGCTCAACCATGAGCCACTTGGTGCCTGGAAGTTACCCTATTAGATCTGTCAACCCTTGCGATATTTGAACTCTTCTCACTATTTGTGCAGCAATCATTTTGTCTCCATTCTGTTTTGGTAACATCACTTGACTTCACTTTATGTTTCTGATAAATCATCTTTGCTGTTACTTTTAGGAAGAGTTTGACACTCATGATCCTAAGGAGAACAGTTTGCTACTCCCTTACTTGAGGAAAAGGTCAAAAATTATTGAGATAGTTGCAGCGCGTGATATAGTCTTTGCTTTATCGCAGTCAGGTGTATGTGCTGCTTTTAGTAGAGGTATGTTTGTCTTCTTGCAGTCCATTTGTGCCATTTGGCTATCCTGAGATTGTCTTCTTATATTCTCAGAGACAAATCAGAGAATATGCTTTCTGAATGGGAGTCCTGATGAAGTTATCCGTAGTTTATTTTACAACAAGAATAATGAATCGCTCATTACTGTGTCTGTATATGGTTCCGAAAATTTCAGTGCTCTGCGATGTAGGACAACTCGAATAGAGTAAGCTTTTGGTTCCACACATTTTGTCTATGCAATGATTTTTTTTATCAGGTCATCTTCCTTAAAAGACTTTGTTCAACTATTCCAAGGTACATTAGACGAGGACAACCGGATGCTGGTTTCCCACTTTTTGAGACAGAGTCCTTGAAATGGCCTGGATTTGTGGAGTTTGATGATGTCAATGGAAAGGTTTTGACTTACTCTGCTCAAGACAGGTACAGTGACTTATCTAACAACTAAAAAATGCACATCTTGTGAAAACTAATCTGACGCCATCATATTCCATAAACAGCACATACAAGGTATTTGATTTGAAAAACTACACACTGCTATATTCAGTGTCCGATAAGAATGTTCAAGAAATAAAGATCAGGTAATTCAATCTTTTCTTCTTCCTTCGTTCCCTTTTCCCGTGAATTAAATATTAGATACTCTTGATGCTCCTTTGCACTTTGATGATGAGTTAATTGATTAGTTGTCATTTGAATGTCCTTTCCTCATATCGACAACCTCAACTCTTAAACAAGATTTACATAGAGCGAATAATTCAAATATAGGATGGAGTATATATCTAATGCATGTACCATGGGCAATAGTAGCTGTTACAGTCGATCATTTCTGTGTACTTTCAGCTTGAAATATTTGATTTGATTTTCAGTTGGTAGTACATGATTGCATTTGTCCAATCTCTAATTATTTGTTAACTTGTGACAGCCCTGGGATAATGCTATTGATTTATACAAGAACAAGCAGCTCTGTTCCTCTGAAGATTCTTTCTATTGAGGATGGTACAGTCTTGAAGTCCTTCAGCCACCTTCTCCATCGTAACAAGAAGGTGGATTTCATTGAACAGTTCAATGAAAAGCTTTTGGTCAAGCAGGAAGGAGAAAATCTTCAAATTCTTGATGTAAGCATTTTACCTTGCGCAAAGACCTAATGCAATCACACAAAAGAATATTTGTTTCTTCATTAGGGTTTTAACTCGCTGGTGCCCCCATTGCAGGTAAGGAACTTCCAATTAATAGAAGTGAGCAGGACTGAGTTTATGACTCCATCTGCCTTCATTTTTCTATATGAGCTGCAACTGTTCCTGACTTTCCGAAATCGATCAGTAGCAGTTTGGAACTTTCGAGGTGAACTTGTCACATCATTTGAAGATCACCTGTTGTGGCACCCTGACTGCAACACAAACAACATATACATAACAAGTGATCAAGATCTTATTATCTCTTACTGCAAGGCTGATTCCAATGATTCATCTTCAGAAGAAAACGGTAAGCATCTTTTTTTTTTATATATTGCTCAATCGCTCATGCACGTTTATGTCAGTGCTTGTTCCATTCTACTGGTTATGGTTCTTTTCATCTTTTGATTTTCCCTTTGGACATTCATTCATTGATAAATCAGGTTTCATGTGCTTCTCAGATTAAACTAATAAAACTAAACCTGATGTTGCGTGATCTCATGCATTATGATGACCAAACATATGATGGTTTGCGATTTTTACGAAGGTGCACTTTTTTTTCAGTTTGATAAATTGTTCACCATTTTTTTGTTCAAATTCACCTGCACTTTATTTTCACTTCAATGTAATGTGCACAAAATGTAAACACATGCATCATAGTCACTCCTTCAAACTTTATAGCCTTTCCAACCTTCTTCAGATGATGAATGGGCATGATACCATATTTGTGGCATATAAGGAAATTTGTCATAAGCTCATTGGAACACTAATATTTCTTTCCTACAACGCAGCTGGCTCTATAAACATAAGCAGCATACTGACTGGAAAATGTTTGGCCAAAATCAAGGCTGGAAATTCATGCGAGCAAAAGAAAGCATGGAAGTTCCAGAATACAGTCTCTGAGGCCCTTGAGGACATCACAGCATTGTACTACGATGAAGAGCGTGATGAGATCTACACAGGCAATCAGCAGGGCCTTGTTCATGTGTGGTCGAATTGAGAGCTGAAACTGCAGCTTTCACCTACATCAGAGTGGTCTTCACCTGTATGTGTATTAACATCTGCCTCATGTGGCGCGGGCCACAAAGAGGCCCCTCCAGGTACCTATGAGATGCGTCTTTTTTGAGGCAATTCTTATTTATTCCTGCCTGCCAATAGCTCTCTCCAGCCATTCTCAACCCCCAGATTAGAATTGCTATTCGTCATGTGTTTTACCATAGCCTGTAGCTTTCGCAAATGTTGATTATGTCTCTCAACTCAGTCTCAGAGTGAGTTCTTCAAGTGTGACGGATTTACCCTTGCCAGTAATGAAATTTATTCGAAATATTGAGTTCTCATGTTGTTGAAATGCTTTTGCCGTGCTTGCCAAGGTCTGAGGCCTGGTGAACCCTGAAACCCCTACAAAGCTGACTGGAAAGGCTGCTGCTCTTTCAGAGCAAGGTTTTTCAGAGGCTTGCAAAAACGTTGCAAATTTGTTTGGTTCCGGGCAAGAGATGGCGTAGCTGGTATTTATCATATATTCTTCCGTTTATCGAAACCAAAAGAACATTTATGAATCATGCGAGTGTCTACAGAGGCAGAGCACGGGAGCTTTGGGAGTTTGCTTGGGACGGCGTCCACCCAGAGTCCCAGACGGTCACATGGCGGAGATTGCTCGGCTAGCGCCGGCGCCGGCGCCGGTCCTGATCTCCTGCCCCCGAGGACATCCAATCCACAATGATTCGCCGTCATGTACACGTCTGTGGTCTGTGGAGTAGCAACGTTCGGCGCAGACAGGAAGTAAGCTACAAGTACATCATCAACGCAAAACTGCAAATAAAAAACAACCTTACTCAATCCTAGCTGGTTTCATCGTTGGTGCGTGCTATATATCTTTCCAAGTTCAAGACCACAAGATCATTTCTCGCTCCCAGCTTGCAGGGGACATCACAAAATCACAGCAGCAACAAAATCTGCTGACTCACATTTACTTGTCAACTACTTCGATCTGCGTCGACTTGTAGTCAGCGGGCGCCTGAGAACCATGGAGGTTCATCACCGTTGCGGCGACGTTTGCGAGACCGGGGATCTGCACACCGGGGTGAAGGCCGGGCCCTCCGGTAGCGACCGGCACTGCAATTTCACATCTGAACTGACTATCTCTAACTATATTTTCTTCATTTCGTTCTATTCTTAATTCTCTTTTCCGTTCTTATTCCCTTTATTTCCTCTTATTTCCAACAGTTTCTCTTCGAGCGGAATCACGAAGGGAAAGGAGAGATAATCCTGTTCTGGAGGAAATAACCATGAAAACCCCTTCGTGACGGAAACCGTAAAGGGAAACCGTTGGAACGCTAAAAAGAACGAAAATCCTGTCGTGAAGGGATTCTGTACCCTGAAATGAAACTGTTGAAGATGGTCTAAGGAGCAATATAGAAGCATAAATCCGGCATCACACTTACTGACTCAAGGGTGTGCGAGGTCAGTATATGGACGCCGCCGCTCTTGTCAAGCAGTGGCTGGCTGGCTGCCCAGACTTGTTTCTCTTCACCATATCCTCGGCATTTCTATGATCAGCAGTGACAACGTAGATATCGCCCACACGCTCGATAGCATCCAAAATCATCTATAGTGGAAGAAGGAGAAACAATTCTTGTCAAACTATGGTGAAATAATTAGGTATTTTGGGGAGGCACATTGAGCACATACAAAGGAAGAAAAAGCAAAGCCTGATAGATAGGGTGTGATTAGTTCCCCGCATCTACCTCAACTAGGCTCAACTTATGCGTATAATCCTAAAGAGAAAGGTGATTGATTATCCGTATGAACCTAAGTAGTATGTTCCAGTGCATGCAAAAATACCCACTGGTCTGTCCCAGCAGAGAAGTCCGCAAGTTTCTTCACTCCTGAGCTTGGCCCAACTTATGCAAGCTCAGCACATACAACCTCTCGTATAGTCTCAGATTTAGTTAATCAAATTTTATTATTTTTAACAAATATAGCCCTACTCAATCACACCTATAAAGAATCATTTTTGTTCTCACCTTAACAGCCTCATCAGCAGCCTTACAAGGCAAGCCACCACTGCGGCCTCAATATCACCACTGTGACCTACCATATCACCATTTGGAAGGTTTACGCGGACCTATAGAATATAACACCAAGCAGTTTTAAGACCCCAATTAGTAGTAGCTTAGCTTGTAAACTTTCTTACACAATGAAAATTCTGTCTAATGCACGAGGATTCAGTTGAACCCCCGAAAAAATTGGAAAATGGAACCGATATTAGTACTCCACCAGGCATTGAACAAACCCACAAGAAACTGGATTCAGATTCTGCAGAACGAAACGAGAGATCCATCCAAGCAAGCTAGGACTTACTTACCAACAGAAGAAGAACTCAATTCTTGTACGGATGGGTCTCCAATCCGCGACAGCCCAGGGGACGACGACGACGACGCTGATGGGAGAAGGAACGCTGGTGGAATGAAACTATGGAAGGAACGAAGGATCCGCCTTGGTCTGGATGGAGAGTTTTTTTCATATATTTCTAATATAAATAATTAAATAAATAGACATCTCATAAATTTTTTTAAAAAATAGACACATACTGCTATCTTATGAAACGGTTAAACACTTACCACCCTCTGTCCATGTATGAACAGTACTCGGCAGTAGTACTGTTCATATATCCGATTTCACTTTTATATTCTCTATTTAAAATAGTGGTCTTCTATTGCTTCAAAAATTATATAATTTTTTATATGTGTTTCATAATCCATGTGCAACTCATTTTAATTTTAGAAATTAGTTCATCACATAATAAGAATATTAGAGACTTTTTTTAGATTTTTGAAAATTTATTTGAGGTCCTAACAATTGTTAGAAATATAAAAGTAGTATTTTTTTAGAAAAATTTAGTTTAAATTATACACAATATTTTTGGATGAATCTAATTAAAATAGATTGCACATGTATTATAAAACACGTAAAAAAGTTATATAATTTTTAAAACAACATAAGACTACTATTTATAATAGAGAAGATGAGAGAGAATTGGAGACACGAACAATACTCCTGCCGAGTTCTATTCATATGGGGGCTTACCACTATAAGAGTACGGAATTTGTCTATTCTTGTAAAGTTTTTCATCAGATGTTTTAATTATTTTCGTTAGATAATATAAAAATAAAAAACTCCTGATGGAGGCGTTTTTGGAGTTTGGGACAGGGCCCGACCAAATTGGGCTTTTGGGCAGTAGGCCGTGCAGGATTGGAGCCGTATTTTTTGGGCCTATTTGAGTCAGCCCAGAATGAAATCGTATGGTTCGTTCGACGATCCTGTCGGTCCAGAGATTAGGCGCAGGCGTGAAACGCAAGTACGCAACCGAGGAGCTGCAGAAAACTGATGGACACACCGAAACCAACAGCATCCAGCGATGCTTTCGTTGCTTCTATGTTTTGCATCAATCAAACACAGCAAAATTCATCCGGAGTGAACAACCCCTCTCTCTCTCTCTCTGTGTAAGACTTGGCCAGATGACAATGCCTTTCGAAATTTGAACACTGCAGCAACACGAACGTGCTAGTATGGAGATGCAGCGTTCAGCCAACCACAGTGAGAAGAGCATCGATCAGCTGTCGTATTCATGCTACAGTATAATTCACTTTTCTACGGAGGCACAGCAGTGACAGCACAACCAAACAAACTCGCTCAACCGGCTGCAGCATCCATAGTATTCATGCTACAGTACAATTCACTTTTCTAATGGCTCGAGACGTAATGTGACTTCAGTTTCCAGAGTGCATACGCAAGCACTACCCGGTCACAGTTCGTGACGATATTGTCACAGAGGAATAGCGGATTTGAGGCCCTTTGCAACGCAGGAATTTCCCATGATTGACGCGGGGATCGGACTCAGAACTCGTGTGTTCCAGAGAAGCCCCGAAACCCGGAATCCGGTGAGCACCCACCGTGACAGCGCCGCCGCAGCCTATGTGGTCCACCACCGCGCCGCCCCGACATTGAGACGCGACCATCTCGACGGCCGGCGAGGTCCGATGGCGGAGGCCGCGGTGGCCGGAATTCAACACGCACCGCTAGCGCGAGCAGCTTTGTTGGGCGGGCGAGACAAGAGCGAGTGAGCGCTGAGCCAACCAGGGCCTCCGCCCGACTAGGATTTTTTTACCGGTAAATAAAATTAACCGGAGATGACTGGTAAATATGGTATATTGGATAAAATTCAAATAAGTTTAAATAAAATTTAAATAAAATATTAGTAAATATACTAATTTTTTTACCGGGATCCACGGGTAGATACAGTAAACCAGGTTTATCACTGTTTTTTAGCCATTTTTTTTCCCTCCGACATCTGGAAAGGAAGCACATCACCATCTATTTTGTTTCGCATGCAGGTTAGGATTTCAATCGCAGGACATACACATTGAAAAAAAAATACTTGGCCCTGATCCATCGTGCAATCTTAGTCTTCCCAGTTCATCATAGTAGTAGCATGTATGTATGTACATGGACTCATCAAGTGGGGGACAAACAAAATGTGATGCTCAAGCATGTCTCCTTCCTTTTATGAGTGGGCAATTTGAACCGCCAGAGGAACACTGGCCAAGTGATTTAATTTTTGGCATACAATTCAGGCTGCGTTTGAGAAAATGTAGTGGAAAAGAGAGAAAAAAAGGAGGGGTGAGGACAACACAGAGGGGGATTGCCTACTCTAACTTTTTTTTTGTTTTTTCCAAGTATTTCACTTCGATCCCTCCTTACAAAGTGCATGGTTTACCATAGGAAAAAAAAAAACAAAACCACACACACCCAGAGGGATTTCCATGCACAATCGACGATGACCCCGGATCGATTTTCATATCAAAGAGGAAGAGAGAAAAAAAAGGCAGCCATGGACAATTCTTTTGCTCTCGTGCCCAAACAATGGGGGTAAAAAAGGAAACGAAGCACACCAATGCCAATGGAGCGGCACGGTGAGTGCTGATGACTAGGAGGACCAGCTCCTGAGGAGGGACGGCTTGCCGAACATCTGGTCGAGCGCCAGAACGACGGCCATGGCCAGCGGCACCTCCATCCCCGGCTGCACCACCAGGCGGAACACGTCTGTGCCCAGCGCCTCCTTGGGGCGCACCTCCGCCACGGCCTGCCGCCGCTCGTCGTACACCGTGCAGCACCGTCGCAGGTACGAACCCTCCACCTCGTACCCGCCTCCGGTTTTCGCCCCGACGCCCGCGGCGCCAGAGCAGGGCGCGACGTGCGCCATGGACTTGGCGCTGCCATGGCCCCCTCCGCGCATGTACTGCGCCGGCGCCCTCCGCTTCACGGCGTAGAGCGGCGGCGTGCGCCGCGCCTCCTCGCCGGGGTACACCAGCCACTGGTCGGCGCCCAGGCCGATCAGCCTCCTGCGGCGGACGGTGAGCACGGGGCGGCCGGCGGCGTCCATGAGCACGACCTCGGCGCGAGAGTCGGACGCGTAGCTGTCCACGCGGTACACGAGGTTGCCGCTGGCGTCGAACACCGTGAACCCCCGGCAGTTGAGCAGCAGCGACTTGCGCCACACCGTCAGCGTGACCGGCTCCTCGTCGGCCGGCGGCTGGCCGAGCGACGGCAAGGCCACGTTCGGGTGCACCTTCGCAGCCATGCTTAGATTTTGCAGAGACGACTGGTGAGTCAAGGAAGGTAGAGAGAGAAGAAGAGAGCAGCTGGAGGCTTGGAGCTGATGATTGTGTGTGGGTGTCACGATTTGAGAAATGGTGAACGTGAGCAGTATATATACACGCCCCCATGGACAGGAATGCCCCTGCATGATTAGGTTGGGTTGGAGGGGTTATGTGGCAGATGGAACTGGGGGCAGAGGATGAGATTAACAACTATATATTCCCTCCGGTAAAGAACATTTGTGGCCTACCTCAAACTTCATATAAAGAGAGTAATTTGTAACTTTGGATAAAGAACAGATGTGGCCTACCTCAAACTTTTATGAGTCTTAACTATTATAATTCACGATTAATTTGACTGGAGGAAGTATGTGCTAAGAAGGTTGAGAAAATGTTATGCTATAGCAACCTATATCTTTTTACTAGAAACTACTCTCTGTGTGGTGGTAGAGGGATAAAGATACAATGTTATCCACTGAGGATCAAATACTGCTCTATAATTTAGATATAAGGTATTTTTAATGATTTATTTATAAACATATGATAGGAGGTGTACTCGCGGATATGTCATTCTTGTAATCGAAAAAATAGATATTTATGTCTGGAGTAAAGACACCGGGGATAACTGTCATGTGGCTATTAATATAGGATAATCTTATCAAGGATCATTGCAGTTAGGTCGAGTTCATGGAGATGGGCTATATTATCGTTGAATTCAGCTGGCGATAACACTGTTGAAGGACTCACGTGGAAAGCGGGTGATAGTTGAAGGGCCTGAAAGGTCGGCTGGGCGAGGCATTGGAGGTGAAGATGGCTGGGTTACCAGAAGGTGACAATGGTTAGGCTCGGAGAACGGGATGATAGCTACACTACTGGAATCGATGTGTATGCCGAGTGCCTACGTGTATACCGAGTGCATTATATCGGGCACTCGGCAAACAACCACCTACGCCGAGTGCCCGACGAAAGCACTCGGCAAACAATTAGGCACTCGGTTAACACCTCAAAAAACACTCGGCAAACAATAGCACTCGGCAAAAGAGAGAAAAAACACTCGGCGAATTCGGGCACTCGGCAAATAACGCGCCACGTGTCCCTCCGTTCGGCGGCTGACGGCAAGTCGCCCTTTTGCCGAGTGTCATCTAACGGACACTCGGCAAACATAAATGTTTGCCGAGTGCCCGATATTAAGCACTCGGCAAACTATTTTTTTTCTTTATTTTCTTTTTGGTTTCCTTTTGTTCTTTTTCTTTCTCGTAATAACAACCAACCAAGGGCCGTCACACATCGATTCCGGTACTACTGCAGTATGGTTTAAGGATGATATTGTTATGAACTTGGAGTTAGAATTCAGTCGTGCTTCAAGATTGAGATGCAGCAGATGTGGACTCCTAGGAGTGGCCCTTGGAATCAGTTGTGCTCTGAACATGTGTCAAAGATGCTACCGTGTGATGAGCTGAGCTCACAAACAAAGGAGAATGACAATTCTTCTTCCTTGCCTTAAAAAAGGAATTTCTCTGCTATATACTATCATTCCAGCTGTCATCCAAACAAAGAAGGAATTTTCAATGCTTGCCAAGTGGAAGAAGCAAAAGCAGATCAGCTTAACACACCAAGCTGCCCTTCTGATCTATGGGTTTTGCTTGGTTCATCGTTAAATGCATCAGAGAAGGTAGCTGGTAGCATAGTGAGAAGTGGTGGAACAAAAAAGCGACTTCATTTGGCGATTCTTGGATGGATAACATGTTTGCTATGTTCCATCGAAATCCAACTTTATGGACAACTCTTTTTCAAAGAAATGATTTGATGGATATAAGTCAAATAACGAACAAAAATGGGTAGAAAAACATGAGACTTGCCATGGTGTCATGATATGATACGTAGAGGCTGTGGTAAAAATTTGAGAAGGTTTCGCAAAAGCTGTCACGTACGATGCTTAGAAACCGAAGCATCTTCGAAAAAGAATCGTGGTTTCGAGAGGGAACGGATCAGGTTTGAAGCCAAAGTGACGGTTGAATCATCGTTGACCTTGAAACTTTTTCTACACTCAACATACAACATAGCATATTCCATGTTAAACTTTGGCATTTTTCTGAGTCCGTTTGCTATTTTTAATTCATTAAGTGCATTTCTTGGCTTTTAATGGATATAAGTCAAATTTGATCTGCAAGTACATGAAATAATGAACAAAAATGGGTAGAAAAATCATATTCATGTTGTTGAGTCTATTTTTAGGCCTTACCCAAGAAATGAAAAGAAATTCGAAACATCTGGGCGGCAACACTCGACCACCAACAGGTAGCTTATTGGTTTTCTAATTCTAAAAAAAATAAACGAAGTCTGAAAAATATGAGACTTGCCATAGTGTCATGATATGATACGTAGAGGCTGTGATAAAAATTTGAGAAGGTTTCGCAAAAGTTATCACGTACGATGCTTAGAAACCGAAGCATCTCCGAGGAAGAATCATGGTTTCGAGAGTGAACGGATCAGGTTTGAAGCCGAAGTGACGGTTGAATCGTCGTTTGACCTTGCAACTTTTTCTACACTCAACATACAACATAGTATATTCGATGTTAAAATCTGGCATTTTTGTGGGTCCGTTTGCTATTTTTAATTCATTAAGTGCATTTGTAGCAAAAAAAAATTCAGGTGTTTGCCGAGTGTTCTTGCGTTCACACTCGGTAAACAAGTGATTTGCCGAGTGTCCATGATTTGTCACTCGGCAAACCTGGGCTTTGCCGAGTGTTCTAGATTTGAAACTTGGCAAAAAACGACACTCGGCAATTTACCGAATATAGGGTTTCCCCACCCCGGCCGCGCGCGGGGACATATCTCAAAATATCCTTTGCCTTCTCCCCGGCCGCCGCCGCCGCCTCCCGCGCCCCCCTCCACCGCTACCACCAGCGCCCCCCTCCCCCTCCTCCCAGCTCCCCCTCCTCCGCTGCCGCCCCGCCTCGCGCCGCCGCCCGACGCCGCCTCGCGCCGCCCCCCTCCGACGCCGCTCCGCGGCTGCCCGCTCTGCCTCGCGCCGGCCAGCGCTGCCCCGCATTGGCCAGCTCCGCCTCGCGCCGGCTCGCTTCGACGCCGCCTCGCCCCACGCTGGCCAGCTCCCCCTCCTCCGCTGCCGCCCCGCCTCGCGCCGCCGCCCGACGCCGCCTCGCGCCGCCCCGCCCGCGCCGCCCCCCTCCGACGTCGCTCCGCGCCTGCCCGCTCCGCCTCGCGCCGGCCCCGCTCGCGCCGGCCCGCTCCGACGCCACCCCGCGCCGCCGCTGCTCCGACGCCGCCCCGCGCCACCTCGCCCCGTGCCGGCCAGCGCCGCCCCGCGCCGCCCCCCTTCGACGCCCGGGGTACAAGGTACCGCCACACGCCATGCGCCATTGAAGCCATGTGCTCCTCCCTCCTTTTACCCCCTCCTCCGGTCCGTATTGCCATGAGGACTTCATATGTGACTCATGTCATTGTGGGCATGTGTTGCTGGTAGCACATGAAGTAGATCATGTGGAGTCCTCGTGGCAATACTATCCGGGGAATGGGTTATGAAGGTTGATTCAGATTTCAGTCTGCGTTGTCCTCTAATTAGTCTTTAGATGGTTGTATCCTCCATATTTGTCATGCTTGTGTTGTTGTGTTGTTATGCCAGTTTTGCTATTTATTACAAAGGAGGTGCCGCCGAAATTTTGAATTTTGGCTAATTTAGGGTTTAGGATGTGCATGTCGCGTAACCTATGCGTCTCCCGTTTGAAATAGTTATGGTTATAAATATGCAAGTCTTTGCATATCTATAACCGTAACTGTTTCGAATTGTCCATATTTTTTGGACAGCCCGAGGATGTGTAGATTGGGTTCGTTTCAATGCTCTACTCCGATCCGAGACAGAGTTTCAGCAGCGTCTCCCCGTTGTTCTCTGGATACACATTGTCTTGGCTTGTTGCCGAGACGTGTATTTGGAGAACAGCGGGGAGGTGCTACCGAAATTCTGTCTCAGATCGGAGTAGAGCATGGAAACAGCCCAATCTACACATCGTCGGGTGGGATTAGGACCTATCTTTACCTATTAGATAGTTTGATGCATGTCGATTCCCTCTTATGGTAAAACACAAATATTTGATGTAAATAATTAATTGTATAGGTAGATGAAATTGATTTTTATATTACTTGCTGAATAAAAAATATTATATGTGTATGTTTCCCAATATGTTAGAGGATGGATGATCGTGAGTGGATGTACACTGGCCGCTCTAGTCAGGGTTTTTTGACCGATGAATGGATCCAGAAGACCGATGCATTCTTGGAATTAGCATTTGCTAGGCCTAAGGGACCTCGTGGAACTTGGTGCCCCTGCAGTATTTGTGCAAACACGCGTCAACAAACAAAGGAGGTCATGGGTCAACACCTTTGTAAGAATGGGTTTATGCCACACTATACCCGGTGGACCTACCATGGTGAGTCCGAACGTGCCAGAGAGGAGGTGGTGCGTCAACGCACCAACGACTATGATGTCAGGGTCAGAGACATGCTAGATGACTTTCATGACGCACATTTTAATGAAGCACGTACGGAGGAAGTGCCGGAGTCAACTTCAAAGGCCTTTTATGATATGTTGTCTACGGCGCAGCAACCCCTTCACGGGCATTCCAAGGTTTCTCAACTGGATGCCATCGGACGCCTAATGGCTATCAAGTCCCAGTTTAGATGCAGCCGAGAAACCTTCGATGCAATGCTGACAGTTGTTGGTAGCCTTCTCCCGGAAGGTCACATTAGGCCAAAGAGCATGTACGAGTCGAAGAAAGTCCTCCGTGCACTTAAGATGCCATATGAGCAGATACATGCTTGTCCAAAGGGATGCATCTTATTTAGGAAAGAACACGCGGACGCAAAGTACTATGTGAAGTGCAATTTCTCTAGGTATCTTGAGGTAGACTTTGGTGATGGTCAGAAGAGGCAGCTCGCAATCCCCGTGAAGATCCTTCGGTATCTTCCATTCGTACCGAGAATCCAACGGCTGTATATGACTGTGGAATCTGCTAAACAAATGACATGGCACAAAGATGGGCGTCGATACAATCCTGACAAGCTGGTACATCCATCGGATGGTGAAGCATGGAAGAGATTCGATCTGATTCATCGTGAAAAAGCTCTAGAGGCTCGTAATGTACGAATTGCGCTCGCAACTGATGGGTTCAATCCATATGGTATGACTTGTGCCTCATACAGCTGTTGGCCCATGTTTGTTATTCCCCTCAATCCCCCCCCCCCGGCGTCATCTTTCAATGACAGAACATATTCTTGTCGCTGATAATTCCGGGGCCTGAATACCCGGGGAAGAATATGAGTGTGTACATGGAGCCGCTGATGGATGATTTGGTCCGTGCTTGGGAGGATGGGGTCTGGACATACGACCGAGCTACAAAGACGAACTTTAAAATGCATGTTTGGTACCAGTACTCCCTGCATGACCTACCGGCGTATGGGATATTCTGTGGCTGGTGTGTGCATGGGAAGTTCCCATGCCCAGTATGCAGGGCGGCTCTGATGTTCATTTGGTTGACAAAGGGTGGCAAATATTATTCCTTCGACAAGCATCGACAATTCCTTCCTCTTGACCATCCATTCAGACAAGACGTGCAGAACTTTACGAAAGATGTAGTTGTCGAAGGCTCAGCACCACCTAAGATGACCGGTGCCGCGGTTCGTGCTCAGTTAGACACTCTCGAGGCCAATACCCAAGGAGATGGATTTCTGGGATATGATGAGCAACACGCCTGGACTCACAAGCCATGCTTGTGGAATCTCCCCTACTTCGATGATCTCCTTCTTTCACATAACATTGATGTCATGCACACTGAAAAGAATATCGCTGATGCCATTTTTGGCACAATCATGGACATTCCTGAGAAGACGAAGGATAACATTAAGGCTAGAGTCGATCAAACGAGATTATGCAATAGACCAAAGCTAGACATGGCCCCTCCCAGAGGTGGGAAATCGTGGACGAAGCCAAAGGCCAATTTCGTTCTTACAAGGGCCCAAAGGAGGGAAGTACTTGAGTGGTTCCAAACCTTGATGTTCCCTGATGGGTATGCAACGAATCTGAAGAGGGGAGTGAATTTAGCTACTTTGCGAATCAACGGGCTCAAGAGTCATGACTATCACATATGGCTTGAGCGGCTACTGCCGGTGATGATTCGAGGCTATGTCCCCGAGGATGTTTGGCTAGTGCTTGCGGAGTTGAGCAATTTCTTCCGCCAGCTTTGTGCTAAAGAGTTATCTCATACCGTGGTAGCAGACATGGAAAGACTGGCGCCTGTGTTGCTCTGCAAGTTGGAGAAGATCTTTCCACCCGGCTTCTTTAATCCAATGCAACATATGATTTTGCACCTCCCGTATGAGGCACGAATGGGGGGGCCCGTGCAGGGCCGTTGGTGCTACTCAATTGAGAGATTCCAAAAGATTCTTCGAAATAAATGTAAAAATAAATGCAAAATTGAAGCATCCATAGCCGAGGCATACATCCTGGAGGAGGTGTCAAACTTCACAATAAAATACTATGTTGACAATCTTCCCAGTGTGCATAATCCACCCCCTCGTTACAATGCTGGCAACCCCGAAGATGAATCAAAGCTTAGCATCTTTAGAGGGCAACTTGGCAGTGCAAGTGGTGCGACTAACAAGACCTTGCAACATAAAGAGTGGCGCACTATTATGTTGTATGTCTTGACCAACCTATCCGAAGTGGAGCCGTGCATGCAGTAAGTGCTCAATACATTATTTCTCAACTAGTCACAAGTTTGTGTCCAACTCCGCTTCTTCTCATTGCTATAGGGAATTCAATGAGCAATTCTGGCATGAATCAAGGGAACCTACCCTCGAGGAAGCTTCGGCCCTTCTTAGAGATGGTGTGGGAAATGACATGCCCGATTTCATTTCTTGGTTCAAACAGAAAGTACTTTCTAACTTGGCTATTACACCAACTTGATTTCATTTCTAACTTGATTTCATTTCTTACATGCGACTAATATACCAAGCTATCCCGCTTAAACTTGTAGGGAACAACCGACGAGTCTATGAGTGCCGACTTGAGACAAGTTGCTGATGGTTGTGCCTATAGGGTCAGGTCATTTAAGGCTTACGACGTGAATGGATATCACTTCCACACAGCAAGCCACGAGCAGAGTCGGCCCAATCATAGAACAACAAATACCGGAGTTTTTACTCCAGGCTTAGATGGGGCTGAGTACTACGGAAGAATTGAAGAAATATACGAACTGAATTTTGATGGGAGCAAACCTCTGAATCCCGTCATATTCAAATGCCATTGGTTCGATCCAGAAGTAGTGAGATGGACCCCTAATCTTGGGCTAGTCGAAATTCGACAATCAACCGTCTTACCAGGAGACGATGTCTATATTGTGGCTCAACATGCCACGCAAGTTTATTATCTGTCGTACCCGTGCAAAACCGTTGAGCGTCTTAAGGGTTGGGATGTTGTGTACAAGGTACCGCCACACGGTAAACTACCAGTCCCAAACAATGAAGATTACAACATAGACCCCAACACATATGATGGAGAATTCTTTCAAGAAGATGGCCTCACAGGGAATTTTGAGATCGACTTGACGGAAGCTCAGGGCATGGAAGTAGACAATGAAACTGGTGCTGACGAGGACGAAGAAGACGAGGTTGAGAATGCGAGGGACTTGGAATTACTTGAGCGGTTACATTTAGGCAATGACGGTGATGACGGCATTCCTCCTCCCGAGCATCAGGATGATTATTTCAACACGCGTGATAGTGATGATGAGACTTATGATCCAGCTGATCCCGATGATGATTATTATTTCTAATAACTGTATGTTTATTTTTAATAACTGTATGATTTATTCTTTCTCATAGCATGTTTTTTTTAGTATGCTTCATTTATTTACATCAAGTTGTAACATCCGTACTAATTGGTTTACTCGTTCTCATAGCATGGGTTTTTTAGTATGCTTCATCTGTTTAGATCAAGTTGTATCATCCGTATTAATTGGTTTACTCTTTCTCATAGCAGGTGATTTAAGCATGGTGGGCGGTATGAGGAAGTTAACGTCGCTATACAAAAAGGCGACGGGGAAAGCCACGGATGCAGGTGACGGGTCCGGAAAGAGACCCCGGGGAAGACCTCCAGGAAGGCCGAGAGGCGGAGGCAGGGGTGGAGGAGGTGCTTCTATACCTGCTGTTGAGGAGGAGACTGAGTCGCCTCTAGGTGCGGCTGAGTCTGAGTCTGACTCGCCTATACCTACGGCTGCGACTCAGTCTGGGGATGAGGAGGAGCAGGTAGAGGAGGAGTAGGTAGACCAGGAGGGTAGCTCTAGCTCTACTTCTTCTCGTGTGTGGCTGCGTGGTCCTTCTAGCCTCCCGAGGCGACCGATGCCAATGGCTAGACGCCCGCTCATTCGACCAGATGGAGAGAAGTAAATGGCTCTCTCTACTCTCACTATTTTTTTTGCCTTTGTATCTTCAATATTTCAACACATACTAATAATTTGCCTTTACACTTGTGCAGGAACTGGCTGAAGGTTGGAGAGGGTGATCACTCACGCCATGTAAACGGCATCCTTGGACTTTTGATCAAGGAGAAGTTCCCTGGCATGGTTACTTTGGGCGGAGTAACCAAGCCGGCATACACATGGGCCCACTATGTAGCCGCGCCGGACGCCCGTGACCGGGAGGGAAGGGTGTTTCCCAATAGAGCCGAGCGGGTGAAGGCCGAGCTGTGGGTAAGTTTCTTTCGCACTACATTAGTCAATACTAATCGCATGAAAATTATTTAACTAATGACTGGATCCGTCGCGTCTATATGCAGGATTTTTTTAGATGCGAGCCGGGCTTGGAGGCTAGGGTAGCTGCTGTCGTCGACAAAGCTGCCAAGAAGCTTGTTAAGGATATGCACTATGAGGCGCGCGTCCAGGCCGTGATCAAATTTCACGCGGAACACCTTGGAGCGAAGGTGACAAAAAAAGACGCTAGGATCATATCTCTGACCCGGGAGCAGTACCTGCAGGTAAAGTACATTAAAGCTTATTATTCCTTAGATTACTAACACTTAATTTCTTCTTCTTATATATCATGTACTTGATTATTTAGGTGCCTCCGGGGTGGTGCGCAGGAGACCTTCCGTGTTGGACGGTGATCGTGGACAAGTGGTGCGCTCCCGAGTGGGAGGAGAGTCACAATGCTTGCCGGGAAAGGCGATTGTTGATGCCTGGCGCGCCACACCATCAAGGCAACCTCAGCCTGACTGGTTTCGCGGCTAGATGGGTATGCAATAGCATCTGTTGTTCCCAAGCTCAGTTCTCCTTAATTTCTGTGCGGGCGTCCCCTTTATGAATGTTATTGCTTTTCTGTTGCAGTCGGCAAAAAATGATGGTCAGCCTCTCTCCCAGTTCAAGGCTTATGCTTTGGCCCATAAGTCAAAGGCGATGCATGGGGTTGCTTATGACCCGAATGACCCGGCCTCAGTGTACACCAACGAGAATGTCAAGGCTCGCCTGGATGGATACACATCGATGGCAAAGGAGGTCCACGGCCCAGACTTTGATCCGAGCGAGCATGATCTTGATGGGGAAGTGGTTATGAGGGCGGGAAGAGGCAAGAAACATGGCCGGTTCTGGATTGGCGACGACACACTCGATACGGCCACCACTCCCTCTCTCTCTCAGCTTAGAGCTTAGAGCACGAGCTCAGGTCCGGGTATACGCCCTCGCCCAGAGCCTACACGGATTGCGATGAACGAAATCCAGGTTAGTTCTATTTCATTCATCCTCCACGATCTTTACATGCTTTGCATTGGAACGATGATGAGATTGTGATGACATACTGTAGGCCCAGCTGGATGAAGAAAGGAGGCTCCGGCACGAATTAGAGAGATCGTTCGAGGAGAGGATGGCTGCAGAACGATCCCAGTGGTATGCGATGATGACGCCCCTTTATGCTGCAATGGGCCAAACTCCGCCACCGATGCCAACCCCTTCTCATCCACTTGCTCCACAGGCTCCACACACTCCTGTGAGTTAGTTTATAACCTTGTAATCACCATTATTGCCATTCCTACAACCATCGAGTGTTGTGCTAACTATCTCCTCGTTTGTGCAGTATCCATCAGAGGGATCGAATACACCTGGAGCTGGAGGTTCGCACTTTGGTACTCCACCTCACTTTGGTTTGTTCTCTTCACTTTGAAAACTTACTTTTGTAACCCCATATCCATACTTAACATTTCTATTTACTTTCAAATGCATACTTCTTACTTAGTGTTTCTGCTCCTTGATTGATGCAGGTTAAGGTGGTAATCAAGTGTGGAGTCCGTTACGGCCTGCAACATTTTCTTTTTGTTTGGACTATGTTTTGCTATCTTGTCACGACAATTTGTGATGTTTGTGTCACTTGCGATGTTTATGCGATGGTTTATGTGATGTTTGTGGCATATGTGATGTTTATGCGACGGTTTATGTGATGTTTGTGTAATATGCGATGTTTATGTGAATGTGGTAATCTGTGAAATATATATTAATTGTTTTGAATTGCAGCGATAGTTTTGAATCTGGTATGGATCAATTGGCAATCTGGTATATAACAGTTTGCCGAGTGTAACACTCGGTAAACAAGGCTATACCGAGTGTAACACTCGGCAAACGTGACACGTGTCGCAAGGCTGTTCAATCTGGCATTTTGGATGCCAGTTTGCCGAGTGTGCTCCAATACACTCGGCAAAGAGTGCTATCTGGGCGCTATTCTGTGCTCACTTTGCCGAGTACCCTCCAATACACTCGGCAAACGTGCCGTGATTTGCCGAGTGTATTCCACGGACACTCGGCAAAGTCGGCAAACTGCCCAAAAAAGAGACGATGTGCGAGCACCACGTGTCCTCGTGTTTGCCGAGTGTATCCCTTAGACACTCGGCAAAGAGGACGTTAAGGCCCTGGCGCCGTTAGGTCGCTTTTTTTTGGCCGAGTGTCGTATTTGGCTCTCGGCAAATATGTTTACCGAGTGCGCGATATAAAACACTCGGCAAACAGCTGTTTGCCGGCACTGTGTATGCTGACAGTGTTATGCCGAGTGTTTTTAGGGCTTTGCCGTGTGCCCTGGGCACACGGCAAAGTCTCAAAATCCGATAGTGCTAGTTCCAAACTTACCAAATTGGTGGCCTATTTGGTTCACGGCATATGAATGTCTAAGATTGTCGAATGCTCTTGCCTCCACCCTTACGGTGAATAGAATCAACGTCACATCATAACTTGTTTAATAAAATATTGTTATACTTTTCCGAGTCTATGATATGTAAGATCGAAATAATAGAAATTTTTTTTTTATAATTATGGCTGCAAACCAAACTACCGTCTAAGTTAGTTAAATTTGCTTAATCTTAAATGTGACAACATGTGACTACGAACTAAACAAACTATTGACTTTCTTAAACTTCCGTTACACTTGTATTGAGAAGAATAGACACTTTTCCCGTGGCGAAGGGTCCTTTATATGTTTGGTCACGCTCTGCCATTGTACTGATCCATCGAATTTCTTAGAGAAGTCGGCTTTTGAAATATGTAAATTAGGAGCTCTTGAAATATGTAAATTAATCACCATATAGAGGCCAATCTTGGAGGTCCTCCCAGATAGTGCTGATTTAGAATAATGGCCAATCTCGTACAAATAACCTCTTCTTCATCCTAAAATTTCTAGCATGTGCTACAGGATACCTAGTGGTTCAGGCGGTAGCGCATCCGCTATTCGGATATCAATGGTAGATCTAGAGACCAAGCTAGCGGAACGGATCTGCTTCCTCTGTACTGCTTCTGATCTGCATGGCATCGACTCTTCGTCAAGCCGGCAAGCAGGCGCTGCTCGCTCGTGTGGCGATGAAGTCGACGAGATGGATGTGTGGTGGTGTCCTGCTCCTGGCGTGCATGTGTGTGCGCCTGTAGGAGACTTGTAGATCGAGCCTGTATGCGGCAGGAGCCGAGCCGAGCCCCACGACTAATCACACGTGCAGACACGAAGGGGATCAGATGGGATTCGGATTGATTGCCGCCTGCCGGCCCGCCCGCCCGTGGATGGAGCCGTGTAGAGGTTCCTCCTGCCAGCCACGCACACATGCATCAGCTGGCTACATGCATGCACCACAACAAGCAAGCCCATGCATCTACCCAGGCATGAAGGAACAACAAGAATATTCAGCCAACTCTGCCGATCTCACCGTCGTTCGTCTTCAACATCGTCGTCAACCGGGTATGTTATGGCCTAGCCTATATGCCCTACGCGGCATGAATCATTCGCAAAAATTGAAAGGTACAATCGATTCAGTACTTATTCTTGCAACTACTGTTTTTGCTTCATATATGTACATCTGCGTGATATCATGAATAGTAGCATGGATTGCAATTCGGGCACGTAGCAATGAACAATAGCATGATCGCAATGACACCGCGTTGCCGCTTTGGTGGGGCCCGTAGCCACCATCATGCCGCTGATCGGGAATCGACGGTCGTCTCTCTGCACATATCGAAAGAAAAAGGAGTTGCATGGCACCTCACCGGCATGAAGCTGATGACCTCCCCACCGGTGCTCGCCGCACCACCACCACGTTGCTGGCCGGAATCCGGCGATCGTCCCCCCTGCACAACGACGTGGTGGCTCGATGGCCACCACTACAGATCGAAAGGAAAAAAAGGGGGGAGAAGGATACCGCCGACATGAAAGCAGGCGGCTTCTATCATCCGCGCCGCCCGAAGCAGTGCCACTGCCGTCGCGCCGATCGGCTGCAGCTCGTTGCTCACCGTGCGCCCGAAGCCGCAGGGCCGCCGCAGCCCCTGTAGATTCGCCGGGCCGCCCACAAGCAGCTGGGCCGCCGCCTGCATAGCACCGCCTCTGCGCCGCCCGGAGTGGCGCTGACGCATCACAGCCCCAGTAGCGCCACCGCGCGCCGTCGCTCGAAACCAGCCGCTCACGCGCCAACAGCCGCCACCCTTGAGAAGGAAATGACGTTTTGGGTTAGGCCGGTCGGCCAGAATAAGAAGAGAAAAGAAAAAGGGAGAAATTACATTGGTCGGCTAGAACGAATATGAAGGGGCCGAAATAGAAAAGAAAAAAGGTGTGTAGAAATTTCGTAAACTAGACCCTATGGTTTATGGAAATTACGCAAATCCTGAAGTTTTGCATACAAACCCTCAAACTTTGCAGAAAATCCCAAAAATACTTTTCTTGCAAAAAAGTACCTCTTTGAAATTTTCATTTGTTTTTGCAATTATGTAGTATTTATTTCTATGTTATTATTACTATTTAAATTGCCTGTCATGCGTTTAAATTTAGTAAAATTCATA
Organism: Phragmites australis; assembly: GCF_958298935.1. Lineage (NCBI taxonomy): Eukaryota > Viridiplantae > Streptophyta > Magnoliopsida > Poales > Poaceae > Phragmites > Phragmites australis. The sequence continues at coordinate 28,547,427 of NC_084931.1, forward strand.
TAATAGAATAGAAAATATTAGAAAATTTGCAACAATCCAATTTAGCAACACGATGCAACTTTACTAGTAGTAATACTTGTGTCATTTGAATATGAAGATGACTGGCATCACGAACAAGGAGTTCGTTGAGCTGAGTGCAGATGGCTGCAACTATCTCACTTGGGCATCAGATGCCCGGATTGTACTTGAAGCGAAAAGGCTTCACGGTGCCATTGGCTTAGGAACAAGTAATGCAATAGTTCCCACAGAGAATGAGACTGATCAAACACATCATTTTCTCCGCCATCACTTCTCTCCCACTATGAAGAATGAGTATATGACAATGGCCAGCACTAAGACTCTATGGGATGCACTGCACAAGCATTTTGAACGCCTTAAGTACACCATCAGGCCCCTTGCAAAGCAAAAATGGGTCCAACTCCGTTTTTGTGACTACAAGCATGTCAGAGAGTTTAACTCCGCACTGCACCGCATTTGCACAATTCTGTGTCTCTGTGGGAAAGAGATCACAGAAGAGGAGAAAATTGATAATACTCTCTCCACTTTCCACTCGAATGTGGCAGAATCCGCACGCAATCACCGTCAATCATACAAGAAGTATTCTGAACTGATTGACGTGTTCATGACTAAGTAATAAACTAGAACTTCTTATCACAACCGCAAGGGAAGAGCAGTACCCTAGAAGTCAATCACAACTCTTTCAAAGCACGCAAGAACCATAATAAGAAGCGTGGGAAGAGGGAAGGAAACTGGTGGTAGATAAGGTCAAACCTAGTGACGACAATGGCAAGATAAAGAAAGAAGTCAAGCCATATAGTGAGCAGAACTAGAATCTGCAAAGCACCAAAGCATGTTGTAGAAGCACACCAGAAGAAAAAGGAGCAGCTAAAAGCATACCCCACCATTGCAGTGGGGATGAAAGTGGAAAACGGAGCTGTAATTGAAAGGGAAGCATCTCACATGGAAATTGATGATGCTCCCACACTAGCAGTAAAAGACCGCCTAATGAATAATGGAGAGGCCTCTACTTTGCTCTCCTCCACTACCATAGAAGATGTCATAAAGGATGAAACAGAAAGAAAAGCCATTGAAGAAGAATTGGCAAAATATTTCGTAGACTCTATCTAGAATTAGAGTAATTAGCCATTTATTTAGTTGCTGAATTTAGAATGATTGAATGGATTAATGAAGGCTTAGAAGAGCAAACTTAGCTGCAAATAATATTTTCTAGTATTGAATAGAATATGAGTGGTGCCCGCATGGAGAATTTTTACATAATATTGATATGAAGAATTAAATCTTAGTCAAGAAGATTATGCGTCCAAAGTTAATCATGAAAATTATATGAAGCATTTGAGTGAATTGTATTATTTTTCCCTTAAATGAGTTTTCTTGAGCTTTCTTATGTTAAGGTTTTTAATGAGCCAATTCATGTGATCATATCGCGAGCTATGTACTCTTTCTCATAATTTTCCCACTGAGTTTTTGTGGAGTTTTGATGAGACATATGTATCTCGCGAGAAATACCTAAGAAGTAGTGTTAAGAAACATGGAGTTTCACAACTAAATATTGGTTCGTCTCGATCTTTTTGAAAGATTCGATTATATCTTTTTGAGATTTTTTTACTATATATATAAAACAACATCTCTCATTGTAAATACAGATGAATAAAAAAAAACATTTTCTCCTACATTGTATCTACTTTTGTAATTATCCTTTCGAGAAATCGCTGAAGTACACCCGATAACAGCCATTTCTCAACAGCAACAAGCAGCAGATTAGCCAGACGACACACTAAAAGATCTAGTATCTCAAATCCGCGATCGCTATCCGTCCGGTCGTGCCGCTTAGGCTAGCAAGACTAAAAAAATTTCCCTGTGGCGTTCAGCCTTGTTCTTCGATGTTGGTCAGGGTCAAACCCATTTCCGGGAACAGATAGGAATCGACCCATCGAGCTCGCTGGGTGGGCCTGGTCCCGACGCGTGGCACGAAGCGAAGGCTCGGGTGGCTAGGATGAGGCGAGCGCGCGCCGGGGGCGGCGGCGATGCATCCCCCGACCTGGAGCCGCGCCGTCCTCGCTCGTCAGGACGCGGCGTGGTCGGCTAGAGATTACGATACCAATGATAGATTAGTGGCTGGCACCACGCAGCCATCGACCCAACGAGATCTTTATCGAGTGATAGCAGAGACCAAGAACGGGAATGAGCTTACGGATTATTTTACACCGAAATCGGATGGTTATGGAGTGATCGTCGGAGTTTCAGTAACCTGCTGTCCTTGCTCAGTGTGGAAATTTTCTTCTTGTGGTAGTATGATGGAAGAGGTGATGTGTGCAAGTGATTTGTATATTCTATAATTCATGCCAATTGATTTATTTTGCGAGAATTAGTTGTTGCTAAGTAGATTTTCATTTCTCGTGGATCTGATAGCTTAATTGTCTGCCAAGAGGGAAATACATGCACCATTGTACAGTATATATGCTGAATTGAGAATCCATAAAATTTCAGTGGGATTGGTTGAGGCGCTCCAGTTTGAAACATTTTTTTCGATAAAAAAGTGTTATTGATGCTCATCATTACATCAAAATAATACAAACATAAAATTTCATCTCAAATTTCTACATTGTCCGGATGCACTTGGTCCAAAAGAAAAACGAAGACAGCCAAAACAGCAAAAAGAAAAAAAAGGATCATAAGACAATAGTTAAGAGCGGGTTATGATGGTGCACCAATCCATAGTCTAGATTGTCACCTAGTTTGAAACATAAACCTGTCAAATTTTATTCCCTCGACTAACCGACATGCCCACAAGCAACTAAACCGGATCCACAGATACAAAAATATACCACATCATCACAATCTATACTCCCGAGTCTCAAAATGTATGAACACACTGGAGGATTCAGATGCTCATAATAATTAATAATGCAAACATTTGTCGCGCTTTAAGTATGATTAATTTGAAAGGCGACGGTGACGAGGCGATATTTTCCGGTGTGGCCGATCCTGAGATCACGTTGTGAGCACTGCGCCATCAAAAGGATCAAGGCTTGAATGAATTAGGGGTATCAGAAGCCAAGCTACATGGCTAACTAAATAGGACAACCCTTGCATTAGTGCAGGCCATGTACTTGATCTTTTGCTACTAGTTAAACAAAGCTCGATCGATGTTATCGCCTAGCGAATAACTAATCATTGATGATCTGGTTGATGGTGACTTGCATCGAGCATTTTTCGGTTGCATCCGACGTAGATCCTTCGGCTGGTAGCTGGTCGTAGGCTAGTTGGTGTACTACATGTTGTATATATACTTCCCTTTCTGAAAGAAAAAAGAAGTGAGATCCAACTAACTTCGTAGCACCTTTTGTAATCTTTACGCTATCAATTTCTTGCTTTGCTTCCTGCTAAATTATAGGGAATAATTCTTTTTTTTAAATGCATTGATATATACGATGTCGATTAATCATATAAGCAAGTCCTTTCTTGTACTAATAAATTACTTGATTAAACGTGGTGCAGCAGACTTCTCCCTAAGGAAATCTGACCTGTATTGTTTACCCACAATACAAATATTTGGAGAATCATTTCTGTTCAAAACCAATCATTAGATATGGCCATATCATTAGTCTACACGCAGAAAATAAAATGGACAGAGGTAAGTAGATGGCATGCAGCTAGGTGCTCTGAAAATATATCATCCGGTGCAACAAATGGAGCTGTGGAATTGGTCAGGAGATGGAAGTTAGTAGTATCATCCTTTTCAGTTGCACAGGAAAATGATGTTCATAATCAACAGATCATGTCCGGATCAAACATTTTAATCATCTTCCACCGCTGTTCTAGAGCGTTCTCCCCACCTGGCTCGGGAGGTGGTTGAGATATTTGCTTAGTCTAGTTTTTGTTGCGCCATTAGCTTCATTCGATGGAGAAGGCAAGAAGTTGACCGGCCTTTAATCCGTGTTAGTACATTCACCTTTTTTCAGGAAAATATAGTAACGGAGACCCGATCGTGAAATTAGTGAGAAACGGCGTCGAGCAAGGCTATGGCCAACTGCGAGCTTCTACATTTACCTTTAATTCGCCCCTAGTTTTATATCCATTGGATCTAGGAATCTCAAAGGAATTTAACGTAAGAACAGTGTATAATTATCGCAGAATTTCTGTGATATTAATTCCATAGGGGCCTTACCCATGTCAGTTTCCAGATCACGGCTCAAGTGAGGCAGAAACCACAGGGGGTCCTGTATGATTATGGCCAGAGGCCTCAACCTCTCTCTGTACGACTGATCCCATCGATGCAACCGAAGTACATTTCATCTGCGCTGAATCCTGTCCCTTCTGGCGAGCCATGCCATGCATCAAATGGGCAAGTGGGCCTCATGTCATGCTGTTAGGCCCCTCCACGATTAGACATGGAGAAAACAAGAACGATTCTGCCCTTCGATCGACCCACTACTGTTTATCCACATCTGCTGCACGCCAGTGACACGAGATGGTTGGTGGTCAAAGAAAAAGTGAACGAGTAAGATGAGAGTCTTTTCTAAAAAGAGGTTTAAGCTTAGAGAAATAGTAGAATTGATACTAATATTAAAGATTTCTCTTTTGGTCTAATGGCTAACGGTCTGTACTTATAATGTCATCAAGGTACAAGTATATAAGTTTAAAAAAAATAGTGATACCAGTCATCGCTATATTACATGGACCTAGGGCCAGTTAAATCACCCAGTCTAAATCTAAGTAGCATACATTTATCCCTACCTAGAAGATATTATCCACTATGGTAAGTACAATGGTACAAGTGATCCTAAGGACGATGTACTGGGCCGGTCACCTATTACGACATCACACTGTCCAAGAGTGTCAGGCTGGTCACCACTTGCACTGAGATGTCAGGATGACCTCCACTTGCATGGGTATTAAATGCCAATCACTTTCTTATAGGCGGATGACGTCTGGCAGACCCCCTCTAGCTAATATTTTGCCAAGGCCTGATGGCTCACTCTCTAGGCTTCGCGGAGGCTGCCCTGTCCTTTGGAGGACAAGGGCTCTGGAGAACCTGCCCAGGCTTTGGAGGGCAGGGGCTCTGGAGAGCTTCGAAGCCTGGAGACCTAAAGGGGCTTCGGAGATCCATGATCCAAAGGTCGTAGGCTGGCGGGGCCAGGGCATCAGGGGTCCTTAATGACGACCCCCAACAATAGCCCCTTTCGAGGGTGGCCAGTGGAGCGATCGGCCCCACGATTTTTGGAGCGGGGCTTCCAGCGGTCCCTGGCTCCACGGTTGACGACCTATGGTCCTTTGTCTTGCTCGAGTTGTTTTGTAAAGTACAGACCAATTGATTTGAACTAACCGTCTGGTAACACATGTGAGTGGGCATTCAATGCATCCAACGTTTAGCGGCATGGTCACGCCTTATCGAGCAGTAATGGGACACGTGGTACCTCGTCGTTGGAGGGTCATGGGGGGTAGTTTTGCTACCCCATGATTGTGGCCTCATGGGTGAAAGGACGGGGCACGTGTGCACGTTCCCAAGAGGAAATTACTCCCCCTCAGTTTATAAGGTGGAGGTCTCGACCGACTAGAGGCCCTATCTGATGTCTCTGCTTCCATCTGCATCTACTTTAACCCACACGCGTGGCCGACCATAGCACTCCCATCTTCCACCGTCATCCAGTGCTTCTCACCGCCTTCCAGGGACCATCATGGTTAGCTCCAGCGCTCAAAGCGGGGTCGTCGATGTGTGTAGGGTGGCGGATGCTCAAGCGGCAATAATTCCTCTGTCGTTGCCCGGGCCGCCACCGGGTGTGGAGCTCTGCCCGCCAGTAGGAAGTATCCCTGGTAGACCAGTGCGATGGGGGAATCCACCATCGGTGAGGCCGAGCTTGACCGGATGGTCGAGGAGGAGAAGATCTCTTCTAGGTCCATCACCCGGCACCGCGGAATGAAGCGGTTCTGGAGCCTCAGGGCCATGAGACCGTGGTGTTCGAAGCCTTTTTCGATGCGAGCCTCAGCTTCCTAGCAGTGCTGCTTCTTGAGGGAGTGCTCCACCTTTTTTATGTAGAGTTGTCATAGATTGCGGTCAACATGATTGCTCGCCTGGTCATCTTCGAATGGGCCATGTGGGCAGAGGAATGTGAAGGGAGAGCATAACTTTTCGCCTCCATCCATAAGGCGAGTTGTTAGCCAAAGACCCGGACGGAGGACGGAGTGACAAAGACCCTCAGCTTTGGCAGCATGAACTTCCAGCTCCGGCCGGAATATCAGGATGCGTTTCCGGTCAAGGCCATCAACAGCTGGTGGTACTCAGTGTTTTGAAAAACAGAATGTTATGCTCGGCGGATTTAACGAGGAAACAGCTGAGGGCCGCAAGGGTGTGTTCAATGATGCAGCGATCGACTCCAGGGAGATCTTGTGGGGACCATGTGAAGACGTTGAGGTTGCCTCGTAGGATGGCTAGGAGCCAGGCTTCTTTTTCTGAAGTGAGGTCCGCCTCGATTTGGAAAGTTCGTTCAGGGTGGTCCGAACATGCTAGAACATCTTTGATATCCCCCTCCGGCTGTGACTTTGGAGGGCCATGGCGTCGGGGTGCGCTGAAGGGGGGGTCTTTGAAGTTCTCTCGGGTCACATTATGGATGCGGTGGCCGTTGAGAGGTGCAGGGTGCCCGTACTCGATGCACCTTGCCAAGTCTTGGTCACCGTGGATGGAGATCAGCCCCATGGGACCGTGCATCTTTAGGCAGAGATAGTTGTGATGGGGAATGGCTCTGAACCTGTTCAGAGTCCTTCGGCCCAAGATAACATTGTAGGCGCAGGGTACGTCTACGAAGTCGAAGATGGTTACCTTGGTATACGCTGCAGAGCCTTCACCGAAGACGACCAGGAGTTCTATTTGGCCTAGGGCATCAAGAGGGGCCCGTTGAACCTCTGCAGGGGCCTGTGGGCCTGAGAAAGCCGGCTCCGTGGAATGCGGAGTTGGTCTAAGGCGTGTATGAAGAGGAGGTCCGCCGAACTGCCTCCGTCTACCAGCACCCTCCAGACTTCTACTTCCGCAATGTTGGCTAAGATGACTAAGACGTTAGAGTGGGGGAGCTTTACCCCCTCGGAGTCGTCGAAAGTAAATGTTATGGGGGCGTCAGACCATTTGGGGGGGGGGGGGGTCTGACGATGATGTTGGTTGCCCCGACATGATTCACCCCACGCGCTTAGTCTCGCCGCTGCCATTTTGAGGAGCACCCGGAGCTTTCTCCTCTTGTTATGGCGAGGACCACCCGTCTGGTTGTGGGGGAACCGTCCAAACAGTATTATAGTTAATCACCAGGAGGATCATTATTCACAATCACAACCTCGATGATTAACCAGTGCTATTCCGGTACTCCTGGCACGTGTTTACTTCCAGGATTGAAACACATGCCTTTACAACATATATATCACAACACAGCTTAAGAAAAAGAAAGGAATTAAATTACATTACAAATTATTAAGGATTTACCAGGTTATTACAATTTACAGCAAAAGAGAGCTAGGAGGAGACTAAAACCTGCTCAACTCCTAACCTGCAAAAGAAATTACGCAACGGAAGACTAAAACTATACAACAAAAGCAGGATGAAGCCACATGCCCTTAGGCTCCATCACAAAAGCACGTCAACAGAGTATGATGCACTACTCATGCCCACCACCACCCTCGGCAGACGTGAAGTAGCTAAAAACCAACTCCTCCTCACCTGCAAAACCTTTAGAGCAGCTGAGTACAAAGGTACTTGCAAGACTTAATCCATAATGGATAACTTATAATTATCCTGACTCCAAGGATCATGCATTTGGATGTTAGCAAGAAAATGACCACATGGTTAAGTGAAATTTACATGCAAAAACAACTTGACACATACATGTGTGAGCACATAAACTTAACTAACAATAATACCATTATACCCTGCAAGGACCAACTGTACATAATTGTAACTGGAACCATAACAAACATAAATGTAACACGAACTATCTCCACCATAACCAACCACAATCTACAATGGAACTCTACGATGGTGCGCATGAACAGAAGGCATGCTCATGGCTGAGAACATGGCATTTCGAAATGTTTTTACACCCTGCAGGGGGATAGTCCTTTACCCACACGACACGAGGACCATTCGACTTGTGCCACCCGCTAAAGTGCACACAAGGGGTACTCGTAACAACCTGTCCCAATAAGCTCCAACCATTTGATATATACATCGCTCGACGCGGAGGTATCTAGAACTACTCCTGAAGCAAACTAGATACCTCTTCCAAGCCCGTTCGCTCACACCGTCGATGTTTAGGCCCAAATTATCACAGCTACAATGGTATTCAGCTCGTCTTACCATTAGATCAGCATGTGGTGAGTACGGTAAGTTCTTAAGCCAATGACGACCAACGATCAGTGCTTAACCAATGCAAAACGGTCTACGGTATCCGGGCTCCTTCCCCGAACTACCCCGAGAACCTCCTCCAGGGCAGATGATACCCCTAACACCACTCACATCTCATCTCATGCTCACCACTCATCAACTCATCATCAATATCATTGTGTAAGTAATTATTAAGCCTATGCTCACGAATAATGAAACATTTCACCGCTCGGTTTCTACCGTAAACCTATGCAATACTAAGCAACCCATATCACATTTTAAGTTAGACATTAACATGATTATGCTCGGGCTACAAGGATATGAATCAACAACAATTGAAGAAAAAGATCATGCATCTACATAGGTTCTACCCACCGTATTCCTACATCGACTCAAACTCATGCATACATACATAAGGCATATTTATCAATTTATACCATACGAGATCCAAAGTATTGTGATAAGTATGGTTAGATGCTTTCCTTGCTGCTCTAGAGTTTGCCTTATGCTACCCATGCAACACTCGCAAAATTTGGGGAGATGGGCGTCGTCTTCAATCACCACCAGGTCACGCACCGGTTCTCCGCTCACTAGAGAAGAACGCATGCAATGATGAGTATGGTTGAAGTGCAACAATGCATGCCACAATATGCATAAAAACATGTTAGATGTGCAAGACACACGAATTAATGTCACACTAAGCGACCTAAACGAAGTCAAAAAAATATCAGGAGGCTGGAGTATTCGGTTTAAGTTGGAGTATCTGGGTTCCGGAGCCTCCAGGCCAACCTCTGGGAGAGAGTTCTCTATTAGCCATTTTCGATTTAACCCGGAACCTCTGGGTTGGTCCGGACTATTCAGGTTGTGAAGGACACTCCGAGTGAGGCTTCAGGCGAGGGTGCTCGGTTAAATCCACCGGTTTAACCCAGACCCTCCGGACTTACCCGGATTATCCGGGTGGGGCAGACTTAGACATTCTAAAAAAATTCCCTCAGGCGATTCGACTCGCACGACAGATCTATACTATATAAACATGTATATGCCCTATCCAAAGGATTCTAGACCCAACTTGCACCCTAAACCCTGATTTTTTTAATACAATTCAATGGGCTTTCTCCTGTTGACCCGGAGTATGCCGGTTTACCTGGAGTATCCGGGCTGTCCAAAACAGCCATTTTCGAGGGGATTTTGGGGTTGATTTGATTTGTGAGCCACACCAAATCTAAGGGAAACATGCTAGGGATAGTTCAAGGAGTCTGGAACTCACTCATCAACCTAGCAACACGACTTCATAGCTCAAATTCGTCCAAAACTACATTTTTCTTCAAAAACTCAAGAACATCTAAAGAACTCAAGAACAACTCGATCCCTCTATGAAAACAAAAATGAATTGGATAGATGAGTAGCTCATGAGCTTGTGATCGTGTGGATACCATATGCATACCTCAAATCCTTCTCTTGAGGTCGGATTTTGGGGAGAGGGAGAGAATGCTTGAGAGAGAGTGAGAGGGGGAGCTCCTCCCTTACTTTGGCTAGCTGGAGAGGGAGGGGGAGACGTGGGGTAGTGAGGGAAAGAGAGAGAGGGAGTAGGTGGTTGCTGCTCCTCTAGGTGGTTAGGGTGGTGGGCCCACATGCGGGGCCCACATGTTAAAGAAAGGGTCCGTTCTAACTGCGAATTTCATTATTTCCTCTCCCGAATTCATTTATCTCATCCAATTGACTTTAGACGAATTGCATTAGTGTTCCAAAATAAAATTACACAAAATTAAATATAATGCTTAAGAAGTGTGATTATGCTTAATTGCGTAATTAAGGATTTGGGACGTGACACTGGTCCTGTCTCCCTCATTGTTGTAATGCTCCACGGGAGGCATAGGTGGAGGAGGCAGGGCTAGCTGGGGAGGGTTCTGCAAGGCCATGTGAGCAACCTAGCGGCCCGTCATCGGCCTACGGCCTTTTGGTCGTTCGCCATCGGCACCTTCCGCTGGTGGGTAGGTTGCCTGCCTTCTGAGGTACTCCTCTCGAAAGGTTATAAGGATCTGGAAGTCTTCGGTGTTGTGGCCATGTTCGGCCCCGTGCAGGTGCAACAATGTCCCTCCTCAGGGTGTCGTCTTAGGGTGCGATGCTGCTCGGGGAAGGCTCCAGAGCACCCTCGGCCGTGGCCCCTGAGACGAGGCAGGTTCGGAGCCCCTTGGCCTTAAATGATGTTGTTGACGTTGCGCTGTCACCACCGAGCCCTACGCACCCCAGAGCCCTTAGCCTCCTCGAAGCCTCTTTTTGTTGCTGGAGGAAGAGGGGCGTGCGAGGACCCTGCCTGCAAGCGCGACTTCTCTAGCTCGATGCTGGGGGCCGAGGTAGCCTGCGTGAGCCTTCTGTGGATCTTTTCTTCCTCCGCCTGTGTGTATTCCTCGAATTTGCACATGAGGGCCTCAACTGAGCACACAGGGTATCGATTCAATCAATTATAGAGAGGCCCTTCGACCAGGCCCTAGGTTGTGGGGTTGATGACCGACGATTTTGATATACCTCAGATTTGGGCCTTGGTTTGGAAAAACCTCTGGAAGTAATCACGGAGGGTCTTGCCTGGCTGCTGCCTGACGTGTGAACATACCCTCAGAGGTCATTGGTTCGACAAACGTGCCTTGAAAATTGTTGCAGAAGGTATCTCGGAGCCAGTCCTAAGCGTAAATGGTCCCCGAATCCAGCGCCCAGAACCATCGGAGGGCTACTCCCTCCAGGGTGAGACGGAAGCATTTGGCCATGGTGGCCTACCCGCCTTTGCTGGCCTCTATGGAGAGGGCGTACGAGCGAACAAATTCCTCCAGATCTGAATCACCCCTAGACTTAAGTAGCTAGGGGGTTCGGAACCCCTCCGGGAAGGGTACAACCTGCATGTCTGCTTGCAGGGGAGAATCATGGTGTAGTAACGGAGCCTCATGCCACTAGGCCCGAAGTTCTGGGTCCTGCGTACCAGCTGTCGGTGGTGCCTGGTGGTGACGAGGGATTGGGATGCCGAAGTTCCCACCGGCCACTGGAGCCCCGGCCAGCATAATGCTGGCCGTTACAGGAGGAGCCATGGTCAAGCTCGTTGTTTGCTATGCGGCCCACAGGGCTACCTGCAGCTCCTCTGGCTAAGCCTGAAGGGCCACCACGTGCGACTACTGGTCGGCTATGGCGGCGTTCATGGCGACGGCTTCGGTTGCGGCCCCCCAAAGGGCCATTGGGGCGGCTGGTCCCCTGGCGCTAGCCGCAACAGAGGTCGTGACGACTCTTGCAGCGACGATTTCAGCTACAGCCCCTAGGGATGCAGTGGGGGCCTCGTTGTGCTGCTGTTGGAGGGCCTTCGAGATGGTGGGCCTCCTAGCGTCAGGAACGGTCAGGGTCATGGTCGGGCCGGTGGTGGTTTTAGGGCCCCGTTCCCCCTAGTTGGGGGGTTGTAGTTGGTGTATCACAAGCTCGGTTATAGTGGTCGTGTGGACCTTCGCACAGACGCGGCTGGGGAGTCGGCCACCTGTGCTGCGGCTTTGGTGGTCTTCTTTTTGGGTGACATCCTAGTTCTACAGTACTTCTACGTTCATTCCCCACGGACGGTACGTTGTTGGTGAAAGAAAAAGTCTTCCATGAATAAGTGCAGCGAGAGCCTCTTCTAAAGAGGAGACTCAAGCTTGAAGAAGCAGTGGAGAGGAAGGAATACTAAACGTGTTATTGATATTGCTAAGGAAGATCTCCCCTCTTTGGCCTGATGGCTAAGGGTCTGTACTTATAGTGACGTCAGAGTGCAATTATACAAGTTTGCCCTTATAGAGATAGCGATACCATTCATCACTATACCACATAGACCTAGGGCCAGTTGAATCACACATCCTGGACCTAAGCAGCATATTTTTACCCCTACCTAGAAGATATTATCCACTATGGTAAATACAATGATGCAAGTGGTTCTAAGTGCGATGTACAAGGTCAGCCACCTGTTACAACGCCGCACTGTCCAAGGGTGTCAGACCGGCCATCACTTGCGCTAAAATGTCAGGAAAGCCTTCACTTACATGGGTATTAAATACCGGTCACTTCCTTACAAACGGAGGACGTCTGTCGGACCCCCTCTAAATGATCTTTTACCAAGACATGATGACTCACCCTCCGAGCTCTGAGGAGGTTGCTCTGTCCTTCGTTGGACAGTGGCTTAGAAGAGCCCGCTCAGGCTTCGGAGGGTAGGGATTTCGGAGAGCCCTATATCTTGGAGACCTGAAAGACCTTTGAAGATCCATAATTCGAAGGACATAGATCAGTGGGACCAGAGACATCGGATCCTTAATGACTACCTCAACAAAGATCGATCGGAAGAGTCCAAGAAAAACTGTTACGCGATCGACGTCGGTCAACCAGATCAGATTGGAGCTCGAAATGGCATGCAGCAACATTATCTGTCTGCAGAGTTGCTGCTGTATTATCATCTGCAGGGCTCCGGGCAGCACATGATGCTGACACGGTGGCGAATTAAACATGGTTTTCACCAGCCCTGACCACCTTCTACTGCTAGATTGTAAGCTTTTTACATGTCTCTCTCTGCCTTGATTCTTTGTAAGCCTAAAACTAAAAGTCCTTTGAAGAAATTGAGTTCAGGTACCTGCCTCTGGGCTGTGGCTGCTTTTCGTGTGGATGAGCTTCATTTTTTTTCCGAACGGTCGGCAAGAGAATTGTCGATTATATATTAGAAGAGTAAAAGAGAGTAAAGGAAAACAAACAATATGCCTAAAGACACCACGACTGACCAGCCGCACCAACTATTGTCTCAGAAATAGAAAACCACACTCCTCTAACAAGATTAGGACAAGACTAACAAGAAAATTATCAGAATGCACTCCAAGTTCTCTTTTCCTTTTTCTTTGTTCTCTGATGTGGCAAATGTTGCAGATGTTAAGCAACTCGCCATCGGAAAAGCTCAGGATATAATATGAGCAAGGATTTGTTCAGATTCATTTTGTTTGCAGAGATCTCGCTGAGTGAGATTTGTCTGAATTTTGGGAGTGGGCACTTCTCCACTAAACTCCTGATCCTCCTCCTTTCTGACATCATTAACAAAAAAAGATTAAGGTACTAAACCATGTGCAGCTAATCTTAACTACGTTATTAAGGTACTAAACCACATGATCAAAAGATTATCCGAAAGAAATGTTTCGACACAGCCCCCGCTGTCCGCCATTATCCATACCTGTAGACCATCACCTGGAAAAGTCGAGGGCAAGAGTGGAAGCACTTCCATTGATAAACATGTTCACGGTTTTTTCTAAGTATATCACCTTTCTGGATGAGTCATCCCACGCGGCACCCGGCCCCTTTCAGTTGCGGCACCTGTACAAGATGGACTGCCTCTCCAATCCAAACAGATACTACTTACGAGCAAGAACTGTAAAGACTTGGCGTGACATATATTGCTGCAATAGGGCAGCAGGGCTGAATAAAACAGAAGCTATCAAACCAGACACCATAACACTTGTGAACTATTGTGGTAGACTCCATTAATCTACAAGTTTTTGTTTCATTAACTGAACCACATAAACCTAAGACTAAGGATCTGAATTAATGCAAGATTGCAAGAACTAAAAAGATACATGCATGTAAAAAAGGGAGGGACAAAGAAGCTTGTCAGGAGAGGCAGCGCATAAGACAGTCAGGGCCATTAAACTGGCCTAATGGGTCACCTCCAGTACATAGCATTCCAACATATATTCCTTTGCTTATTTCCTCATGCTCCTCCCTACTATTCAATATTTATAGTTGAATAAATATTCATGCAAAAAGAAACAGATGACATGCAAACAATTGATAACTTGTGTGACCATACCAAAATGATAGCTCCAACTCAAGCACATATGAGCAAGGAAGAGTGTATCTGAAAACAAATTTGATATTTGTTTCAGTCTGGCTGGTAACTCATACATGATCTGACAAAAGGAGTGGAACAAATACATATCTGAGTGAAGGATTGCCTGCCTAACTGGAAAGGTTAACAACAGGTTAACAACTGGAAAGGTTAACTATAAAAGTGGGGGACCAAACTGAATCCGAATTCAGGTTTAAAATTTTCTCAATCTAGAAAACAAATGTCATACCATTGCTGATTTATGGTATGGGGAAGGAATGCATAAAATTACCTTCAAGCCTGGTGTGCCCAGCTCATCAACTGCGAATGCAGTTATCACCTAGTAAAATGAAAACGAACAAGTCACTGGTACAGAAATGGTGGCCAATGTTTCAGGCAGTGTAAAATAAGTGAAACACATGGTAATGGACAAATCAACAAATATTCAAAGGGACATTTAACCAACTGCTTATGCAACACATTTGACAACTTCATCATGCAGAAAACATATGCAAAGTAACTAATTTTGCATTGCCTTTCATTACATCTCGCAACTGCATTTGTGCTGTGAAATAGACAGGGACCATGGAGCTGGCTTGAGAAGTTACCATACCTGCTCTGCATTTGATTGGTGAGAAAGAATAATGTAGGCGACAAACTTTGCACAAGATAGCATTAAAGCACATGATCCACCTCCTCAAAAATTATGTTCCTGAACCTGATAAATCAAATGCCAAAGAAACATATATGTTGGAATGAACAAACATATACAAGATAAATCAGATTCAGAAACATAATTTGGGACTTAATGAAACCTTGATGTCACGGAAAACATTACTTTGACTGTATTTGAAACCTCCAGTTAGTGCTCATGATCCACCTCCTCACAACCTGCAATGAAAAGAGAGAAAATAATATAAATGGTAACTACAGTGTACTAATGTTAACACACATCAACCGAGCACAAATGACGTTTTTAATTTACCGGAGTGCTAGTCCATCATATTTGCATGCAAGTACTTGTAATGATATTCATCCTCTGCAACCAATCATTGAGACATTCTTCGCCTTTTCAGCTCTTAGACCGCCCGTGGTAGATGCATGGCATACTCAAGTAACATGGGGGCGTCTACGTTTCTAATGGATGCCACATGCTGTTTCGAATTAGATGACTGCAAATGAGACTTTTTTCTTTAGTGAACTCAACTATCTATGCTCTGCAAACTTCGAATCCAACTCATCTTAAACAACATTTACCTGAGAACAAACTAAAAGCTCCGCAAAGGCAGCAGACACGGCATTCACGGTGCAGTTTTCTGGGGGCACAGATGGGCTAGCATTCATGTTGATGTTACCAGGACCGGTCCACGAGATTGTCGGCGAGTTTTTTATTTTTATATTTTATAAGCAGCCCCACTTATATCATTATATCATAGGTACTTACTGTTCTCCTATAGAGCGAGTAGGTCTTACAGCAACTGAAAGAGCGGTTAGTCCTGGGACATGCACGAAAGAGCGGTTAGTCCTGTGACATGCACAGTAACCTATGGGAACCATACTCGTGGCTTTAATTTTTACTCTCATTTTCTCTGTTTAAAACAGTGATCTTCTGTTGCTCAAAAAATTCTAGAATTTTTTGTACATATTTTATAATTCATGTGCAACCCATTTTAATTTAATTCACCCAAAAAGACTGTGTAGAATTTAAATTTAAATTCTCCAAAAAAAGGCTATTTTAATAACTTCTAACAATTGTTAGGGCCTCAAATAAATTTCTAAAAATATGGAAAAATTCACTATTATTCTTCTTATATGATGTGATAATTTCTAAAATTATTTCTAGCCCTAGGTTATATGGTGAAAAAATCAGTTTCTTTGTAATGCTATATTTATATGTATTTTTTATTTATGGTGAAAAATATAGTATTATAAAGAAATTTACATTTTCACTATATAACTTCAGATCGGAAATCCACCTTGGGTTACTGTGTCTTCCTCAGCGAAAATCTCATCTCGTGGTCCTCTAAGCGACTGCCGACGATGTCCCGTTCTAGCACCAGAGCTGAGTAACACGGTGTGGCCAACACTGTGGCCGTAGCTTGCCGGCTGCAACAGCTCTTGGCCGAGCTTCATCGCCTCCTCAAGACCGCCATGCTTGTCTTTAGCGATAACATTTCGGCATTCTACCCCTCCTCCAATCTGGTGCTACATCAGCGTACGAAGCATGTGGAGATTGATCTTCATTTCGTGCATGAACGGGTGGCCTTCGGCGATGTTTGTGTTCTTCACATGCCGTCTACTTAAAAATACACGAACATCTTCACCAAAGGTTTACCTTTCACGTTGTTCCTCGATTTTCATTCCAGTCTCAACGTTCGACAAGCTCCGAGATGAGATTGGGGAGGGGGTAGCTTGGCCCTCTCTTTGCACCGCGCGTACATGCTCCCTGTTGCTCGTCCGGCACGAGCCCAACAGCCTGCCTGTTGGTTGTTGTCCACAGCTAGATTGAATCCCTAGATATCAGGTAGATTTCCATCTAATGTCATGTTTATCTCTTGTAAATCATGTACAAAATGTGTATTTAACCACACCCTGATGAATAGAATTATTCATTGCGTGAAACCCTAAACGCTTTCAGCTTTAACCCCTACGACCGATTAGCCGAGCAACGTGTGCGAGCAGCGCCCGGAGGTCAGAACCCTCCGGAGCCGCCGCTCCACCCGCCGCGGCCCATCTGGTTGGTGCCGAGCGCCACCGACGTCCGCTGGTTGGCGTTGGTCACGTACTGCCGGACGGGGTCGTCCGTCACGGGTACCGCCGGCCCCACGGCCGACTGCGGCGTGTTGATGACGTACTGCTGCATGACCAGCACGGACACCATCTTGGAGAACTCGGACGACACGAGCAGGTCGCCGATGGGCCCCAGCTCCGGCGAGTCCATCCACTCTGTCAGCGCCGACGTCAGCGGCGAGCCGGCCTCCCCCGGGTGCCTGCCCACGATGTACAGCTCGTGCGCGCTGTCCAGATTCCGGATGGCCGCCAGCGTCTCCTCGCTGTTCGCCACCACCTGCTCCATGTACAGGATGGCGTCGTTGCCGATGTTGCGTGTCCGGAACTCGTTCAGGTACTCCTCGTCCATCTGCCGCTCGCTCTTGGCGGCGTCCGGGATGATGGTGATGGCGCGCGCGTGGACGCTGGACGTTGGCGGCCGGGGCGCTGCGGGCTGCGGCGGCGTCAGCGCCGGGGCCGTGTAGTCCGGCGGGATGTACCGGACAATGGTGAGGCACACTCCCGGGTGCTCCACCATCCGCCACGCGTAGGCGAGCCCCTCGCGATCGTCGGGCCCGCCGAAGAAGAGCAGCGCCACGTGGTGAACGGTGGCCATGCGCACCGCGGCCGCGCTCAGGCCGCGGTCCACAAGGATGCCGACCGAGCACGGCGCCGAGTCGAGGATGCTCTCGTTGAAACCCCGGATGGACGCGTTGATGGGATCCATGCCACCGTCCACCGTCTGCTGCTTGTGGAACGGGAGCACGATGAGGGATACGTGCTTGTCCTCCGCCAGGACGCACACGTCCTCGTGCATCGTCTGGTACGGCGACACCGCTGTGAGCGCCTGGACAGACACGCCGCCTACATTCGCCTCGTAGTTCTCAAAGGCGTTGAAGATATGCTCGCTGGCGCCGGGGAGGTTGCTGGAGGCGGAGTGGTGGGCGGCGAGCATGTTGGAGGCGCGGCCGGTGAGCTCGACGAGGTGGAGCGCGTAGATGAAGATGGGGGAGCGCTTGGTGGGGTTGGACAGCTCCAGCAGCGAGATGATGGACGGCACGTTGCGGGTGGTGTGCACGCACGCCAGCATGCGCAGCTCCGTGTCATGCTTGGACCGCTGCAGGTTGCGCCGCTTGTACCCGACCAGCCGCCGCGCCGGGCGGTACACCGTCGTCACCACCGGCGTCACCAGTGCCGTCATCGCCACCGACACCAACACCATCACCGCGAACGACTCATCGTCCAGCACCTGGTTTGGTTGGTTGGTTGATTGTTTCAACCAGAACCAACGTTCATTATTAGTTGCATGCGGGCGCATATGTACTCACTGTGTTTCTGATCATGCAGTTGCAGTGACAGAGTGAAGTGTGGACGAGTTGATTACTCACCTCCTTGTCCCTTCCGATGTTGAGGACGATCATCTCGACGAGCCCCCTGGTGTTCATGAGGAAGCCGAGGGCGACGCCGTCGCGGAACGTCATGGTGTAGGAGACAGCGATGAGGATGGTGCCCATGATCTTTGCAAAGCTGGCCATGATGAACACGAGCACGAGGAGCCCCACGGTGACGGGGTCTCGCACCCTGGTGAGGTTGGTGCGGAGGCCACTGATGGCGAAGAAGAGAGGGAGGAGCAGGCCCGTAACGAAGTCCTCGAGCTTCTCGATGAGCAAGACGCCGAGCGGCCCGCTCGGTATGACCAGCCCGTAGACGAAGGCACCGAACACCGAGTGGATGCCGATGGCGTCGGTGCAGACGCCGGCGATCATGACGCCGGTGAGTATGAGGGTGACGTGCACGTCGCTGATGGTCTCGCCCTCAGGGACGCGGCGGATGAGCCACCACATGAGCGGGCGCACGACGTAGAAGCAGGCGAGGACGAAGAGCACCCCGGAGAGGAGCACCCACAGGGAAGCGAAAGCGGAGCTGTTGACCTCGGAGATGGCGATGGCGAGTGCGAGCAGGATCCACGCGCACATGTCATTGACGATGGCGGCGGACATGGCAATTCGGCCGATGTCCGAGTTGAGCAGCTTAATCTCGGCGAGGATGCGAGCGAGCACCGGGAACGCCGTCACCGAGAGCGCGACGCCGAGGAAGAGCAGGAAGGAGGCCTGGTGCACGTTCTTGGACACCTGGTGCCGGAAGATGAAGGACGTGGCCGTGCCGATGCAGAACGGCAGCGCCATGCCCGCCACGGCGATGATGAGCGCCTTCTTCCCCGACCGCTTGATGACGTTGATGTCCATCTCGAGGCCGACCAGGAACAGGAAGTAGAGGAGGCCGAGGTGCGCCACCGTCTCCAGCGTCAGCAGGCTCCGCAACGGGAACACCGTGGTCGCCCAGATCTCTACCTGCCCCATCACCGACGGCCCAAGGATCACGCCGGCCTACGTGCATCACATCAACAGTGTCCGTCTCCCCGTGTCAGTGATTAAGCAGATGCATGGCGTTTGCGTCAGTGATTAAGCAGGTGCCGCGACAAATCAATGGATCGCTTACGCACGAGGATCTCAGCGATGACGCGGGGCTGGCGGATGGGCTTGAGGAGGAAGACGAGAACGCGGGTGGTGGCGACGACGATGGCCGTCTGTAGGATGAAGAGCGGGAGGGAGAACTCGAGCGGGTTGCCCCCCTGCCAGATGCCGTAGGCCGTGACCATCATCGGCGAGTAGCACACCACCGAGGCGGCGCTGGAGATGTTTCCGCGCGCCGCCACATGCTCCGTGGCGTTCCTCGGCGGCAGCGCGCCGGCCGTCCCCGCCGCTGGCAGTTTCGGGGCCATCGCAGCGCATGGGAGGGCGGGACCGGAGCGTCGTGGTGAGATAGAAGAGTGAAAGAGGAGAAAGGTTTGGGAGGGAGAGCATGCAGTGAGCAGAAAATGGGTCAGATCGTGGAAACGGTCGAAGCGAGAGCACACGCACGCGCGGCAGTGGCCGTGAACTGCTAATTTTTGGCCGGTTCTCCGGTGAGCTTGCGCTGCGCGTTTCCTAATTTTGACCTGCCAGTGCTTTTCTGTGAATCATATACTCGTCCCTATATATTGATTTATCGTTACTGGTTGTATCTTAAAAAGCTTGATGCATGCTCACTCTGAGAAATATATATGTTTCTAACTTTGTTTCCAATGACATGGAAATTTCAGTTCCAAGAAGAAGAGAAGGTTTTGTATAGCGAGAAACTTATGGATGCGGGCTCTCCTCGTCCACAGAAACATGCATAGAAGGATGGTATACGCCCCTTAACTAGCCCAACACACATGGAACGCTATTGTTATTATTATCATTATGATTCATCATATTCTTTCAAGCAAACTGTGAACAAATTTGCACGTTTGCTCTTTTGACTCGTCTTCATTTGAAAGATTTGATGGCAACTTGACGCTGATTTTAACGAATTACTTCGGTGACAGCTGCTACATGTTGACCCACATAAGCTGTGTCTACGGTTCGAGTCGCTTGTTGGTCGTTTGGCCAGCTCTTCACCTCTCGCGGGACATCCCTGAGCTCGCCGGCTTCCACTGTCCCCGGCGGCGGCGCGGAGCAACGGCGCCCGTCTCCACTCGACGAGGCAGGCCGTAGTGGGGGGAGGAGAGTGACGATGGGCTGGCCCGGGAGAGGTGGGTTGTGTAGGCCACGATTCAGCGGGCTAGGGGCCCAGGGTAGTCAACGGCTGGAACCGCTGTCGGGTGGATCGGACTGCCAGAACGGTATCTAGACGTTTTCTTCTTCTTTCGCTCTCGCCGCTCTCTTCTTGCCTCTTGTCATTCTCTGCTCGTACTCGCCTACCGCCCACCTCCGGAGATGCC
Source organism: Phragmites australis (assembly GCF_958298935.1). Lineage (NCBI taxonomy): Eukaryota > Viridiplantae > Streptophyta > Magnoliopsida > Poales > Poaceae > Phragmites > Phragmites australis. Next base: position 28,568,247 of record NC_084931.1, read on the forward strand.
GCCGGATCCACACCCCTCCGCTCCCATCATGCTGACCTTTTTGGAGCTCTCTCTCCCAGGCAACGGGCCACCGGTGGTCTGTCGCCTAGCTTGCCCACGGCCGGTGGGCCCTGCTGCTCCACCCTCTCCTCCGGCTGGCCTACGTGCCTCCCACGGAGCCTTTTCTAAATCTGGCAACTATGGAGGACTTCCAAGTTCCGAAATCTCTAACCCTAAGCCTAACCCCGAGCAGCCGCCGTTTTTTATTGTCTCAAATCGAGCTCGTTTTTAGGTGCTGGGGAATAGGAGGATTGATATATTTATATATGATCATATGATGCACGTTGACGCTTAGTTAATTTCAACGAAATTATTATTTGATGATCATCAGTTGGTACATATTGACCTGCATGCGTTGTTTATGGTTCAAGTAGTCGTTCTATGGCGTGCTCTGGAAGTCTGGATCACCTCTCGTGGTATTCGCCGGACACCACTTTTCTGACTTTGACGGCGGACCACACTGCGGTATGGATCGAGCACCACTGACTTGACTCCGGATTCCGGAACGTGCGTACTTCGCGTTCCAGAGAGAGAGAGAATCGTGCAGCTGGTTAAATTTGCAGGCCCAGTTAATCTCATTCCTTTTGCATTCCATGCAGCCGGTCAAATTTGCGTTCCACACCACAAACTAGACTTGGTTCCGGTTCAGTCTCGTGTGGCGACTGGCGACAGTCTTGTCCCAGGAAAGAAAAAGAACAGGCGTTGCACTCGGACCCGATCCATGGAGTCGTCTTCAGCCTTAATCTCGCGACTGCGGACTGCCCCTTATAAGATCCCCCTGGCGCGAAGCAACGCAGGGACCGTCTAGAGAGCGTAAGAGACCACGCCGCTGCCTACTCCCAAGGCAAGCTCGTTTCCAGCATCGTCAGGATTCAGGACACCTGAACTGTCAATACTGAGTTCTTGGCAGACGATGTTCTGATCTGAGAGCTGTCTTCTCCGAGCGATCCGTCCAGTTCTTCATGCCTCTTGACTGATCGATCGGTCGATCGAAGAGGCATGGATGTGAGTTTCGGGCCCGAGGAGCTGATTGTGTGGCCGGCTTCGGTTCTCGCCGGGATCGTCATGTGCGCGGCTGTAAGTGGTCTTCATTGTGCCGTTCTCACTTTGCGTCTGCTAATTTCGACATGAGGCTGGCCGTTAGTGATTTTCACAGGTGTGCTGGATGAGAGGTTTCTGTTCTTGACAAGCACAAGATTGCCCTAAGCTTACTTGCAATTTTTCCATACTACTTCCTACCGTTCCACTAAATTTCTACTGTTGTATTCTTACAGGTATACGACTTGACTCGTGAGGTTAGCTCCCAGTGCTTCAAGGGGTACAATGGGCTGAGCAAAATGCACAAGATCGAGTGGAACAATAGGTGAGAGATTCTTAGAGCTAGACTTCACTATAGCTCGACTTTTGGAGAGATATTTCGTTCAAACATAATTTGAAGAGTGACATATTCTTATGAGCCATTGTAGTCTGTATTGCTATATGCTAGTGTGTCATCGTGTTTCAGGGGCTTCTCTACATTCCACGCATTGGCTGCTGCTGCAGTCTCTTTTTATCTGCTGGTGATATCTGACCTCTTCAGTAAGGACGCTCATGATGCCATCATAATTGATAGAAAATCGTGGCTTTCTGATGCCATGTTCGGGGTAAGTTTGCGCCTAAATTTATGCGTTATGCACGAAATGTATGTTCAGGAGATGTCCCAAAAATAGCTGGTGAGAAATGCATATTAGATGCTTAATTCACTGTATTTTTCTCTTCTTTTCTTTTCCCTAGGCTTCTCTTGGTTACTTCTTGACAGACTTGGTAATGATCCTGAGGTATTTCCCTCTCCTAGGTGGAAAGGAATATGTAAGTAAATTTACCTTCATACAGTAATTAAACACATGCATTTTCTCTAATTTTCACCATCCCTGACAAGAATTTATTCTGGCGGCACAATATGCTTCAGCTCTTGCACCATGGACTCTCCATGTATGCAATCTCTCTTGCCCTGTTGAGTGGCAAAGGGCACGTCTACATCCTTATGGTCCTCTTCACTGAAGCAACAACTCCGTTCGTAAACCTCAGATGGTAATCTGCAGTCCAGACATTGTTAATCTCTGACTAAGAATGCGTGTTCATATTTGAGACCATCGTGAATTAATTCCTTCCGAAAATGCGACGTTTTTCCTGCAGGTATCTGGATCTTGCAGGCCGGAAGGGCTCGAATCTCTACTTGTACAATGGACTGGCACTGTTTGTCGGATGGCTGGTATGGCCCTGCTACCTGCTTCGCTTCTGCACTTCTCTTTTTGTGGCAAAACTTCTGTATGTGAAGCTGCATCATTCATCTGTGTGGTTGCTCATCTCATATCTGGCGTTGCAGGTTGCTCGGATCATACTGTTCGTGTACTTCTTCGCTCATATGTACCTCCACTTTGATCAGGTAATCAGTCGTCTTCAAAAAGTTGTCAAATTAAACAGGGGAGGGGGTCGAGTCAAACACCGATTTCTTAAGTCTTTTGAAAATGAAACAGGCAACAAATTTGCTTAAGTTTTGTGATGGTGTTTTACGTTTCCAGGTGAGGACTGTCTTCCCGGTTGGGTTCTACAGCGTACTGACGGTGCCGCCGGTGCTCTCGCTGATGAACCTCGTCTGGTTCTGGAAGATCTGCAAGGGGATGGTGAAAACTCTCTGCAAAACGAAGCAGAGTGCAAGTGTGAAAACGGACTAGACTTTTCTTAGAGAACAAAAAAGGACTAGGCTTACAACAGAAAAATATATGGAGATGTTGGCCTGTTGTCGCTGCTGCTAATTTTTTCGACGCTAAAATTTTGAATCCTTAATTTTTTTTCAAAAGCCTTTTCGACGCTAAATTGAATTCATTTGTTGGGTCACTGGCTCTTTCACGTCAGGCAAATGTAATTCTTCTCTGCTGAAGGACAGAAGCACAGGGGCAACTGAAATCCTGAAGATACTCAGCGTGTGCATAACAGCAATACAGCATAAGCACCGGCAGTTTCCCATCCGTGATCCGTTTTGCCGAGATGGGTATCCGCGTGGGACTCTGCCTCCACTGGCTAATCACGATCCACTCTTGTGTGGGCCGCAATGGACATCCGCGATCCGTTTTTCTGGTGGGTCGTTTGGTGGGCGGTGGCTCCGGTCCACTTTTGAAATTTTTTCTATATTTTTTTAAAAATAAGAAACTACGCATCCGTTTTGGAATTTTGCGCAATTCCAATATGAAAATATAGAAGCAAAATCCCCATATATTTCTACAAAATTTCAAAACAGTCGCATAGTTTTATAAGTTGTTTTAAAAGAAAATGTAGAAACAAAAAAAAAAACTCCACGATACGCGCGCTGTGCGTGCTTTGCTTTGGGCCATGCCCTGCCCTCAAAACTTGTGGCCAGCTTGCGCCGGGTGCAGCTCGCTCCCCTCCCGCAGGCGGGCGCGCGCCGCGAACCCCTCCGCCCGCACGCTGACCCGAGGGCGCGGCGCGTTCCGTCGGTGGCCCGTGGCCGCCCTCCCTCCCTCCCCAGGGTCCGCCCTCTCGCGAGGGATCCCGTGCGCCCCACGCATTTTTTTCGAGCCGGCCGGCGCGCGCGCCCAGCTAGCTGCTGCTGCTCCGCTAATCGAATCAGGCTTTGGCTTATTTCTCTTCCCCCGCTTTTTTTTTTAACGCAAACTGATTAGTCTGGACGCAGCCCGTTCTTCTTTTGTCCCACCTCCTTTCTTCCTCCTTCCTTGGCCTCCTCCTTTCTTCCCACGAGACTCACACCTCCACCTCCCCTACGGCAGCCCGCTCAACTCGCCCCCAAGGCCAGCCACTCACATAGCCTCCCTGACTAGGACATCATTTCTTCATATACGTGCAACATTAATATTCTTTCTTAAAACATATAAGATCTAATTGCAAATGTGAACTCGTTTCTCACTATTTATATTTTTAGTAAATAATGTGATGCTATTTATTTCTTGTGATATTTTGTTATTTAGAAATAAGAGAAGCATCATAACATCACATGAGCGTCATCTCTCAAAAGCCAAATCATTCTTAAGTTGGATCCTAAATTCGATTCAGAGTCTGCGAACATCATATCAATAAAATAGATACAACTTTCGCATACGGAGTCTAATTAAGATTTTCTTATATTTTTTGAAAAGCTTGCGACGAGCTATTTCCACCGAATCTAGTCTTACCTCTAAATTCCTTGAAATCAATCTGAATGGAAGAAAATAAAGCGATGCATCACTGTTTTGGGTCATATCAGATCTTGTAAGCGTGTTGATGTCCAAGCCCAGGTTACATAATCATAGGTCGACCTCCTCATATCTCTCTCATATACTCAGTAGCCAGTAGCCGTCATAGTTTAGATTCAATGTTTTTTTAGATTATTCTATCATATTACAGTTTCACCGTTCGTTCAGTTTGAGAAAGCTCGCTTCATAAACTTCATTTATATTCTCAATAGTAATTCAAATTGTATTTTATATACTCATGCTTGTGTTTTTGATTCACACGTAGGGAAAACCTTTTTACCGATGTTAACTACATTTGATATGATTAATAATCACGGAGCGATGATGTAGTTGGTTCCGTAGGATTTGATATATTATAGTTAGAGCTTTTTTATCATAACATCAAAGTTTCATAAATTAATATATCACATTACCTTTTCAAAATATCGGACCATACTTCGATAACCCCGCATACCTGGTACGTACCTGAACCCATGGAAGGCCAGAGGGGCAAAACAACTTTGCACATGGCCATCCTGTGGTCTGTGGACAAGTTGTGACAGCAAAAAAAAAAAAAAAAGATCCAAGCAGTCCGGTTGGGCTACGCGCAGGAAAATGACAAGAAAGAGGGTGGGAAGCAGGCCGCGCGAGCCTGGGAAGAAAGGGCGAAGGTGCTAGAAAGAGCGCACGTAGGAGAAGTAACCCAAAAAAGGAAGAAATCCCAGGGGCACTAGCCCGATGCCGAGAATAGAAATCGACCATAGCAAAAGCCGCGGTAGGAGGTTGCCTTTGCCGCGGCAAACTCCACACCTCGGCTTGAACGTTCTCGTAGTGAGAAGCAAGCTCAGTTGATCTGCAGTTGCAGTCACCACTTGACACTACTTTGCATGGATTACCGCTACGACATGGCAATCTAACAAAGCCGACAAACCAATCACATCCCTGGCGATGTATCTCGATGGAAGTCAGGCAGCATATGTTGAACAAGGTTAGATTATCTTCAATAGGTATATTAAAAATTTATCTTTTAAAATATTATTATAGTACCTTTTAATACTATTACAATATTTTTTATTTTTTTATCTTTAGTAGCTACTATATTTTCTACTTTTTATTATTCTCCTCCTCTCTTCAGCCCTACAATCATCATCAGTGAACACAGCAGATTTGAGTACTCCAATACTATATACTTTTAGAGGTAATAGAGACCGTCGGTGCTACAGTGATAGAGGAGGCAATGCCATCCTTGTTGGAGCTGGCCTTAGTCCGTGCACCCACCTCGACCGATCGAAGACAGGGATCGATGCGTACCAGGTCGCCCCCTGATGTAAGCCGCACTCGCTTTCCGCGCCAGCGTCCGCTTGCTCAGGCAGCCCAACTCCTAGCAGCACACTCCTTGTTGCCTAGTGAAGCTCGCTTAGCGGATTGACCCGGCCGGCCTTGTGCCGCTGAGCTCGCCCGGCCTGTCGGCGTTACATGTGTCCACCTGGAAGGGAGTCATGAACGCGACGTACGGCTTCATGTCGCTACCATTTGGAGGCATGGAAAACGATGAGTTTGACATTTGGAGGCAGGAATGAGCGCGACGTACTGCTTCATGTCGATACCAAGGTGAACCGGCCATAATTTGAAGCCATATACTACACGTACCTAGCTGGGCTCAACTACTGGTACAGGATATACTACGCACGTCAGTGATTTGCTGCATGCATGCACTAATAGTCATCATCGACCCTTGAGAACACAGGCTGCTGGTGAGGCAAATTTCCGGCTATCACATGGCCGAAAATATCAGCTAACACAGCACTACTGAGCGAAGGACGTACGAACCCCATCACTCGACACACTGAAGCTTCGAGCTGGCTTACGATCGAATTACGATCGATCGATCTTGGCAATGAGGAGGATCACCGTTGCGCAAACAATACATTATATTTCTTAATCGGACTTACGCGGAAACTCGGAGGCAAATATCTAGTTCGATCAGTTACGTACGTGTACGTCGTCGGTTCTGGAAGAGACCGGCCCGAATTATAACAGCTATGCACCACCGCATTGTATATAATAGTAGAGAACCATGGTTTTGTTTCGTCAATAGCTCGATCGGTAACTTTGGTTTGATCATATAGTTACTTATTGGTGCTTTGTCATTAACCACGCGATTGGCACAAAGAAATGAAAAGAGTTATGCAACTATGTGCATTTTCTATTCTGGTTTGCGAAACGATAGAAGATATTGACTCTAGAAGCATTACTCTCTATCAACAACTGAATTTTTATGGCGTGGTCTCCTTGTGTGGGATCCTAGGGTTCTAGTGGTTCGGTTTCGATTTTCTCTGTGTGCAGTACATAGAAATGTACTCCACATCACAGGCATGGAACGTACTTAGTTTTATACCTATCTAGGAATTAACATTGTAAAAAAGTTGATTTTCTCTCCATTTCCCAGGAACGAATTACACATAAGAATGACATGTTTGTGGATCGCTTCTAGTTTCAAGTGCCAATATCAGTGTTATTTAACTGCTAATTAATAAAACAAATATTTTCTTTACATGGAGATGCTCAGTGTCTGTTTTTTTTTTATAATTCTAACAGTCTAGATTTTGATTCTCACAATCCAGAATCTAGATTGTATAATTTAAAATAAACAGCACCAAATTATTAGAATCCCTCTCTTCCCTTCACTCCCCTACAGACTCGCTCTCTCCTCCCCTCTTTATCCCCTTGTGCGCAAAGCACACATCGACCTCCATATCTAGCCTCCCTCCGCTCCTCCTCTTCCTCTGCTCATTTCGATCCAGGATCCACCCTCAGCTCTGCTCTGCTCCACCGCACGTCTCCCGTCCCATCCATGATGATGTCGGCACGCTCCTCCTCCTCTAGCATGCGGAGCATCCACTGAGAGCTCCAACGCAGGAGACCCAAGCCGCTGGCGCCCATGAGGTCGCCCGCCAAGAAGCCCTCCGCGCCATCGCAACCATGTGAACCTGCGCGCGACAAGATTCGGGAGACACACCCTTGTCTGTCGTGCGTGGAGGATCCATCTTTGACCACCTCCTAGTCCCGAGGCTTCGCCGACACCACCCATGCATCACCACCGCGTCGCCCTCGGCCTGACACTCTATCGTGCTCTTCTATCGCCTCTCCCTCTACGCCACTGCCATCTCGATCTGGCGCCTACTCGGTCTGGTCCGCACCACGGTAACGACGGCGAGGTCTGCTTTGCTATGGCGGCTCGACCAAGCGGCCACAAGAGGGAGAGACCAGGGAGAGAGCAAAGGGAGGAAAAAGAAGCGAAACGTTATTTTGTAATAGCATGGTGGGTAAATATATGTCATAATCTATAATTCACAATTCAGATTGTGGCACAATCTGATCTTAGATTGTGAATTATGGATTGTAGAATCGATCTGTTTGTTTTCGATTTAGTTTTAGAAACTAGAATCCATAATTAGAATAAAAAATAAATAGACCCTTAGTTCCTTCGATTCTCAAATAAAATTTCCCCTGAATTTTCTGGAACATTCGGGACTCGACGACACAAGCTCAGGACAGTCACGACTTAAATCTGCAGCGAAACCTGGAGCTAATCAACCAATTACCAAACCTCACCAGTCACCAGAGCCCCTGGATAAACTTGTAAACCCTAAACCAATTTTGCAAGCAGCTGTAAGTGCCGGCCAAGCATACAGACCAATCCAAATGCAGCTCAAAGAATCATCACGCTGCTGTTTCACAGATTCCTGCCGTGTAACTTCTTCTGAAACTGACACTACCTTCCAGGTTTGACCTAGTCATTAACTGACACTCCATACATATAGTCATTGCTCTCTTTGCTCCCCTTCTCTTCAGCTATGCAAAAGCAAAAAAACCTAGTTGATAGATGATCAATCGCCTTATGAGCTCAGGAAGAGGCTCGGACATGCAAGATTCTCTAAGCCTGATGCAGTTTCATGACCAGTACCTCTACAGCAGCGGCGCTGGCGGAGCCGGCCTACCACTGCCACACTCTTTCTTGCCTCATCATCACCAAGGTTTCGTCCATGCCAGTGACGACCGTTGCACCGGCAAGGACGACATGCCGGAGTTCGTCGAGTCGGCGGCCGAGGCAAGCGAGCAGGAGTTGGCTGCGTGCAAAGAGGTGTCCGAAGGAGGCGATGGCGCGGTGGAGGAGCGGAACGGCGCGGCGACGGCCACGGCGGAGGAGGAGGCTCACGGCGTGCGGATGATCGCGCTGCTCATGGAGAGCGCGGTGGCCGTGTCAGTGGGCAACCTCGCGGACGCCAACGGGATGCTCCTGGAGCTGTCCCAGATGGCCTCTCCGTACGCATCGTCGTGCGGCGAGCGGCTGGTGGCCTACTTCGCCAAGGCCATGGCGGCGAGGCTGATGAGCTCGTGGGTCGGCATCTGCGCGCCGCTGGCGCCGCCCTGCGCGGGCATCCACGCCGCGTTCAGGGCCTTCTACAACGTCGCGCCGTTCGCGAGGTTCGCCTACCTGGCGTGCAACCAGTCCATCCTGGAGGCGTTCCACGGCAAGCGCCTGGTCCACATTGTCGACCTCGACGTCGTGCCGGGCGGCGCGCTGCAGTGGCTCTCGCTCCTTCCCGCGCTGGCGGCCCGGCCAGGCGGCCCGCCGGTGCTCCGCGTGACCGGCTTCGGCATGTCGGCGTCGGTGCTCCACGACACTGGCAACCAGCTCGCCGGGCTGGCGAGCAAGCTGAGCATTCCGTTCGAGTTCTACGCCATCGCGAAGCGGCCCGGGGATGTAGACGCGGCGGCGGACGTGCCCAGCAAGAGGCCAGGGGAGGCCCTGGCCGTGCACTGGCTGCGGCACGCCATGTACGACGCGGGCGGGGACGACGTCGCCACGCTGCGGCTGGTGCGGTGGCTGGAGCCGAAGGTGCTGGCGCTGGTGGAGCAGGAGAGGGGGGCGCCCGGGGACGGCGGCTCCGGCCATGGCCACTTCCTGGACCGGTTCGTCTCCGCGTTGCATCACTACTCGGGGCTGCTCGACTCCCTGGGCGCGTCGCGGCCGGCCGACGAGGACGCGAGCAGGCACCTGGTGGAGCACGGGTTTCTCGGCCGGGAGATCGGGAACATGCTGGCGGTGGGCGGGCCGTCGCGGAGCGGCAGGGTGAAGTTCGGCTGCTGGCAGGCGGAGCTCGCCCGGCACGGGTTCCTGCGAGCCGCCACCGGCGGGCGCGCGCAGCTGGTGGCCGGGGCGTGCCCGGCAGGGCTGGGCTACACGGTGGCGGATGACCACGACGGCACGGTGCGGCTGGGGTGGAAGGGCACCCCGCTGTACGCGGTCTCCACGTGGACGTGGTGCCCCTCGCCCCACGCACAACGTTAACCAAATCAGCTAATCGTTTTGTTCAGTACTCCCAGTACACTGTGTGATACGGGTGCTAAGCACCCATGCCTTGCTAGAGCGGTCTCTTGCAAGTGGGCCCACATAGACATAATCATATATGCAATGCACTGTGGCTACTGGGCCGATTTGTCAGTGACCGGTTCTGGTTAGTGGTTGCTACTATATGGACTATGTTCGTTTCTCTAATTAGCTTTTCACTTTCAATCAAACTGGATTTAGAATTAGAAGGCTGAAAAGAGATCGCACCTGAAACTTGCAGAATTGCGGCCCGTGCAAACGAGGAGCAACTAATGCCGGCACCTGGCTCAGATTCTTCATCCTGCGTTGAAGACTTGCAGAGGTAGAGGCGGGCATAAACGATTTCACAAGTAAACAAGATACATAGTTCATATTTTAATTGCATGGATGCATGTGAGCCAATGGCAACAAGGAATTGATGCGATAAACGAATACACTAGGGCATGCACAAGCTATATTCAGGAAAAATTTGGTTGATGTCCCAAGAACCTAATATACCGAATCCATATTCTACCACCCAAAAGACTCTCCTAACTACAACACATCGTTAACCAAATTGTGATGCTGCTCTGCATCTCAGCACCTGGTCCAATCCACTGTACATCTATCAGCAAATGATAGGCAACCTGTCTGCAAAAATTCGCAGCAAATTTCCTTCACACCACAGCGACATCCTGAACAATCAGGATTTGTACGGTGAAGGAGCTCCCCTCTGAATAAATAATAAGCCTCTTTCCTTGAGCACAGATGCAAGCTCTTGCTGTGTTTTGAAGAAGATGGTTGTTCCCGCCATCCCATGCAAAGTAGAGCTTCTGAATCTCACAACTCAGAAGCTTGCCATATCATGGGTTTACATTGCAATCAATCATAAATGGCTCATCCCTTGGCAGGTACCTCTTCCAGTATTTCCTGTACCGTCGTATCCCAAGTTCTAACCACGGTTTCATGTTACCATTGTAGTGCAATATGGCAGCTCTCTTGATAGCACCATGAGTGAGTCCATAGTCATGACCAAGACCAAAATGGACCCAATGGCCTTCAATAGGATGCATCAGATCTTTAAAAGCAAGCAGGCCTCCAGGTAGTGCTGCAGCTCTCCACGAAGCTTCTGTGTCATGTTGCAGCTGTTAAAGGTGACACAAGCATACCTTTATCAGGTCAAGAGTTTACAAACTCCTGGTTTAACGGGCTAAAAATGTAAGGGTTAAGGAAGAGGGCTGGGTAAATTCTAGCAAACACGCTTGCTACTGCCTACTTGTAGACAAGAAACCAAGGAAACAGGTTACTGATGTAACCACGGAATTACTTGAGAAACCCACACATAAAACATATAGGAAAATGGCAACAATTAATTGTTAGTATCACACTAACCTTTTGTAGTATCCGGTGATAAATCCCAGTGACATCATGTTCCCTCCATTTATCGAGATCAATAACGCTCACTCCGGACATCCAGATGCATGAACTAGAATCATAAGGGAAGTCAAGCAAGTATGCTCTGAGTTGACTAAATCTAATTCCACAAAACTGGACGGCACCAATCACTTTTCCTTTTAAATCAAGGTTCCATAGGAGTGACAAGTCTCTCTGGACTATAGTATCATCTTCCAAGACAATGACCCTTTTAAGATTGCTGAACAATTCAGGAAGCAAGGAAAGCGAGTGCCCAAACATTGAAATATATTCAGTTCTCATTGGGGTGTTCAACATTAGAGCATTGCTATGGGAGGTAACACGGAACTCCTCGGATGGTGATAGTTGTTCAACTTCCCCATGACCCAAATTCTTTAGTTGGAAATCTTCAAAATTAAGGACACCGATGGTAGCTCCCCTGTAAGAATTTCTGATGAACCAGTTCTTAAATGCATAGAAGTTCTGTGCATCAGTTACGAGATGGAAAACCATATTTGCAGATTCCTGAAACACTATGAAAAGAACTGGTGAGTGAAATGATGCAGATTTTCAAAAGAATACACGGTCCAGCACTATATAAAATAACATACCTCAGAATTTATAACAGTTGAGTTGATAGTCATGGATGATGCAAGAAGGTTGGTGGAGAAAATAACATAGTGCCGGAATGCTGGATTTTCAAGCTTTCCTGTGTCTGAATGCTCCATGTCAGCTGAGGATTTGAAGTAGTCAACTGTCAATCTCATTGAAAGGCAGTGGAGGCTCTTGGGTAATGTCTGAACTCCAAGCCTGTAAAGATAAGCACTCTGTCTTACATGAAAAATAGCTTCATCTTCAGTCATATCAAGCAACTGCCTCAGCTTTTTCTCAACATTAGTGCATTCTATGGCGCATAATTTTGCTGCAGCAATTGTCTGATCCATCTTTGCCATACTGACTCCGTGACTTCAAAGATAGGAACAAAGATTCATTAAAACGATCTATTCAACAAATGCAACAAGATTTGTTCTTTGAAAGTCAGGTTGGATAAGATCGTAAGAAGAAAGCTTGTTGGCAACGTGTCCATTCACTTTGAGCCATCAACTGATCAGTCCACTCATTTCCTTCCAACCCACAACTTACTGCTACCATTAGTGGCAAACTATTCTTCACAAGATCACACTTCTAGCTTTACTTATTCAATCAAACTACAGGCTACCAGTATTGAAGTCCACAAAGATGTAAAATGTATAATATATCACAAGATAATGTAACCAAAAACAAAATCTGAGGTGAGCAGATAGATTATCCTGCTCTGGTAAATGGATTGTGCTCACCTGCTCTCAGGTAATGCACAATCAATTAAGGCTATTCTTTCAAAATCATGAATTCCAACACTTCTATGTGGGAAAACTTCTGATCTCTGAAGTTAGTTGTATTGTTAGGATTATGAAGGTATGTTATAATGAAAAGTGAAGAAAGTAGTGCTGTAATATCAAACTTACAGTTTAGAAAGATCAGTATCAGATATGGCGTCACTAAGCATACGCTCATGGTCTTGGATATTTTGTTTCATTTCACGTGAAAGTTTTCCCATCCCTTCAAGTTTCACAATGCTTGGATAGTAAGCTCTTGCAACAAAGAGCTGATCTTTGAGTCTCTTCACTGTAGAATCTTTCATGACTTCCTTATGTTCAACAGACCAACGACAATAGCTTCCGAATTCAAGCTGGCAGGATTTTCCATTCTCATCACCAGGTAAACCTTGTTTGAAATTGTCCTTCAGATCAATGTCAGTAATCTGCAAAAGTAGGGTTAGAAAGATCAGGCAACATGATTCTATCACTGACACCAGCTAACCTATGAAACCCTTGCATGTAAATGATGCATAAACAGCTCTTAACAAATATTATCATAGAAAACCATATCTTCATTTTCTACTGATGAGTTTCTGTAAAAATCCACCTGTACTGCAAGAGTGGATGGTAGCATGATTTAAGAAGTCAAAAACCTAGTAAGTACTGTGACTCTTACATTGAGCAACGAAGAACTTTCCAAAGTTGTAGCTTGCTGGATAGGAGGGGCTGTATAGTAAACAAGAATTAGACACAAAGCTGTCATTTTATGAATAAAAGTTTTTTAAAAAAAGTGGCCAACAAAAGGAATCCTAATTTACCTGAATGGATTGAGATATTTCCATTCAATTCATCAAGCTTTGGTTGACTGCCGATAACAATGTCGGGTTGACTGGCATTTGTATCTGTCCACTCCTATTAGAAGAATAGTGTGATGTGTACTACAACTAAACTTGGCAAGATAATAACAATGAAAATAAGTTTTGGTATATAAACAAAATTTACAAAACGACACAACTAACACTCTGTTCAGAAAATCTTCACTCTAAATAAGTGTGATGCGTACTAAGACAAGTTTTCTTGGAAAAAATAGTTTAATGAATGAGTTTCCCAATGTCCCAACATAAAAATTAAATCATTGTTTTTTCTTGTTAGTGTCATTATAAGACACAACAAATTATTCAGCATTCTTGGCCCAGCCAGAAGTCCATAACAAGCTATATAAACCTGTGTTACCCGGACACCCGTGTCCAAAATTTTTTGCCGAGTCGGACACTCGCGCACCCGTGTCGGATTCCAAGTGATATTTGGAGTGTCCCAAAAATATTTGCCGAATCGGACACCCTGACACGAGTCGGACTCCGACACCCGCACCCGTGTCCATGTAACACAGATATAAACCAATGAGATTTCCCCTCTCCCTCCTGGACATGTGCATTAGGAATGACACCCAAATATTCCCAAAATAAAGCAAAATGCTCTCAATATCAAATAATAAAAGGAGATGGAATTGTAATTTCCTCCCACTTAATCCCCACAGAAGTTTGCAGCTTTTCTTTTCTTTCAGCGAGTTCATCAGTTAATACTTCACATTGGTAGCCCAAAATTAATCTGGCTTGCCACAAGAAAGGACAATACAAGAACCGATTCAGGAAACAAATGCACTATCTTAGGATAAAGGTTTTTCAAATAGTACCATAACATGACCAACTCTCTACTTGCCATTATGATAGTCTTTGTACTGGCTCTATTAGGTCATCACTAATCAATAGTTTAGCACCCAAGATGAAGGCTCTAAAGCTTCAACAATTATCATGTGTAGATTTTGATTGTCACAAAGAAAAAGAACTTATTCCTCATAGTATCTTGTAACATCCACGGAGTCAAATTATAAGTTATAGTATTACTAACAGTCTAAAGTCGTTTGAGCTCTGGAAAACCAAAAAGGAAATAAATAATGTTTTAGTTGCAGTAGAACTGCAAAAGTGAGCCAATAAACAAAAAAAAGAAGTAAAGATCACACATCACCAACAAAGAAAAATCACGCACTGAAAGCACTTCCACTTCAACACTGCCATGAGACCAGAGCTGAAGCAACACAACTTCACTTTACACAGTATGATAGCAACTAACAACAAGCACGCTGCTTGAATAAAAGTCATGCAGTAATAAATCCACATACAACAGCAAGTGCGATTGCAAACCTCCGAAGTAGCCGGCAAAAGCTCCTTCACGGGGTCGTTGACCCGCAATCTGTCATTTTCCTGGAGAAAGCAGCCGTCACTTTAACACATATTTATTTTCTTCCAACAAAGATCCATCATTGACCAAATCTATAAAAGATACGGACACACCTAACCAACACCCCCACGTGATTGGGAGTTGGACACTTGTGGAATTGGAACCAAAAATAACCCAGAAAAGGTAATGATGAGGAGTTGAGGACCCCTACCTCCGACGGAATTGGCTCCCAACTACCACCCTCGCTGCCGTCATAAACCTATGCAGCAGAAATGTAGGACAATGCTCAACAACGATCGAATTAGAGTATAAGACTGAACCAAACGACCCAAACATGAGCTAATTTGATTCAATTGGCACTCACCGACACCGCGCTCTCGTCCACCAAGTACACTGCAGAGACCAAAGAAACCAACAGAATTCGAGTAAAAAAACCGCGTAACTAGTTGGGGTGCCCCGAGATCGTGCTCGAGCCGGCGAACCGTACTGGAGATTCGGATCTGGGAAACGAGCTACATTGCGAGGGGGTACCAAAAAAAAGGTAGGGTTTTGGGGCGAGAGGGGTACGGACTGGAGGGGAAGCGCGCGTGGAGGCCGAGGAGTACGGCGAGCGGCACGACGACGGAGAAGAACAGCAGCGCCAGCGCGGCGCACGCCGCCGCCAGGCACCGCCACCGCCTCTTCCCCACCGGGGCCGCGGCGGCCGCCGGGCCCGGGCCCTTCATCCCGCCCGCCGCACCGGGGCGGTTCCGGGCAGAGGTGCTGTCTGGCCGGGGTCAAGTAGCTTCTAGATGGTGGAGTAGAAGACCGGAGGAGGAGCCGGCGGCGGCTTCTAGAAGTAGAAGGCCGCTGCGGCGACGGCGTGGAGGGGGAGGCGGTGGCGGCTAGGCCGTCCGTACATTTGCTCGTGCGCGTTTCCTGGCCTCGGTGTTCGTGCGGCGAATCGCTCCGTCGTTTGCAATGGATTTTTTTTCGTTTTCTTATTCTCCTTTTCCTTTTCTGTTGGTGTGGGCCTGCGGAGTACTGGGTTGGGATCGGTGGTTGCGAGCCTGCTGACTTGGCTGGGCTGGGCTGGGCTGGTCTGGGCTGAGCTGATTGTGATGCAACGACGGCACGCGGTTCGGCGGATGTGCGTATGCTGCGTACGTTCAGGTTCACTCCCCTGTCATATACCGGAAAATATTTTGTGCAAATGACTTATTTCGCTCTCGTCGGATCTTGATGTCACGGCTCCATTCGAGGCGGGTGGGACTGGGATCCGAGACGAAAATTTCACTAGTCCATACCTATGATTTATTAGAATTATTTATTTATTTTGAGATTTGTGTTAGATAAAGATATAAAAAAATTAGATAAATAAGTAAAGAGATGAACAACCAATATATACAGTATGTGCACAAGTATATAAGGAGTTGTATTTAGGAAAACCTCAGTTTCAGGGAAAACCCGCTGAACACATGATCTCCTTCGCCAAAACCCCCTCACTTAGGGCCAGCTCCAGGCTCCAGCACACACCATCTCTGTCTCTAGTGCGATCCCCAACTCCTTGAAGACTGCTCCTCCGTCGACGACAGCGGTGGCGTTCCTCAAAAGCAGAGTAAGACGCATGCCTCGGCAATCCTCTAAGGCAGCGACTCCTCTAAGACCCTGCCTTCGTCGAGGCTCACCGCATCTACCGTTGAGGGAGTCACAGACTTCCTCAGTCTCGCCATTGACAATACATCCGTGATCCATCGTGAGGCTCTAGATAGCCCTACCTTCATCGAGCCTCGCCATATCTACCGCTAAGGGAGTCGCAGACTCCCTTAGCCTCACCGTTGACTTCACCTTTGACCCTCGTTGCGGCGCTACAGCCCCACCTCCGTCGAGCATCACCGCGGCTACCTACTGAGGGGGTCGCGGATTGCCTCCCTCAGCCTCACCGTCGACTTCGCCTCCGACCACCACCGTAGGCTCCAAATAGCCACGCCTCCGTCAAGCCTCACCTCAGTTACCCAATGAGGGGAAAGCTGCTTGCCTCCCCTAGCCTCACCATCGACTTTAGCTCTGGCCCTCACTGACCCTCGGCTCCGACGTCCACTTCTGCAGGGCTCTGGACCATGATGCCTCTGCCAAGCCTCGTTGTCCCTTGTCTCCAACGTCAACTATGCCTTCGGCCACCATCGTGTCGCTCCGAATGGCCTTGCCTCCGTCAATCCTCACTGCGGTCAGAGCTGAGGGGGTCGCAGGCTTCCTACCTTAGCATCGTCGTTGACTATCCTCCGATCACTATCGTGGGTTTTCGAGCTATGCACTATCTGTAACCCTAACGCCGTCACCTCTGTTGAGCCTCGTTTGCACCATCCGCGAATCGTGCGGCCCTCGTTCCCAACCTAAGATGTTCGCGCTGCAACGACCAGGGGCCTCCTAAAGTATTTTGTTGTCAAAGTGGGCTAGAGCTAAATCTCTGAGCATCCACTCGTCCCCTCAGAGCCTCAGAACCAGCGGATGAGTGGGTGTTGTTGGGGAAAATATCCCAGTCCTCAGATATTAAGGCGACATATGGTGGGTTACTATAGCGATCATAATATCCTGGTTACCATGTGGCATGTAAAGAAATGAAAGGTTAGCAATAGCCTTACATGTACATAATTGTAACATAATATCTTAAATACAGGTTTATAAATTCCCCTACCCCTTCTCTCTATAAAACGAGCCTCATAAGGGCAAGCATGGGGATAGAGATATTTTCTCCTATCATTACAAAATCTCTCTCTCTCTCTCTCTCTCTCTCTCTCTCTCTCTCTCTCTCCAAAAAAGGCTCTTAGGCCATTTTCAAGCTTGAGTCCTCCTTAGTGAGAAGGGCTCTCGCTGTGTTCTGTCTGGGGCACGTTTTCGTGCCCCAACACATGTGTTCCATTAAGAGTAGTTAGAGTATTGAGTAAAATCCTTATTTGTTGTTCAAAGTTAGCCATTTCTCGAATCTGCCATAAAAAATTCTCAATTTCTATATCTGTCGTTGAGTTTGAAACTTTATCCCCTCTATGCCACTTCCGTCATGTTACCATCTTAAGTGATGAATGAAAAGACCTTTTTACCCATCTTCTACCTCCTTTTCTTCCCTAGTCACGAAGACCCTTCTCTTTGGTCTTCACAAATCCGAGCACCACAGTGTAATCAGTCAAATGAACTACTTTGTTAGCATATAGATTTCCAAGGAAATCAAAACCCACAATCATTTTGTGGGTGACTCCGCCGGAATAACGCCGTATTCTGTCACCCGCCTTCGGACGCGCTCCACAACTAGCAATGTGGGAGCAGGGTGGTCATCAACCTCGCCTCCAACCATGCTCAGTGAGCCCCTCATGAGCTTTCCTTGCTGCCCCAAGCACCTCCAACCGAGCACCGTGAGGGATCTAGGAGCTTGTTGCCCCGAACTCGATTCCCACTCGCCTCAGCCGACTCGTGGAGGATGGCAATAGGGGCGGCAAAACAATGAGGTCACAATGTCGATGAGGACCTCGATGCATGACGGTGTGATAGTTTCTGTCGACCTACAGAGGAAGAATCATAAGGCAGCAATGACAGTGTGGAGGGCTGAGCGGATCACTGCGGGGTTGGCTAGCGCGGTGAAGGCGGCTAGTGTGACGGTGGGGTCACCATAAGAGAGGAGGTATGCTATGATAGTGGACCATGAGGAGGGGTGGGAGGGGTCCACAATGCAGAGGGACGAGATCGAGGCGTCTCGTCAGTGTTGGGTGTCGAAGGTGGTAGATGTGAGGTCTGCTAGTGGAGGCAGGACGCTTGCTGCCATTGCCGAGCTTGATGATAACTCAAAAGCGGACCATGGAAGAAGGGGTAAGAAGAAAAAGCGAGGAAGAAGATGACCATGGTATGGCTGGTATTTTTGCAAAAGAAAATTAACAGATCAACAAGGCTAAACGGTGCGTGCATGTAACAGACCTAACTGGGGTGGCATAGAAGGGATAAAGTTTCAAACCCAATGGCAGATAGGGAAATCAAAATTTTCTATGGTAGATCGGAGAAAGAGCTTTCCTCGAATGACAAATAAGAAATTTACTCTAGAGTATTACAGTGACCTACCGAAACAACCTAATGCAAGAGAGGGCTAAAGCAACCTAGCACAACACTGAAACAAAACATCAACATGTACGATATATGCGACACATCCAAGTGAAGGACAAGCATTCAACACAATACACCAAAGCTACAAACTAGGGCTTGACGATGCGGAGGATGCAATAGAATGGAGCTTAAAAGAGGGGAGAAGCTAATGGCAAGGTGAACCACAAGCTCTATCGTGATTTAAGAACCATGACAAGCACACACCACAAGCATGCAGCTCCTAAATGAAGGTGGTAGCATCCCCATGACTTGAAGATGATGAAGTACAATGCATGGATGGCTGCTCCAACTCCACACGTCATCCCTAAATGGAAAGAAACCATAAGAGTTGGAGGCGACTAAGAATTTATTGGAAGGAGGCCAAAGACTCGGCAGGTCATGCGGAGGTAGAAAATCTCCCTGCGCACTGGGTGAAAGGCTCTCGCTGCATAGCATCTGGGGATCCATGCAGAGCACTACCTCTACCAAGGCACTAAGCACCTCGCGAACCGTGTGAAGGTGGATCCCCGCGCACCTGGCATAACGCTCTCGCTGCAAGGATTTCAACGTCCTCAGATCTCGTGACACACGCGAGATGAGAACCAAGATGACCCAGATCTGAGCAAAAGGAGTGAATGAACTCCACCCTCTAGATTGGATGGCCACTACTCAACAAGGTCCACAACCAGACCCGGTAAGCGGACATCTGAGGCCCAAGCCAGAAGTCATCGCCGCCATGGCAAAGGGGGCCTTGCCTACATCCCCTGGATGCACATCCCCCGCCACCACCATACCGCATGAGAGCGGCTTCGTCGCCATAGGGCAAAGCCGATGACTGCGCGATGTAGGGGGACCCGGAAGCAGCGCGACCCGAGCACCACCACCATGATCCAAGGTGGAGCCAGTCAGGAACACCATCGAGGTAATAATCTTTGCACGAAGGGGTCAACAACACAGACGATCAGCCGAGAACAATAATTTTCCAAAGAATTCATGAATTTTGTCGGGGTCATGTGACTTCGATGACAAAGGCTAGCTTTGCCCCTACCACCATTGAAGAATGCCAATAATATGATCCTTATCACTCAATATTGAGGATTCTATTGTATAACTAGGCGTTAAAGGTCAGAGACGCATTACATATCACACAACATTAAGAAATTCTACTATACTGCTCATAAATTAAAAAAGAATTATACTAAGAATTAGGTGAAAAGTTCACCATATGCGAGAGGAAGCAAACATATGTGTAGCATTATTTTCCGGTGCGTGTCTACACACGATGAAAGGGCGCGTCTATCAAAGATGAAAGGTAATCATTTTTAACTACAAGATTAAATTGGATTATAACTCCGCTCTTTAGCCTTACCACACTTCCACACCAACATATTAGCCTCGACTTCCCTAAATATGGTGGTACATACTATCGAAAAGGGTTTTAGGATGAGCAGAGCAAGTTATGTTTACAGCCTGCAATTCTTATGAGCCACAAGGTCAAAAATGTAGCGGAGGAACTCAAGTATGGGAACCTTCCGGACATGGGAGCTCAACTGATCGGAAGGGGGATTTTAAGTTCATAAACATTCTACTATACCCTCCGAGCAGCAGATCAGAGGGGACGTAAGTCTTTAACACTCTTGCTAGTGATCTATTATATTCTTTGATGACTTCTTTTCTTCTTCATGTCACAAGCATCTCCTTTCACTTCCATAGTGGTCTTCTTTGGCGTCATCTCCACGAGCCCTCCTTCACTCATGACATCAAAAGTTTGAACTCGTCATCTCAACCATTAATCAGAGTAAATTTAGTGGTGAGAAAATGTGGCTTCGATAAGAAAAAAAAAGAAATGATTTCAAATCCATCTTCCTATAGCCTTTTACATTTGTAGTCTCGTGATATATTGAATATACATTACAAACACACACAAATGTACAATTCATCCGACAAGCTCCAAAAACAAAAGAAAACGGCTAAAACACCCCCCGAAATCCTACTTGGGCTTGACCTCGAAGTACGGCATGTACTCCGACGCGTTGTCCCCGTACGACCCTCTCGTGATCTCGGCGTCGCTATACGGGTGGCTATACGGGTGCGCGCTCGCGCCGCGCCCCGCCCCGTCGAACACGTTGGCCGACGAGCCGGCCGAGCTGGCGCCGTCGGCCCCGTCGGCCTCGTTCTGCAGCATGGCCTCGATCTCCTTCACCACCTCCCCCATGGCCGGCCGCGCCGCCGCCGACTCGTCCACGCACCGCATCGCCAGCTGCACGAACCGCCTGAACCCGGCGGTCCGCGCGGCGTCCCGGATCGCCGGGTCGAGGAGGGCCCGGAGCCCGTAGTAGTCGCGGTCACTCGGGTCGATGGCCAGCCTGACCTCGCGCACGATGTACTTGCCGCTCTCGATCGGCTGCCGCCCGCTCACCAGCTCCAGCATCACCACGCCGAAGCTGTACACGTCGCTCTTCTCCGACAGCTGCTGCGTCATGTAGTACTCCGGATCCAAATAACCCTATCAAACACCAAACGCACAAGTTTACTTAAGTTTCCATGATCAAATTCAAACATGCTTAGGTTTCTATTCTATTGGTGCACGATGTTTATGCATGGCAAGAGTTTCGCAAAGAAAATGAGGTGAAACAGTTGAGTGCTAGTAGTGCTTACCAGTGTCCCTTTCACTTGAGTGGAGACGTGGCCCTTTTGGGTGTCTGTGACGAGCTTGGAGAGGCCGAAGTCAGCGACCTTGGCTTTGAGGTGGTCGTCGAGGAGGATGTTGGTGGACTTGATGTCCCGGTGGATGATCGGCGGGTCGGCGAGCTCGTGAAGGTATGCAAGCCCCCTCGCCGAGCCCAGTGCAGTCCTGAGCCTCTTCTTCCAGTCCAGGTACGTCCCTCTCACTGCATGGCCGTGCACACATACAAATTTAATGGTTGATTGCTTTGATTAGATGAGAGATGACAAATTTGTGACAAAATTATGGGGGTGTTCTTGACAATGTACCTAGCAAGTTCTCTCTGAGTGTTCCATTGGAGACGTACTCGTACACCAGCATCTGCTCCCCTTGTTCGTAGCAGAAGCCGATCAGGCTCACCAGGTTCCTGTGATGAACCCTGGAGAGTAGCTCGATCTCGTTCCTGAACTCCACCACACCTTGCATGGATCCGGGCTGTGCTCGCTTTATCGCCACCCGCGTTCCATCCACAAGTGTTCCCTTGTACACCTTTTAATTTGCCATTTTTTTTGTATTTGTAAGTTGCCAGATTTTTTGTAAGTGTAGGCAGATTTACCCTAATTATTGGATTTTGATCCAATGGTATAAATGTTTGTGCAAAATCTCTTTACGAAAGATGAATAGTGAGTCGATTAGTTTGATACCTTTCCATAGCCTCCTGAACCTATCTCATGGGTGTCTGAGAAATTGTTGGTGCATTTCTTCAGTTCATCAAAAGTGAAGAACCTTGCTCCTTTGAGCTGTGGAGCCCCTCCACTGTCTTTCTGAGAAAATCCCCATGAAGCTGTAATTTTGGAACAAAATTCGGTTCAGACTTGAAGTTCTTGCCATGACTGTTCGCAAACTGTGACACGTCCTTAGTGGAACAAAATTACAAAAACTAAAAACGAAACTCACGGTGAGTTTCTAAAGCTTATACGTTCAATTCCTCGCAGAAATATTTAAAGACGCTGTCAGTGACATTACAGGAATTGAAATGCATATAAGTTTTCAATTCCTTACCGAAAGGGTCTGCTCGTCCTGTCAGTTCCTTAGCCCTTTTCTTCTGTCGTAAAGCAAATAATACCATGACAATGAGGGCAATAACAAGAAGTCCACCAGCTACCGCAATTCCAGCGATAGCACCTGTACTGATATGTGATTTTTTACCACCAGCAGCACCTGAGACAGAAAGTTACAGTGAATTCAAAACATGTACTACTTGAGAATCTTGAATACAAATACAAATGGCAGTTTTGCATGGTGAAACTAAAGTACCTGACAAGGGCACATATGGGTCTGCAATGAAGTAATAAGGTCCAAAATTTGACGGTGCTTTGTAGGTCTGGTTGCTGAGGTCAAAGCCAATCCTTATCAGTTCTGACAGGTTGAAGGACACCCCTGAAGATGGGAACAGCTTCACTTGAACCTGGAGGTAGTTGTCACTGTTAAAGTTGATACCGGAGAGGTAAACCGAACCGTCACGCAGACGCAGCTGCGTCGAGAGGCTCGTCTCCAGTTGCTGAAAAGTGTCGCTGCTCGTCAAGTCTGTGAAGAATGGTGCTCTGAAGATCATCTTGCCATTGTAGGAATAGGCGCAACCGCAGTTTGCAGGGTTCTGACCCTGATCATTAGAACATGAAGCTGCTGAGGCACATTTGGCCAGGCTGGTGGTGTATGCTATCATGTTCTTTTGCTGGATGCTGCAGAATGGTCCACTGGAGAAATCTGAATCCACGCACACCGGGTTCCCGACAAGCCTGTATTCAGGTATGACAAACAAGAAATGCAATGTCTCTTTTTGTGGAGAAAAGAAGAAATTGTGTGGTTTGTGGGGCCAAGTTTGCGGGTTCTTACACCAGAGTGTTGTTGTAGCTTGGGGTGATACTGGCAGAAAATATACGGTTATTTTGGAGATTAACAGCCTTCAGTTGTTTGCTGATGCTGCCTGAGATTTCAAGTGTCCCATTGAGTGCATTGTTGCTCAGTACACTGTCTGATCAGCAAGATAAAAAGGTAAACACAGGAAAAAAATTCTCCTTTATTGGAACACATTTGGAGCATAAGTTGCCAGAACATTACACTTGCTGCAGCTGAGGCAATGCGAAGAGACTCTTGGGGACCTCGCCAGAAAGTTGTCCAGAAGCTATTGATCTGAGTGATCAAAACATATCAAGACGAGTGCAAAATTGTCGTTGCTGAGATGGATTTGAATACTGAATAGCCTTAGATAACTCACACAGAAGTAAGAGATGTTAAAGTTGTGAACCAGTTTGGGACAACTGAAGCAGCAAATGAGTTATTGCTTAAATCCCTGGTTATGAAAGAGCGAATTCATCAGTAATTGTCCCGACGATTTATATGATCGCCCAAAGCAGCATGGCAGCATTATAGTTAGTTTCTTACACAACGTTTAATTTGGTCATGCTGCTGAGATCTGGCAGTGATCCAGTGAGCTGGTTGCTTGCCAAGTTCCTGCAGAAGATCACATTTTTCAAACATAAGTATCGCCATTGTTATAAAAGATCTTATCTTAGCTGATGTTTTAATATCAATGGTCACTTACAGCTCATTTAGATTGACCAAGTTGCTCATGTTAGGAACTGATCCCCCCAAGTTGTTCCTATCTAGTCGGCTGTCAAAGATGCAAAGTTAAAAACATGACAAAATTTGTACAAAAAAGCCAAATATATAATAAAAGATTGGTAGAATTTTTTTTTTGAACTCCACTGATTCTAAGATACTTACAGAACTTGGAGTGATGAAATGCCCCCTATCTCAGGTGGGATTGAGCCAGAAAATTGATTGCTATCGAACAATCTGACGAAGATGAAGAGAGAAGTTAGCAGGGTATATTTATCCATAGAAACTACAAACTGAAAAAAATCTGGAGATCCCTTACATGTGTATGAGAGTCATATTAGAGTTGAAGAGTCCTGTAAGCGTTCCAGATAACTTGTTCTTGTTGAAATGGCTGTTCGTCGATTGGAATTTAGAAATACGAAACAACCGGAAGGGAAGTGGTTACATATTGATTTTGCTCAACTGATCAAGAGCAGAAAGTAAGCTTGAAATTACTTACAAGTGTTTTGTACGCGTAAGTAGGTCAAGCCCTATTGGTGCCGTTGCTGATGAGATCGGGACTGGTCCAGAGAGCTGATTATCAGCCAGGTCTAGCCAGTAGAGGTTTGAGAGTAGGCCAAGTGAAGCTGGTATTCTACCCGTAAACTTGTTTGAATTCAGTGCCCTAAGGAAAATGCGCCACACGACAGGTTAATTTTGTTTGTCCAATCAAAAGAAGTAAGAACAGAAAATTATGATGGACGTTTCAGCTGAATCGACTAGCTTGCTTACAGGAAGGACAGCCGCAATAGGTTGCCGAGTTCTAGTGGAATGCCTCCTGTGAAGCTGCAGCCAGCCAAGATCCTGACAAGTACAGTGCATTTGCGCGAGTCCATCAGTCTGTTTGGTCATTGTGTATGTCTGACGAGGAAAAGTAGGATTGACAACGAAGAATAATGCAGCACATACAGTGTTGTAAGCTGCGCAAGGTTCCCGACCGAAGCGGGCATCGGACCACCGAGATCAATGTTGAAGGAAAGATCCCTGCAAGTGCTTATTTGTGTTAGCTAAAATACTCTTCCTTCTCTTATGCTAGGTAGATCAGGGGGCCTTCTCTTATACACTTTGACAGATCATTTTGTACAATAAATGTCGAAGTGTATTTTGTTTCATTTCCAATAACCTGGCCTTATAAAAAAAGAGAGCCTAACCCATGTTACTTTACAAGAGTAGCTGGAACTTTAAAAATCTGGTAAACTTGAACTGGTCAGCTCAGCTCAACTGCCCAAGGCTGAAAACAGCAGAGTTTATAAGGTAGAAGCAAATCTGCTCTGACCAATTCAAAACCTTCATCCTGAATCATCTGAAATGCTATAGCGTCACCCAAGCTCATGCCTTGTAAAACCATGGTGTTTTGCAGCTAACGATTCCAACGGTGGAGGTCGAGGGAAGCAGGTGAGAGGTGACTTACAGATACACCAGCTGGCTGAGCTGGCCGACGCCGTTGCTGAGCGTGCCCTGGATGTTGACACTTGACAGCCTCCTGCAAACGAGCACGCACGCACGATGTTACGGTAAGGTGCTTGCATGACAACAGGCGATCGGTTGAAACGGGACGCGGACCGCACGGCGACGGCCGAGCACTCACAGCGATGTCACCCTGCCGTTGTTGCACATGATCCCGTCCCACTGCCCGCCGCAGGGGTCGCCCGACGACGACCAGCTGGACGGGTAGTTCTTCCATTGGCTCATCAGAGATTGGAGAGCAGAGACTGCCGAGTTTTTTTAAAAGAAAGAAAGGGCTCAAATTACTAGAGAATCATGCAATTTTGGGTCAAAATTTTGTCTAGTTGATTACTTGCGACACCTATTCTGGCATCTACTCCTGTGACCTAATGAAATGGAAATCAAAGAATGAAAGCAACGAGCAAGAAGCAGAGTTGACCATACTAACCATCTTGAGCATTGGTGTCGCAGAAGCCGGCAGGAAGGCTTGCCAGCAGCAGCAGCACGAGCAGCGGCGGCGGCAGGACCCGCCGCCGCGCCGACGCCGTCATCCTACGCTGCGGCGGCGATCTGAATTCGGAACCCGGAAGCACGTGCGCTCGCCGCCGCAAAGTCTTCTTCTCTATCCGTCACAGGACGAAGCCGAGAGAGAGAGTTGGAAGCTGCGCAACTTGTAAGAGGCAAGTCCAACTGACCAAGACAAGCCTCGCTGTACCACTTACTAGACGTGCATTGAATTGCGCCGGGCAAAAAACCACCAACTGCCCCTTCTTCCTCCCTCCTCCCCACTCCCCAGCGCAGGGAAGAAGTCAACCCAATCAAATGGCAGGGGAGGGGAGGGGAGGGGAGGGGAGGCAAGCGCTCAGATAGCTGCACCGCTGGTCAAAAGGGAGGAAGGAGAGAGCCGACTGCCAAATGCAATTGAAAAGCTAACGTGACGATTATACCAGTACGTTTTCCTTTGTTAATCCCTGTTCGACGACTGTTGGTAGCAGGTAGCTTTCGCAGCCGAACACGGCTCAAGGACTTTTTAGTTTAGTTTCAGATCACGAGAATCTAATTTAGCATGTAGTATAAATGAGAGTTTTTTTTCTAATAATTTATAGATTGTGGGATTCGTAGTATAACATGGATTCCAATAGATTATGAGAATCAGTCTTTAGATTATGATATATATTTTTTGCTTTGAGCTAGAATTCATAATTAAAATAAAAAACAAATAAACAGGACCTTAATTACTATTAGCGTGTCGGCATCGTTCCTTTTTTCTGCTTGTGTTGGGCTCTTGAATCACGCCATTAGCTACATCCAACCACGTCCAGTTTGTACTACATGCGGCGCCAGTTGACGCAGCATATCGAGTCTAGGATTCCTGCATGACGGCCGAGATGAACGCAGGCGCTCCGGAAGGACAAGTGATCCATCCAGCCGGGAGTTGCCCTCGAATTGTCTGACAGGTTCACGGCGCAATTGGGAGGTCGGCGACCAGTTGGGAGAGCCCTGCCAGATTCTGTGTCTGATCGGGAATATAATACCCATGATTGCTGATGGAGACGATGACCTTCTTTTGATTGGACTGCTCTTCTTTACGTAGTTTTCTCTGCAGGATTTCTGATTGGACAATGGAGGAGCAGTGACGGCACTTGGTTACAGGACAGGCTGGAGTCCCCGGTCAACGGGGCTCCGCCGGTCAGAGCACGGCCGCCTGCCCGGCGCGGTGTGCGCGCATGCTTCGAGCTTCGCGGATCGCGCTGTCCTGCTGCTACTCTGCTGTCCCAATCGGTCTCAATTGTGCTCCAATCACGCACCGGACTAGGGATGCGACACCTGTGACCAATCTGTTAGGAAACAATTCTAAATGATCGATTAGATACCAATTCAGAAGGATGTCTTCCCAAAAGAATATATATTTGGAAGAGATGAATTAGAGAGGGATGCATCTGTTAGGAAATAATTATAAGTGATCAATTAGACATCAACTGGGAGGATGCCTTTCTAAAAGGATACTTAGGGCTCTAAAGGAAATGATATCCCACCGAAACAGAGATTCCATTAAATCCTAGCCCTTCATCTTCCTTCTGCCTCTTTATCCAAACTCTTCACTCATTTCCCTTTCCCTGTCCGCCCCTTTTTTTCCAAGTTGCCAAACACCCCCTTATTGGGGAGAGATAAATTGAGAAAGAATATCTCCTCAAATAAACACTTATTAGGAAGAGATGTCTCTTCAAAGAAACATGAATTTAACCCTTCATTTTATTTAAATATATGACTAATTAATGAAATCAACCAGAGTTTTCACTTTCACTCTATTATGCCTCGATTACTCTGCAACACAATCCATGCGACGCGAGCGAGCTCTCCCCGTCGAGGGCTGACCAGCTCCGGCTGAATCCGCCGCCGCGCGCGTAGGCGCTGCACGGCCGGGGAGGCTGTCCGCGCAGCGCTCACGCACGCTCGCACGTCAGCCGACCCGACGCCGCGGGCATTTTACTCGGCCGGCACGCTGCGGATGAACACTTCCTGGGTTTGGTATTGACAGCTTCTTTGCCGCATTTCGTCTCGCCACAAGAACACAATTGAGCTGGCACGCTTGTCGCTCGACAAAATCAAATCCAAACAAATCGAGCAAAACTTCAACGCCGGCAACCAGGCGAGGCGCGACTGAATGCAAGGCACCTCGAGTAGTTAGGGAAATAAAGAGGAATGGTGGCGTTTAACAAAAGGCACATTACCTAGTCAACTCGTCAGACAAATATCAGAATGTGACCTCGGTGCAAACGCACCAGTATCCAGAACTCAAGACCTACATGCCTGCCAAAGTAGCTGAATGGGTTTCGAGTCTAATATAGGGTGTGAATTGTGAACATTTCGATTTGATCTACAAAACAAGTCATCGTACATGAATATCTTCTCTTCTGTGCTCAATGCCGCCTCACTTTAGACTCGCTCCTAGCAAGGATCATACCAGAGAGCTTGTCAACCTCGTAAAGGAGTCCAGCTGAAAACAAGAAGCTGCAGCATAGCAAGAACAAAGGGATTAGTTGGTTCAAAGGGACTGCACCTAAACATGCTGATAAAACACAGAACAACGGTATGGAAGAGCATGGGCAGTTGGGCACCAAAGTTCTCTATAATAGTGTGAAAATGGTGACTATCTGCTGTTATAATATATGTTCCACCAACACAGTTTTACTTTTACCAGGCATTGTCATGTGCTACATGCATAAACTTGGAAATGCTGCTTCATGAAGTACCAGAAAAATGCAAGTTCTAATGAACTGTCAATACAGAAATGCTGTGTCAACACCATGGTGGAAAGAGCAAATCTTACCCTGACATAGCACTAAAATATGATTTATCATTGTCAATTAAATATAAACAGTCATGGACCCATGGTTGTTAGGTGGCTGAATTTTGCCAAGTAGTTGGTGTGCTTTAGTTTGTATGTAAATATGCAATAGTAATAATAGCAAATCTGAAAAGCTACAGAAAGATAGCTAACATGATATTTTGTATAAATGGATTTTACTCAGCTACTAGCCATCCATCTGACCATCTTACAATTTTAAACATAATGCTGGCTACATAAGGCATCTGTCAGGAGACAACAATATGAAACCTAGAAATAGCAGCGTAGCAAGACTATTGCATAATTCTATAGTTTTTGCTACATGCAAACATACCAATGGTAGTACTCATAACAGCATCCTACAGTTAACAACAATGAACACAGGCCAACCGTTGCATACCCCAACTGGTATGGCACTTGATTCTCTCACTGATGAGGAGAGTTCGATTTTGACCAACCACGGACTGGATGGGACAGGACTATCAATGTGAACTTCAACACTGTGGTTGTGGCAGACTGGCAGTATTAAGCATGAAACAAACAGGCCCTCAACCTGTGACCTTAAGATGACAACACTAGCCAATCCTCCCACGCTAAAAAAGAAAATGATGTAAATAAACACTATGTATGTTCTAGAAACATCAAATTAGACTGTGTGCATATGTTTTAACTGCAACCTCCTTTCCTTGCAAACAGAGGAGCGAAGCATTTTCTTTTCAATAATATGTTACTTTCATTTCCCAACACACAAACAGAACAAATACTTTTAAGAAAATATTCCATTAGCATATCTATGATTATCATTGATAATCTCAACACCTTCCTTATTTAGCAGACTGGAATCATTCAGGTTTGTTGATGGGTTCGTGGGACCAAATAAGTGCCGATGGCTGGTATAAAGAAATCGGTTAAATGTGTTGAAGGAAACATACCATGTTGTGATACAGACACGGTGGACAGTGCCAGCTACAATAAGTGCAACAAGTTCTGCGACAACAACTGCAAAGGAAGGGCACTACTGATTAAAGAAAGTCCAAATAACAACAATAATAAGCCAAAAGAATGAAAGCATGTACCGTACACACCTGCACCCCAGCCAGTTCTAACTCCACTAGCCTCTTGGTAGTTCCCAATAAACTGCAAAAGTTGCTCCAATTATCAGTTTGTCATATGCAATATTTCAATGCAGCAAGCATACAATTGATGATGAGCGCAGAACTAATGGATCTTATAACACGAAACCAAAAAAGGGTGGCAGTCAAATGTATGTAACACCACTCTACTAGCTCGCTATGTTCCCTTGCTAAGGGTATGGATGGTTGCACAAGTTTCTAACACTTCAATTTAGCAAACTGGGAAGATGAACAACTTCACGAGCTTCTCCACAATTCCAAGCGGGAAAGAAGATAGAAGTAGCGAAGGGATTAGGATAGAAACGCACGGTGAGGAGCAGGAGGAAGAGGAGGGAGCAGACGAATCCGCCAGCGATGGTCATGAGCTCCGACGAGGCGAACTTGGCCCTGTACATCTCGAGCAGCGACAGCGTCACCGCGAACACCAGCAGCGACAGCAGCATCGACCGCCCCGTGCTCGCCATCTAATACGACAAACGGATCTCCGACGAATCAAACAACCACCCCGAAAAAATTCTCAAGAACCACGCGTCAATTTTGAAGAATAATCAGACCCACGCAGGGCAGAGACGGATCGAAGCTCACCTCGCCTAGACCGGATCGCAGATCTGGGGAAACAGGCACGGGCAGGACAGCAGTGGAAGTAGGGTTTTGCGCTGCTTCTTATTCCCCTCTCCCTCCCCGATCTCGCGAGATGGATGTGAGATCTGCGCCGAGTCGAGTCGCTTGATGGAATATGGTAAATGGAGGTGGGCGGCCCATTTGATCTTAGTTGAACCTACGAGGAAGGTTTTTTTGTTTTTATATTTTTTATCAAAAATTGTAAATATATTGAATCCCGGTCAGTCTGAACATGTCTGCTATTGTCGCCTCTTCAATAGACGATATTATCCGTCACCCATTAATTGGATAATTGGATAGGAAGAATATAAGCTAGCAATTTGATTGGTGAAGTTAAAATGTCTATAATAAATATAAAGTTTATGTTACATAGTTATAAATATTACATTACTAGAGATAAAATATAGGTTTCACTGTATGACTCGGGGATTTTCTCGTCTCCTCTCATATGTCCTTCTAGTTCCTCTTCTTCCTAGCGACGTATGAGAGTTTGACGTCTCTGAAGTAGTTCTTCATGCCTATAAAGTTCAACCTCCTATCTTCTTAAAATGTTCTCCTGAAGGTGATGTTTTTCCACTTGTCTTTGAAGATCCTTGGCTTGCCATCTGCATTCATGTTCTTGTTGTTAACATTCTTGTTGCCGCGTACCAGTGACTTCTGTATTTATTGTGTTTTCTTCATCTTGATCTCGTACTCTCTTTTTATTTCAATCTCTTTGATCCATCCCCCATTGAACGACGACCTAATCACGTCAATTCATTCCTTGAAGCAGTAAGGTTATTTAATAATTAAATATTATATTATGAGTGTAGTTAGTAATATGAATTTGACAAGTGCGGAAGAGTAAAAAAGATAAACATACTATAAAATCGGGATCAAGTTTGGAACACATGAAGAACCTCCAACCAAAGATCTTATTATCGAAGGATGTCGACATTCGTGCTCGTTCACTACATAAGCACAACAGACATTCATACCAATGTGACACTCCGAAGGGGTGGTTACTCTAGAAATCCATAACACCTTAGTAAGATGTAACATCGTAATTTAAATATTAGTAAATAATTAAACGAAATAGAAATTTACAATAAATTATGTGAGGAACCGTTCAAATAATATTCTAATTAATCACCAGGAGGATCATTATTCATACTCATAACCTCGATGATTAACCAGAATATCATCCCGGTAGTTTCGACACGTGTTTTGTGCCCAAGATCAGAACACATGTCCTTCCAACATGTACATCACAATAAAACTTAAGAAAGAGCAATTAATTAATATTATATTACAAGTTCTTAAACATACAATAAGTTATCATAATTTACAGCAAAAGAGAACTAGGAGGAGACTAAAACCTGCTCAACTCCTAACCAACAAAAAAACTAATCAGCGGAAAACTAAAAGCTATACAACAAAAGGATATGAAGCCACATGCCCTTAGGCTCCATACCAAAACACTGAGTTCAGAGTAGAGTGTGCTACTCTTGCCCGCCACTCTGATCGGCAGGCACAAAGTAGCCAAACACCGCCCCCTCCTCGCCGACCTGTGAACCTGCATCAACTTAAGGGCAGCACCCTGAGTACGAAGGTACTCGCAAGTTTTACACAATATAGATATATAATATCCCGACTCCAAGGATTATGCATTGAACTATTAGCAAGAATATGCCACAAGGTTAAGTAAAACATATGCGATAAACAACCTAGACATATGTGTGAGCAACTAACTTAACCAACATATATGAAATTACCCTGCAACTACCAACTGATCAAATGAAACTGAAACCACATTAGTATCAATGTATAACAACTACCAACTCGATCACCTCCCACATATCTGAACCACACACCACATATCCAAACCATACAATTGAACCAACCACGAGAACTCTACGACCGGGTGTAAATGAAACAATAGCATGCTCATGACCGAGAACGCGGCAGTTCGAACTGTTTATACACCTGCAGGGGGATACTCCTAGACCCACACGACTCGGGGACCATACGGCTTGTGCCACCCACTAAAGTGCACACAAGGTGGTACCCATGTCAACCTTTCCCAATCAGCCCCAGCCGTGTGGGACATGCATCGTTCGGCGCGGCGATACTAGAACTACTCCCGAAGCAAACTAGTACCGCTTACAAGCCTGCCCGCTCACACCATCGATGTTCACGCCTACAAAGCTACAGCTGCGAAGGTATTCGACTCGCCTTACCATTAGATCGGCATGAGATAAATAAGGTAAGTACTAAAACCAACTACCCTGACGATCGACCTTAAACGATGCAAGCGGCCTCGGTGTCTGGGTTCCCTTCCCGAACTACCCCCGGACTTTCCTTGAGGGCAGATGACACCCTTAACACCACCCACATCTCGTCTCATACTCACCACTCTATCAACCAACATCATCAACCCAACATTGTAATTATTGTGAAGGTAATTAACCTATAGCTCGCGAACGATGGGACGTTCCACCGCTCGACTTCTACCGAGGACCTATGTATTGCTGAGCATCTCGTGTCACTTTTAAGTTAGACCTTAGCATGATTAAACCCAGGCTACAAAGATATGGATCAACAATACATCAAGGTAGAGACAATGCAATTCAACATAGGATCTACCCATCAAAACCCAACATTGACTTCCTACATATGCAAACCTATACATAAGCATAATTTATCAATATTTAGACTTTATTCAATACGACAAAGGTGCAATATGATAGATGCTTGCCTTGTTGTTCAGGTGGCTGACCAAAATTTCCTTCGCTTTCCTGGAACACCGGCTCGACGTTCTCTAAAAAGAATAACGTGTGCAATGCCATGAGTATGGATGAAATGCAACAATGCATGCCATATGATGCGCAAAACATGTTAAAAGTGCAAACTTGCGAACTAGAACAAAATTGGGACTCAAATCAATTTGAAAAGTTGCTGAAAGTGCGGAACCTCCGGACATATGCGGACTATCCGCAAAATTATGCGGAACATCCGGTCATTGCGCAACTCAAGCAAACTCCGGACTATCCGGACTTTTCTCCAGATACTCCGGACATGTGCGGACCCTCTAGACTTTTGTCTGGACACTCCGGACCTGGGCTGAAAATATGTTTTCGATGATTTGTCGATCGATTCAACTTGAACACTAGACACACTCTACCTAACACATGGTCATACACTATATAAGGGGTTTAGATTCAATTAATTACAAAATGTTAAAGATTGAAACTATTTCAATGACTCATTAAACCTCAGCGTATATTTTATTAACCAACGGAATTCACACACTTATCTCATAGCTCATAGTATTTTTAATGTGTAGATCATGTTAATACAAGGCTAACAAAAGTAGTTTTATAATTTTAGGACATGGCAACAACTAACCGTGACCTAAACAAGCCGAAACACATTTAATTAACTCACTAATTCTCAAAAATATTTTATGGAGTTCCTAAATTTTTAACACGTAGTTCACACTCATACGAAGTTAACGCAACTGGTCTCACATCGTTTGGAGTTCGGATGAATTAATTATGAATTTTACAAGCCTCAACGTGTTTGATGAATAGTAACTACGGACCCTCCGCACTTTTATGCGGAACCTCCGCACTTTTGCAGACTATCCGCACTTTTTTACAGAGGTTCCAGAGTCCAGAACCTCCAGACAATTTTCCGGAGATTCCGGACTTTTCAGAATTACTCCTATTTGAGGGGAAACTTTGCCAAATCAATTTGCGATCTTTTCCACTCCAAAGGGGAATATGTTTGGAAGAATTTAGAGTCTAGAACTTAACTAACCACCTGGCAACTCAATTCCTAAATCAAATCTCATATAAATCCTCATTTTGGTTTAAAACCTCAAAAACTCATGAACTTTGCTAAAACTCGAAATCGACCAACCAAACCATGAATTCTTGCCATGGGGAGCCTAAGAGACTTACTCAGGATACTTGTGGAGTTGGGTGACCGTCGGAAAGTGGAGGAAATGGAGGGAAATAGAAAAACTCCGGTGTTCCTTGTGCTTCAACCAAGAACACCAAAAGACATCGAATCCAGTTCGAATCCTTCGAGAAAACGAAAGTAAATTAGATGGATGAGTAGCTTATGAGCTCTAGAATGCAATGGTATCACATGCATACCTTCAATCCTTCTATAAAGCTCGAATTTGAGAAGAAATGGAGAGGAAGCTTGAGAGCAAGAGAGGGAGAGGGAGAGCTCCCAACTGCTGCACGGGGAGAGAGAGCACGTGAGAGTGAGAGGAGCAGGTGGGAGAGAGAGAGGGGGTAGGTGGGGGCTGCCCACTTGAGTGGTTGGAAGGTGGGGCCACATGTGGGGCCTATATGTAAGTGAAAAGTGTCTATTTTTGCTGCGAATTCAATTCTTTTCTCTCCCAGATTTCCTTCTCTCATCCAAATTATTTTAAACGAATTGCATTAATATTCAAAATTATAATTATGCAATATTAAACATAATGCTTAAAAAGCATGATTATGCTTAATTGTATGATTACGAATTTGAGACGTGACAAATTAATAACAAGTTTACATCATAAAAAAACTTAAAACAACATAATCTTGCAATACCAACATAATTCGTTACATCATATGTCATTACAACATGATAATAATAAGTCTGATAATACGAATTACACATAAAAATATTTGTTACAACATGACAGCAATCAGTCACGTAGCTCCATAATATGTGGATGAAGCAGATGAATGACGAGGCCATTGATGTCTCCCATCAAAAGTTGAGCTAGAAGGACCTGCTTCATCGTCGTTGCCACCTACCGGACCTTTGGTGCACTTCTTAAAAGTGTGTCTAGTTTCATTATACTTGTTGTACCATTTCACACGACACCTGACTAAGGATTCATCCATGTCATTACGAATCCTTATTGACTTGCAATATTTTCTGTTTTTTGCTTCATGGTGTCAAGATATGGGACATACAATCTGTATGTCCTAAACATCATCTCAATTGCATTTCTCTTCGCCATGAAAGCTTTGTTATAGTTAATGGTGTACCGATACATCTTCTCAATTAACTTGATTATAGAACTAGGTTCATAATTCAGGTTGTCCACAATCTAAGTATGCATGATATTGGCAACAAAACTTAATAAAAGGTTCATATGCTGCTTATCCAGTTCGTCCAGCTAACAAGTGTGGTCCTCCACTATCAAAACTTTTCAATATTTAACCCACTTTTCCATTGAAGGTGTGTACCTGCCACGAGTAACCATCATTCACACACTTCACATTGTACTCCTTCGAGCTGGATTTAATAACCATGAACTGCCTTCAAAGAGATGTAGTACATTGAACCACAACGTCCTTAAGAGTCTAGTTGCTAGGGTATTGAACCCCCAAACACACCTCATTTTCACTGTACTCGTATGACACCTGATAGCTTTCACTCACCACTAGATTTGTAAAATCTGGATTATTGTTCTAGTTCGTAGGGATATGAACATCGTACTCATCATCCGAGATGTCATCCTCATAAGCTTTCTCATCCTCCCAATCCTCCCAAACCAAGTATGAGTTTCCCCTTGTCTGCCTCACCAGTTGGTTCCATCGAATCGCCCAAAAAATATCTAACATCCGGTGCTTCTACATTGTGTACCACTATTTTGTCACCCTCCTCCACATCACCTTTGCCCTGGAACTCTCCAACTCTCTCCTGGCAACTCCATTGCACAAGAAATATAAGTGACCAACCTCTCTCCGTTGCCTACTCTAGGTACCTCCTCCAAAGTCAAAACCAATATTTTAGTTAGCTGGATGTCACATCCCAAGACTTTAATTACATAATTAAGTATACATAATCATCATAGCATTGTGTTTTACATGTATAATTATTATTTTACACCGTTCAATCAGATTTCAAAGGTTTTACGTTTGGAACCTTTACATGTTTTCCCCGTCTAAATGTGAGTATATTTGTGAGCAAAAATGGTTTAGAGATCTTTAGAAAAACCCTCACAACTTTTGAGAAGAATAGAAAAAGGAAAAAGAGACCATTCCCACGGTTTGACCGGGAGCTCTCACGGTCCGAACGCCAAGGCACAGGGCGCCCACTTAAGGAATCGGCCATCTCTCTCTCTCTCTCACTTCTCTCTCACTTCTCTCTCACTTACACTCTTCACTCAACCTTAGAGAGAGAAGGAGAGATCCACCTCGAGTGTTTGACGACCGGAGATCAACGGGGAGAACTTCTCCAATCTCCTCGAGGACTTCCCCAAGCTCATCCCCTTTCTCCTCTTTGCCGGAAATTTTTCCACATGGATTCATCCACCCCAAGCCCGTACACCACTTCGGGAGCCCAATCTCTAAATCGAAGCTTCCCTGGAGTGATCTCCTCCAATAGAAAGCTTCCCTACGCTAAGGTGAGATATCTTCTATCATTTTTCTATTATTCCTGAACCCTAATCGACCCCCATTCCGTTTAGACTCGAGCTCCACACTAGCCTATATCTCATCTATAGAGCTTTCCAAGTTTAACTTGTTGAATGTTATCCAACCCATCCTAGAAGTACTCCACTAGTCTTCTAGAGCGTCTTGGTACCCTTCGTGTTTGAAGGCGTCATCGGAGCCTTCGCCGGCAACCTCACCAAGGTGCTACTGACAGGGACTCGCGGTATGGCCGCCGCTCAGGCCGGTCTGACCGTCAGTTGTAGGTAAAAACCTTAGTCAAACTTCATAGTTAGAAGTCAGACCGCCACTAGGGCCAGTATGATCGCCTAGGGGTCTGATCTGACCACCAGAACATAAAACTCTGTACACGTCGCTGGTCTGACCGCCAGTTGCTCGAAGCCTTATAAACTTAGGACGTCTTATCCGAGGTTCAAACATTTTCCAACCTGAGTCATTTGTCAATCTTTTGCAAATGTTTTCGAAATACAACGCTTTATTGTTATTCAAGCATGCATCGTATGCACACTATTTTTGTCATTTATTTGTTTATGCGATGCATTCTTGGTTTATTTAGAGAGTGACGCGCCGACTATCCAAGCGATCGAAGGCGACACCGAACCACCAGAGTTTTGTGAGTGTTACATAGGAAGTGTCAGGCAGGCGCTGGAGCAGCAAGGTAAGCATCTAAGCATATTTTACCTTATAATTTGGATAATGTAGAGTCTAAACTGATAAGTTATTCCTTATATAATTTATGCATGTTAGCATTCTAATGTCGGGTTATATGGGTAGAACCTATATTGCTGCTTTATTTCTACCTTGATCTTGTTGATGATCCTTATACTTATAACTTGGGTAGAATATTGTTGATGTCTAACTTAAAAGGTTGACCGAAATGTTTAGCAATGCATATGTCCTTGGTATAAGTCAAGTAGTGATTTAACCATTGTTCGCGAGCTTAGGGCTTATTTTATTGTTCATTAAGATAATTATGATATTGGGAAGTATGATTTGTGAGAATGAGGCGAGATGTGAACGGTGCTAGGGGTAGGTCGAGAGAGGAACCTGGATATCATAGACCGCTTGTATCGTTTAAGCATCGACCGTTATTGCAGTTGGCTCTAGTATTTTTTGTACTAACCACATATCTGATTATGAGAAGGATGAGCCGAATACCTCGTGTAGTTTTGACCCTTTGGCTTGCACGTCTCGGGTGTCGTGGGCATAATAAGCTTGTAGGAGTATCTAGTTTGCTCTGAGAGTAGTTCTAGATAACCCTTGCACCTATAGGCGCATGTTCAAACGGTTGGAACTTACTTGGGAAATGTTGATATGAGTACCCTTTTATGTGAGCCTATGTGGTCACGCAAGCCGAATGGTCATCGAGTTGTGTGGGCAAAGATGTACCCCTGCAGGGTGTAAGAACAATTCGAATTACCGCGCTCTCTGTCATGAGCATACTTCTATCCATTTGCAACAGTCGTAGACTATTGATATGGGATGATGGTATAATATGTTGGGAAATGGATGGTGATAGCTATTGATGAGATAAGTTGATTCTGTTACAGATATATTTGTGTTATGGATTTCAGGATAGAAGGTATATGTTGTTAAGTGTAGATGCTCACACTTTTATGTTAAAATTGCTTTTGCATATGAATCTACTAAACCTTGTGGCCGATTCCTCACTATCTAATCAAAATGCATAATCCTTAGAGTCAGGTTATTATATATGACCATTATGGATTAAGTCTTGCGAGTAACTTCGTACTCATACTGCTTTTATAAGTGCAATAGGTGAGGAGGAGCTAGTGTTTGGTTACTTCATACCCGCTAATGTAGGTAACGAGCAGGAGTAGTGCAAACTATTCGGGTGACGAGGTTTTGGGGTGGTGCCTCAGGGAAAGTGGCTCCACCCATCTTTATTGTTTATGAATTTTATTTTCCGCTGTATAGTATCTCTAGGTGGCTAGGAGGTGAGACTGTTCTTTTATCCTTCTAGTGTTAGTTCATTGTAAATTGTTGTAAATGATAATGATCTAAAAGATTTGTAATATAATTTCATTACTCGCTCTTTATTAAATTTTATTGCGATGACATATGTTGAAAATACATGTGTTCCGATCTTAGACATAAAACACATGCCAAGACTATCGAGATGATATTCTGATTAATTATCGCGGTCGTGATTATGTAAATGATCGACTCAATGATTAATTAGAATACTATTTGATCAGTTCCTTACACTAGAATATGTTCTAGTAAATGCCTTCGGTTCTACAGAACACGGTCATCTCTTGTTGCTCAGTATCTATTCTGAAATCATGCATTAACTAGTGGTATAATCCCACAAAAGTATTTTCCATTAGTCTAGATATATTCTTCTCCACTAAGTCAAATCCTAACAAATCTATCCCTTACAGACCATAAACAATATCATCTCCTTCATAAAAAATCTTGAAATATCACTTATCTAATACACTATTATTTTGAAATATACCTGCCCTCAATGGAAAAAAAAATTATACTATTATTTTGAATGATAACAAGTATATGTGCTAGATCTAAATAATACAATATAATAAAACAAATAGCTAACATTGGTCTAAAATATTAGATCTGATGCCTAATATATATCTAAAACTTAGATTTAATAGCTAACCTAAATAGTGTATAAAAGTATATTAGAATTGGAACATTTAACTTTACCATAGATGGATTTCGACATGGCTGGCCCCTCCCTCCCCTCTCCTCTCACGCTCACTCTCACTCAATTTGTTGGAAGGCACAAATGAGCATTGTGCTCTTTGGGAGGACCGACACGCCCATTATATAGGAAATGTTGTCGTCCATCATTGTGCTCTTGGGGAGGGACGACACGCCCATTATATAGGAAATAGATGTTTCTCATCCGAAGGATGGTAACTTTTCCGCGGGCCTCATGCAAAGGTGTGGCATTGCATTCAAGCTGACACCTCCCGTCATTCGTTGGAAGATATGATATGTCTTCCATCACTTTTTCAATGGGCAATATAAGTTTAGAACTGTAGTTTTTTCAAAACAGACATATATATTTGTAATTTTATTTAAAATATAAAAATATAAAATCTACGAGGGAGTAGGCTGGGCCCATTAGATCTCTAGATTGGGCCCATATGCAGGGCCCTTGTAAGGTGATTTCTTACTTGCTCCGTTCAGACACGTGGTTTGATCCGGTCTGGGCCGGCGAAGCTGAGGTGTCCAGCCCGCGTGGACACGGTGGACGCCACCCCACTTCCACCCATTTCCCCAGTAGCCCGGCCGCCGCCGCTGCCTCCCACTCGTCGTCGTCATCTCTCTGACTCTCTCCACTCTCCAGTCTCCACCGCGACCGCCTCGATTTGACGCGGGGAGATACGCGCCCGCGCGCTGCCCTCTCCCGGTCAGTTCACCCGCCCTCTCTCCGAACCTTCTCCGTGCTCCCTCCCGCGGCACCGCCGCGCCTCGTAGGGCCTTCTCGTCGGGCAATGAGCAGCAGTCGCGCCGGTTCGCCGGCTGATCTGTGGCATTCGTACGCTCGTCGGTGGCGAGCTCGCTCCGATGGAGCGTGTGGTTTCCATCTGCGCGTCGCCTTGGGTTTAGCTTAGGCTCGATTTAGCGGTGGGTTTTCGAGATTTGAAACGGCGCTGGGTTTTGGAGCCCGGGTGTGATGATTTCTGAATTCTGAACTCGAGCTCCAGGAGATTCGCTAATGAAGCCTTAAATCGAAGGTTGAAGTGCGATGGGGGACACCAGAGCGATAGTAGAATTCTATAATCCAGTGTTGGAGCATCTATCCTCCAGTGACTGATCACTGATCACAAAACCTAGGAAGCATGAGAAGTTACAGTAAGAAACCTTTGGCATGTCACATTTCCAGGGATATAATCAAGGAGCTTCCTGAATGCTGACTTTTCAGCAGGTCACCAGCTCTTTGTTATCTGTTCACGATGTTCATGTAGCACTTAGACCATGCAGCTTTATTTAGTATAGAGTTTGATTCTGATGATGGTGCAAAAAATGTTTTGCCTTCTATAGGAAGATCAGATAGATCACAAACCAGCCAACAATGTGAGAAAGCCAAACAATGCTTTTGTTGTTGATCTACGTGAAATTGGTGCTTGTGGAGATGGAACTGTAGGCAGAGAATCCTTGAACATAGAACTTGATTTCCTTGCTTTATTGACTTAGATCAATAATAGGTTTGCACAGTATAGTTACGAATTGATAGTCCTAGACTTCTGTGGGTCATGAATTATGTTCCCTGGCTGCAGTTGGCTTGCGTTCATTTGTCATAGGTAATTTTGTTTCTTTTGCTCAGTATTTTCTTTGGCTCAATTTCTTTTCTAAGTTTGTTTAGAACCTTTGGATTGCCTTGTACAAATCAGCTAGTTAGGCAGGTGTAAACCAAGAAATAATCAAGCTTTAGCACTTAGGTTAGTCTTTGCCTGCCAATTTAGTTTTTAAAATTGCAGTTTCATATTTGAAAACTCCAATTTGGACCTGAAGGTTGCACGTGCCGTTGTGCCCTCATGGTTCCTAGACGGTCCAATAATTTTCTCACTACCTTTTTTGTAGTGTTATCATTTTCTTCAGTTCTGCAATGCAATATTTTGCTCTATGTGATTTTCTTTTGCGATATCATATTTAGTTTCTCTAGTTGTGGCAAATAATTTTAATTTTTCATGGGCACCTCACAACTCGTTTCACGACATAACGTAGTACTGCATTGATTTTCCAAATTGAGTCTTAAGCTCTTCTTATTATGCAGTGCTTCAAACTAGAAATCAACTTTTTGTCCTGCGTTGCATTGTTGGATATGCTTTTGTTCAGTAATGCATTAATCTGGCAATGTGCACTGATAAAGAAGGTGCTAAGGCGAAGCAAATGTGCCTGTTTATCTTTCTTTTTTTTTCTTTGAAGAGTAATATGCATTCTAGAGGAATTTGGTTGTACAAATTACTTACACATATGTTGTCTCTTCTTGGACTTCAGATTGGATTAGCAATACCATGCCATTAGGTGAATAATACTTGGTTTTCTCTTGGCTTGTTCGTTCTTTGGGCATCATCAAAATGTCAGGACCATTGAATGTACGTTATCACCCTTACTGAATTCATATGTCTATGTGTTTCCTCCCTTTTCTGTTCAGTAACCATCACATGCCGGTTTCTTAGATCACTTGTCTGTTACCAGTGGCTCCTATAACCTCCCCTTATCTGGACATATAATTTGGCAAGTCATTTGCTCTGTGTTTAGTTCATCTATGTGATTATGTCAAAGGGGACATTAAATCATTGCTGAATAAGGTCATTTGCTCGTTTGAGTAGTGTAACAGCACGTTGTACTAGCTATTTTTTTTTAAAACGTTCTTATTGTTTGTACCCTCGTGACAGTTTGATTCACCTTTACTTTGTTTTATGTTTTTACAAAACTACAAATGCATCTTAAAATGTCCCAGTTATCTGCTCTGACATGTTTAGAACTCATTTTCATCACTTTTTGCAGTCAAACATTAGTGGGGCCTCCTCAAATCTTCGAGATTCAACAGGAAAGTCATTTACATCATCTTTTTCTGGTCAATCTGGATCGCTTCCAGGTTTCCATCACTCAGGTTAGTGAAAATTACAGTATTTTATTTTGTTAGTCCATTGACGCATGTTGCAGTGTCATGCTTTTATTGTTAACTCTTTTGAATTTGCTTGCTAGGTGCACACAACATTCATGGAAATCTCAATCTTTCAAATATGTCTGGATCACTAGCACCAAGAAATGCTTCAATGACTGGTCTTCTGTCACCAGGTGTTCAACAACCTGGTGGTAATATTTCCAGTGGCCGGTTCCCCTCAAACAACCTTCAAGCTTCCGTGTCTCAGGTCTTTTTCCTGACTTCCACAGTCTGTTCTTGTTCACGCAGAGTGAGAGCTCTGTTACTTAGGTTCTCATTTTCGTTTTGCCCCTTTTGTAGATTCCTCATGGGCATTCTGGGATCAGCAACAGAGGAGGTATGAATGTTGCGGGAAGTCCTGTATTTAGTGGTAGCATGAATGCTATTGGTGGTTCAATACAAGGTTTATCTTCAAACTTGGCTAATGTGGGTAACCGCAATTCTGCTCCTGGGTTGGCAGCTTCTCCAGTTTTGGGGAATTTAGGGCCACGAATAACAAATTCGGGGAATATTGTGGGTGGGAGCAGTATTGGGAGAAGTATAAGCTCTGCAGGTCTGTCTATGCCTGGTATTGTGTCTCGCTTGAATTTGAGTGGCAACTCTGGAAATGAGGCTATTAATATTCAAGGATCCAACCGAATGAGTAGTATGCTTCAACAAGGTT
Organism: Phragmites australis; assembly: GCF_958298935.1. Lineage (NCBI taxonomy): Eukaryota > Viridiplantae > Streptophyta > Magnoliopsida > Poales > Poaceae > Phragmites > Phragmites australis. The sequence continues at coordinate 28,611,649 of NC_084931.1, forward strand.
TGTGGTGGACATGTTTATCTTTTTTCTATTCCTTTGCGGCACATGGTAGCTTGGTTAAACTTTCCATGCCTCTTTGGTGGATCTGTGTATGTCTATTCTCATTTTATTATTCTTGCTGGCTGGAAAATGAGGTGATTTGGTACTAATGATAATTGTATGGTAAGAATTTGAAAGGCACACTTCAGTTATATGAAAATGGAAAGATGAGTAAGAGGGTTGAGGAAGGGGAACCGGTGTGCCAACCAAGTTCATTATATTTATAAAGTAGTATGGCTATATGCCTATACGTTGAATCCATTGATGTTACTAGCTGTTATTGCTTCTTTGCTTGCGGGTCATCCAGTTTGTTTACTGTAACGTGTATGTTGACCAACGAAAGCAATTAAAATAATGTGTATAATACTGGGTTTATGAAGAGTTTGAAACCCTTTTTTGTAAAAGGTGTGAATTTTGAGCTTTAATTTAATAGTTTATAGTTCACTTTGTTTATTTGTTCCTCTACCAGCATCACCACAGTTTATGAACATGCTTGGAAACTCTTACCCAACACCTGGAGGATCACTATCTCATAACCAAGTGCAGGCAGGAAACAGTTCTTTAGGTTCTTCCGGAATGCTACATGATGGAAGCTCCTGTGACACTTCTCCATTTGATATAAGTGATTTTCCTGAATTAACAGGGCGCCCTAATTCTGCCGGCGGTGGTCAAGGGCAATATGGTAATGCGACACTGCTAACAGATCTTCAGATAATATTAGATTAACTAACTTCCTACGTCTTCAATTTGAAGGGTCACTGCGAAAGCATGGAGTAAGTGTTAATTCCATTGTGCAACAAAATCAGGAATTCAGCATTCAGAATGAAGATTTTCCAGCTTTACCAGGATATAAAGGTGCGTGTTCACCAATCACCATTGCTAGTCTCATTATGCACATAGAGAACTCTTACCCTTGTTATGTTGTTGATATTATATGAATGACCACCTGTTTGTTGTTAGCATTTCAGTTTGTTACCTTTTGCACTTGCATTTCATCTGTTATTATTTATATTGGTATCTGGACAGTTTCATTAACAACATAGACTAAATAATTCAGCAATACATGATAATATGCTTGTTAATTCCTTGGCTGTTTCCTTCTCATTGAAATCACATTTCCTAGGCTCAACTCTAGTTATTGTTGCGCCACCCCAAGTTATAATCTAAAAAATAATAGAGTTACAATCCGCAAGACATGGAGTTACAACTAGACGCAAATAAATTTTTTTTTGAGTTGCAATTGTATTATGGATGAACGTAACTCCTAATGAATTCCTTGCATAATGATGTACAACATAAGGAACACGATTGCAGTTGGGTCTGTCAAAGTCATTTTCCTTTCTGCTGATTATGTTGCCGGTGATACCCTTTTTTCCCTTTCGGGATATTGCCTTATTATATGTTTCTTTGGAATATAAGGTAGTTCCTCAGATTATGCTATGGATATGCATCACAAGGACCACCTTCATGAGAATGTAAATATTATGCAAGCACAGCATTATCCTGTGAGTTCATGTTTTTACCATTTCATTCCTGAACAGTTATATCTGCTTATTGTTAACTTTCCACACATTGGTTCTACAGATGTCTAGATCATCTGGCTTCAACTTGGGAGGCAGCTATCTGCCCCGTCAACAACATCCGCAGAGTGCTAATTCAGTAAGTAATACTGCGTTTTTCTTTTGCATTGTCTCAAGATTGAACACACCACTGTTAGGAAACAACTCGATTTGTGATTTTCCTTTTAACTGAAACAGTAGGGAAGAGTCCTACTGAAATTTTGATACTTGGTGTCTGCTAAGCTTCCAAATGTGGATTGTTTAACCATAATAATTGTTTACTAGGTTCAAAATACCAGGCTGGAAAATATTGGCCTAAGGCCAGCCAATTCTCCGAGTCCATCTAATTCGGGAGTTTATGAGCAACTTCGCCAGCAGTACCATCAACCACAGACTCAAAATTCACTTAGGTTGCAGGCTTCTTCAGGCCCACAACAATACAAGGATCAGAGTCTAAAATCTGTTCAGGGAACACAAACTGTGCCGGATCCATATAGTTTACTTGGATTGTTGAGTTTAATAAGACTGAAAGAACCTGGACCAACATCTCTTGCATTAGGGATTGATTTGACAACATTAGGGTTGAATTTGAACTCCCAAGATAATCTTTACAAGACGTTTGGCTCTCCATGGTCAAATGAGCCGGCTAAAGGAGAACCTGATTACCAGATTCCGGCTTGTTTCTCTGCTAGGCCACCTCCAGCATTGCAAGTAAGTTTCTCGACATTTTGGTTACCGTTAGCCTCTTCCTTCCTGATATTACAGTTTTTCTTTTCTTCATTTGCAGCCATTACATTTTCAGAAGTTTCACCCCTTGACACTATTCTACATCTTCTACAGGTACTTTTTTGTTCGGTTGACTGTGCATTTGATGTTACTAGACTGTGCATTATTTGACTTTCCTCTTTGTGCAGTATGCCTAAGGATGTCGCTCAGTTGTATGCTGCTAACGAACTGTAAGCATTGACCAGCACAGTTTGTACTTTGTAGTATCACTCATTATATTGTCACCATACAAGTTCATAACTTGAGTGAATTGCACAAAAATACAAGTGTTGTGCCATTTGTAACACAAAACTACAAATATTATGTCTAGTAACACAAAACTACAAGTATTGTGCATTAATTTCACATAAAATCTGATTTTAATTGAATTCATCCAAAAAGTGGTTTATATTTCTCCAAAAATCATAGAACTTTTTGTACGTGTTCTATAATTTATGCCCAATCCATTTTAATTGGATTTATTCAAAAACTGTGTGAAATTTAAACTAAAATTCTCCAAAAAGCTACTTTTATAACTCCTAACAATTGTTAGGGTCTCAAATAAAATCCTAAAAATCTAGAAAAAATCATTAATATTCTTCTTATCTGATGGACTAATTTTTAAAATTATTTTTCAGTCCTAAGTTATATGGTGAAAAAGTGAGTTACTTTGTAAGTATATAAGTGGAGCATTACAAAGGAACTTACTTTTTCACCATATAACATAGGGTTATAAATAATTTAGAAATTAGTCCATCATATAAGAAGAATATTAGTGAACTTTCTCATATTTTTTGGATTTTATTTGAGACATTAACAATTGTTAGGAGTTATAAAAGTAGCCTTTTTGGCGAATTTTAGTTTAAATTCTACATAGGCTTTTTCGGTGAATTTAATTAAAATGGGTTGCACATGGATTATGTAACACGTAAAAAAATTCTAGAATTTTTGGAGAAACATAAGACTATTTTTTGGGTGAATCTAATTAAAATCGGGTTTTGTGTGAAATTAGTGCACAATACTTGTAGTTTTGTGTTACAAATGGCACATTACTTGTATTTTTGTGCAATTCACTCTTATAGATTGCACCATTTCGTTATGTGTTAAGAAAATTGCTGCTCCATTTTTTCAGATACAATAAAGGGTGGTTTTACCACAAAGAGTACCGAGTCTGGCTTACAAGAGTTCCCAATGTGGCGCCTCTTGTCAAAAATCCACTTCATGAACGAGGGGCCTACATTTGTTTTGATCCAAACATCTGGGACACGATTCATAAGGTTCTTTATCTAAATAAATCTCACTAGACTTTCTAGCCTTATCTATTAGCAGAGAAAAGTTTGTCTGAGCATTTTTTTTTTGCTTGCAGGACAACTTTGTTCTCCATTATGAAGCAGTAGAGAAGAGACCTGTCCTTCCTTCTGCCGCGCAAAATGTTAGAAGAGAAATATAAGGTAGGGTTTCAAGTCCCACTAATCTTGGATACCCGTGCTAAATGGTGCGTTTCAATTCTGTTTCAAATAAAGGGTTATAATTCCATACGTACACCGTGATTCCCTGACGCATTAATTTGCACTAGGTTCTCCTTCATTTGAAGTTTCTTGGGTTAGATCTGTAGCTGTTATTATAGATGGAATGGTTTCATACAAAATGATTCTGTAAGCACTTCAGGCCCCTGGAAACTGATAACTTTGTCCACATTATTTTGGTCACGCTAAACTTCCTTTTCCTCTCTGAGCAGGACATACAATCTGTTCTGGAAAATGGAGCTCCTTTGTTGGTCGGCAGGCCTGTTGGCAGTTGTAGACATGCAGCTGAGATCAGTGCGCTGCATAATTCGTTGGCTGTAATCAGTAGGGCTGTTGTAATTATGGTTTCTCCGTGATGACTGTAAATGTTTTGATCTTTTGACTTGCATGAAACTTAAGAATTTTGATTTGGAATCTGCCCGTCGTGGTTCTTTTGATGGTCGAAGTGTTAGACAAGTAAAATTCTGATCCTGTTGCGATTCAAGCAGCTTGCGAGCACCTGGGCCGCATTTCGTCGTTACTTGCTGGGAGGGAACGGTGGTTCACGCGGCGGTGGGGTCAAGGAGGCGCTCGCCGCTCGTCTGCTAGTATTCTAGGGGTGGGCGCGTCAAGACCGACTGGGCCAAGCGCGAGTACGGCCTCGCCGGTGCCCACCGCGACAACGGCGAGCAGCAAGCGTACAACGTCGGCAGACTGGACGCCACGGTCATTGTTTGATTTCATTACGGCAGTTGCGACGGCATTAAAGAAGACGAGGTGTAGGCGTCGGAGTTGAAGAGGGCGGCAAGGTCGATTTTTTTTTTTTTTTTTTTTTTTTTTTTTTGAAACGAGGTTGATTTTTCTGGCGACGGGCGGGGTCGAGCTCGCGGCCGTGGCAGCGATGTCGATTTCGCCGGCGGCGAGCAGCCGAAAGGCCACTGGCAAGGTCGAGTTCACCGGCGGGGGCAGGCTTGAGTTCACCGGCAACGGATCGTGTTCGTCGCAGCCATGAAGAGGAGCGATCTTTTTTTTTTCTTCTGTTTAGAGAGGACGAGCCGTTTCCAGTCTATTCCGACCTCTTGCGCTCGGTATTGAACGACTTGCAGTTTAGTTGTGCCGAAATCCAGCAGAAATTGAGCTTAAATTCCATTTCTGATTCTTAATGCGACCAAACACTAGCATTCACTCGCCCAATTCCAATTCAGAGATCCTTGGCCCAATTCCAATTCAGAGAACCAAACGGGTCCGAATCAAGTATTCCTGACAGAATCCTCTCAAAAAAAGTATTCCTGACAGAAACTACAGCCTCGACATTCACGCACACAGATCGGGGGTCGCCCTCTGATTCAGAATCTGCGCATCATACGCAGCGATGGCATCCAACACCCTGAAGTGGCTGATCACCTCCGCCCCGGACGCAGCATGCTCTTTCGCCTCCTCCACTTCCTTGTGAAGATCAAGCAACGAACTCGAGCTGAATTCTCTTGGAGCGCCGCCGTCGTAGATGAAGTACAGCTTCTCCGAAGAATCGTCCAAATTTTCGCGTAGCAAATGCGCGTCGCTTCCCTCCAATATCTTCCCTCCGGCGGCTGCTACGAGATCTTGCAGGTGCTCTCTGTCATCAGGGTTCATGTGGGCGCTGAGGCAGAAATGCAATCCCGAAAACAATTTCGGTGCCTGCAAGTATCGATTTAGAGTCATGCGGCTGCGATGGAACCAAAATTTATCGAGAGAATGAGGCGCAAATGTAAATGCAAAAACATATGGATGTAGATAAACAATAGTAGAAAAGACTGGATATAGAGAATTCGTGACATATTTGAGTGAACATAGTACAACCATTTTGCAACACAAACTGTAAGGATTCACTGGTGCAATAAGCTGAACAAAAAAGTATCTAAATTTATACAGATATGCATTTTTCTAGTCTTTTGGTACTGAACAGTCATCCATTTTATGTGTACTATTGTATGAACAATCAGCAATCAATGCATTTTTATACTTGTTTTTCGTAAGAAGAAAATACCAACATCTCTAAACCAATATCCTCTACTTATGTCAAAAGAAAAACAGTGACCAATTTTTGCTATACATAGCACTATGTTGAATGACTGACAGAAACGGACATGTGTACATAACATACCCCTTCAGCTGCTCGAGTTCTTCCTTTCTTTGGTACATCGAATGATCTGCGTGAATCATCACTGAATGTTGCCTCATAAGAAACTTCTATACCTGGGCGCAGTTCCAAGCAATCCACAATCCCTAAAAGAGCAAGGTCAAATGCATTAGCACTGGAATAAAATTACTTTGTTGATTTGTGATATCCTGAATGGACCCCATGGTACATGTAAATGTGAAGAGATCAGATTCAGCAGCTTGTTCAGATAAGTCAAAAGTAAAATTGGCTTGCGTACAGTAAAAACATCTTTAAAACATAACAAATTTTTTTAAAGATGGCTCAATACTAACATTCGACTTGGACAACCCACTTCCCAAATAATATTCCCATGAGGACTTCATACGATCTACTCCACGTACTACCAGCATTTTTGCCCACAATAACATGAGTCACATTTTTGGCCCACTCTTTGGTCACCATGGCATTGGTCCAACTAGCAAATTTCTGCAAGGAATCCTGATCAACAAAAGTAAAGCAAATTGATCAAAAAACTGGAAGAGGACAGGACTCAATTAGAAATGTAGCAAATCATTTCTCGTGCAAAAGAGTTGCCCATAAAGTTGGATTTCGATGGAATATTGGAAACATGTTATCCATCAAAGATAAGCCAAACAAAGTCGCTTTTTTGTTTGGTCACTTTGCTCTATGCTACCTTCTCTGATGCACTTAAAGATGAACCAAGCAAAATCCAGTGATTAGAAGGGCAGCTTGATGTGTCAAGCTCATCTGCTTTTATCTCTTCATTTTGGCAAGCATTGGACATTCCTTCTTCGTCTGGATGACCTCTGGAATGATGGGATAAAGCAGAGAATCATAGTGAATAACTGATCAATGACCAGGAACTTTTACATTATCTCCCAAAAAGGGTTAAGACTTAAGATAGATCACCATACACTTGAGGCAAGGAGGAAGTACTTGCGGTGTTAAACTGATTTGTTTGTTGATCATCCCTTTCATGATTTTTATAAATTCCTTCGCGGTCCGAATGTTGGCTGGAATCACGAAATATGACACATAATTAGATAAATCAAATATCAATGATTATTTAAGTAACCAAAATGCTTATATATAAGGGTGAAGAAACATGACATACCCCAGTGGCAAGGAAGAAGAACTTGAGGTGTTAAGGTGATCTATTTGTTGGCCTTCCCTTGAGATTCCTTCTTTGTGCAAACATTGGCTTAAAAAGATAATACAACACAGATTATTTATCAATCAGGTGAAGTCCAATATCTACATATCGCACAAGCAAGAAAAGTGAAGATCACATACCTCTGAGGCAACGAAGAAGAATTTGAGGTGTTAAGCTCATCTGTTTGTTGATTTTCCCTTTGATGATCATCAAAATTTCCTTCCTTGTCTGAATATTGGCTGGAATTACAAAATACCGTAAACAATTATAGAAATGAAATACGGATGGTCAATAAAACGACCAGGAGCCTTTACATTATCTCCGAAAGAAAGGTGAAATATCATATACCCCAAAGGCACGAAAGAACTCGTGCTGTTAAGCTGATCAATTTGTTGACCTTCTGCTTGGAAATTGGTGTAAAATTCTTCTTTTTGTGAACATTGGCTAGAAAAAATACAATACACAGATTATTTATTAAACTAATGAACTGGAACCTCCACATATCTCCAAATGGCAAGGAACGATCACATACCTTTTAGACAAGGAAGAAGAATTGTCATTTTCCTTCGTTTGTGAGCCAAGCTCATCACATGGTAGCATCTTTGACACGTGTTCAGGGCACAACACAGAACTATTATCCTACACCGTAAAAATCAAGCATGTTAGAATATCACATATGTGGTAAAAATCACAAACTAGTGGATCAAAGGAAGGTACGCAGGAGAGCTTACAACATCCCATCGGCAATCAAATATCTGAACTGCACATGGAACATGAAAGCTCTTATCGCAACACTTGTAATAACAACCAAGGGCTGCTCCCAGGAGTCCACATCTGCTGCATCTCAATTTTGAAGCACGACTGATTTCCATCTCCAAGTTCATAACAATATCATCCTTAAACCATACTCTAGGAGCCCTTCACAAATGTTCAGTAGGAACAGAAAATGAAAGGTCATATCAACGTCGAAATGCAGTCGTTTTGTGAGATGAACATTGAACTGAACAGATAAAAATAAGCAACACTGTTGCATCTTAAATCTGCACTGAAAATGGCATGTGAATCTGATTTATTTAAATTAAATATAATATGTTAAACTCCTACCACTCCAGACAATTCTTATGGACATAGACGCCATTTGATGAGTTGCCCTCGTCCATGGACACAATTCTTCCCTTTAGATAACGTACCATTGGACCATGAAACTGAAATAGGAGAGAAGCATTGCCAATAAGATGCCTTCAACAGATCAGCTCTTTAGTAATAGATGTAAATGAATCACATTGTATTACCTGACTTGTTCTAAAGGAATGACAAAAAACACATTCATCTTCAAAAAGGTTGATTGGAGTAGGCAATCTCTTCAACTCAGAAGCACCTTCAATGTCTTCAGACATGACACGTTTTCTAGACACATTGCTTTCTCTATAGGAATGCTGATGAGTTCTGGTGCTGCTTAGCTTAGCACCAGATGATGAGACATTTGATTCATCTACCACCATGTTCTTATTTGGAGCCTTTGATGGCGACACCTTTTTACTCCATGATAAATGATATTTATAGAAAGTTGAGTATACATCTGATTGCATCTAATTTGCAAACCAATATAAAGAAAGAACCTGTGTTACCCCAGTAAGGCTAGGTTTACTTGGAGAGTTGATTTGTTTGGTCGATTTATCGCTCTGCATTTGACCTCGCTGAAGGACTTCAATGATGCCACCATCCATTCCTCCGAATGTTTTGACCATTATGCTCACTCATATGAGTGGCAGACTTGATACCTAGAAGTATTAGAGCGGTCACGAACATCAAGCTCAAGCAATTCGTAAAGAATGATGACTAACATCAAACCCGTGGCATGCTTGTTGGAATCAGATGTCAATGACGTCAGAAAGAAAGAAAACATTTCGGCAGATCATTGGCATCGTCATTGCTCTATTGGACAACAAGAGAATAGTACTAAATCTAGCCAACTGGTCATCAAGGTCGGTCAATAAAAAAGGGTTTGTGACCAAATTGTTCCCCCAAATTTGGCAAAAAAGGGCGCTTTGGTCCCCGAGGTTCTAAACGATGAGACCTTGTTCACAAATTCGGTGGCTGTGACCTAGACGCCTCCAATCCCAACTCCCAACTTTATGTCTTGATCAGGAATCCCTACATCAATCGCACCACACATTTGCCCAAATATATGGATGCTCCACGGCGAGGCGCACGGAGAAGCAACTAGCCGCCTCGGAACCAAGGCAGCACGCACGCAGGAGCGAGAAGCGGGGGAGACGAAGAGACGAGGAGGAAAAACGAAGAGACTGCTGCCACTCGGCGCAGGCACGCGTGAGGTGAGATCATCAGGCTGCACCCTCCGCGCAAAGAGAGAGAGAGAGAGAGAGAGAGAGAGAGAGAGAGAGAGAGAGAGAGAGAGAGAGAGAGAGAGAGAGAGACCTGGACGGCTGGACGGTCGTGGATTCGCAGTTCAGGCAGCGGCGGCGAACGGTTGTGCGTCCGTTGCCCCTCGCGGCCGGCCGCAGTTCAAACCTTGCCGGCTTCGGTTGGTTCGTCGTCCCGCAGTGAAGTGCTACTAATAGACGTGAAGTCATGTCGAGGCGTCGGCAATAAATGGCACAGGACAGCGAGGAGGCGAGCCGCGACTAGACAGCGGCGCACGCGCGGCGGGCGGGGCACTGGACTCGAGAGACGAGGGAGAGACCGACCACCACCAGCAGCGGCGGCGGCAGAATCTTTTGCGTGCCGGTGACCAGCGGGCACGTAGTCGCACTCGCACTCGCACCACCCTGTGTGCTGCGTGCGTGCTTCCCTTGATCCCTTCGGTGCACCTGCTCGAGCCAGCCGTGCGTCGTCGTACACACTTCCGCGGTTTACGAGGAAGGGAGGGAGGGAAGCGAAAAGACGCTGGAGTCGAAAGTGGCCAGCGATTTCACACCAACCGGAGCCAGTTTCTCGACAGTAGAAATCAATGAACAGTAGAGACCGTTAAGAGCAGAGAATGAAATTTAGTTAATTTTTTTTATCACACTCATGTTAATTTATACATAATAAAGGATAAATTCATATCTTTTGGAGGAGACATATATCTCTCTTTAGAGAGGTATCTCTCCTTAATATACGTCTAATTGATCGTTAGTATTTATGTCATAACACTCCTCTTTAGTTAATTTGGTCATCTATATATAACACAATAAAATCTCTTTCAAAAATCCTGTGAAAAAATATGAGAAAAAATAATCATAATATACCATCGAAAACTTCTTAAAAACTTAATGAAAAAAATATGAGAAATAATATGGTATATCTGTTTGTATTGATATTATCTTATTAAAAATCTTATATGAGAAATTATGATTAAAAAACTCATAAATGGAAAGAGTGTAATATTTATGATCTAAGAATCATAATAGGTTATGTATTAGGAATTTGCTCCCCTGAACTTTGCATATTTTAAAGCGGTCTCATACCAATTTCATGAATGAAATAAATATATTGGTATAGACTTTGTGAATAAATCTTTAAGATTATCACATAATATTATTTGCAAAGTATCTATCCTCTCTCTCTCTATATATATGTGTGTGTAACTTGTATGCATTCGAGCAATACAAGCAACATTATCTTTATAGATAATGTAGATGATTTTGATGAACTAATACCACATGATTATTATGTGTGGTTAAACATTCCGTGAAACTATACTTATTTATGTGATCCTTTATATAATTATTTCAGAATGATTAGTTTAAGTAGTGACAAGAGTCTAATTTCAATGACTTATATTAGAAGGCTTGTCAGACCTTTCCAAATCACACTCGGCTTAATCGATAGTGCCAATTATCTATAAAGATAAGAGCTAGCACATACCCATCATTTGACGTGTCGTGTGCTAACACTTATCTAAAAACATTCATTTCAGCTACTATTCGATTAAGACGAGAGTAATTCCGGCAGTCCCGATATATACTCAACAAAGCTTAAGATCCCAGCATATATCGTTTATAACATAGTTTTATCACAAGATATAAATAGAGTGCAAATATTTACTTTTAATACATACCTTGTTCACAAGTCCAATTTATACTTAGTATCAGAGTGTTCATACGCAGCGAAAAATATTAATAAAACAAAAGGCTAGTGGTATCATTGCCCATAAGGCACCATCGGGATTAGCTCAGACATTCCTCATCTATTTCTGCTCATCACTGGCATCAGTAGGATAAAAATATCCAAACAATAGTTTGTTATTACTTGCAACAACTTAAGAGCAACACCCTGAGTACGAAAGTACTTGCAAGACTTACACAATTGTGGTATATACTATCTCAACTCTAAGAATAATGGTAGATGATTTTGATGAACTAATACCACATGATTATTATGTGTGGTTAATCATTTCGTGAAACTATACACATTCATGTGATGCTTCATATAATTATTTCAGAATGATTAGTTTAAGTAGTGACGAGAGTCTAATTTCGATGACTTATATTAGAAGGCTTTTCAGACCCGTCTAAATCACACTCGGCTTAATCGACAGTGCTGGCTGTCTATAAAGATAAGAGCTAGCACACACCCGTCATTTGATGTGTCGAGTGCTAACACTTATCTAAAAACATCTATCGCGGCTACTAATTGACGAGAGCAATTCCGGTAGTCCCGATATATGCCCAACAAACCTTAAGATCTCAGTATATACCGTTTATAACATAGTTTCATCACAAGATATAAATAGAGTGCAAAAGTTTAACTTTTATTACATAACTTGTTCACAAGTCCAGTTTCTACTTAGTATCAGAGTGTTCATACGCAGCAAAAAATATTAATAAAACAAAAGGCCAGTGGTGCCATTGCCCATAAGGCACCACTGGGATTAGCTCAGGCATTCCTCATCTACTTCTGCTCATCGTTGGCATCAGCAGGATAAAAATATCCAAACAACAGTTCGTCATTACGTGCAACAACTTAAGAGCAACACCCTGAGTACGAAAGTACTTGCAAGACTTACACAATTGGGGTATATACTATCTCAACTCCAAGAATAATACATTTAGTTGGATAGCAAGGAATAGCCACAAGGTTAAGTTGATTTAGCGAAAACACTTTAATTAACATAATAACATGAACACCTAGCATTAACCATTAATGATAAAAAAAACTCCAAAAAATGTAAACTTGCTCAACTTACTTAAGCATCAGCAGATGCTTTTCCTAAAAGCCCCCATACTTTCCCTTTTTTTTCCAAACTAATCGAAATTCTACGATTGATGTCCAATGAAACTTAAGCATGCTCATGACCGAGATGTGGTTATTCGAATTATTCTTACACCCTGCAGTGGGTACATCTTTACCCACACGACTCGGGTATATCCTTTTGGACCTAAGATAACCTTTCTCATACATGAAACTACCCACTTACATATGCTCCTATAGCGGATATTCTGATGCAGATAGAGCAAAACTGCCAAGCTCAAACTGTTCTCCTCAAGGCCCTCGTGCGCAACACGGCCCTCAAGGAGGAGGTGGGGCCAGGCGCTACGATGACTTCGCCGATTTCCTTCGAACTCAGTTGTCCACCTTCACGCGAGCTGAGGATCCTCTAGATGCCAACCACTGGCTTCGGATTATCAAGCAGAAGCTCGCTCTCCTTAGGTGCAAGGACCACGAGAAGGCTCTCTTCACCGCCCATCAGCTTCAGGGTGCGGCGGGCGCATGATGTTTCAACTTTCTGCCCATGCACCCCGCCAATCACTGGGTGTCTTGGTTGAAGTTCCACCAGACATTCTATGACTTTCATATTCCTAAGGACCTTATGGAGATCAAAAGTTGAGAGTTTATGGACCTCAAGCAAGGAGATAGATCGATGATGGAATATGTGCAGGTGTTCAATCACCTTGCACAGTATGCTCAAGATGAGATCAACATCTATGAGCGGAAGCAATACCACTTTGTGAATGGTCTCAACTCAAAGATGCAAGACCAGCTATCGGCTCATGAGTTCGTTGACTTCAACAAGTTAGTGGGCACCTCTCTCACGGTCGAGTTCAAGTTGAATACCACCAGGAGGAGAAGAAGTGCAAGAGGGTCTTGTCGCCTTCTGTGGGCAGGAGCTCTCAATGCACATGGATGGAGAGTCAACATCCTCCATCCCACATGTCGGCCTCGACTGCTCCACGGCTATACAATAGCTAAGAGGATACACGAGGGGACGACGATGCTTACCGAGCTCAAGGTTGGTGAGAAGTTGGCTGGCAGCCAGCGATGCGATGGAGCGGTGGCGGCGAAGGCAGCTCGGCTACCGACACCGGTGGGCTCCCATCGGGCTTCTGGCCAGAGAGCGGCATAGGGACGACGGCGTCCTCCTCGAGCTCCTGGGTAGCATGTGGACGACAGATCGATGACGGTGAGCTACGGTGTCGTGCAATGGCGACGGTAAATTAGGGAAAATGGGAAGGAGAGGGACTGGGTTGCACTATTTATAGAGGGGAAGGGGTGCAGTGAGGCAGTGGGCACATGATGTCGGGCGAACATTGGCGGGTAACGCTGCGGTGAGGTGTCGGGTGGCACCCACCATTTTCCCCGTGGCACGGGCACTCTGCGCTGTCCACGCGCGAGCGTGGGCGCGAAAGTCGCGCTGTGTAGTGGTATGGGTGGCGCAAGCATGGGTAGAGAGAGAGAGAGTGAGAACGCGGAGGGTGTCACGGCGATATTTCTTAGAGAAGGTGGCAGGGAAAATACAACACTATGTCATGCTAGAGGAGGAAGGTAGATGACGGAGGCGCGGGCGCGGATGGCCGACACGTGGGTAGCTGAGCTCGCGTGCTCGTACGCGAGCTAGCAGGCCAGCGCGCGGTGAGGCTAGGCCAGCAGCACGCGCGAGTGGGCCAGGCACGGAGGAAGGAAAGTGGAAAAGGAGTCGGGTTGGCTGGGCCGCGCAAGGGAGAAAAGAGGGGGAGGAAGGCCGGGCCGACTGGGCTGAGAAAGAGAGAAGGGAGGGGGAGATTGAGTTAGGAGAAAAATGGTTGAAAAGGAAAAAGGAAAAAAAGAGGTAGGGTTTTGGAATAAATTCAAAAGAGTGTTTTTGAATTTGAATTCAAGTTTGGTCTTGTCATAAATTCAAATGGGGACATTTGAATTTGGATTTGGAAGTAACACTCTAGGATTTGGAAGATGATTTGAATCAAATTGGATTTGAGCTAAATAGAATCTAAGAGTACATTTGAAATTGAGAGACATTCAATTTCAAATCTTCACAGAAAGAACCATAAAACCATAAAGCAACACATATGAACCAATTTAATGCAGGGATTATTTTAGAAATAAACTTGGTACAATGTGGAATACTTAGTCCATTTAACATATATGAATGTATACATACTGGTATATATATTCATATACATACCTATATTTTCTTGACTTTAGTTAGCTTAATTAATCATAAAAAGTTTTAATTAGGAGTAAAATTTATAGTTAATTAACATGTTAAAAACTCGGGATGTTACAAATACTAATGGGGAGAATGATTGTGACCCTGACGGAACCGACAATCAATGTATCGTGCCTAGCAATTGTCGTAATATTTTCTTGCCTCTTTTTAAGAGTATGGAAATACTTGTCTCTATTAATATAGTATTAGTGGTACAATTGTCCACTAAACATATTGCCTCCTTGATCTGATTTTTTTTTCTGTAAAATCTATATAGAGTACATCAAAGTTAACTCATACAGAATTCATATCAATTGTATCTTTTGGAGATACAAATAATGACAATAAAAAAATTACAATATTTAATAGTACTGAGATATGTTTATAACAATTCTTGGAGATTTAGGAGACTAATTGTTGTCTCCAAACTTATCTTGGAATTATATTCCACAAGCATGCTACCTTAATTGAGGAAGTCATCCAGTTTTTTTGCTAGATTTTGTTGTTGTTACGCTCTGAAGGAACATATTAAGAACAACTTGCTTCCACGGTATTTCCGGATTGAAGTGAGTTTGAAATTTATCCCCTTGAACTTATTTTCTCTTTCCAATAGATATGAAGTATAGATCAACCAGATGCTTAAGGGTATGACATTTATTAGTATGAGAATTCGTACATCCACACTTATGACAAACTTGCGAGTTGTCATTGTGGCCATTTTTCTTAAAAACACCATTACCCTTGTTAAATCCATGAAATTTTTGCTTAATATTGTGTTTCCACTTTCCTTTGAATTTCTTCCAGGTGTAGTATTGCTGTGGCATTACCCTGTTAGCTTGGAAGAAAGTGGATAAAATCTTCTTGATCATATCCACGTCTGAGATGGGTTGATCACAAAAATGCAATTGTGAGCAGAATTTGTGAACATCATAGGTATATTCTGCCACGGACTTAAAGTCCTATAAACGAATGAGTAATTATTTGTGTATCACTTTTGGCAGAAAGAAAACCTTGTTACTAATCATAGCGCTCTCTGAATGAGTAATTATTTGATGTCCAAAGAGTATGTGGATCCTCTTCCATCAGATATTGGATCTGATTGGAGGTAACGCCATGAAAATATAAGGCAACATATTTGAGTTGTCCAAATACCACTGGGGCTTCAAGTTAAGATCCAGTTATTGTTGCAAAAAGCCATCGGGACGTTAAATAGAGATTTACGTCCATAGCCCAAGTTAGATAGTTGTGACCATCTAACATGAGTTTATTAAACTTTTGTTGGAAATATGAGCTATGTACTATATGAAATGATCATGTATTCAATTAATTTACCAAGATAGTAAATTAAATAGCATGGAAATGTTGTAATGTGTGCATAATTTAAATTCAAGATGTGTCTTGAATATCGATATAGTCTTCTATAAAGAATAAGCGACTAGGTCGTTGCTAATGTTTCGGTCTCTATTCCTAAAGGAATAGGTGATTTGATAATCACTGCAAAAATATAGTCTCGTTCTATAAATCTTGGTTATACACGTTGAAGATAGTCATCATATTGATGTAATGTGATGTGGACCTCACAGTAGTGGATGAGAAACTCTCCACTGCCTTGTGTTTTACCAATATTATAGAAGATATTCATAAAAAATATTTTGCATTATTTTTGCTATTTATTTAAGAAAAAATATGAACCAAAATATGTCAAGCATGATATTAAGGTGTAAACCTATAATACACAACAGACGAAAAATCTACTGGTATTGTCTTGGACTCCACTTCTGAGGAAGTGGGTGACATATGATCACTGTCAAAGACATAGACTCTGTACATGCTAATATTAGGTAACAATGCAAAATTAAAAGTCAATATGAGGATTGAATAATTATTGGTGTAGATCTTCATGACAAACGAAAAATTCCCTGCTAAAGTATTGGTCTCCATTTTGAAAATGGATGGCACACAGTCACTGTCAAATACTTAGTCTCTATACATATAAATATTAGAAAACACGTTGAAGGTAATCACCATTTGGTGTAGACTTCATAACAGTAGGTGTCGGTGGATGAACACCGCAAGCGGGGATCCTGAGGGACCCCCTTTGAGATTCGGCCGGGGGCTGATTCTGGATCTAACTCGTATGTGGGGTTAATGCGACTGTATGAGACTTAGGCGGGACGAATAATCGTCGACTAGTATGAGTAAATACACAAGAGATTTAGACAGGTTCGGATCGCATGGAGGCGTAATACGCTACTCTTATGTGTCTGGTGTGTTATTAATGCTCTTGGAATGCCTTTCTCTGAATCTCTGTGTTACAAGGTCTTTTTGTCTCTTGTTGGCTTGTCTTCAAGGTGCTGTGAGCCACGAACTCCAGTGAAGGTCTAAGTCTCTTTTTTACTTGTTTTTCTACGAAGCTCTCCCCCCTTTTATCTACCGGGGGGAGGCCCTCCGGGGTGTGCCCAGAACGGGGGCACAAGTTCCCGTAAACCATAAATGGAAACAACCATCATGGGTCTACAGTTTGATGTTACAGGGGTTGAAAAATGCGCCCCTCGGACGGTCCCGTTGGTCTTTACGCCCCAACTTTAGCACGTGCAGGGGGCCCACCGGCCAGCCACTGAGTATCTTCTCATGCCCGTCCGATCAGAGTAGATCTGACACGGTCTGACGCAGCAGGGCGACAGGCGATACGCCTCGAGCCCATCACCGATATCTTCAAGCTGTTTTTCTCCTTGGGCCTCGCGAAGGACATGCAATGGGACTCGTTGCATTAAATATGCTCACGCCTCCCTTCCAGGCGGTGGTAGGGACTGACGTACTCAGTACGACAGACGTGGGGAGGAGTGGTTGGATGTGACCGTCCACGCTCCCCCTTAAATGCAGCATCGAGCCTCCCACCGATCGACACCTCATCGTGGAGCCCTTGCAGGGTCCACCGGTAAGGGGCTTCTCAGATCCTCGGGGAACTCTGGGTACTCGGGGACCAACTGTTCTTAGCCCCGAGCACCCCCTCCTGGATCTGGCTCTTCTCAGGTCCTCGGAGAACTCTGGGTACTCGGAGACCAACTGTTCTTGGCTCCTAGCACCCCCATCCGGACTTGGCTCTTCTCGGGTCCTTTGGGAACTCTGGGTACTCGGGGACTAACTGTTCTTGGCCCCGAGCACCCCCTCCCGGATCTGGCTTTTCTCGGGCCCTCGAGGAGATGGTCCCTGAGGGATGACGCCATGTGGCACTGCGCTGTCCTGGCCTTGGGACTCGGAAACCCCCGGTTCCCATATCACCGATAACGAGCCAAATATTATTGGAGTGATGAGGTTATATCAATTTTATGCCACTCTCTACTATAACCATGAAGAAAAACAATCAATATTTTGGATGATCGAATGAGAGAAATACAAGATCAAATATCAGTCTTTCGCTCGTTTATTTGGATTGATGTCCGAGACACAAGCAAGACTAAGATTCATAATGAGACACAACTCTCCTCTAAAGAAATGGATTTTATGTATGATAATCGAGACGAAGTGACTTTTGGCACAACAAAAGGCTTGAGGCCGTTCTACAAATGTCTAAACTCTTTGTTCCATCTCACCTTAGCTTCAAAAAGTGGTGATTCCACTAAGTTCAAGGGAACACAAAAAATTTGCTCGCTAGGATGTACAATGAGGGTGATCCTTTTAGTGTGACGGACTTTATTTGGAAAGAGATACACACTATCTCACACACCTAGCAGTAGTTGTGCCTATACGTTATATATCATGTTTATGATCGAGAAGGTCTTAAAGAAAAGAAGAGTTTCTTTAAGGAAGTGAAGCATGAGTCTTATAGGGTAAAATTGGTGGGTTCAAAATCATCTTCATCTTCATCATGCCACCTCCAAGGTCAGCTCCTAGCACAGCACAAAGGGCATCACCGAGGCTTGCATCTTTCTCACGTGACTCTCCTTCCTTTACCAAGAGTGCCCTTAAAGCTATATTCAGTTTTACACTCACAATATCGTGAAGATAAAGGAACATAAAGACAAGATCAATTTAAGGTTGAGGAAGATTGAGAAGAGGAAAAAAAAGCTATTCATACACATTTAAAGATTGAATCTACTTGCTCTTCGATTACCTTCAAAGAAGAAGTAAGCGAGTTCGAAACTTTTGAGAATCCATATGTTTGTTATAATGAGGTTCAAACTGCTACAAAAGGTGCAGAAACATCTTATGCTTAAGAGTTTGATGAGAAAAAGACTGAAGAAAAGGATTTGGATGGTACAAAGGAAGAGGCAATGAGAATAGAAATGGAGATTAGAACTATAAAAAGAGCAGCGACTATATCTATATTTTTATTTCTCTTTTCTTTTTGATGCTTGGTACCAAAGAGAAAAAAAAAATACCTTTATCTTCCCACTATTTGTTCTCTGACTGAATCCTAAGTCTTCAGGCGTTTCTGTTAGACATGTAAAACTTATTGTATTAAGCACCTATATCAAAATTACAAACAAAAACTACATATGTTTAAATATAATTAGCCATTGTTAACACTAATATAAATAACAATACTTAAACGAGCACTTTACCCTCCGCCTAAACACCCTAATATAAATAACGATACTTAAACGAGCACTTTACCCTCCGCCTAAACACCCGTACCAGCGCAATTACGAAAAAAAGATTTTTTCCATAAGCCAAAAAAAACGATTTTTTTTCCAATAAGCACCCATTATACATGCCCTAACACTTGTCAAATCCAATGCGAGAGGTCAACACAAGCATGCGAACAGCAATTTTTTTCCCGATAGAGAATTCATTCATCGCCATGGTGTTTATCACTGGCATCGGTGAAACGTAAATCAATCGTGCTAATTCAACCGCGGTTTTACAAAGCGAAGTCTTGGTGCGACAAGGTTTAGCCCGCTGACGAAGTGAATGGACGGTTGCCACGCTTAGAAACTTTCAGGCTGAAACTCAGCGCTTTCCGCCGCCGCCGCCCAGCTTCGGGCCTTTGGAACCCTTTTGTACGGTGCCCTTCGTCTGCGACTTCTGGGACTTGGCCACCTCCGCCTTCTTGGCCTTTTTCTCGTCCTTGGTCTTCTTGATGCGCTCCTTGATCTCGCTGCAAAGGCATACAAATCATGACACTTCCAAATGAGTGGAGAATTGCGTTGATATTAGGCATCAGTATGTATTGCATTTCTGTATACCATCGTCTCAATGAACAAAGCAGATTTTACACCAGACCAAACAAATGGTTACCATTGTGATGCATGTAAAGGATAGCTCTACAAAATGACAGGAAGCATACCGAAGAGCCGCTTCTCTAGCAGCATCACGGACTTCGGGCTTCTCAGCTCTCTTCTTCTGGATGACTTCCAATGAAGCACCGACAATTGACCTGGAGTATGGCTTCTTGATGGTGCGGCGCCTCTTCTTGACAGCTTCAGCATGGATATCCTACAAAAAGGAATGCCAAAAACATATAAGAAATTATAGAACCAACAGGAGCGTGGCAGAAATAACAGTTGAAAGAATACACACGGAGCCATGATTAAACCAAACTGACAATGAATCAAGGATAAAACTACAAAGGATGTAATCCCATGATTCAGAGGACAGCTGCCCAGATGAATATATATCATTATGCACATGAACACCTGGAGGTGCTCATTCGGCGAAATCAGCATTGCATCTAAATGCAGAAGTAAACATATTTAATCGCAATCCTAAATGGCAATAAACTATTTGAAGCATAGAAAAATCAGAGGTTTATTGGAATTCTGCTTCCATGTCTTAGTAGAACTTGAAAAAACATTCAACTACCAAGTTTGAGCATGTCAACTATGAGAAAAATGGAGTTCATCCAACCAAAGAGTATGAGATCATAAGAGAATTGCACAAGTACCTTTTTGTGTTGCTTAAGAAAGTACCAGTGCTCTGTACATAAACAGTACCTTTTTGTGTTGCTTCCTGTACATTGCTGTCCAGGTAAGCTTTGCAGGCTTCAGGCGGTTGTGGAAGTAGCGCTTGCATTTTGAGTTGGCAAAAAGGAACACCTGTAAAATATATACAAGTTCATGACAACCTTTTAAGCTCAAGAGACATTCCTGACAATAATAAACGTATCAACAAGTAACCTGAGAATCAGCACGGATAAACCGGATGCCTTTCCCTGGATAGATCTTCTGGCCACTGAAACGGCAAAGTTCTGTCCTGCAAAGAGAAGATCATACTTAAAATGCCGTCTAGTATTCCAGACCGGAAAACCTCATTGCAAAGATTAACAATCGTTAGTCACATTAAATGCCCAAAGCATGTAGAAAACAAAGGGCATTGGCTAACAAAATCTATGAACATTTGCAATAGCAATCACAAAAGTAGAAACTTACTTCAGCACCATCTTCTCAGCTCCAAGAAACCTTCACAAACTCCTGGATATTTTTAAATCGAAGACAAAATCATCATTCATAATATCAAGTGATAAAGTAACTCCATACTTCCAGAACCTTACAACCCATAGTAACAATGCACAAAGTAACCAAGTCATATTGCAAAGTGCAAACATACAAATATCCGGACTCAACAGGCAGCAGGAACATAACAAAATAGTTCGCTTCTGCCCTCAAGGGTTCTACCCTGGTCCATCTCGCACATCAATGAAATAGGCTACCATGCAATGACAAAGGCCATAGCACCTGAGTGCGTATACTTCATTTCATTTCACCGGGTATCTAGAATCATCCTAGAGAACTAACAATGTCTCAATCGGTTTACAAAGATTGAATCATCCTGAAGAACTTACAATGTCTCGATCAGTTTACAAACATTGAATTGGGTGACTACAAGCAGCAGAAACATGGAAGAAATTATGGTGCAAAGCAGGTTCCCTGGTCTATTTAGCACACTAAAGAATTAGGCAACTTCGCCATTTAAACAATTACAGCGCCTCAGTACCAGTGCTCTGGTTCCATTCCTGGGTAGAAAAGCCTAAAACCACTATCATGTAGCAATCAGTATGTGATGTAATAATCCTTGAGTGTTGCTGTAGCGCTCAAGTTCAGTAGGTTAGTTTTCAGTTTCGTCAGAGTTGTTCAGTCCGTCAGTTTCATCAGTCAGAGTTCAGTCCGAGTCTTAGGGGCTTGATCGTTTGATCTGGCACGAGTCTAGGTATTCCTGTTAGCTAGATACTTGGCCAATGCGCGGATGTGAAGATGGATGTGGGGGATGGCGCACATCAATGTTTGTAATACCAGGTTTGACGCGATTGTAACCGTTTTACTGCATTTTCGTTATATATACAGAACGTCCAAAAACCAGCTGCTAAGTTCAGCAGCGCCAATCCTTTGTGTTCAAGTTTTTCGTGTGTGTTCTTCTAAATCTCCAACGTGATCGTGTGTGTTAGATTACAACAATTGGCATCAGAGCCTCTAGTTGTTGATCGATTGATCCGGTGATGTAGGAACAAGGCAACAGCGAGAGAACGTCCGGCGGTTCACAGTAACCACCGCGTCCCAGAGTCCGCGACAATGGCGCCAACGGCAGTGGCATCGGCGATGGTGGCAATCTAGTGGTACGGCAGGTGGTGAAGGAGATCGGCGGCTCGACCATGTATCCGATGCTCACGCGGGCAAACTACGCCAACTGGTCCCTCATGATGAAAGTCATGATGCAAGCCCGTGGTCTGTGGGACACAGTTGAACGCAGCGTCGAGGACTTCCGGGAGGATCGTATGGCCATGGAAGTGATACTACGCACCGTGCCACCCGAGATGCTGGCAATGCTGGGCAGCAAATCCAGCGCAAAAGCCGCATGGGACGCTCTGAGCATGGTGTGTACACTCAAAGAGATCTGAACATGGTGTATACACTCAAAGAGATCTGATGATAGGAGTGTGTGTGGATGATCTCATCATCACTGGAGCAAAACCAGCTGAAATCAGTAAGTTCAAGTCTCAAATGTGCTCACTTTTTTGCATGAGTGATCTCGGATTGCTTAGCTACTACCTGGGTATAGAAGTTAAGCAGGTAAGTACTGGGATCTTCATCAACCAAGGAGCATATGCACGCAAGGTCATTGAGAAGGCTGGTCTCTCAAATTGCAACCCTTGTCATGTCCCCATGGAAGCCAGACTGAAGCTGAAGAAGGATGAAGGCAAGTTATTGTCAGACACGACAATGTACAAGAGTCTGATTGGGAGTCTTAGATACCTAGTACACACAAGGCCAGACATAGCTTTCTCAGTCGGCTACCTTACCAGATTCATGGAGGAGCCTAGAGAAACCCATTTGGCTACAGTGAAACATATTTTAAGGTATGTAGCAGGAACTGCAGATTTTGGGTATGTTTTTGCCGAAAGGAGTTCAGAAAGAGCAAAGCTGGTGGGCTTTACTGATAGTGACTTTGCTGGCATGATATCCTTTCTTGGAGGTAGTCCAATCACAAAAACAAAGAGTGGTAGCATTGTCATCTTGTGAAGCAGAATATATGGCAGCAAGTGCAGCAGTTTGTCAGGCATTGTGGCTGAGCAGATTGCTGAGTGATCTCGAAAGTGATAAGCCCGAGCAGGTGCTGTTAAAGATGGACAATCAGTCGGCAATTGCACTTTGCAAGAATCCAGTTTGTCATGATCGAAGCAAACACATCGATACTCGTTTTCACTTCATCCATGATTGTATCAAGGAAGGGAAGGTGGAAGTCGAGTACATCTGCACTGAAGGACAACTGGCAGATATCTTGACGAAATCCCTCAGGAGAATGAAGTTCCTCGAGCTTCGCAGCAAGATTGGAGTCACTGATGGTAAGCACTTCAAATATTAGGGGGTGAGCATGCACATCACAATACTAACTACTATCCACGGTCAAGATTCAGAACTCAAAATGATTTAGCTGCTGGGGGACTACTGGCAGCAGAAACAAGGAGCAAATATCTGCTGCAAAGCGGGTTCGCTGGTCCATATAGCACACTAAAAATTAGGCAACTACGCCATTGAAACAGCTATAGCGCCTCAGTACCGGTGCTCGGATCCGTTCCTGTGAAGGGAAGCCTAAGATCACTATACGCACAGCCAACTCAAATTTCAGCTCGATACCTTCCATTGTCCCTGTGTCTGAATTGCGCAAGAATGTGCAAGAAACCATCCAAAGTTCAAAAGCTAACAAGCCACCGACTTCTATTCTCTTGGTAAAATCCAGATCACAAAACGGAAAGAAGCGATTCACACAAGATCCTAACAACAAGAGCGCGCAATGAGGCGAGTACATGAAGAACTAGCTGGTCAAGGATAGGGACGAAAGGGAAGAGCGTTTCGACGACGACTACCTTCGGAGCCAAGCCGCAGGCGGCCGCGAGGCGAAGAGCGGCGGCGGCGGCGGAGAGGTGGGGGGGGGGGGGCAGTCTGTTCGCAGCGCCGCGAGGGTTTCTTATGAGCTCGTAAGTGGGCTGGGCTCGGGTAAGTTACGAAGCCGGCGAGCCGTGGACCTAGCGATCGGTGAACGGGCTTTAGGCTCGCCCAAATCGAAGAGTTATGGGCCGTCGCCCAATACTGTTGCAATACTATTTCCCATTTTCTCACTAAAAAGGTATAGCTAAGTGCTCAAGCGTTGCAACAAAAATGTAAATATTAAACATAGTAATATCAAGTACAAATTTAAGTATGGAGATGTAGATGTGTCATAAGAGCGCCGTCAAACGAATATGTCGAGAGCCATGTTGCAGTTTAATTTCATATATAATAAAAAAATATGAGGAGGTTATCTGCTAATTTTCATCCTAATTTTTTCATTTATTTTATTAGTAAATAGACCTCATACCTATAGCTAGTAACAAGGCGGAGAGACTGAAAGACGAGAGTGAATAGCAAAAGTAAGTAAATTATTCAAATTTTAGGGGATTTTATTATATAGGTGGATGTTAGGGAGAAGAGGTGCGTAAGAACCAACTCATATTTTATATAATAGAGATTTTAACTCTTTCTCATTTATCTTCTTTTTTAGATAATGGAATACAATATCCCAGCATTTAATATGAGAGTGTCCAACCACAATTATTATTACATAGTTACAGCACTCAGGCTGCTACATCACACATCGTGATGGTGAAATAACTTAAAACAATAAAATCAATATAGCTTGGATATCGAGAGTTTATTAAGCAGTAATTATTACTAAATCTTCATCTATGATTGGCGAAAAATTACATCACCGTAGTCTCTAGAGCACGGCATGCAAGTCGAATGCTCTCCTTGTCTTCTTCACACATTTGCAGTTGCACCCAAAAGTGGAGTCAGTGTGTTTCTCTGAATAGTACCTGCATATAAGTTTTAGAAGATAATTTGTCAAACACTATATCATCCCTGTTCAGCCATAAAACCCAGCATAATGCAGATGCCCCTGTTAACAATTGCCTCTTATACTTTGTTCCCCGGCTAGCAAGCCAAGCTTTAAATAAATTATCCATACTAGATGGTATAGTAATATTAAAAGCAATCTGAACTGCACACCACAGAAACTTAGCATAATGAAAATAAAAAAAAAAATTATGTTGAATTGTTTTATTGTTACTACAAAAGCAACATTTTTTACTCCCATTCCAATTTCGTCTAGCTAAGTTATCTTTGGTAAGGATAACACTTTTCTTTAGCTACCATAAAAAAGATCTTTATTTTGAAAGGAATCTTTAATTTCTAAACCACCCTATTTGCATCTACATTGTCATTGTTTACAAGAGCCATATACATAGAGCAAACTAAGAACTATCCATACTGATGTAAATTGCACTGAAATGTATCATTATGATCATTCAGTTGAACATGCACAATACGAGCTACCAGCTGGTGCCATTGTATTAGATTATTACCAACTAAAGATCTTTGAAATGAAATATTCAGTAGAACTCTGTTAAACACCGTTACAACGGATGTATTCTTCCTACCTAGATTTAGGAATTTGTTCACTAAGGGTGAAGTTGCCTAGCCACTTATCTTCTCAGAAACGAATTTGGTTTTCATAATTAAGATGGAACCTACCTAGATTTAGGAATTTGTCTTTGACATTCATTAGTCCTGACCAAAATTGCAAATCACCAGATTTTTTTCTCCACCTGAGAAATTATTTGGAATTTTAGGTACTTATTTCTAAGGAGATCCTGCCATAAACCATCATCATTGATTAACTTGAACAACCACTTACTTAATAAACATTGGTTCTGTAAATCAATGTTATGGATTTCCAATCCTCCTTAGCCTTTTGGTTGGCATAAGATATCCCATCTAGCTAACCTACTTATAGTTTTGTGAACATTATAGTTTTATGGCATATACTTCTTTTGTGACCATCACTTTGCCAAAAGAACCATGATCTATAATACTCTAATTTTTGTAGGACACCTTTAGGGACAAAAAAAGATAGCATAAACATTGCCAAGCTAGTTAAAACTGAGTTCATTAAAATCAGTCTACCCCCAACTGACATATGCTTACTCTTCCAACTGCTCAACTTTTTCTCAAACTTATTTCCAATGATCCTCCGATCCTTATTACATAGCTTCTTATGATGCATTGGAATACCTAAGTATCTAAAAGGATAGGTACCCATGTAACAATCAAACAATTGTGTTCCTCACATTCACTTGCTAGCCCATAACAAAAAAAAAGCTTGATCTTATTGAAATTTATCTTTAGATTAGATAATTATTCAAATGCACAAAACAATAACTTCATATTCTTAGCCTATTCTAAATTATGGTCCATAAAGATGATTGTACCATTCGCGTACTGTAAGATGGACATACCACCATCAACTAAATGCAATACAACCTCCAGATAATTGACCATTATTCTTAACTATGTTTATCATAATGGCTAGCATATCTACAAAATTAGAGATAAAGGATCTCCTTGTCTAAGATCTTTCGTAGTCTAAAAATTCTATCCTACCTGGTCATTCACATTTATCCCTACATATCCACTTTGAACAAATGATCTTATCCACTCACACTAGTTTGATGAGAAACCCTTCATTCTTAACATTTGTTGTAGAAAAGACCACCTAACTTTATCATATGCCTTCTCAAAATATATTTTTAGGATGATCCTATTTAATTTCTTACGGTGAAGCTCATGTATAGTCTCATGTAGTATAACTACCCCTTCTATAATATTCCTCCCAAACATAAAAGCCATTTGTGTTGGACTTATTACCTTTTGCGCTACCCTAGCAATTTTGTTTGTAGCCACTTTGGTAAAAAAATTGAAACTTACATTTAATAGGCAAATAGGCCTATAATGTTGGATTTGAGTGGCTTCCCTGCTTTTAGACAATAATATTATGGTTCTAAAATTAAGGCTATGCAGAGGTAGTAAACTCTTATGGAAGTCCTCAAACAAAGGCATCATGTCATCTTTTATCAATTCCCAGAAAGCCTGGTAGAACTCTACTGGGAAACTATCTAGACCCGATGCTTTGTTGTGTTCCATCTAAAGTATAGTGTGTCTTCAATTTTCGTAAACACCGCTATTAACATTTCATTTTCTACATCTGAAACCTAGGGAATGTCATCCCGTCGTGTCTCATCTATTGAAAAATTATTACTCTTTGGATGTTCAAACAACCCCTTGTAGTATGTTGGGATATGTTTATTTAGATCAGCATCCCCAAGTATTATTACCCCATCTTGTTCTAGCTGAAAAATTCGTTGTTTTCTATGTTTCCTATTTGCTACCAAGTGAAAATATTTGGTATTAGAGTCACCTTGAAGTAACTCTTTGACATTTATCCGTTGGTACCATTTAATTTCTTCTTCTTCTCTCAATAGATGGCCTAACCTTTCATTGAGACAATACTTTAGATTTACTTCATTATGGGACATCAATGTATTTTCTGATTTTTTTATCGAGTTCATCCAGTTTGTCCAAG
Source organism: Phragmites australis (assembly GCF_958298935.1). Classification (NCBI taxonomy): domain Eukaryota; kingdom Viridiplantae; phylum Streptophyta; class Magnoliopsida; order Poales; family Poaceae; genus Phragmites; species Phragmites australis. The sequence goes on from NC_084931.1 coordinate 28,639,151, forward strand.
AGTTTCTTCTTTTCTTTCTTATACATCTCACTCACATTTTTTGCCAAACCTCTTAGATATTGTATCAATCTCCAGATTTTTGCCTGCCATCTCTCTATAGAGGTATTACCACTCATTTCATTTGTCCATACTTCAGCTACCATATAAAAAAACCATCCCGTAGTAAACATCCTAGTTCACATTTAAACATAGATTGATTATTAGCTACTGATGCCTCTCCTGTGTTTAGTAGCAATGGAGTATGATCAGAAATTTTTGTAGTCAAAGCTTGAACAGTTGAGAGCGGAAATTCTGCTCCCATTCTGTGCTTGTTAGAATTCTATCCAGTTTTTCAACAGTCGGAACATTCAGTGAATTAGCCCATGTGTATTGCCTCCCTGACATTTACAATTCTCTTAGATCTAGTCCACTAATAATGGCATTAAACAAAAAAGACCATCTATGATCATAATTGTCATTGTTCTTTTCATGTGGACCTCTCAAAATATTGAAATCTCCTCCTATTAAAATAAGATATGATTCATTTCTACACATGTGAACTATTTCCGATAATAAAATGTGTTTAAACTCGGGTTGAGCCGTTCCATAGACTACAACCAAAGCCCATTTAAAACCATTCGACTTATTACATAGCTGAAATTTTACATAATAATCACATTCTAGAATACCTCCTATGTCATAAGTGTCTAAATCTATCCCTAACAAGATACCCCTGATATTCCTCTAGGTGATTTACTATGCTATAGAAATTCTTTTTCTCCACAAAGGCTTTCATCAAGAACGAGTTTGGTTTTCTCAGAACTACTACCAGCTTGAATTCAATTAATTTTAGGAGATAATGTTTTAGACTTAACCAGGACAATTTGTTGAACACATAAATGATCACTGCTCGTGTCCATCACCTCATCCATTAGATCACCACATAAGTGACTTAAAGCGAGATGATCCAACACCTCCTCATCTTCCATTTCCTTCTCTTCCTTTTCAAGCATATCTGATAATATATCTATTTTATCTACATTATTTAGATGTGTTGATTCTTTGTTTCTAACAGTAGAAATAGAATGCACAACATGATTAACTTCATTACCCAAAAGAGCACCAACACTATTAATATTGGAAACCATATGCTCATCGAAAAAGAATAAAATAGACAAATTTGGCTCACCTGTTGTTGTAGGCTCGTCCAAGTTGTAGCCTGACTTCAGTTTTGCGGCCCGCTCCATGGAATCTTGGTCCATCGAGTTGGCCCATCTCTTACTCATGCGCGAACCCAAAGTAGCCGCCTCTAGAATCACAGTTAGGTCCACCGCCACGTGCGGTCCAGTGTTCGGCCCAGCCCTAGCCGTTTCTGCCTCCCGCAGCTGCAGCTGTTGGGCGATTGTGGACGACCCAACACCATAGTTCGGCGGCATCTCCATGCTGACGCACAGCTGGCCTAGTGGCGACGCCTGGCCTGCATGGCCGATGTTGTGCCCTAACGCCACAGCCAGCGTTGTGGCCTGTTTCCTAGTTTATGTTGGGCCAAGTCCCTTTTGCATGGTCCTGTGAAGTGCTACGTGAATCTCCAGGAGCATCAGGAGCAGGTTTTGTATCTTCCATATGAGCATCTTCACCCTTCTCACCATTCTCATCATTCTCATCCTTATCCTCTGCTGCCCATATTTATAGGTACCATATTTGCTTTATTTTCATATGGGTCCACCTGAATTGCAACTCATATAGATAGTCGCCAATAACCACAATAATATATTCTAAAAAAAGATTGGGATCAAGGACCGATACTTGCATACGAGCTATGTCATGACTACTAGTGAATTTCATATCTACCATCTAGGTGACTCCTAAGATGGACCACACCGCCCAAATGATAAGAAAGTCCCTAAGTTCATTTGACAATCCCCGGAACTGGAGCCATACCTTTGGCATGATATGCTTAACCTCTTCACTTGCAACCTGCTCCTCGATCACCATCTTAGCATTTTGTGTCTTAGTTTGGACGACACCCCATTCCACCATACGTTTTAATTCTATTTTGGATGGAAAGATGGTTCTAAACATATTGTCCCCATTTTCCTCCACTATCCACTTAGATCTACCAGGAATTAACCTTTGGAGCTCCGCCGTGACATTAGCTACGGATAAGGAACCCTCAATCACTTTCACCAAAGTTGTTTTGGAATCGTTCTTGGTTTTCTGGCTAGATGAGTGTGGGATATAGTAAAAACCTAGGCCTTCCACTACATAGCCACATGGTACAACGACTGGTTTGACTGTTTTCAAGAGAGGGCATCGATGAGTTGGTCGGAGGCACGATGCCATGTTGCGCTGGAGCAGCTCCTGGAGTCGATGCGCCCTGGAGAGCCACACCCGCAAGTACACCTAGCTGAGGGGGTACCGAAGTGGCCCCTCCAATGGTTGGAGCTCCCAGCTGCCCTTGAAAAGCCTGAGCACCATGATGTGGTGCCGGAGCTCCCGGGAAACCATCATTACGGCTGGCGCGCCCTCCAAAGTGGCCACGGTGTTACCGGGGGTAACGGCCACCACTGTGACCATTGTAGGCGTACCGGCCACCCTGGTATCCACCCTAGTACCCTCTGCCGCCATAACCCAGGTGAAAACCTTGATTCACTGGTTGATAGCCACTCCGGCTGACAAAACTGCCCTGGCCTCTGTCGGTGCCCCGTGCCATTTCGTGGTTCAGAGCACCACCGCGTTGTGCGCCCTGGTTCTCACCTCCATTATCCATGCCTGTCCTGATGACCTCTACGTACGAACACACTTGTAGAGGAGACAAAAGGGATGACAACGCCCTAGGGTTGGCTAGACGACGCCTCCCTCATTCAGAGAAGAGGGCGACTAGACCCAAGGTGGGCCAGAAACAAATACTAGGTTGAAGCATTATGGGCTTACACTCCAGCAACCTCGGCCCAACATGCTTTAAACTTGAATTTGAATCCATCACAAAAAACACCCGATCGCCGGATTGACCAGATCAAGATCTTGATGCCGTCGCCAGTGACGACGACTCCTTGCGACATGTCATCACTGCCTACCGCTCTGGTGTGGGTGCCCACCTGGTGTCACTGCATCAAGAACATCCCCGAATGTATGAGGCGGCGAGACCTTGGGTAGCGTAAACTCCCTCGCCATGGCTGAGCTTCCATCTTTCTTTGTATGATTGTGTCGACAATTCTTTTTGCCAGGGGGCCCCTCCTGTTCATCCCTGCAGACACTGGCGAATGATTTAGCTTAGCAGAAGTCGACAATGGCAAATCGGCCCCCACGGCCATTAGGTTGCCGCCGTGAACCCTGTCATCTTGGCCTCCCACACTAGCTCCGGCGTGCTGATGGCATCAATGTCACTCTCCTCCTCCGATTCAGAATCCCCGCTGCCAGCCTAGAACCTCCCTGAGGGGTGTTCCACGCCATGCAGATTCCTAGGTCTTATCGAAGAAAGGACCGCTGCATGTATAGAAGACGACAGGAACTCATGATCATGATGAGCCTCCTCCTCCGTGTGATGCTCGGGCTCAACCTCAAGCGTCGGCTGAGCCGCCGGCGCTAGGGTTAGCCACCTCACCCTCACCATATCACTCGCTCCGTTTTAAAGCAGAGCTGAGCCGCTAGCTACTGATCAGCACCGTCTGGAACCATTTACGTCCACTCGCTCTTCGTCTGGGCAAAATTTGGATAAATTTCACCGCAAAATTTTGGAAGATGAAAAAGGACTGAGATGCTAGCGCCACAAGGACACGGCCGATGCTTTACCACCCCATGATGACGGAGCTGTCAACCACGCGCGCTCCGTCCGTCCCGTCGTCTCGACCGCCACTCCGGCAGGGGCAGGTGGCGGCCGATCAAGCCACGGCGGAAAGGAAGGTCTATGCTACGTACCCAGTTTTCAGAGTCCAAGCAGCTTTTCGCACCGGAAACCACTCAGAAAATTCAGAGATTTGTTGCGCCCGCCGAGCTAAAAGGAATTCTGAGATTTCTGATGAGTTAAGCAGCATCCCATCCACCGGCCGCGCGTCGCGCCGGTGTTCTCGCCGTCGGTGTGATCGAGACATGTTGACTTGCTCACGATCTCGCCCACTCGGCGATCACACGTCGGGATCGAGATCTCCGAGTCCGATATCCGGCGCATGCATTGGCCGAGAATATATTCCGTGTGATCAGCGATCACTGCCCAGTGGACGCGCGCGCCATTTCCGTGCCTCCCGGGCCCTTCCTTTCCATCGTGCATGCTGCACTGGTCGCTCACTGGCCACTGCATGGTGCTCCACCAGCGAAAGCCAGCTCGACCCGTGGATTCACACGTGCGGCCGAGGTCAGCTCGAGTCGAGTGAAGCTTCCAGGCAGCAGTGGCACGCCTCATCGAGCCACTTGTTGCCGTTCAGTTGGTCCCCGGCGCAGAAACCTGTGCGGCAATGCAACCATTACCTGATGATCGAATCACAGCCAGCGCCGGGTAAATAACGAAATGCATGCATGCACCTGCCGTTGCAATCGACTCGTCACTTTTTGTAGCACAAATCAGCGGTGCAACATCTGTGAAATCATCACTGAGTGAGCTTATTTTTAAAACTTTGATTTGGACGACCAATAACTTTGTTTAGCCTAAGCCATTGCGCAAAAAAGTCAATCTACGGATGTGCATCATGTGAAGAAGCTAGGATAAGATATATTCATCTGAAAGTCAAAAGAACAACAAAGCCAGAAAGCTTTTCCAGCTTTGACGTGCAAGGTTAGGTGTGTGGCTGTGTGCCGCCTAGATCACACTGCCCTGCCCTATGGCGACATTGCAATTTTGCAAAGCCAAGAAGGTGCATGCATGCATTTGGTTGAGTGGAGCCGAATGGCAAAATATCTAGGCCCTGGCGGTCAAATTGAAAATATTTGAGCTTGGCGACTGTGCATGCGCATTAGGATCGATGTGCTTAAAAAGACATGCACAGAGGTGGTGATTGGCCTACTTCCACATGTGCTGCGTCAACTTAAATATTTTCACAGCAACACACAACCTCTCGGCGCGCTCTCAGTTCATACTTCTTTTTGCCCTCGGTGTGGTGGTCGCCGGTAAGCACTCGGTTCCAGCCATGAACACTCACAGACCAACTCGCGATTCGTGAGTCCATATCACCTCGAGATCAAGGATTAAAATTTCATCGGAATTTTAGTGAAATTTTGTGAATTTTGGAGGAGAATGAAATATTTAATTCTAAAATTTTCTTTCGCTGACATGTGGAACCCACATAGTAGATGACGAAAAATGACTGAAATTTCAACAAAATTTTACGAATTTTGGTCTTTTCACCGGTAAAAAAAATTATAAAATGAAATTGAAATACCTGCTCGAGATTTCCTGTATTTCAGTGAAAGTTCATTATATTGCATTCGCACGGTCTATCAGGGCAAGGGAAACCATGAACTGGTGTAAGAATTTGAGGCACCCTTCGGAATGGAGGAAAGTGTAGGAATTTTAGAGGATTCAATTCCTATATGAATATTTCCTATGAGGCCCTTTGGAACAAAGGAATGCTTCCCCACAATTCCTTTGAAATTCCTATGGATTGGGCTATTGCAAAGGAATTATGGAGGAAAATAAGCATAAGGTCTAATCTCGTGGATTTCTTCCTTCTGAGTCGTGGAATTCCTACGTTGCATCCAATCATTTCATTTAAAACTCTCCTGAATTCTAGATTCCTCTAGGATTTCAAGTGATTGGGCATCTTAATCATGTTTTTTTTTCTATCTATTCCTGTGTTTTGATAATCCCGTATTCAAAAGAGGACCTTAGAAGTTGATCTTTTGGATCCCTGCTTGCTTTGAAGAGCTATATAAAGTTCGAATTATCAGTTAGCAGTGTCTGCTGTCGCCGTTCGGACGGATCGACCAAAATGGCGCAAATACCATTTCATGATTTCACAGTGCGTTGAAGCGATGAGTCGACAGGCTACGAGATCTCTAGGCTAGACACTTTTTGACACGAGAGCAACCAGCCAAGAATGACATCGACAACTGATATCATCGTTCATTTTTGTTTACAAGGAAATTTAAAGTTAAAGTAGTTCAGATTTCGAAGTGAGTCACGCTTTTTTTTGTGTTGTGAAACGTTCTTATCAAATTTGACTGAAGAAAATTCAGGTCATGGAATCGCAATCTCCATCAAATTCAGCCGTACGTCAACGGCATGAAAGATTCAAGCAGCGAATGTTGTTTCACGGGCAATTACAACTAGCTGTGCAATTACAGTTCTGATAGTCTTTCCTGAAACAATCTGATCAATCACGCACCCTAAAAAGATCACTCATCACAATCACATATTGTCAGCATCATGTCATTTGTGGAGATAGGCAAGGAGGAAGAAAGAACAAGGAAAGCCATTAAGTGCATATATAACAAATTACATCTTGTGATGTCTCGCAAATATCTATCTGTAATGATTTGCTTTAGAGCTAAGGGAGGGTCAGGCATTAATACTAGAGATCAATTATAGACATCATTTTTTTCTTTCATTTGCAGATGGATTTGGTGTACTGTGCATGGATTACTGAACACTAAGTACTAGCTATGCAGTTTACCAGGAATATAGTAATCTACAATGTTGGGACAATTCCTTATCGGCAAAAACAAAAGGAGCAAAACACGTATTGAGTAAGTAATCGCCCAATAAACCTATAAACATGCTGTGTGTACTATTGGGTGACGGGCAGGTTACGTTGGTATAAAATAAAATTTTCTCTACCACTTTTAACTAGAAAATCATGCGAGTAGAGGATCATAGATCGTTACCACTAGACCGATCCAACGTCGTTAATACAAAGTAGGTAGCTCTCCGATCAGCTCCGAGCAGGTACGTCGTGCTCCTCGAGCAGTTCCAAGCAGGTGTGTCACTCCTCAACCCGCTCCAAAGAGGTGCGTCGCTCCTTGACCACGTAAGGGAAGTAGCCGATCTCATCGACCGCCTTCGTGACCATGTAGAGAAAGTAGTCGATCACCTCCTACTGTCCTTGTCACCAATCAACACAGTAGCAATGGCAACAGCGCCTCCACGGTATCCACACGTATAAGGATGGAACATCGTACGCTAGTGTGATAGCATCGCGTCCGGCTAGGGTTTCATAGGGAGTTCAGGAAGAGGTGACGACCAGGGTTTTTGGTGGTTGAATATACTCTTATGTCCAGGGCTCCCGCCTCCTGTTATATAGAGCATGCTAATGGGTTTTTAATCATATTAAAGCTCATCATAACTCTAAACCCTAATGTACCCTTAATCATATTAAATCTCACATGCAGATTCAATCTGCATATACGATCGCCTCTAGAGCATATTACTAATAATCTTCTACTTGCACTAGAGTCGATTGATGCAAGTTTTTAAATCCATCCCTTTAAGTGTGTGACCCATTAGGTTCATGTGTAAACGGCCGCTAGCTGGAAAACCTTTTCTAAATTGCAAGTTAATAGTGGTATCTAGCAGGACATATTGACTCCTGAATGCACACAAAGATCATATCGGCCAAACCTTGATATACTCATGCATCAATCCCTTTACCACACGATATCAGCCAAGCTCAAGGCGAGATTCGTGCCACCCTTGTGATAGCTCGACCTTTCACTCGATCTTGTAGTAGATTACTATCTCATGTTCAACACTTTAATCACATTGATATGGCCATGCACTTTTTTAATCCATTCACATCGAGACCTAGAGATATCTCTCCTATTATCTAGGAGAGGCAAATTCCATCTTTATTACTCATATCCCACGACATGTTTTATAATATATCCGAAAGCAACGTTTATAACTACATAGTTACGGAGTAGTGTTTGGAAGTCCTTAAATGTATTACTACACATTCTCGAATCAACGATGATCTCAGGTTAAAGGATTCTGCAGGTATACTATTTGAGACTACAATTAATGGTACAATAAATAACATCCTAGTAGTGTCTCAAGGTGGGTCATTCCAACAACATATTCTCTAACATATGTCAACATTATTGATTTGATATCTACATATCTATGGTCTGTGAAACATGATCATCAGTCAGTCAATGTGCTAATTTATAAATCGTTATTGTCCCACATGATGCTATAAGATTAGGGATCATTTAGAATAACATTATAATAAAACAAAGAGATTCATAAACAAGTCACATACTTGCTGATCAGTGTAGATGACAATTATTCAATGAACCAAATAAACAATTATTCAAAAGCACATTAACATAGACATGATACAATCTCTCACATGCACTAGACTCAACCATGAAAGTATCTAATACCCGTAGAGCTCATGTGTGCCTCATACTTGAGCTGCGAGAGAGGCTTCGTCAACGGATCAGCAATATTTGAATCCATGTGCACCTTAAATATCTTTACATCACCCTTATATAGAATCTCTCGGATAAGGTTATAGCACCGTAGTATACGCTTGGACTTCTGGTACAACCTAGGCTCTTTGGTTTGTGCAATTGCTCCACTATTATCACCATAGAGATCCACTAGACTAGACGCACTCGAGGCCACACCCAACTTAGAAACAAATTTTCTAATCCAAACATCTTCTTTTACAACTTCATAAGCTGTTGTGTACTCGGCCTCCATCGTTGAATCGGCAATCATTTCTTGTTTGGAACTCTTCCAACTCACCGCGCCTCCATTAAGACAAAACACAAATCCAGACTATGATCTGAAATCGTCCCTATTAGTTTGGAAGCTAGTATCAGTGTAACCATTTATAATGAGCTCCTCTTCACCTCCATAGACCAGGAACATATTCTTAGTTCTTCTAAAATACTTCAGGATATTCTTAGTTGCTGCCTAGTGAGCTTCATCTAGGTTTGATTGGTATCTGCTAGCATCACTCAGAGCATAGGAGACATTAGGGTATGTATAAAGCATGACATATATGATGGATCCAATAGTTGAAGCATATGGGACTGCACACATCTTGTCCTTCTCATCAGGTGACATTGGCAAAAAACCTTTCTTGAATCTAGCATATTGAACCATTTCAATACCTTGTCAATGTATATACTCAGGCTTAATCCGATTAGCCTTCTTGACATATCTCTATAGATCTTTATACCTAAAATGTATGATGTCTCTCCTAGATCTTTCATTGAGAAACTATTTCTTAATAAATATTTGACATCATCAAGCATTAAATATCATTCTCAATCAATAATATGTCATCTACATATAAGACTAGAAACACAAGTGCGCTCTCACTAGCCTTTTTATAAACACAATGTTCTTCTTCATTCTTGATAAAGCCAAAACCTTTGACTACTTCATCAAAACGAAGATTCCAGCTCCGAGAAGCTTGTTTTAGACCATAGATTGACTTTTGCAGCTTGCATATCTTTCTAGCATTTTTTGGATCAACAAAACTTTTAGGTTGTGTCATGTACACATACTTACTTAGGTTTCCATTAAGGAAAACTTTTTTTTGACATCCATTTACCATATCTCACAATCATAATATGTGGCAACTGCTAGGATGATCCGGATTAACTTTAGCGTTGTGATGGATAAAAATATTTCATCATAATCAACACATTGAATTTGCCTGAAACCTGTTGCCACCAATCGTGCCTTATAGATGTGAACATTTCGATCAACATTTATCTTTTTTTTAAAGACTCATATACACTCAATGATTTTTACACCATCGGGTGGATCAACCAAGTTTCAAACTTGATTCTCTCGCATCGATTCTAATTCGGATCTCATGTCTCCAAGCCATTTCTCTGAGTCTGGTCCTATCATTGCTTATGTATAGTTCTTGGCTCATTATTGTCCAACAATAATATATCGCGTTGCCCTGTGGTTAGGAGCGTGAATCATTCAGTTACGCGACTTGCCCTTTCAGACCTACGTGGGGCTAGTGGCTTAGATTCTACAATATTTTGCATATCCTGTTGAGATTCAAAAGGAGCTGAAATGATTTCTGGTGTTTTTAGAATTTATTCGAGTTGCACCGTGTTCTCACTAACTCTCTTTGAGAGAAACTCTTTCTCCAAAAAGACACCATTCCGGGAGACAAACACTTTGTCTTCTTCCCAGTTATAGAAGTAATATCCTTTGATTTCCTTATAATACCCACAAAGAAGTCTTTATTTGATTTAGGAGTGAGCTTAACAGACGTCAGACATTTTACATAGGTTTCACAACCTCAAATCTTAAGAAAAGACAACCCGAGACGCTTTCCGGTCCATATCTCATATGATGTCTTCTTTAAAACTTTAGATGAAACCCTGTTTAAAGTAAACACAACAGTTTCTATAGCTTATCCTTAGAAGGACAATGCAAGATCATATTAGCTCATCATGGATTAGACCATGTCTAACAAGGTTCGGTTCATCCGTTCAGATACCCCATTCCATTGAGGCGTTCCTAGCGAAGTCCACTGTGGAACGATTCCACATTGCTTTAGATGATCACCAAACTTATGACTCAAATATTCACCTCCACGATCTGATCATAGAAATTTAATTGTCTTGCCTATTTGATGTACCTCATTCTGAAACTCCTTGAACTTTTCAAAAAATTCATATGTGTGCCTCATTAAGTAGATATAACCATATCTACTAAAATCGTCGGTAAAAGTAATGAAGTATTAACAACCACCTCCGACGGTAGAACTCATTGGTCCACATACATCTGTATGTACAAGAGCCAACAATTCATTCGCCCTCTCACTTTGACCAGTGAAAGACGTCTTAGTCATCTTCTCAAGTAAACAAGTTTTGCATGTATCAAATGATTCGAAGTCAAATGAATCTAGAAGACCATTTTTATGGAGCATCTGCATATGCTTCTCATTTATATGATCTAAGTGACAATGCCAAATAAAAGTGGAATTCAAATCATTATGTCGAAACCTTTTTGCATTAATGTTATAGATAAGTGTATCCTCAAGATCTAGAATATAGAGTCCATTTACCAATGGACAACGACTATAGAACATGTTATTTAAATAAATTGAACAACACTTAGTCATTATTATGACTTTAAAACCACTATCTTCTTCCAAATATGAAGAAGAAGTAATGTTTCTGCCCTAGGCCAAAACATAATAACAATTATTTAATACCAAAACTAATCCTGAAGATAGTGACAAGGGGTAAGTCCCAATAGCCAGCTCAGCAACCTATTCTATTGCCGACATGAATATCCACCTCACCTCTTGCAATATTTCTAGTCTTTGTTAGTCCCTACAACGATTTGCAAGTATGAATCATCGCACCAATATCAAATACTCATGAATCATTAGGATGAATAGCAAGACTAATTTTAATAACATTTATACATGAAGTGGAAGTCTCACTTCCCTTCTTTTTCTTGACTTCTTCCAAATATAGCTTGCAGTTACTCCGTCAATGGTCAGGCTTATGGCAGTTGTGGGAAGCATAGGATTCAGTAAGACCTGCTTTAGACTTTTCAACAGGTTTAGGCTTAGAGCTTGACATCTTATCCGAAGTCTTAGCCTTAGTCTTGTACTTTCTTTTCTTACTATCCTTCTAAACCACCATCACATGATTAGAGCATCCCATGCAATTCAGCCATGCTTTTCTCCATTCTATTAATATGAAAGTTCAGAATGAATGGCTCGAAGCTCACAGGAAACAACTAGAGAATGACATCAGTAGCCAACTCTGGGCTAAGTGGAAAACCAAGTTTTTTCAAATTCTCAATATAACCAATCATTTTGATCACATGAGGATTGACTAGGCTACCTTCTGCCAACCTACACGCAAGTAAGGACTTTGAGGTGAGTCCTAGCTTGGTTCTCAAATATGTCATAGAGTCCTACAATCATATTGTAAGCATCCATATTCTCATATTGCTTCTGAAGCTCAGAGTTCGTTGTGGTAAGCATGAGATAGCTAACATTAAGTGCATCATTAATATGCTTCTCATAAGCCCACTTCTCAGCGGCTATGGCACTCTCTTCTAGTTCAACATGATAGGGAACCTCTAGAACATATTCCTTTTTCTCTTGCTTGAGAAGGATTATCATATTACGATACCAATCAATAAAGTTTGTTCCAGAAAGCTTCTCTTTTTCAAAAATCGATCGCAAATTAAAACCGAAATTGATGTTAACAGTAGGTGCCGTGATCTACAACAAAAAATGGACATGCAAAGTTCATCACTATATTTATGTAAATATTTCATTAAACAATTTAACAAAAGATACTCACATTATATATTTGAAACTGTCTCCCTCAAACGACATATAGTAGGTCAAGATTCACATTCAACTAAGTTCTAATGAGATTTGGCATCACTGTTAGAAACCTAGTGATATAGATAAGCAACACTTTACTAATCATATCATATATGACTCTTTTTTGTTAGGTAACATCCAATGCCCTGGCGTCCAACTCCATGCCCTAAAGCCCAAAACTGTTTTGATAGTTTTGTTAAGTAAACCAATACTATGCATGTGGATGTTCGATATCTACCCTATCTGGTTATGATAAATGATGATACCCTACTTTGCGAGACCTACCAAACAATGATCAAAACCTATATATATGTAGCTATTAGAAGGGCATCAATTACTCTTATTTTTTCTGAGGGAAGCTATTCTATCATGATTATCATATCCACCACATGTACAACATAAAAGAATAGTATGAGAGGAATATAAAAAGTATCACAGATAACCATATTAACTATGACATAGTATGTCCCTTCTCATGGTGATCTTTATCGCCAAGCTTCCTATCCTTTTAGCCATCATGCTTGAAGGTTCTATGATCATATACAAAACTACTACATCTAATAGCTAGCAATGAATTACATAATAAAATCAAGCATCACATGTCGATACTGTAGCATCTAGGCCTCTAAGTAAGTGGTAAATATTTCGGTGATTAATGACAACCGTATCATTGTGACTAATGCGTATGTTTTGAAGGGAATCAAAATTCTTTAGTTCACAATGATTAAATGAGTTTTCTTGGTCCCTCGTGGAATTCTATTGGTCGATCAATGGACATTTACGTCAAGATTAAGGATCTTCTAGTTCTAAGTGTCACAAGGTGATGAAGGACACTTAGAGTAGACATAGGTCTCTTTTTTGTCTTTTAACCGTATTATAAAGGGGGGGCTACGTGTTATTGCTTGACCTTGTTGAGTCTAGATATAGTTGAATGCACACTTGTGAAAATCTAGCACTATGTAGCTCAAAGAAGCCAATAGGTGAGAAGTTGAGAAGTTAGAACTCAAAGTCGATAGAATTGGACGAGTTCCAGAAAGTTTGTTCTCACCGGATTGTCCAGTGTGAGAAGGATTAAACTCACCGAACTATTTTTTCCTCTCTGTGAATATTCCAAATGATCTCATCGGATTGTCCGGTGATAGGAGGAATTTTGCACTGGAGTATTTAATAGAAGAGTCATTTTTCAGATAAATTTGAAGTTACATGGACCGGATTGTCCGGTGATCTGAAGGACGCATACACCAAACTATTTAACAGAATGACTGCTTTTCTGAAAAAAATCAGAGTTGAACTGACCGGATTGTCCGGTGACTTAAAGGAGTTATCATCAGACTATTTAACAAAATCTTGGTATTTTCTGAGGAAATATGTTATAACTCACTGGACTATCCGGTGATGCTATGTGGAAGAACACCGGAGTATTTTGTAACGGCTACTGACAACTGTCAGATCAGCGTGTGAAAAAATTAAACTCACCGGATTGTCCGGTGTTTACAGAGGCGTGTGCACTGGACCATCCGGTGATCACAGAAAAAGTAAGTGGTTGTGCAACAGCTAGATTTAGACCTCTACCCTATATATACCCCCTCACTTGGTTTCATTCGTCTCTCTTGCACCCCAGATTCATTCATACATAGTGTGTATCATCTAGAGCAAGGGAGAGCACTTGAGGTGATTTGCAAGTTCTTAATTGAAGATTAAGGACTCCATTAGTGCTTCAAGACTAGTGAGTGTGTATCTAGCTGTTGTTTAGACTTGATACGGATCAAGTGAACCAGATAGCTTGTTACTCTTGGTGGTTGGCAACACCTAGCCAGTCGTGGAGATCGGAAGTGTTCTCGATGAGCTCTTAGAGGTCTTGTGGGAGCCCCGAAAAGGTCGTGTACTTGGTTTGATGCCCGCCAATCCGAAGATAGAAAAGTGGCAATCACTAGTGAGCACTTGGGGGAGCGACATCCTTGTGTGGATGCTCCAATGAGGATTAGTGGAGAGTGACAACTCTTCAATACCTCGGAAAAAACTCGATGTCCCCTTTCCCTACTCTTGTTACATTCCGCATTTTGCTTCTAGCATTTCCTTCATGTAAGTTTCAATTCCGTACTTTACTTATGTTCTATATGCTTGCATGTTTGTGTTTATCATTCTAGCTTGCTAAGTCGTCTAGTTGCTTTTATTCATTCTAGGCTAAGATTGCTCTTTGTTCTTGAATTCGGTAGTTGGTTTAGTTTTTTATTAGTGCCCTATTCACCCCCCTCCTCTATGGCCATTAGATCCTTTCAGATACGCAGGCTGTTATACATACATGACAGCCTTGGACTGCATTCAACCATGACACGTGGACTATGAAAATTACATACATGCATCACATACATACTAAGGTCATACCAGTCACATCATTCTCTACAAAAACAAGTTAAGTGTATAATCAAATTTTAATATCGCAATGTGAACATGTTATGATAACAATCTATGCATGTACGCTATGCAACAAAAAACCTCTCGTAAATATATAGATCTTATCTATAAAATCGCTATGAAAATCTCATCGAATCGATCACATCAAGTCGATTCTGTGTTATTCACAATACCTCAATTTTCACTGGATCAATCATATTGATCATCGCGTGAGGTTTTCTGGAAACGACGACAACGCACACAACCTCGATCTGTTGTTCTTCCAATCATGAACCAACGCGTGCTATTAGCCCCGTTGGTGATTCCAGTCGGTAGGGGCAAGGCGCACACGCGATCAAGTGGAGAACGAGCTAATATTTTTAGTCATATGGTTCCATCGATTACACCAAACCATGTATTGACCGATCCATCACATGAATCGATCACAAGAACAATAATAGATCCAATATATTACTACAACATATCATCTATATGTGACCAATCCAGATTAAAAACTACACATGTAAGCTCTGATACCACTATTAGGTGACGGTAGGCTACACTGGCATAAAACAAAAAATTCTCTACCACGTTCAACCAGGAAACCATGTGAGTAGGAAATCGTAGATCATTACCATTAGACGTGCAACATAGTGGAAGAAGAGTTAGGGTAGACTAATCCAACGTTGTGCACGTTAATGCAGAGAAGGTAGCTCTCTGACCAGCTTCGAGCAGGTATGTCGCACTCCTCGATTAGCTTTGAGTAGGTACGTCACTCCTCGATCCGCTCCGAGAAGGTGCGTCGCTCCTCGATCACTTCCGCGACCACGAAGATGAGATAGTAGATCTTGTCGACCACCTAAAGGAATTAGTCAATCTCATCGACCACCTCCGCGATCACGTAGAGGAAGTAGTCGATCACCCCCTAGTGTCCTTGTTGCCAATTAGCATTGCAACAACGGCATCAGAGCCTTCACGATATCCACACGTATAAGGATGGAAGAGCATACACCAGTGTGCTAGCATCGTTCCCGACTAGGGTTTCGTAGTGAGTTCGGGAAGAGATGACGACCAGGGTTTTTTTGATAGAATCAACTCTTGTGCTCAGAGTTCATACCTCCTCTTATATAGAGTACGCTAATAGATATTTAATAACACTAAAACTCATCATGACTCTAAACCATAATAAATAAGTAATCATATTAAATCTCACTTGTAGATTCAATCTACATATATGATCTTCTCTATGACATATCACCAACACGTACATAGTGATACGCGTACGTGCACATCTTTTTGTGATCGAAAAGAAAAACTAGTCCCTCCATGATGGCCATATACTCCTTCTGTCCTTCAGTCACAAATAAGTGGCGTTAAATGTTGCGTGCAATCAAGATTTTTAAATTTTTGCTATAAATTGTATTGAGTTTGTATATTTAAAAAATACTAGTAGATTTATCTTGAAAAGTAGTTTTATAATAATGTAATTTTGCTCTATTATATATATTTATATATATATATATACTGTATTAAAAATAGATGTCAAAGATATTTTTAGAGACTATATCAATATCCAAGATGACACTTATGCCCGTGGTGCACGTGCCGAAGCGTGGTGATGGTTGCGCGACACACGATACCACAGCACACAGCGCGTAGAACATCCACCTTCCAAATAAAGTAAGCAAGTAATGTGAAGTTGACCTTATAGAGGAACAGGATGCCGATTAGCTGGCTGGTCCAACTATAAAAACTCCAGGCGACGCCACCTTCCAGCGCATCCCATTGCAAGTCTGTCTGTCACTTCATTGAAGAGAGGCTAGAGCACGCACCTCTTTTCTGCAAGCTCCGGTCGTCAGCGCCCTGTGATTCTCGCGAGCGAGCAATGGAGCGCCACTCGAAGAAGCCTCTCCTCGCGCTCCTCGCGCTGTCCGGCCTTCTCCTCCTTCCCCTCGTCTCCTCCGTGCCCTTGTCAAGTAAGCTTGACCGTACCAATTCATGTTCCTGTCTCTGCCTTATCAAGTTCTTGGTTCCTGCCTCAATCGGTTTCTGATCACGAAGCGTTCTTGTTTGTTCGTTGGCAATTGCAGGAAGCCTCCACCTGAGGAACCAGCAGCACCCGTCATCTCTGAAGGTTACTCCCCAGGTACTTACTGTTACTGGTTCCTCTGATGTCCTGTCGAGCCTGATGTTTTTGCTAGCTCTTGATTTTATACAACTGTTACCACAACTGATTCTGCAGTACGTAATTCCTAGTTGTTCGTTCTGAAAACTAAAAAGCTTAGCTGATTAGATTAACCAAATAAGGAAGTTTCAGTCTCCCCTTGTCAGCAGGAAGGATACGCAACTCGATTCTCAGTTTCACTCCGCGATATTATTTCTCATAACCTGTGACCGAACAAAACAGGAGGTGGTGGTGGCGGCGGCGGCGCGGACGAACGTCGGCCGGGCGGCGGCGACGGTGGACGTGGAGGTGAACGACTACCCTGGGACCGGCCCCAACGGCCGCCACGACCCTCCGAAGAGTCCCGGAAGAGCCTGAGTCTAGCTGGGAATGAATATATGGTTGTATGTATGATTTAATCTGGCTCGTATCTAAGTAAGTAATTAAGTTGAGTCAGGCTAAGGAAATACAATAGAGTTTATTCGGTTGGGTGTACGTACTCAGTTTAGTTAAGAAGAGATTATGTTTTATTGTCCACGTGAGTATATATTGTATTATAAAAATACTTATTTTTTCACTAAATAATATAGGGTTAAAAATATTTTTATAAATTAGTACATCACATGATAAAAATACTAGTAATTTTTTCTAATTTTTGAAATTTATTTGAGGTATAAAAATTGCTAGAAGTATAAAAGTTAACTTTTTTAGAGAATTTTAATTAAATATTGGCTTAAGTTTTTTAATCAAACTAATTAAAATAGGTTGCTAATAAGTTCTAATTTACTCATAAAAATATTTAGAATATTTAAACTACTCTTATAACTCTAAATAAAATTAAAAATTAAATATAAAATATAAACGTATACCGACTATGGAAAACTGATTTGTACGCAGCTGCACCGAGCGAGCAGGCGCGCAAGAAACACAATAGAAATCCATTTTCCACTAGCCTAACCAACACAGCACTTTTGCATGAGCTAGACCTGGCCATCCCACGCGCACTTGTAACCAAACACGTCGAAACAGAGCCAGACCGGCACTAGTGCAGCCAACCATACTGGCTGGTTTTTCTTTACTACTAGTGCTCCTGTATTACTCTAGTCTAGGGTGGAAAACAAAATACTAGTGCTCACACAGCACATATATTGTACTCCCTCCGATTATAAATATAGATCATTTTAGATTTATGCATAAGGATTAAAAAAATAGATTAAATGATTTTGCTACTTTTTATTTATTCTGCATTGAAAAAGATAACTTATTTAGTTGTAAGAGTGGTAGTATTTATTAAACAAGGGTAAGACAGGAACAAAAGAGAAAAAATACATAAGAGTTTGAGAATAACTTATATTTAGAAAATAGTTGATGAGCCTAAAACAATCAGAGGAAGTATGTAGTAAGCATGTCATTTCAGATTGAGATCGTGTTGGACAGATATTAATACAGGGCTTATATGGTCGATCTCTAACTCTAAAGTTTTATAGAGTAAAATATATATAACTCCATAAATTTTTAAAACTATAGCTTAGTATTTGCTAAAAATATTCAAATAAATCATCTGGCACACAGATCATTGGAAGCACAGGGGTTCTGACATGAGCGCGCCATGTGGAGTGGCGCGGTGACATGTGGAGTGGCGCGGTGGCCACTCGCTCGTGGACTCACTGGGTCCCTTACGTTTGGATAAGCAAGGTCCATGGGATCCAGTGCTACATGCACCACCGTACGAGGACCTTTGTTCTTGCGAAGAGGATGCTGGTGTTTTTTGTGTCCACAACTAGCCTGTGGACTGGTTTTTACCCAGATGATTAATCATAGATACCTTTAAATGCAGATCTTGAAGGACAATTCTTCCACTAAGGTCTAAGGTCGCGTGTGGGACACAAAACTTAAAGTTTTGCATAAATTACACGAAGAGTAGGTACAATTCTTGTCGGGTTCGGCAAAAAAATCTCCTAGTGCAAAGGCGACATGAATTCCAACTTCGAATTTGTGTGATTTGGCAGAGTGTGCGAAGCCTTTATGGACTGTCACGTTCCAAAACATTAATCACACGATTAAATATTTATAATCATTATAGTATTATGTTTATACATATTTATTTGATAACTTAAATATAAACATGTTTTAAAATACTTAGAGGTAGTTTATAGCCCTTTAGAAAAACCCTAAATGCTATGAGATGAAGAAGAATAAAAAAAATAGGAATAGAATCAAATTTTCAGTGTGAGACCGCACTCGTGATCTGACTAGGATTTTCCATAGTCTGACCGCTAAGGGGTAGCCATGTAGACTTGCCATATGGGCTTCTCGCGGTCTGACCGTCACATTGCAGAGGCTCCACTTAAGAAAATCGGTCAACTTTCTCACTTGCTATCTCTCACACTCTCACTCTCAGTCACTCCTTCACCCACACCAAGAGAGAGGGAGAGATCACATCAACATCCACGACGACCGTAGACCGACGGAGGGAACTTCCTTAAGCTCTTCGAAGGCTTCCTAGAGCTTATCCCCTTCATCCTCTTTGTCGGAGGAGTCTCTATGCACGTTCATCCACTCAAAACCTTACACCAGCTTGGAGTCCGATCTCCAAATCGGAGCTTTCCCCGAAGTGATCCTCTCTAATATGAAGTTTCTCTATGCTAAAGTGAGACATCTACTATCATTTTTCCATCGTTCCCGAACTCTAATTGATCCTCATTCCATTTAGACACAAGCTTAACCATAGCCTAGGGCTTATTTATGGGGTATTTTGAGTTTAGCTCGGTGAATATTGTCTAAATCACTTTAGAAGTACTTCATTAATCTCATAGAGTATTTTGGTACCTTTCATGGTCAGAGGTTTCACCGGAGCCTTCGCCGGCAGCCTCGCAAATTGGCGCCGGTACGGTCTCGCGGTCAAACCACCACCAGGTCTGGTCTGACCACTAGACGATGGTCTGACCATCGATATACCATTGATCTGACCGCCAAATGTCAAAACCTTCTATAGGCTGACGGTCAGACCGCCACCTCCACGTCGATCTAACTGTCAATCCTTCAAGACTGTATGTACTTAGGTTACCTTACCCGGGGTTTTAAACTTTGCAGCCCTAATCATTTAGTGGTCTATTACAAATATTTTTCGAAACATGACGCTCTATTAATATTCAAGCATGCATCATATGTACACTTTTCCACCATATGCAATGCAGTCTTGATACGGTTAGAGAGCGTTACGCCGGTGATCCAAGCGAGTGAATGCGACGCCAATCTACCAGAGTTCTGTGAGTGTTACGTCGAGAGTATTAGGCAACCGTCAGAGTAGCAAGACAAGTATCTAAGCATACTCAACCTACTATTTTGGATCTCGTATTGTATAACTTGACAAATTATACTATGTGTATGTTTGCATGAGTAGTAGGTCCATTATCGGGTTTTGGTGGGTAGAATCTATGTTGATGAATTGCATTACCTCTACCTTGAGTTGTTGATTATCCATACCCTTATAGCCTTGATAATATTGTTGATGTCTAACTTACAAGTTATTCGAAATGCTTAGCAATACTTAAGTCATCGGTATAAGATGAGCAATAGTTCAACTGTTATTCGTGAGTTTAGGGCTTACTTATTGTTTACAAACACAATGATAATGATGTGGGTTGTATGCGATATGAGGATAAAGCGAGATGTGGATGGTGTTATGGGCAGGTCAGGAGAGGAGCCCAGATACTATAGACCACTTGCATCGTTTAAGCACCATTCGTCGGTGCTATTGACTTTAACACTTTTCGTACAACCACATATTCGGATAATTGACGAATGAGGTGAGTATCATACGTTGTGCTGACACCTGTCTTGTGGACCTATTACGCGTAAGAAACATAAAGGAGAAGTAAGGTGGTGGGGAACCAGAGGTGTTCGAGACATGCTCGCGGTAACCCCAGTGTCATAGGGGCATATGCAAGTGGGTAGTTCCAGATATGAGAAAGGTTATCTCGGGGGCTAAGAGAATATACCTTGGTTGTGTGGGTATGTTGTACCCCTTGCAAGGTGTAAGAATAATTCACTTTCGGTTATGAACATACTTCTGTCCATCTGCATTCATAGTAGAGTTTTCGAATTTGGGTTGATTGGTATGGTATGTCGGGTTTGGTTATTGAGGTTTATTGGTTACTGGAGATGGTGCCTTTTACATTTATGTGCAGCTTGATGTTGCAGGATAGTTGTGCATTGGGTTAAGTATAGATACTCACACATAGAAGTCTAGGTTGTTTACGCATATGAATTTACTTAACGTTGTGCCTACTCCTTACTAATGACTTAAATGCATAATCCTTGTAGCCTTCATGCCTGCCAATATAGGTGGTACGAATGAGTAGTGCAAACTACTTATGTAGCGAGGTTTTTGGGTGGAGCCTAAGGGTATATAGTTTCACTTAGTTTTTATTGGTTCATATATATTAATCTTTCGCTGCTTAGTTTTTAGTTTTGTTTAGAATGTGATCTATTTTTTTATCCTTTTAGCTTACTTTTGATGTAAATTATTGTAAATGGTTTAATACTTAAGAACTTGTAATATAATTTAATTATTCGTTTTTTCTTAAGCTTTATTGTGATCTTATATGTTGAAAAGATATGTGTTTCGATCTTAGACACAAAACACGTGACGAGACTAACAGAATAATATTTCAGTTAATCATCGTGGTCATGATTAAGTAAATAATTAGAATAATATTTTGTGGGTTCCTCACATAGACATAAAACTATCGGAACCATTTGCGGTGATCCAAAATTTAGTCATAAAAGCACTTGTAAGCTTTGGATCCAAACCTTATTAATCATAAAATCCCTTGCGAGGGCGGTGACACGAGGACACATGATGCAATAATGACTCACTCACTCATTTGTTCATTTTCCTCGGAGTCTCATGGGTGTGGAACTGTGGATCCAATGCTAGATGCATGGCATTGGTCCTTGCCAAGGAAAAGATGTTTATGTACACATATCGCCTTTAATCTGGACGATTCTCAATCTCGGGCCTGCATCACGTAGAAACTTTCCCCTCAGAAATTCCCTATATCCGTTCAGATTTCAGAACACCAAAATCTTACAGAGCGATTTCATAATACACAATTCGAATTCCGCCAGGTGTGTAAAGAAAAATTCCGACTGTCCAAACCAGGTGGCAGTTTTTTTCCCTCCAAGAAATTTTCATATTCGATTTTTCCTGTGTGTGGTTTAGCTTGGTGGACGAAGCTTTTACGGGCCTGGCATTATTGGAACCCTATCATTAGCGCACTCTATAATGCGGCTCACGGATCAGCGCGGCCCTCCGGGGAGAGAAGCATACAAAGCCGGCGCTGTCGTTGGGCGGCGAGACCTACCCCGCACGACTGCGACGCAAGGGTCATGAGAGCATTCTGGCCTGCTGAATATATATATACTGCATACTATAATTTATCCCTGTATAAGTCCTAACTATAACTTAAAAACTATCTGTTACAATTCGTTAAGTAGATCAGTTACAACCGTACGCCTAGAAGTACAAAATTATAACACGAGTAGCTAACGAGTTACAATCAGTTACAACTAATATATACATAAAGACCGGAGTTACATTTTAGATTGTACTATAATTATAATCGTATTTTTAAGTTCTACATCATTACATAAGGAATTTGTTAGAAGTTACGTTTATCCATAATGTAATTGCAACTAATTTTATTTATTTATTTACGTTTGGTTGTAAATCCATATCTCGCGAATTGTAACTCTACTATTTTTTGAATTGTACCTAAATATGGCGCAACAGTAACTAGAGTATAACACTTTTATACACATAGAATGTAGAATAGTATTCTACACCACTAAACCCAACAAACCAACTAGCTAACCAAACAAGACCCAACCAACCCATCATCCGAGATCCGCCCACCTCCCTCCGTGCTCGACCCAACCCATCCACGTTAGGCCAGTCAACCCAACCGCATCTCACAACCCACCTCGACCAGACGGTTCCACTTCTCCTCGATTTCGACAGCATCACTGACGAGAGCATGATGATTCCCCCGTCTCCTGCGTGCGTCAGCGTGATCCCCTCACTTGTGATGGATTTCTAGGATCGATGGTCGATTGCGGATCTCTTGCCCGTCAGCAGTTTTACCTCATCTCCCTTATCTCTATCGGAGCTTGGTGGCGCAGTGGTGGAAATTTTGGTCTTCAACAAGCTCTGTGCGCTAAAAATCGGTGGGGGTGGCGTTCGCAAGCCCAATCCATGTAGGAATTTGACTGATGCAGTCTATTGGAGCCCTGTCATGCTAGAATCAGAGCAGGCCGCCTCCGCGTAGGCGATGATGCATCTTGTGCCCTATTGGCAGGCTATCCACTCAGATGTATCAAGGTAGCTTCTGGTGTGCGAAACATGATCTAGTTGCATGGTGGTTGAGGAAGATCTTGGCCATACAGGGTTAAAACTAAAGGATACCAGCGGTGTCATTGGAAGACATATGTTGTAGCTTTTTTTACAATATGGCATGTTGTTATTGATATGCTTCTTCTCTTCAATGTTCCACATCCAATTGGGTATGATTTGGATTTTAATGGTTTGGTAGTACTCTCATTCTTGCTTCAGTAGTCCTCGAAATGAGCTCCTGGCTAATTTTCAGTCAATCAGAGCTATTGACAAAGAACTACTCACAACTACGAAAAGAAACCAATGAAACATGGAACATCTATGTAATTACTAAAGAAATATGTTAAACTGCCAAAGAAGTTTTCTATAACTTAGATGCCTAAAAATTATACTAAATGTGAAAAATTTCTATAACTTGATTCGGTAGTTCTTCAATAATCTTCAATTGACCTTCAATAGTTTTCTTTTTTTTTTCTTCAGTAGTTATAAGTCATAGCAAACTCTAGTAATTTTTTCTCCGATAGTTTTCCTTTTGTCCAGTAGTTCATTCTTTCCATATAGTATTCCTTTCCTTAAGTACTTCCATATAATAGCAAATTCCACTAACTTCAATAGTTTTCAACCATGCTTTCACGGTTCGGTAGTTCATCATTTCATGATTCAATATTTCATTGCCTCACGATTCAGTAGTTCATTATTTCAATGTTTAGTAATTTGTCATAGTTCTGCTTTCCTCCAGTAGTCCTTTCTTTTCTACATGGCTCAATAGTTCATTTCATGCTTTAGTAGTTCCGGGCCATAGCAAAATTCAGTACTTTCTATAAGTTGGAATCCGTAATCTTCAGTTGACCTTCGGTAGTCTTCTTTTTCTCTTTAGTAGTTTTCGTTTTCTTTGGTAGTTCCAAGTTATAACAAACTCTAGTAGTTTTTTCTCCGATAGTTTTTCCTTTTGTTAAGTAGTTCATTCTTTCCATATAGTATTCCTTCCCTTAAGTACTTTCACATCATAGCAAATTCCACTAACTTCAATACTTTTCCACCATGATTTCATGGTTCAGTAGTTCATCATTTCATGATTCAGTAGTTCATTGCCTCATGATTCAGTAGTTTATTGTTTCATAGTTGAGTAGTTTGTCATAGTTCTCATTTCCTCTAGTAGTCCTTTCTTTTCTTCATGGCACAATAGTTCATTTCATGCTTCAGTAGTTTTAAGCCATAGCAAAATTCAGTATTTTCTATGAGTTGGAATCAATAGTCATCTTCAGTAGATCTTTCAACTCATTATCAAACTATGCCAGTACTTCATTCTTCTAGGCTTCATTAATAGTCAGTAGTTTCGAATCATAACAAATTTTAACATGTACAATTTTGTAGCTCCGAATCATATCAAAATTGTGTCAGTAGTATATGTCAGTTAGTCAATAATTCATTCACACAGAGTTCAATAGTTTCGTCCTTAAAAGTTTGGTAGTATGTGCCAGTAATTGTTAGTAATTTCAAATCATAGCAAATTGTGTCAGTAGTACTCCTTGCAATGGTTTAGTAGATCAGTAGTCACTTCCAAGTCATAGCAAATTTCCACACTTGCTTCCAAGACATCATTATTTTGTTAGTAGTTTTGAATCGTAGCAAATTCCAGCATTTAGTGTAATTTTGTTAGTTGCTTCCAATTCATGGTAAAATTATCTCAGTTTCCAAGTTATAGTAAATTGTGCCAGTAGTCTATTTCGCATTCAGTAGTTTGTGTTAGTAGTGCCATCATTCTGGTTTCCTAGTCATAGCAAATTTGTTTCAGTAGATCCCAAGTAAGGATTCTGCAGTACGCAAGCTGCCATGTCTTCTTCCTACATGATGCATCCACAAGCAATACTCCCTCACCCTAGGCCTATCTCAGTCCAAATCTTGGCCAACCAACACAAAAATGGGTTTCCCTTCACCCGGGCTCCCAATTCCTCCCCTCACCATGCAACAGAGTTGCAAAACAAAGCCATGGATGGAGTGGAAGTGGAGTTGCAGCTCAATTTGCATACAAGGGTGGCAGTAGGAGCAGTAACTACGTGCTTGGCAATGAGATCGAGCATAGACGTAGAGGGGGAAGCGCGGTCACGCACTCTCTCTCGCGGGCGTGAGGCGCTTGGACTGGATCTCGATCCAGCAAACAGCGTGCTGGAGGAACATGGAGCTAGTTCTGGCATAGGGCGATGGTGGTGGGCAGAGGTTAGGGGTGCTCGATCCTGCACGAGATGCTGGGCATGATCGGGGTCACACTCGATCCGAATTATATTAGGGGTGGAGTAGGGCGTGGGATCGGGTGGAGTGTGTCGAGCTGCTAGCTAGGTCGGTAGAATAGCGCTCCCGTGTGTGTGTATAAGTCTATACTTTCAGTTTTATTTATAGTTAATCTCATTATAACTAAAGTATATATTACTTTCCGAGATCTGTATATTTTTTTATAAGTGAAGTATCAACTTATTTTCTTGGATCCTTTTCTTTCTAGGCGTATCAGCAGCTTCTGAATGACATCAATGCCCTGGTCTCTTTTAGTGCTTTCCAACTCGACATGGCACGTGCGAATGGCCGAGCCACGCCATGAGTGGGTGAGACGGTGGGTGACGAGATGTCGCCGATTGATAGAGCCATAAAGGCGTCACACTTTTGCAGCTCTCATTGTCCGAGTCCACCATTTCTAACTTTGCATGCGCCATGTCGTACCGTGATCAGGGTCAGCCCCGTTGATAAAGAGCTGCCATTTTCTATGGCGGGCACATGTTAGATCAGATACGCATACAGCTCGTCGTGTGTTGCCTCATTTGTAGTTGCTTCAACGGGAGAAACAAGCAGTGTATGCACATCGTTACAACGTTAGAATCTTTAGAAAGCATCAGCATGTTGTCTACCTAGCAAAGAACAACAACCAAGCTCTCTACATAAGGGTGGTAATGGGTCGGGACCAGGTGGAACAAGAACACACCTGACCTGAAACCCGAAGCATCAAACCTAACCCAACATTGAAAACCTAATCGGGTGCAAATCCACCCCGTCCCTGGCCCTTGTGGGACCCAAGACCCAACCTTATCTCTTCCCCACTCGGCCACTCCCCGTCCTGGCCGTCTATTTGGCTAGCCACCAGAGCTCTCACATTGCGCCGGACCCCTCCTTCCCACCGTCGGCACCTGCCCATCGTGTCCACCACCCATGCGCTCGCGTTCCCCGCTAGGTTTGCCAATCATGTGCTCATGTGTCCCCATGAGGTCGGCCCACAATCAATGTCGGCTACGGATCTGCCCATCCCACCCACCAAATCTGTGAGGGAGGACGCCCGGACGGCTACGCTCGAGCCAAGACCGAGGTGAAGGCGCGTGAGCCCAGATGGTTGAGCCCACCTGATCTGTGAGCGGCAACATCAATCTGGGCGGGGCCGCGGCGACACCAATCTGTTGCTACTCGTCGTCCCCGAGCTACCACCAACCGGTCATCGAGCGGCCAGACGCGCCACCGAGTCTATCGTCTCCCAATGCGCTTAGGGTTAGAAAGAGCTAGCGAACAGCGAGGTAATAGCCGGGCCCGTGCGTCGGGGTGGGCAATGAGCCAGTGGAATCGGCTGGACTGTAAGGGATTTCGCACTTGGCCTACAAGTTTTCAGGTTTCGAGTGACGTCGTGAGTGAAAAAACAGACCCAGACCTAGCTTATATCAGGCGAGGGACCTAACCCGATGGCCCCGTGGGACCATTTTTCCACCCGATCTCGCTCCCGTGTGGATCTAAAATCCGCAGGGACCCAACCCGACGGGACAAACTATCATCCCTATCACGATGCAGCGAAGTCACTAATGAGGTTGATCTTTGTTTTCTTCTTCCTCTTTCTCATGTACATCTTCTTCTCTTACAAAAAATAGGAGGCTATAGGAGAGTGGCAGCCGGTAAGAGATTGAGCCCCTCTCGCCTCCTGAAGATCCGCCGCTGTCCCTTATGATTAAGAAAAGGCGAAGGAAAATAAAACAAGGAAAGGAAATGCAGAGGCCAGGTATGGGCCGAGTTGCGTGGTCCTCCTAGCCCCATATCGGCTCAGCCCAAACCACCTATTTGGCCCAATAGCACAGACCTCTACTACAGTAGTAAACCCAGACACATACATGGGCCGAGTAGCTTTTGCTCACAGGGGCTGCATTGCACCTGACGGCTAGCGAGGTAAAGATTGCTAGTACGTCAGGTACTCAGGTGCTTCAACTTGATCCAGGTTTCATCGCAGAGGACGAGAGGAAGTGGAGCCATCGATCGATCAACCGACGCGTCAGAGAAGACCAGGGAGAGGAAGCAGAAGCAACGATGGGTCCACGGCGTCATGGTTGGAGCTTGGAAGGGCTCGGACGCTCAGTGGCTGCTGGGCACCTGTGAACGGTGGCTGCATGGCACCTTCCCCGTTGCTGGTCCAGTTCCTCCTCCAGAGCGTGTACGGTGATGCACGGGTCTTTGATTGGACAAGTGTTTCTTCCATAAACCTAGGAAATGTGCAATGGTTTGGTGAACCTTCCTGCGTGGATTCTTCAGAGTATCCATACAGTGTGGTGCATGAAGACACGATGAGTTTGGAGGGCATAGTATCTGAAGGCTAATGGCGCGGCCTCACAGCTAGGCTGTGATGTGAGACTTGTCACCTTCAAAATTGTTGGTTAGATGGCATGTGATGGGTGGTTGGGTTGCACCTTTCCCGTTTGTCTATCTTATTTTCTGTTTTTTAATTATTTTGCCAACAAAATATTATCTTTGCTGAAACATGTTGATAAATCTATATAACTTTTCATATTGTTTTATTTGAGCTGGTCGGGTGATGACACTAGTTATGTATATAATTTATATTAAATATAGTATTTATATTATTATTTCATCATAAATATCATTTGGTGTGTAAACATTAATCCTATTTTACGATATATTGTGTTTTGTGTTTGATTGTTACACAATGTATTCTCAAATAATTATAGAGTATTCTTTTTTATCTTTCCTAGAATGTTGGGGATCTTGTACATAACTCTATGATAATAATCATGTTTGTTTAAGCTGTTCAATCTATACGATGTGCATTTCATTACTTGTATCTTGAATTCATTCTTATAGGAGGATACTCTAGCAGATAACATTACTATAGGCTGGTTTTAAGCCCTTCATCATTGCCGATTTTGGAACCGGCAGTGGGTTTCGGGTAGTGAAAGTCCAAATGACATCACTGCCGGTCTTTTAGAACCGGTGAAGCCTTTTTAGCAAACCAAAAAAAAAAGAAAAGAAATCATCCTGCCGTCTACCACCGGACCTCGCTGTGTCGCTCCTGATCCTGTCAGCGTGGCGCCAAGACCTCACCGTACTCACCATCGTGGATCCCGCCACCGTGACGCCCTACACACAAAAACATGATGGCACGAATACCATCGCCACAGCACAGAAACACCCCGACAAACTCATAATCCATGGTCTTCAGAGATCTCTTCGATACCAGCACCAAGAACGAATCATCCTGTAACACAAGAATCTCCACCGCAATCCAAGAACTAGGATAATAAGTGCAATAAGAACACAAAGAAGAAGAGATTGTTGACAATACTGACGAAACCACCTATCCCCCATCCAAGTAATTGCAGTCTAGGGGTCAGTGATGCTCTCCCAGACGACATCCGCCTCACAGTTGTCGTCGTCGTTGGAGAAGAGGCCAGCGTCGTTCCCCTCGAACTCGTCGAACACTTCTAGTTCTCATCATACCCCTTCTCGTCGCCACCATCATCATCCTCGCTGGCCGGTTTCCCACGACCGAGCCTCATGATGTAGTTGGGCTACTGCAGGGGGGGGGCTTCCGATGACGATGGGAGCGGGCTCGAACATGCTGCCGAGTAGTGGGAGGTGGACGAGGAGCGAGTGATGTGGAGCGGGGAGACACGGGTGGGCCGGTTCTACGAGCAGGAGGCAGCGGATAGAGAGCTAGAGAGAGTTGTGTACGGTGGAGAGAAATGATAAGGGAGAGAGAGTGCAGGAGGAAAATGGTGGAGAGAGCGTGAGAGAGACTGAGAGAGTGGATAAGGACGCGAACGCGAGAGCAAAAGCGAAATGAATAAAAATTTTGGATTTGGTACTGGATCATTATCAATCCGTTGTTTTAATCAATAGTGATGTTGGATTTAAGCATCACTGCCGGCTCAAGCTATCGACTGGTAATGATGGCCCTCATCACTGCTGGTTCTTAAGCTACGATGATAGATTTTTCACACGTAGCTTATAAATTGGTAGTGTTGAGATCGGCATATAAAACCGGTTATGCAGTAGTGTAAGTGTAAATGAGATGATTAGTTATATGTACCAACAATATTATTATTATACGTTTGTAGATGATCTTTGCATGCCCTTACGACGTGATACCCTGGGTGAGATGAACCTTTTCATCTACAATATAACTGTTAAACAGTTATAGTAGACACTTTATTTAATCATTGTATCTTGTGAATCTAAATTCTACCAAAGACCACTTTTATCTATCTATTTACAACCCTACAATATTCATCCACCGTGTGTTTTCATCCTATCACTTTATAATCAACCTTTGTTTAGCTAGTATATATTTACTTTTGCTAAAATATTTGATCCACTTGTTCCTTAAGTTCCATATATTTATAAAATTTAATAGAATTGCTAAATCGACATGTGCGCTGGCCGTTAATCGGCATAACTTTGGGCCGGTTCTACGGTCCTAATTCCGATGCTTGAACGCCACAACATCATGATAGACAGGGTTATCTGACGTGACACCCTTCACCATTGTTTTATCGCCGTTGAACCAACGACGTTGTCCTAGACTCGTACCAGTCTGCAGTAGCACCACAAATCTATTACATATATTAAAAGCCGAAAATTGCATCTATACCATCACTTTGCAAGCAATTTTTATTCATACCACCACCCCGTGCCACTAACATATGGGCCCGGGCCCGTTTGTCATGGACACGGATGATGATATGGATGAAAATGGGCTTCAAAGTGATGGTATGGATGCAATTTGTCCTATTAAAAGATAAGA
Source organism: Phragmites australis (assembly GCF_958298935.1). Classification (NCBI taxonomy): domain Eukaryota; kingdom Viridiplantae; phylum Streptophyta; class Magnoliopsida; order Poales; family Poaceae; genus Phragmites; species Phragmites australis. The sequence continues at coordinate 28,669,408 of NC_084931.1, forward strand.
TCTGAAGTAATTTTAGAGCCAAGTTACTGTAGATATTATTTATGTAGTCTCACATAAGTATACGTATATATGTGGATATGTATACATATATGTGTGTGTATATATATATATACATATACATATATATGTATACATAATTTTTTTTGAAATTTCAGAAAATAGCGAAAGCAATAATAGTTATATTGATGAATCGGCTGAAATAATCTAAAATGCACAGAAAAATATCTTAAGCTCAAAAAAATACGAAATAAATTTAGTTAGATTCGTATTATTGTCGTCTACCTCTTAAAATTACGAAAGTGTCACTGTTTTTTTCATAATTAAATGAATATGTTAAATATTAATAAATTTATAAATAAATATTAAGGTGTCTAAAATTATTGAATCTAATTTTTAATTTTTTTATTATGCTTTATTAAAAAAACAGACGTGTAGTAGGCGCATCAATCCGCCTAGTATTCCTTGTGTCGAAGAATCATTGACCAGTGCTGTCTGGAGCTCACTGTAGGGTGCAACACAAGTGGTGGGATTCAAACTGGAAAATTACGCATGAAAGCCTCTGAAACAAATAAGAAAGTTGTGGTCCATCCAATTGGAATAGAAAGCAATTTTATGCTCATAGGTTTCGAGTGAGTCCAACTGGAAACATCTTTTTTCTAGTTGAAAGTTTTGTAATCACAGAGTCGAAAGTCTAATGTTTTTAACTAGAAGTTTATGAATTTCACATAGATAAGCTTGGAATTTCCAATAGAAACTTTTAGCGTTTGAAGTTGAATGGTTGCTTCTTTCGCGACATTGATAGGACATTAATATGGTTGACAAGCAATGAGCTAGTCACCAACAGAATTTTAGTACTACTGCTATATATGCAGTGCAAGAAAGGAGACGAAGATGAAGGTAAGCGCACCGGTTCAATTAACACTTGTGAGTTTGGCACGGTGCAATTTATGTTTGCTAGAATTGTTGTGCCCCAAGTAAGTGTGTCACATAAACTATACATTGCAAAACGCCAAAAAAAAAAAAAGAAAAAGGAAAAATAAAGATATCATGAGCATAGATGAAAAGAAAACAGTAAATAAAGAGGATCTTTATGGTGCCTTCAAATGAACGTGAGCCATTCATTTTATTTGATTTAATGGCTAAAATATATTTTATACTAGTGAAAATTCTCACAAGTAGTATATTAGTATTCGTTATTAGTATTAGCAGTTTGAAGAGTAGAAAAAGTAATAGTGTGTAAGTAATTTCGTGTATCTATTAGGGCAACGTATTAACAGATGTTTTCTTTTTTATTTTGAGATCGATTCATTTCATTTGTGTTTCTCCGTTTCACACAGTGAACAAACATTTCAAGTAAATCAGCTTTCATGGCGTTGCAGGAGGGGCCGACACCCACGGTTGTTGCGGCGAAACGAGTGTTGCCTAGGCGCATTTGGCAAGCGGCTTGACATCGCCGACATTCGTGACCAGCGCGAGCGCCCAGGAGACACGCGCGTCTTCATTGTTAGATTCTCGATTGATGTCTGGTGGGTGACGTCGCACCATTGTCGATCCCAACGACACGATGTGACGGATGTGGTCGATAGGCGGCACAAGGATGAACTAGCAGCGGAGAAGACTGGCTGGAAGCACTAGCGAAGAAGCTGGTGGTGGCACCACGATGAGCTGGTGGGTTGGCGACGGAGAGCCGGTATGCGCGACGATGGCAGCTCCCGGCTGGGGCTTGATGGCAGTTGATGAAGAAACGCACAGGGCAATGCACTGTTTACATTAGAGAAATAAGAGATAAGAAGGACAAATTAGTTCGGAAGGATAAAATCGGTGAAATTCCTAAATAACATGATAATTACTAAAATACCATAAGACATCGATACCCGTATGCTAGTAATATGTCGCACTGTAAAAATCCTCAAAATAAAACCCGTCACAAAAAGAAACTAGATGCTCGATGCTCTGACTTCGAAGGAGAACGTCAGAAGACAACAATACCGACGCGCGGCGAGCACCCACCACCGATCCGATCCCGCGACCGGCTCAGCCGCTCGGCTACCACCCCTACGGCCCTACCCCGTCCCACTGAGATCCCGATTTCCCCCAGCGCCCCTACGGCCCACCCACCACGCCCATCACCCGCCTCGCCATGCCCGACTGCCCCAGCCTCATGGAGATCGAGTTCCTCCGCGCCTTCGAGCACCACCGCCACCGCGCCTCCTCATCGGAGCCCGCCTCGTCCTCGAGCCCCCGCTCGCGCCGCGCGTCCTCCTCGCGGTCGCGGGACGGGCTCTTCACCTCCCTCTGCGACCACTCCCCGCTGGCCGCGGTCGACGCGCTCGTGCTCCTCGCGTCCCTCGAGGTGCGGGAGGCGATGGCACTGAACCCGGCGGCGTAGTGCGTGCCGCTGGCCGCGGGCGTGGCGGCCGTGCTGGCGTGGGAGGCGGCGTCCCACTGCGCGCGCAGGTGAGGCAGGCCCCGGTGCCGCGGCCTGCGCAAGGCCGTGGAGTTCGACATCCAGCTCGAGACGGAGGAGTGCGTGCGCAGGCTGCCGCTGCCGCATGGCGGAGGGGGGGGGGGGGAGGGCTAGGCCCGTCGACCTCGGGGACGAGCACCGGGAGCTCGAGGCGGAGCTCAGGAAGATGGCGCTGCCCAATGGTCGCACCGTGCTCATCTTTCGCGCGCCGTGCGGGTGCTCCGAGGGGAGGATGGAGGTCTGGAGCGCTAAGAAGGTGCGCCGGATCAAGAAATATGGTGGCCAACGAACAGCCGAAGGCTTCTCCCATTGCGAGAGCATATGAATGAACTGTTACTGCTCCATCTCAAATACTTACAGCTTCTACATACATAATAGTATTACAGTACACTGCTCTTGTAGTTAGTATAATGAGCGTAAGGAGAGGAATAAAGAGGGTAGATACATGTGTTATGGCTTATGATGGATTGGCAACATCATACATAGCCTTCTCCTTCGTTGGCAGTTGTTCGTTGGATTATGCAATAAGTGGCTGTTGCCTGTTCAGTATATAAATAAGCGCAGCGGGGACATTCTTTTTTGGTTACATGGAAACTCGTATATGCCATTTGGATGACCGGATCTTACTAGTTTATGTACTGTTCGTTATGCTGGTTTTGCTATGTGTTGCGAGGCAGTGACTACTACCGGTGATGGTTGTGTGAAGAAACCACTTTCATTACTATTGTATTTATTTGTGCTTGTCTAAAATACCTGTCTATTAATTTTTCCTGTTTGTTTCAATCTGTATTGTGCTGAGAGTCGAAAATGTTAGCTTCGCAACAACCTCTATTTTAAGTTTATTGTAGTTCCTGTTTTTCTTACTGCCTGGCCTCAAGAAATTGTTTCCACTACATTGATGAATATTTTTCACTTTATTTCTCTTGGCTTCTTAGTGTTGCGGCTGTTCACTTTGTTGTTATTCTCTTCTTATCTTTCTGTGCTGTGTCCTATGGAGTCTAATTTCTTTGATGTTATGCCCATGCTATTTGTCTGGTCTTTTTTCGTAGACTGTTCATGTAATGTTAAGTTTTGCTTTGGAATAAACTACTGATGGCCCAACGCGAATACCTTGATTTCTGGATCCTATGCTAAACTCTAACGTACTATCTCTTTTTAAATCTTCATTGTCTGATCATGTATCAACAATGTCATAAATGTTGAAAGAAATTATTTGTGAGTTCATGTCTTCTCCTTGAACTTCTTACATATATCAGCTCCAGCTGAAGCCATTCAAGTCAAAATGTCTGTAAGCTTGATCATTATCATCATTGTTGTGGGTGTTCAGATCAAGTTTCTTCCCAGAACATGAGTGCTCAAAATCTGGTAGCTTGCTTTCTCTTGGGTATTCATTTGCCTGTCTCGTGCAGTTTTGTTCGTCGAGATATGGCTTCTCTGCATCTCGTTCTTTGCTTCTTGATGCTGAACTGGTGGTGCTACCTCCAACATTCTTTTGAGGTGTATACTGAGGTGGCACGTCCGTATCACTTTCATACCCAAACTCTGCTTTGTACCCTTTCACATTGTGCAATTGAGCCATCCTAAGCTCGCTTAGGCTTCTGTTCAGGGCAAACTGGGTCTCATGGTCATAAGATCCTTTTCTGCAAAGTACATAATTATCATCATATGATTTGAGTACTCCATGGTGCTGTAGTCTGTGCTCCTTGATGAATCCTTCAGCTGCAGTCAGATAGCTATTTGTTGAACTTTCAACGAACTGGATTTGCCTTGGTTCTAATCTATGCATGCTTGAACTTCCTTTAATATCTGTAATTGCATTGCTGAAGCATTCATTTGATACTTGTGAGACCAGTTCTGATATTTTTATTTTTGCATCTTCCAGGTTTGCAGGACCCAAGTTCTGTTTTCCAAGGGTCTCTTGTGCCTGTTCTAGAACTGCCTGTAGATACTTCCCTTGGGCTTCTATCCGTAGTTGTAGATGCCTTTGCACCTGTTACCAGTTTAACTTCGGATCAGAAGCACTGTACTAGTAGTCCATCTTGTAGATATTAAAAGCGTGCTAAATCAGAAGCTAATCTAGATATTAATTAATTTTGTCATCCGGGAGTTAAGTACATGTAACAGGGGGTAATTTGGAATTCATAGTCTTTTGACTCTTTTGTCAGGTTCTTTGATTAGTATGGGAGTGTGCTAGCCAAATGCTTGAGTTAGCCTATGTCACTTCCATCTACCTTATGCACCAAGTGAATGATCCGGGATAAAAGAGTATTATCTTAATGGTGTCAGTACCTCACCTCAAGTTGTTCATTTAGATGTCTCTGAACCTCAATTTGCATCTGAAGTGCTTCACCAATTTGAATAGTTCTTGCACCCAACAAAAGAGACTATTACTTCAATATTCATATTAATACGATTATAGTGTTTGAACAGTGTTCTTACTTCTCTGCTTGTGGAATGACATTTGTACTGCTCATTGTTGTCGTACTTGTTACAGGCATCCTATCCGCAATGACTGTGCATCCTATGGCTGCAAATTGGGCACAAGTTGCGAACTTTTATGCTGCTCCACTATAATGGTAAATATGGGAGTTAAGACTTACTCTTACCGTTCTTTGTTGTACCAACATTCGCTTGAGCTTGGAGGTTCTTACTAAGCCTGTATTTCTGTAACATCCGAAAAATGATTATTACTGCTGCAGTTACATATATCATTTTTAACAGGAAAATTTCTGATTCCCAAGTACCTGGAGGTGGCTCTTCAGATGATACAAGGTGAGTCCTGGAATGCCCATGAGCCTCATGACTGTTTTTGGAGTAGCTTCTGGGTGATGAAGATGAATATAAGAATTTAGCTGGTTTCTGTACATTGAGAAGATAAGAATAGTATACTTACTCTCTGCTCCACCTAATTGATTGACTGCATCTACAAATCGCTGATGTAACTCAGGTGTCCATTTTAGCCTTGGTTTAGCGTCAGTTGAGAGAACCAGCCCAGAATCTCCTTGGGTACTTCCTCCTCGCAGGAACAGATGCTGCTCCATCGGAAAGGATGTCCTTGTAGTGAAGAGCTCATTTGGACCCTGATGTTGGTGATACATCTGCTGTAGAATGAACACAAATTTTTTAGAAGTCAGAACAACGGAATAGGAGGGCTGAGATTCGCCTAACCTTTCTTGCCTTGTTTTCCAGTAGCTTCTTTTCTCCGCTCAAACTTGAAGTTATTTAGGAGCGTTTCCTGTTGACAAGCCCAAAAGCACTCTTGTCCTAGCTTAAGCCTGTTGATATCCTTTACCTTTTGGTCTTCCAAGGTTGATAAGTAGTGCCTTGTGAGGGGCTCCTTATATGGGAAAACATAGAATCTAGCATCTTGAAACAAACATCAAAAGAACAATCTTTAAGCCAACCAACAGAAGGTGCTATCTTTAGTTATTTTGGAATCAATAACCCAAATCGGAATTTCAAATTTTCATTTCCTACCCATGACTGCTTTGATAACACCGATCTTGTAACTTTCTGTGTGCTTTACTCATTTAGATCAGTTAAAGTGTGTGTGCAGAGATAAACACCAGCAGATGAAGCGAGTTATACTGTTATCATTTATGTAGCTTTCTTGCATACGATTCTCCTATCTGATCTGTTCAGTTTGCGAAAGATGCTTCTCTGAATTTATGCGTTATGAGTGGCTGGTGGAAAACGTTTGAGTAGCTTCTCTGCCATTTGTTGGTATTTACGAATGCGGCAGTCTTGTTGCACTATGTTACATGATTAATTGATTATTGTTTATGGTGGAGTCTGATGCAGTTTAGGCAAAATTTGTTTAAGTGACACGATGACACTTGTTGTTATTCTTTTGTTGAAGAAGGCTATTCTACATACAGGGGCATAGTTTTTCTGTCAATTTTATTCTGTCCATATTACTTTAAAGTGCATGGAATATGAACAAGCATAAGTTCCATCAACGTTCCTTTGGTAAGATTGGTACATATTCCTATTGTAGTCCAGAAAAGTTTGGGCCAAGAGATTTATGCTCTTTACATGGGATAAGCTCCTTTTGAACAACATCACTTTCATTGTAATCATCACCAGTCAAAGCAAGAGTACTTATGTACTATGTTTCTGTATATGCTACACAATCATCAACGTTTCAGTACTTTTGCTACCATAGATAGCTGGTTCAGTGCAATCATGCTTTTTAGCTAAGGCACTGAAACACTTGTAAGCCAACGTTGGCCAGTTTAGTCCCTCCCCCTTTTTTCTTTCAAAAAACAGTAACAACAATACAAATTCTATAAATTTATGTCCGCTCCATAAGAGAACTGTTTTGTAGCTTTTCTAGTCTTAGTTTTGTACTCTTCCTGAAATCAAAGTCAAGTATGTAAGAATTTTCCACACATCAGCAATTTTCATTCCCATTGGCATGTTATCTGACAAATGTATGAGATAAGAGTAAGATTTTTCTTTATATATCATGGCGCGTTCTGAGAAACTGAGGACATTATGTTTCCTGTATTCAATTTAACTATGATGCTTGTACCACTGTACTTCTTCATCATCTCTCTCTGTGTGATTTGGTTGGCTGAATAAGCCCCTCGTTAGAACCGTGCCAATGGCATACGTTGACATTTTGGACTACTGGTAAGAATTTTCAGCTGTCACAATTTAATAGTACTCATTCTTTACATAAGAAAACGAAATATCAGGAATATCTCTCTTTCTGCTTCACCATCACTGATGCTGTTGCAGTGTCCCCTCCCATTAAGAGCTTTCTTTGATAGCCGATAGCCATTGGGAACGGTAACCATTACTTGCCTTTTATTCTAATATATTTTCTCAGTAGATCAGGAACCTCATGAAGTTTTTGAAGAGAGGAGTGATTTGGATCATTTGCTATTTGTTTCATGATGTTTATGACGCTAAGACCAATTGATTCTACCATTTGTGAGTTGTGATATTACTGCATTTGCTCAGTTTGTGTTGATGACCTAACATGATACTTCAGTTTACATTTCTTTTTCTACTTACTGCAATTTATTTTTCTTAATACATCTGATTATTTGTATTTATTTTTTCACTTACTGCACTTTTATTTCTCACTTCATGTACTTATCAGATATTGCATGCTATTTGGAATGGAGGGTGAGCTGTCTTGCTATCAGCATATAAAGAAGTTTCGATAGAAGAATTCAAAGCATCGTGATGTGCCCTTCATCTTTTGCAAAGCAGCATCGCTTGTGGGGGCATATTCAGCTGTAAAGATTGGTCCTGATGAGAGTTATAGAATCGTAAGTTACATATGACCTGAAGCTTTCTGCTCTAGCCCCGATGAACTTCTGCGTGAGTTGTCTCTACATCTTTGTCAACGTAGAGCCTTATCTGTTCAATAGCAGGCTACTGCAACGAGTCATTTGCATGAACTAAGGAGGCATAAGAGTCAATAGACCAGCGCAGTACACCTGTTACTTCTTGTTCCATGACTATTTGTTGGAAAACAAGAGATCTCGTGCATCTGTCGTTAAGTGTGTTTTTGTTGGTTGCTGGAAATTGAGTGCTTTATTCTCTCTCTCTCTCTCTCTCTCTCTCTCTCTCTCTCTCTCTGTAAATAAGAAAGTTCAACCTGTTAGATTCTAGGACATATTATGGTCTATCTTGCATGTATTGTGCATATGAACAATATGAGAAATAGGCTTGTCAAGGGAATGTAATTCCTGCCTGTAGGAACCAAGTTGTGAGATCATAAAAGCTTTGGCATTCCATTGTTGCATTAAATTAATGTTTCCTACGAAAAGAGCCATAGTTGTAGTTACCTGGCACTCCTCATCTTTAGAGCTCCAAAACCCTGCAAAATCCAGATAATTATTGTCAAAACCAGTTGGCACGACAAGAAATGATGTAACCTGGTTGGTGCAAGCAGAGCAGCTAGCGAACCAGATAGAATGTATGGATGTTCAAGTCGACTCAGTCACCTATTCTGAAAGGCAGCCTCCTAGGTGGCATCTAGGTTCAACCCTCCCGCCTATTGTCTTCTTGCCGCCTAGCCTTCCATGCGTCCGCTTAGTGTGGTGACTAAGCTTTAAGCACCACCCCGCCTTCCACCTATTGCCTGACACTTTTTAGAACATTCCATCTAGTTCAAATAATTGATGGCATATGACTTTGGGTGGTATTTTGTACCATGATGTGTGTGTGGCTAAGTAGCTCCTTGTATTAATCTGCGAAAACAATGTTTGGGAGGCCATACCCAGACAGACTGATTTCTGGATGACCCAAGTCTGGCCATCTGTAGTTTAGTAGCTTTGTCATATGACTGCCATAATGTTAAGTTAGTTTTGGAAAGTGTATACTTGGAGCCGCCTGTGGTAATGGCTGCTGACCAGAAAGTGTATACAAGATCATACCGTTTTGGTCTAAAACCTTTCAGGAATACTGAACACCTTTCAGGTTTTGACTATATTTTTCTTCAGAAGAGCACGATTAGTTCCTTTTACAATCTTCTTAATCATCCTTTATAATTTTGCTGTTGGTGCCATATAAAGCAGAGCACAAATCAAATTAGAATCAATCATTAATAACACATCCCAATTGCACAGCAACTCATTGCATGGATAGTGTTTCTTTGTCCAGACACCATGAGCTCCATGAACAAATAGATTCTTGAGCTCAAACTTTCTCCTAGGCATCGATTCTTTTTCTCAGTGCCCTTGGCATTTGTGTTCATCCTCAAGTTGCCTGCACATTTCCGGCGAGCTATGCTTTTCGGCAATATGCATTCTCATCAGTGCACCAAAATCATTTTTTTTTCTTTCCTGATGCGCCTTGCCGGCATCCTAATCTCAATATTCCTTGCGCGACAAAGAAGCTTTCAGTGGCTTTCACAGAACATATGCTGCCTGAGCATGAAAATAAACTATCGCGGCGTCGACTATCTTACGCTTAGTGATAGTTACTGTTCAGGGATGCTCGTCGAGCAACTAGTCTGGTCTAGTGGTTATGTGATGCTCTTGCAGTTCACATGCAGCGAGGAAGCACTTGAAGGATTCATTCCTGATATGGTATCTAATACTAAGTTTGCACTATATATTTTTGGTCTTGTGCTAAGGGTTGGATTTGTTTGAAGGAAATCTGAGCTTAAAGTAAATCATGTTGAGGTGATGAGGCGAACATCTTTGATATTCTTTCCTTGGGAGCATCGCTGGAGCATATGGCATTTCTAGTCCTGGTCATTGCTTCTAGTTTTTCTCTCTTTTTCATATTCCAATGATCATATTGACATCAGTTGTTGTCATGAGCAATATTCCTCTTAGAATGCGGGCAGTTCTGCCACATTTCGCTTCCTGGTTTGTCGCAGGTGCATTCTCCTTGTTATCACTTGCTGAACACTTTTTACGCTAGCATGCCACACTCACCTCGTACATGTACGATCGCCTTTTTCCTCTAATTTTCCCAACTCGTCACAAGATTCTGATTGAGATCAAACTTCGTTTTTATTTTCTGTACTCCTATTATCTTTGGCATGTTGGTCATGTTTTGAAACTGAGCTTGGCTAGAGGAGCCAAGGCAAGAGGTTTTCAGACCATGTTCCTCTTTTTGGTTCCATAGGTATCTCCCTTTTGAAGGCTTGCTTTGGCCTGGGAAAAGAAAGCCTGAGTTGCTGGGTGACCATCCCGTTCTGCTTATGGTATTATTAGAGGTTCTACTGCTATTATATCTTGCTTTCTACCTCTCTTAGGAAACGTGTAAATTCTTGTAATAACATACTATATGCTTGGTGCTAGAATTCCCCACTTTGGTGTTATCTACTGTTTCCTTTCAGCACCATTAATTTTTTTAAGGGGAAATGCAGTAGGGTCCTTTCTGCACCATTATTATTTTTTAATGGGGAATGCAGTAGGGGAAGCTCCTACTATGATAAATATATTAATATATAAAAGGGCAAATAAGAACAGGTAAAAAAGCTGTACAAAACAGAAGAACCCTGGAAGGGGCCAAGGAGGCCAAAAGAAAAGAGGAGTCTATACAACTGAACTAAGCCAAGCAGAGAGGTGAAGGTCAGGAGAGGAAGTCATCTTGTGCAATTGAAGACGGACCTCGTCTTTAAGGCCAATGCTTACATGAAGAAAGGAGCTTGAAGATCAACTTTTGCTTGCTGTGTCATGGAGAAGAATTGTAGATGACGATCCTAGTGAATATTTAGAAGCTGCCAGCATCTTGTGCTAAAGGGACAATCAAAGAAAAGACGGAATGTAGTTTCCTCCAACCCTAAACTACATAGAACACAATTGCAATTGTTTCTGCACCATTATTATTGTGTACTAATATTATTTGCTTTGTGCTAGACATTCCCCACTTTTGTTCCAATTTTGGACCTGTAAATACTTTGGACAATATTTTGGTTGTCTTGGTTTTGGCCAAATTTTAGCTATAAACTAGAGAATGAGCTAACATGTTAAGAATGCATACATATACATCTTGGCAGATGCATGTGTAGCAACTAGCAACACATCGAGGTTCCGAATTCTCTTTTACTCGCCATTTTGAACATTGACGTGGTTTTAAATAATTTGAGTAGTAATTTAATGATGTGTTTGCAAACATCTACAATGATAGGGGGTCCTTTTCATGACAAAATCTTGAGATTTTTTCTGTTAGCATTTGAAGTTTTCCACATATTTTTAGGACAAAATCTCTACTATATAAAACAAGAATAGTTTCCCGCGTCATCTTTTTGCCCACTCTCTTTTCATCTAATAAAAACTTCTAAAATTTAAATAATTTATCCATTTTTACTATACACCTTCATCTTCCAGCCTCCTCGTTCCGTTACTGGCTACGGATATAAGATCAATTTTACTAATAAAAATAAACAAAATCTCTTTTTTTTCGGATCTCATCTAAAATCAAACTACGGTATCACTCCTAACGTATTCGTTCAGCGGTACTCTCGTGACGCATCCATATCTACATGTCTTAAGTTTGCACTTGATGTTAACATATCTAATATTCATATTTTCGATGCAACACACAATCACTTCTATTTTAAATGGATGAGTTGTATGAATCAGAGGAGGCAATGGGTATTTCATATTCGATGGCTTTGTGCTTGGAAGATGTTCTTGTGTTGGCGTGAGTTGTAGGGCTCCGTGTTAACAGAATATAATCTTTTTTCTCCCTCTTTTCAGGAAAAAAAGGTTAAGACGATAGCTTGGAAGTTGGTTTGCAACTAAAAAAGATAAAGGCCAGTAGACATATGCAGAAATTTGGTCACGTCCACGTCGCGAACCAAATCTAATTCGCCAAATACAATCTTTTGCTACGATGATAAGAAGAAAAGAGTCCAAAAACTTTTTTTTTTCTCCAACACGTTGAAAAACTACGTATTATTATATTAAAAAAAGTTCAACAGTATATAAAACCGTACCAACAGTCGAGTTAGTTTTAAAGTACATTGAGCGTTACACAAAAAGGTCTACCCAACGAAAGCAGCCCCTTCGCAGCGGGAGTGCACGTCACAGTCTGCGGCGGTGCGGCACGGACGGTGCACGCAGCTTTCTCCCTTTGACAAGGAGATCAAAAGCTCAGGCGGCAGACGGGGTCGTTGCACCGTGACCTCGCGTGTCCCGCTCCGGCCATCGGCAAAGCCGCAAAGAGCCCGGAGGAAGTCAGCTGCTCCCTGTCCGCGGCGGTGCCCGCGCGGCAGCCGAATCTCCCGTCCCGGAAGGGATCTCGGCGCAGTTTCTGGGGCGGTGGTGCCGCGGCGGCGACGCGCGGGCCGCGCCGCAGCGCACGTCCAAAGCGGAGCTGCCGAAAGCTGGGCACGAGAGCATCACGATTTCACGCCTTACGTTCGACATGGTCACGACAGGACAGCGACACGAGGACGTGAGCAGCAGAGGTGCAAGTTTCTCTCTACCCGATCGGTATTCTCTGGACACACCTATACCCTGCCAACCTGGAGAAAACCAAGTTTCTTGTATTCGGTAACCAGCTCATCGAACCCTGATACAGCTGAGAATCTGAGGTTGATCGTCGCCGAGAAACAGGTTATGCGTCTATGCTCATTGCTAGGCACCAGCACATTCCTTGCGAATAATAACAGGATGAGCGATGCAAAGGTCTAAGTATAGATCCTATCCTGCGGCCACTAAACACTCTTTTAATCACACCCACGGACCATACAAGGTCCTGAATTCAGCTTAGGATTGTTGCTTGGTTAGCAAAGATGAACTGATTTAGATCCATTCAACTTGGGTATCGTATCATTTTCTTGTCTGGAATGCGGTCCGTCAAAACCGTGGACACGGGACGACACAACAGGCTAGTAATCATTCACTGCCATCGCTGAATGGAGCATCTCATGAGACGGAAACCAAACGATTGCTATTCCGCTCAAGGACGTGCCTCAAACCTGCACCAAGAGAACGGCATATGATGCAAGTATACAACACATCAGGAAACATCTTAACAAACATACGAGCAGCAAGGTCCTTGGGAAGCCCAAACTTCCATTTCTCCTACTAGCTGGGACATTGTCCTCTAACGCGCTGTTGTATAATGAACCCGATTCGGTAGGGACATTTCTCCCCATGTTGAGAAACTAAGTGGTACTCGAATTAGTCCAACTGGTATGCGCAAGAAAATGGCCAACTGAAGACAGAAGAAATTTCAGGCGTGATAGATCATCAGATCTAAAGAGTCCAGAAATAGCTGGTGTCGAAGAAATTGTCAAGAAATTGGCAAAGCAACACGTCAGCACCAGAAATTGTCAAAAAAATTGACCAGATGTTGAAATATTGGCGACAGCATTACAAATAGGTTGCTTTGCTCGGTATCAGTTGTGCTCCCTTACCCATAGATTTTCGACAAGAATGTTTAACACCTTACTTGAAGATGATGAGGTTTGTCTCTACTTGATGTTCATAAACATTCTCAAAGAACGTAATTGATGGCATGCATGGCATAGGATGCAGATTGATTTAGCAGCAATGAACTGAAGGAAAATGAAATTATCACAAAACATATGGTAAAGCAGCCACAACTTTGTACCTTGCAATTCATCCAAGAGGGATTAAGCAAAAAAAAAAAAGTGTGCTACTGCCATGTTCCATCGCTATTCTCAGATGTATGAGCATTATTCACAAAGGTGGATGATCAACTTTCCCCTGCATTCAGGTTGGTTCCAGAAGGAGAAGGTGGTTGTTGATCGGTGAAAGCGCCTCTGGCAGTTTGTGTATCAGGCGTTGAGAATAGCCCATTAAACCACGGAACAAGGGCCCATGTTCTGTTATTGCTTTCACCGCCATTCCCAGGGCCGTCGGCTCTGACCTCCTCGTGGACACTATCTGTTCTGTTGATATTGCTATGCTCATTCAAATATTTCGTCTCTTCAGTCGGTAGCTCAAAACGGCAAACAGGACAGGAACTATGGAGTTCAAGCCATGGCAGGATACAAGGAGAGTGGAACTTATGTTCACAAGGCATCTGCTTTGCCTGGGATCCTAGCTCAAGATCATCAAGGCAAACTGAACAGCTGACAACATCTTCAATTTTGACCAAGGGCAGTGCTTCAACTACCTCTTTCTTAGCTGGAAGGGTGCCATACCGGTTTGGGTCGTTCTCAGCCAAATGTTGAAGCAGTAAGCTCAGCCCAGCCCCCAGGACATACTCCTCCAGCAAGCCATCATTGCCAGAACCGCCTTGATCACCTCGGTCCTCGTCAGTATCAAGCACTGAGCCTTGCAGAGCGAGGGCCTGATTGAAGGCATTGATCAGAATGGAGTTGTCCCTTTCCCTGTCAGCTCTAAGGTCGTCTTGGATGCTGCCAAGCACCCGACGAAGAGCTGATGCCCGTCGATGCCTCCTGATGAAACCCTCAAACTCACGGCCCATATCATCATCATCTTCTTCTTCTTCTTCATCGTTGTCCCTCGCTGCTCCTGGCTCCTCAAATGGGTTGTCCAACGTTCCCCATTGTGAGGAACTCTGCTCTGAATGCTGGCTGGTCAGCCCCTCAAATTCTTCACCGATCATCTCTTCAATGAATCCACTGTCACAGAATGGGCACTTGATCTCCTCCGCCATTGCCTCCTCAATGGCCTGCTCACATTCATGGCACCAGTACCTTGTGATTGCAGCCTCTGCCATCCTCTGAAATTGCACTCGACCAGACAGCAAATCTATGAACAGGGCACTGCAAGTTAAATGGTGATCAATATAAATTCCCAAGCAAACAACCACAGGATAATATTCATCATCCATGAGAGTAAGAGCAGCATCTCAGCAACAACTTTATCAAGAACAAATGAAACAAGACGAAGACTACAGTGCCCATCTGTAACAGAACTTCACATAGCAATTGCAGGCATACAGATCTTACAATAAAATCAGCACCAAAAATAAGATCATAGCTGGCTTTTGCATCTAATACAAAATTAAGGCTTTTTTTGGTTCTTCAGGAACAGGAGCGGCGAGCTGTCCTAAAGAGAAGACCCACTTGGAGATGAGGCAGTATTGGGCTACTGGCAGATCTTTGAGAAGGGGGACGTACAGATCGAGAGAAGAGATTCTTAGTTCAAGAATCAGGTGCCAATTCCATACCTACTTTCTATTTGGATAACAAGATGCCATCCCAAAAAAAGAATAAAAACCCATCGGAAGTGTTTGGGTTAGAAGAACAAGAAATCAATTCCCTCACCGCTCAAGATTCCTCAACATTGCACCGCTAATAACTTGGCGACGGAGCTCATCTTCCCCAACCGAATTTTCGGACAAATCCCCAAGTCAACGAGCAAGGCGGTACTTTTAGTTACACAAGATATTATTGGAAGGGGGGAAAACATAAATCTGCTCCAGGCTCTTGATTTAGGACACCGGAACGAATTGCCCCTCCAAAAATATCATCTTTTTAAGCGAAAAAAGGGGAGAGAAAGTTCGTGCGAAGAAACGACTAACCTTCGCTGTTCCCCTCGGATTGGATTGAGGCGGTGGTCCTCCTCCCGTTCTTGTTTGCTTCGGCGGAAGTGGTAAGGCGATGGAGGAGTTACAGGGCAGGCGGGTGGCATGCTGGATACTTTACTCCCTCCCTAGAGGTCATCGTCCCCTGTTTCCTCAGTTTCTAAATGGAGAAAAGATATTTTATTTGATCCTGGCGCAAATCTCCAATCGAGAAAGCTTGTTATGACTTGGAAGCATACAATTCCCCGGAGGGTTTAGTGCCTATAATTTGCAGGTTGGCTGATAAAACCTCCCTTTCATCTAAAGCAGCCTACCAGCTAATCCTGCTGCTGCTGTTGGTTTCTCCCCAATCTTTAATTACTCTATTATTAAGTAAACGTTTCATACTCGTTTTTTTTCTGACTAAACAAAGGGGGAGAAAAAAACTATTATTTGCAGGACAGTTGATTGAGTTTCTTTTTTCTGTGAAATTTCCAGTAGGGGGCATTGACCACACATGAGGTCATCCAATCCCAACCAAATCTTCAAAATTGCAATAGGAAACCTACTAAAGATAAAAATGCAAGTGGATATTCAATGAGTAATTTAGTGTCACTAGTGAGTTTATTTACTTTCTTAGTTTAAATAGGTAGAAATGTAACTTTAGTTTAACTAAGTGAGTTTTAGTTGACCCAATGGCAAAAAAAACAAAGAAAAATAGCAAAACTTGCATCTTACCTGAGCTCAATTTAGTGTCAGAGCAACTCCAACTGAACTCGTAACCAACTCTCTACCCTATTTTTTTAGCAAAGATCCTCCAAAACAGCTCTCCAACCGGCTTGTTATCTGCCTCACTACTTTTGAGGCTCGCTATCTAACCAATGTCGCTCGCCACATCTAGTAAGCGGGAGAAACTCGCTGTAGAGCAATCACAACCTCGAGCCCTCCATAGCAGAGAGAGGGCGCATCTTTTGGAGATGCGGCGATGACTTCCTGATCTAGTCGGCTCGTGGCGATGGAGTTCTGCACGTTTTGTGTGTGACTGAACGGACCAGGAAGTAGACGATGACTGTGGACCCGCTATGAACAATACTCGACACCTCTAATTTCCCCTTCTCATCTTATCTGTTCAAAATAATGGTTTTTTTTACTCCAAAAATCCTATTTTTTTTTGTATTTCATAATTTATGTGCAACCTATTTTAATTGAATTCATCTAAAAATCCTATGTAAAATTTAAATTAAATTTCTCAAAAAATGCTACTTTTATAACTTCTAGAAATTGTTAGTGACTCAAATAAATTCCCAGAAATTTGGAAAATTCACTGACATTCTTTTTATGTGATAGATTAATTTTTAATATTATTTCTAGCCTTAGGTTATATGGTGAAAAAGTGATTTTCTTTGTAATACTCTATTTATGTGCATTTTTATCATTTCGTATGATATTCTTCTTTTAATTCCATTTGAATTCAAACATATACAAAATTGCATACATTACCATAGAATATTAAAACTGCATACATTACCATACAATATTAAAATTGTACGTATTATCATACATTATTAAAACACTAGACCCCTCAATAATGTTGCCATAGGTGTTCGATAAGATCATCTTGAAGCTAAGAGTGAGCTTTCCTATTTCTAATCCCATTATGAGTTTGAATAAGCTGCCACAATTTAGACGTATGCTCATGGGAAGGTTCCACCTTTTCTATTACTGGATCGTAATTGATGTCTTCTGGTACTTCCTCTCACTTATCTTCAATTATCATGTTATGCATGATGAAACACATTGTCATAATTTGTCGGAGTGTGTCTTGATTCCAAAATCGAACTAGTCCACGAACAATAGCAAAATGAGTTTGTAGAACTCTAAAGACTCGTTCCACATCCTTCCATCCTTCTTACATGCTTCTTGAGTTTGGACGAAATATTTCTTCTTATTGCCTTATGGAGATGGTACGATCTTCACAAATATGTTCCATGGAGGATATATATCATCTGTAAGGTAATACCATATTGTATGATTATGATCATTGATGGTATAATTCATCTTTGGAGCTTACCTTTCGGCTAGCTTTGCAAAGAGAGAGAAACAATGAAGAATATTAATATCATTGTGAGACCCTAGTAAACCAAAGAATGCATGTCAAATCCAAAGATCTTGTGAAGCAGCGGCTTCTAGAATGATTGTTGGCTCGTGCACATGGCCGGTATACCTTGCCATGATACATGACAATTTTTCCACTTCTAATGCATGCAATTTATGCTTCCTAGCATTCCTGAAAAACATCTTTGCCTCTCCAATCGCAAGTAATCTAGTTGTATCTGAAAGTGTATCTAACCCCTAAGTGTGATTTTGATAATTAATGATAATACCTATAGACTAACAATATTATTGAGAATTGTTAGTAGGTTGTTCCATAGATGATGCATAGAGAAGATATATGCATCAAGATGAATGAGCTCTAGGTGATGCTCGGATAAGTTAATGACAATATATATGGACTAATAGTGTTGTTGAGAATTATTAGTATGTGTCGGAGGATGAACTCCTCAAGCGGGGATTCGGAGGGACCCCTTTGAGATTCGGCCGGGGGATGATTCTGAACCCGCCTCGTACGTGAAATAAATGGGAGTAAATGAGATGCAGGTGGGGTGGAATGATCGGATGCAGGAGGAAGTAAATGCTCAAGGGATTTTTAGACAGGTTCGGACCGCTCTGAGCGTAACACCATACTCATATGTGTATGCTATAAATACTCTGAGAATGTCTCTCTGAGGATCTGCTGTGTTACAAGAATGTTTGTCTAAGTCTAGAGCTTCGTGCTTCTTCTGTCGTCGTCGTCCGGAGTTCGTCCGACGTGTTCTTGTGTCTTCGGTCGATCTAAGTCTCGGTCCGCCCCCTTCTCCGGGGAGCCCGCCCCGCTTATATACCCGTCGGGGCGGTAGCGTGCCCAGAAAGGATGGTGCTAGTTCCAAGGCGCCATAAATGGAAAGCAACCATTATGGGCTACAGCTCGAGATGACGGGGAGGGTTGAAAACGCACCCCCGTCCGGTCTTATTCGTCATCATTCTGCTTTTCAGCAAATGCTACGGGGAGGGCCCACCGGGCAGCCACCGAGCAGCCTCACGTGCCCGCCCGGTCAGAGCAAGCCTGACACAGCAGGGCGGCAGGCGGTGTGCCTCGAGTTCTGCGACGTTATCCCGAGGCGCGCCGGATGACGCGCGATGGGACCTGTGCATTAAATGTTCCCACGCCTCCCTGCCAGACCTTGGCAGGGACTAACAACAAGCGTGAGAGGAGTGGTTGGAAGTGACAGGCCACGCACCCTCTTAAATGTAGCATCGGGCCTCTCACCAATTGACACCTCACCACTGGGCCCCTGTGGGGACCACCGGCGAAGGACTTCTCAAGCCATCGGGGAACTGCGAGTGCTCGGGGACTACTGTTCACAGCCCCGAGCACTCTCTCCTGGATATGCCCTCTCTTGGTCCTCAGGGAACTCGGGTACTCGGGGACCACTGTTCACGGCCCCGAGCACTCTCTCCCAGAACTTGACTGTTCGGGTCCTTGGTGAACTTGGGTGCTCGGGGGCCACTGTTTACGGGCCCGAGCACTCTCTCCTGAAACTGACTTCTCTTGTCATCGGGGAACTCGGGTGCTCAGGGACCACTGTTTATGACCCCGAGCACCCTCTCCCGGAACTCGGCCTTCTCGGGTCATCGGGGAACTCGGGTACTCGGGGATCACTGTACATGGCCACGAGCACCCTCTCTCGGGACTTGGTCTTTTCGGACCTCGGGGAGGTCACCCCCGAGGGAGGACGCCACGTGGCACTCTGCTGTTCTGACCTCGGGACTCGGGGACCCCTGGTTCCTACGTCACCGATAGTATGTTATTTCATAGAAGATGCATAAGTGATAAGGCATAGATTCAAGAATGCCATAAAGATCAAAGATATGTATCAAGATAAATAAGCTCTAAGTGATGCTCACAAGAAGAAGAAGAAAAAGCTCAAGAAGGTTGACAATAAACGTAAAGGCTAAGTCACTTATAGAGATTAAGTGTGTTGGGAACCGTCCAAATAGTATTCTAATTAATTATTGAGTCGATTATTTATATAATCACGACCAGAATGATTAGTCAGAATACCATTCAGTAGTCCCGACATGTGTTTTATACCTAAGATCGGAACACACCTCTTTCCAACATATGTTATCACAACAAAGCTTAATAAAGAGCGAGTAATGAAATTATATTACAAGTTTTTAAAGGATTATCATTTACAACAATTTACAACGCACGAACACTAGGAGGATAGAAGAACAGTCTCACTTCCTAGCCACCTAGAGATACTATACAATAAAAAACAAAATCTATGAATAACAAAAGATAGTTGGAATCATTTGCCCTAAGGCTGAATGTATGTGATGTCGCCTAGAGAGGGGTGAATATGTGTTTTCTCAAAATTAAAACTTCACAGCGGATTAATAGAATCCGGACACTCCGGTTCAATCCAGAGACTCCAGGGTATGGAGACTCCGAGCTAACCTAGATAGTTTGGCCTGTACAGGAAATTAAAAGCTGGGCAAAACTAAGCAAGTGTAGTTGGATATAAAGGTTACCACATGTTCTAATTGATATAAGAGCTTATTTTAACTAACCACATGCAATTATAACCTCACAAACAAGTAGATTGAGGCAAACAAAAAAACAACTAGAACAAGGAAAACATGCAAGAATGTAAAGGAGATAAGAATTTATTTCCTAAAGTTCGGATCAAACGACCCTATGTCTCCGTTGAGTTGCTCACAAAGAGCTGGGTCTCTTTTAACCCTTGTCCTTACCAAGTGACCACAAAGATCGAGCTTAGGCTTACTCAAGAGTTCTTCTTCCCTTGTGGAGGAGAGAAAAACCTTCACAAACTTTCCAGGACACCCAAAAGAGAGACAAAAAACACTCACAAACACTGGATAGTATTAACTGTCTGAGCAAACTTAGAAGTTCTGGGTTGGCCAGTTGTTCCATATTTGGTTCCTATTGGAGTTTTCTGTCGCGGTTTGAAGGCTAAAGCACGCGAAGCAGAGAGGACAAGGAAGTAGAAGAGGGCTCGTCGCGCTAAGGCGGGTGGTCCTGATGCCCTGAAAAAGGAAAAATATCGTAGGTGCACTCAGTATAGAGCATCTACTATAACCCGCCATATTTTCACTCACTAAAGTATGTTAGGATTAGCAGCGGCATGCTATTAAATTGATCTTTAGATGTACCATACATACCAACATTTATTATCATCGTGTCTTTATGGTTAGAGTCTATTCGCACAGCAACCACAAACTCTATGTCCCATATAATGATTGTCACTGTATTTAACCTCCATACCGGGTATTATGCTAATAATGCTTCACAACTACAATTGTTAAAAAAATTAGAATTTGTATTCTCCTAACATTACGTCAAAAAAAATTACTCATACAATTTTACATCAAATAAATAAACAAATATCAATAAATTTACATCGATCTAAAATTTTTAAAAAGTAACTACTCCGTGATGCCATTTTGATGATTATTTGCACAACTAATATTTTTCACTAAATAAATGTGCACTAATTTTCAAATTGACGTATACAAAAGTTAAATTAAAAAAATACATTTCTAAGCGGTGTAGCTCACCGTCCACTGAGAGGGCGACAAGTGGGCTAACCGCCCTCTTATAGGGAGGTAAGGTGCGGTAAGGCCATGGGCACGGGGAAGGACCCTATCCGCCCTCTGAGAGAACGGTAAGAGGTGGCGTTATCACTATGGTATCTTTACCACATTTGAAAGGGTTATAGCACTTTTAGGAGACGATAGACACCTATTTATACAAATTTTACTATCAATAGTCTATTGATTTAAATATTAGATATAAAAAAACTCAAAATGCGAGATGCCTTGATGCAGCGACGTCAACGCTTTAGCTTTAGCGGCGGTCTGGGCTCGGAGGCAACAGAGCAAAAAGGCCCGTAATGGGCAAGTTTGAAACCAGCCCAGGGATGGGGTCGACCATACAAACTGAGCCCGTTAGGCCGTGACCTCTCACTGGACTAGACAGAGGCTTGCACATCTCGATCCACATGCAATGCAAGAGCTCCTGACGGTGGTCCCTCTCGGAGTTTTTTTAATAATAGTATTTTAATGGAAAATTGCAAAACTAAAGTTTAAAAATGGAAAATTGCAAAAATACCAAATGTCAACGAGTGGCCAGCTCAGTGCCATCTCTATTATTGGTGTGCAGGAGGTCTATCGATATTTCGAGTGTCAACAAATAATCGTATATGACATATCGACATCCTTATTGTATGTAAAATGGGATCTATCGTCACCCTTTTAACCTACAGTTATATATGATGTTTGCATTTGATTGTCAAAAAGTGGCTAGTCGGCCGACAAATATTTATTTTTACAATTTTTTATTTTTATCTTTGTTTTTGCAATTACCCATTAAAATATTATTATTAAAAAAAATCACCCCCTCAGTACAACAGCCCACGGACCAAGGCCCTCTGCGGTTGCCTATACCACCCGATCATGAACGGGCGGCAAGCCAACCCTCCAAGCTCCAACCAAACCCCGCGCTTTCTTTCGCCTCCACCTCCGGCTCCAACCTCCGCACCTACCCCCATTTCCGCTCGGCCGCGTGAGCCATCGCTCCAAAATCTCGGTGGCACACCAAACCCAACCCGCGGCTGTCCTCTCCTCTCCAAACCAACCGCTAATCCACGAGAGGGGCATGGAGTTCCTGCAGGGGCAGAGGACGGAGACCACGGTGGCCGTCGCCGTCGTCGCCGTGGCCGCCTTCCTCCTCCTCCTACGCAGCGACAAGCGCAGGGGTGAGCACCTGTGAACCGTCGACGCGCGCACGTGTGATCAGAGGCACCCGTGGCCAGGGTTCAAAAAACCGTCGGTAACCGCGATTACCGACCTTCCCGGTCCGGTCCGGTTTCAAAAACCGCTCGGTAACCGAAATTTGAATTCAAAAAATTCGAAAAAATAAAAAAATTCAAAAAAAAATTCAAAAAAAATCTTTAAAAAAACTAGACATAATTCTAAGAACTTCTGTGAATTTTTTTTTTCAAAAATAATGTCGTTTGCATCATATTCTATAGGGAGAAAGTTTGAAAAAAATGAAAAAAATTGAAGCGTGCGGCTCAATTATTAACTCACGTTAAGGAAAAGTGTAACATGCAAACACATATTTTTCTTGTATAAAACGTATTTTAAGAGAATCTTTAAAATTGATTTCACTTTATTTAGAGTTTTATTAAATTCTCTATGATTTTTACAAAGTTCACAAGCATAAAGTGAATATGTTAAGAAACATCACTGTAATTAATTTTTTCATGTCTACTATTATTTTTTCTACATAAATCATAATATAAATAAGTTAATGAAAGTGGTTTCACTAATTTTTAAGGTGTGATGGGTCAGTTATGAATTAACCTAGTCGCAACACATTTACACAATCATGCATGTTACAATAACTAATTCATGAGTTCATATATTTTTAAAAGATATAGGATCATGTAAGAAGACTAACAAAATTAGTTTAATGATTTTTGGATTAGCAAAGAGTAAACTATGCATTTACCTTGGTTTAACAAATAAAATTTCTCACAGAAAATTTTGAACTTTTTATGAGTATAAATACTTTTATCATATAGATCATGTTACAAGGAAGCCAACAAAATTTGTTTCACTTGATTTGAAGCTCGGATGAATTAGTTATTGATTTTACAAGATTGAGCTTTTTTTTAGGTTTTTTGTTGAACTGCGCTGAAATTCGATAAAACCGCTCGATAAATCAAGAAAACCGAGCGGTTACCGACCCAAACCGCTCGGTAACCGACCGAATCAAAAATGCGAGAAAATCGCTCGGTAACCGACCCAAACCGCTCAGTAACCGACCCAAACCGCTCGGTTACCAAGAAGGCAAAAACATGATTTTTTCGCAAAAATTTAAAATTTGCCAAATGAATTTTCTCCAATTTTTTTTGAATTTTTGACTGGTAACCACGGTTATCGCGCATTTTCGGTTACCACCGGAGCTCGGTTAGGAACCCTGCCCGTGGCTCGTGCGACGTTGCCGCTCGCTTGGAACCGTTCGTGCCGCGCTTGGTTATCTGAGCCTCGGGCCGTGCGGCGCGCGGATGGTCAGCCCGGTCCCGGAAGCTTAGGGGAGTGCTGGCCTTGAACTGGTTACAATTTGTGCAGTGTTGTGTTGGTCTCGTCGATTTTCGGCTGCGAAACTTTGGGCGCCCGGATGGCCAGTCCGATTCCCGAAGCTTAGGCGACTGGAGACATTGAATTAGTTATAATCTGTGCCGTTTTGTGTTGGTCACCCAGGGTTTTTGGCTGTCAAACTTTGATCGCTGGTGTCCTGGGGAGTAGAACGAGTAGCTAGCACATGTAGTATTGTCCTTTGAATGCCCAGGGTCAGAAAAGTTTCATGTTCGTCGAAGCTACACATGTTCAGTTTTTATCATCAAGCAAGGCTTAGGAAGACCGTCCCGGGAGATTAGGCCATAAGCGCTCCATGTCTTTTGTTTTGTGCCTGTTTGGGCTGCGTCGTCCCGGTTTTTTAACCATTGATCCCCTCTCTATAAACTAGGAACAGCAGTGCCAATTAGAAGGGTGAATAGTTATCTTCACAGATTTCTTGTGAAATTGATGATTTTTTTCTATTTTATCACCCAACGTATCTGTAAAAGAAAATCACAACAGAACACAACACAAACATGCAGCGGAAAAACTATACCTATCCAGAAAGTCCGGAAACTTCAGAGATGGGACCGGAGAGTCCAGAGTTTCCGAAGAAAATCAAAAACCAAACTTGAAAATTTAACAAAATGTGGGTTTCATAGTTGAAATCGAACACTATGTTCCACAGTAAATCAATTCATAACTCATCTCCACATAAAAGTTGAATCTTAAGAAAAGATCACTTAAGGATCAAAAGATAAACACCAGGTGAAGAAGATCTCCAAGATGATGATCTAAAGGTAAGAAAATTCAAGATTCCATCATATATGCATGTGTATGTGAATTTTATATATTTAGCATCAAGAAGAACAACCTCCCAAGGTGTTAAAATTTTAGTTCAAAAAGAAAAACGAAAATCAACATTGAAAAGAAAAAACTTGCA
Source organism: Phragmites australis (assembly GCF_958298935.1). NCBI lineage: Eukaryota > Viridiplantae > Streptophyta > Magnoliopsida > Poales > Poaceae > Phragmites > Phragmites australis. The sequence continues at coordinate 28,693,995 of NC_084931.1, forward strand.
CACAAGACAAAAGAACCAAGAGAGGAAAACTAGACGGAGGAGAATTCAAACATATGTAATAAAATAAACTTTATTACTCAAATAGATCAACCATATTTTATGCGGATTACAAATATTTTCCTCTCAAAACTTTCACCTATTACATAAGCTAAGCACTCATCCTCTTCTCCTCTAAAATCCTAGCACAATGCTCTCATATGGGTGGCATAAGGAGCTTAAATGGCTGATTCGTTCTCTCTCATAGCCCTATCTTTATATTTATAAGCCAAGAAAACTTGGTCCCTAAATGTTCTAGCTTTTTTCTAAAATATTCCTCTCTTGTAGTACACTCTTACCTACCATCGAGAACGTTTTAGTCTATTTTTTTCATTCATCGGACGGTCGTGACACCTTTATGACTTAGCTTCGCCTCGACGCAAGCTTCACGATGGTGTCACGTACTCCTCTAGTCCTCCCACGATTTTGAGGTCAAACAGCAAAACCCTAGCACGCTTCTCAAAGCGTGACTAGCCGCCACTTGCTTCATCCTGAAACAAGCGCTCCGATGATAACACATATCCTCCCTCTTGCGATCTTAAACGCTGGCAAGTCTCTCCCGCTCCTGATCTCTCGGACCGCCTTATCACTTGCACCGACATCCCGTTTGTTTGACTTTGTCAACATACCGTCTGCATCCTCTGTTTTATGCTTTGCTTGATCTCAATGTGTATAGCTAAGATTATTCTCGACTCTGTCTGGCCCTTTTTGATCGTCCGGCACCTAGCACTCGTTTAGCCCCGATCACTCGCCGTCGACCGCCAAGTTGTATCCGTCACATGCACACCATAAAACAACCAAACACATTTTTTCACACTCTAAAACATCTCCAGATTAGCACAAAATCAAAAATTTCAACTCAAAGCACATCCTGCAAAAAATGTGAACACCGGATGTTCCGATGTATTCTGCTCCTGAACACCGGGTTATTCGGTGAGTGTAGCACTATCTATTCCAGATAAGTTTTGCTCTATAAAAAAAGGTCTAGTGAAACCTTCCGGTGATCTCATGCTCATCACCGGATAATTCGGCGTGTGCCAATCCACCGAACCACCATTATACAACCTCTCTGTAACAAAAGGTCCAGCGCATTCTCCGGTGTTTATAAACTCAGCACCGGACTATCCAACGTACGTATTCAACTTTGGCGCTAAAAATCTCCTCTCTGTAGAAAATACTCCGACGCTCTCTAAGTCTATCACCGGACCATCTGGTGTTTGCTTTTATTTCTGTTTCAGTACTGAAAATGCTCCGATGATCACTTCACCGTAACACCAGACTATCCGGTGTGGTTAAAAAACTGACACACCGGATGTTCTGATGAGGCATAATTTTCTGGACTCTAAAACAGTCTGTTTCAATTCAAACTTTGGTTAGCCTTAAACAATATCACACACAGATAAACTCATGCCAATCAAAATCATTTCAAATCTAACATTATAAATAGCTCATCACATACAAAATAAGACACATTTTAAATTGGTTAGCAGAGCTCTTAGTTTCTTATTACCCTGTGGTACATAGATTGTTCTACTCCTTTGTATAAGACACATTTTAAATTGGTTAGCAGAGCTCTTAGTTTCTTATTACCCTGTGGTACATAGATTGTTCTACTCCTTTTAGTGAGCTTACTGCTTTTGTGGCTTGTTGCTGATTTTTCTTTCGGAAAGACTGAAACACAAGGCTACCCTGTGATATAGACAATACCTTGGGTCCCTTCACTGAGGTTAGTACTGAGCAATGCATTTTCTCTCTTTTATTAATTATTATAGGTCGCAAGGGCGATTCTTGAGAACCCAAATGCAATACGAAAGTTCACTTAATATATGCTAATGTCACATATGAAGACATTCTTCGGAAGGTATTGTTGACTTATTATTTTGAACGTTGGTTATCGTCAGTTGTGTACTTGTATGATGCCAACTTAGTGAAACTTAGATATTGTTATTCTATCTGTTCACCCTATGTTGAGAATAGAAAACTAATATATCTGATTTCCGAACGAAAGAAAGAAAGAATATAGTTGTAGGACAATTTTTTTTGGATCATATCACAAAGAACAAAAACTTGTCATGGAAGACCAGTCAATTTGTATTTTGTTACTAAAATTCCATTCGCTTCTTTCTCAAGATTTTTCTTCGATAAAATATGATAGCAGCTCTGTTTTGTGCTGATGAATGATAGATTTGTTCCTCTATGGTAGCACTATGAACTGCAATAAACAGTTCTTGTAGTCTGTTCTAGGTTTGTAGACATTTCTTTACTTATTATTCCTTGTTGGACCTGTAGCAGAAAAATGTTAGGCTGGGCTGATGCTTCAAATAGGCTTTTTGTGCAACTCATTGGGCTTAACACAATACTTCTATATATGAATGCAACTCATATGTGTATGTTTATTGATTTGATTCATACAGGAAGAACTGGACAGTATGGCCAAAAACAATCCTGATCGTTTCAAGATCTACTGTGTCTTGAATCAGGTTTGTATTCTGCTCTGAAGATTAGTACTTTGTCTTGTGACCAATGAATAATGCTAACTGCTTGTCTGAGCCTGTATGCGTTGCTAGTCCTACCGTCAGTATATTGTATGAGAATCCTAATCTGCACCTTGCATCATATGCATCGTTTCCATCTGCAGCCTCCTGAAGTCTGGGATGGTGGTGTTGGATTTGTATCCAAGGAAATGATCCAAACTCATTGTCCAGCACCTGCTGACGACATTCAGGTAATTGTATACACTCCAATTGCAAGAAGTACTTGCTGGAGCTTGGAATCCATTAATTATGCTCAGTGAAAGCTAACACTGTGGTTGCTCCTTCCAGATATTGAGATGTGGGCCTCCTCCCATGAACAAAGCCATGGCTGCACACCTGGACGATCTTGGCTACACAAAGGAAATGCAGTTTCAGTTCTAAGTCCCCTCGTGGAAACATACAAAAATAGCCGCGATGGTCAACTTTTCTTTCCCATCTCGGGCACATGGTCTGAAGAAATCAGTGTTGTCATTTAGCTCGAATAGACTGTAGTTTGTACTTGATAAATCAGCATATTTTGATGAAAGCACGAATACCTAATTTGAATCGGGGTCGTTGTATTGTACCGTGCCATCTGTGTCAATTCAGTTCCATTTCAGACATCCACTGCCTCATGCCTCCATTGTTACCAGCGGTTGCAGTTTTTAAGTTCTGAAGAGTCAATATGAAAGCTGTCGGTTTATCAGACAGAATCAAGCTATAGCTGATTATATCTTAATATGCTTACTCATCCAATCCAATTCAATAATTCTGACGAGTCCGAAATGACCAGCCTGTATAACTGCATTATACAAAGAACAACAATGCAACCGCAGGTTTGAGTTTCTGTTTGTGCATAGCCATGGATGCTTGCCTATGACAGCAAAGAACCTGTCTGATCTTTGCAGCTTCTGCCTTGTACAACATGGGTTATGGTATGTACGTTCACGTACGTGTGTGCTCTGTGCTCAGGAGACAACAGCGAGGAGTGTCAGTGCTTACATGCTGCAAGGCTTGGGGATGCAGACACACGGTCTCGTTAAAAAATGGGGAAAAAAATTTAGAGCTCTACCTTGCTGTACGCACGGTCTGATAGTTGTACTTAAAAAAAAACAGAGCTATGGTCCATCACCCATGGTTGATGGCCTACTTATCACTGAGGGTGTCGACATAGGTCGCGTTTGACAAACCTTGCCTTTGCTGGTAGTACATCAACATCTTTGTTTATACGAAGATAAAAAAAAAATAGAGCTAGAACTCATGACCATACGCAACCATGCACCTTCCAAAAAGTCGTTCTCCCCCCTCTAAACTTGGTAGGAACTACTCCTATTAGTTATAAATATATATCATTTTAGATAAGGTATGATTTTCAACGTATAGTTTTGATCACTATTTTTTATTATAATATATTTTTTAATTTACAATATTATGAAAAAATTGTTTTAGGCAAATCTACCAATATTATGAAAATATTTTAAAAGCTATTGTTAATCAAAGTTCTTCTTAGAAAAAAAAACCGTTTATAGTATAATTTTCCCCAGACATGTTCTTATTGCATCTGTTCTACAAACTGACTATAATTGATGGATAATATGATAATTATAACCATCACCTTATTTCTTATACCTAAGTTTAAATGGACTTATATTTAGAATTGGAGGGAGTAACAATCAATAGGAATGAAAACTTTCTAAAGCCTATGGGCCGCTAAGTCAACAGAGACCTACCATTTGTTTGGAAATTTACCTTTGCCATGATTGGCGTGCGCGCACTGCATCAGTGCAACAACTTAGGCGAGTTCTCATGTACACGCATGGTGGCTGTCGTTGGCCCTATAAATACACTCCTACCTAAGGTTGAAAACGGTTCAGATATTTTTCACTCTGGATAAAAAACGGATACGGATGATCTTATCCGAATACTGATATTTTCAGATCGGATACGGATACGAATATTCCTTATTCGGATAAAGATATAGAAACAGAAACATTTTTTTTACCATACACAACCATGCACCTTCCAAAAAGGTCGTTCTCCCCCCCCCCACTCCCCTCCAAACTTGGTAGGAACTACTCCTACTAGTCATAAATATATATCATTTTAGATAAGATATGATCTTCAATACATAATTTTGATCATTATTTTTTATTATAATATATTTTGAATTTATAATATTATGAAAAAATTATTCTAAGGTAAATCTACAAATATGATTTTAAGATTTTTAAATTAAACATTTTAAAAGCTATTGTTAATCAAAGTTCTTCTTAGAAAAGAAAAAACAAAAAACAAAGACCTTTTGTTAGTTTGTAACCATCGTTGCTCTCTCATCTCTCGTGGAAGCAGTTACTGTCATCATCGGTAGTTTTTAATTGGCCATCATGGTCCCCAATAATTCTCGAGTGGTCTTGTCTCTAATAATGGGGATGATGATCGCGTCCTCTCAGCTAGCTCATAGCCTCATACCCTAATCATATCTTTCGCCGCTTGGACCATTGCGTTTCCTACACAGATCTGCACTACATAATTGCGCTTCCACGCTCACTCGCACGTTCGATCATGGTGTAAGCACTAGGATCTTAAGAGCAAAATTTCCAGTAGTTGAGGTCATGAGTTCAAATAATCACATAGGTCACGTTCAATAATGTGCTTGAGAATCAAGTATCTAGGTGGCTATACCATCTAGATACATATCTTATTACGATGATTTTTTTTAATAACAGATAATATACCTATCAACAATAAGATGTCTGTTGACTTTGTAAATCTATAAACTCACTATCTCTAATTTCAATAGATATTATGTCAGCGTGTTGTTCTGAGTTCTAAAAAATAATGTGTCTAACATCATCTGTCATAGGAGTCACCGCTTATACCTAGTTTGTTTAAAGATAATGGAATAACCATCCTGACATCTGCATTACCTGGTACCATATTAAGACTCATAATGTGTTATCTCGATGTTCATTTACACAATGATAAAAGGTAAACTGTAATAAGGTATGATACAATCCGTGACAAACAAGCATTATCTAGTCCTTTTAATTAAGTTTCTAACCTTTTTTGGCACTGTCTTGAACTTTGAATCGAGGAAGATTGGATCATTTATAAGGGATTAAAAAAATTTTGAAGAGATTTTCGTTTTCTTCAGCGTTCTAATAATTTTTTTTTCACGATTCTCGTCACAAAGAGATTCTCAAATTCATTAACTTCAGGATTATATTCTCTCTCATTTCACTTTATAAATCTATTTGAAGGAAACCGTTGGATATGATAAAAAATAAAAAAATATGAACTAGAGGAATCGAAAAGAAAATAAAATGAAAGAAATATAGTTGAAGATATCTTAAATCAAATGTTTGCGGATGATTATAAAAAAGGTTTTGGTTAATCTTGGTGTGTCCAAAGTCCAAACACATTCTCGCCTTCTCGAGGATTCATGGCGAGACACGGATGGAGCCGTATAAATTCCCCTGGGTTGACTCATGGGCAGCTCGTCCTCACCACGAGGTCCCAACCCAAAACGCGCCAAATCCAATCCGACGAGCCGCACGTGCGCCGCTCAACGCAAACTGGGCTTTCTCCTCCTTCTCCGCCCGACGGTTAACCAGCACCACCACCACGCGCGCCGTGCTCACGTCGCTGCCGCTCCTAAACAATTGCTGAATCCCACCAGGAACGCGGTAGAACCGCGCCCCGGCCCACGCTTCGCTGTACAGCTGTCGCTGCAGAGTAGTTTAATCCTTTCGGAAGGGGCCGGCCCGGATGGCCGTGTCCTCGTCGGCTTCCCGCAGACCCAGTCCCGGGTTTGAGGTGTCTCTACGCCGCCGCTGTTCTTTCCGGTTGCGGGGAATGGTTGGGGAGCTGTTGGGTTCCTGGCTGGGGTTTTAGGGTCCCGGGTCTCGGCCGGGGGAAGCAGAGCTCGGAGGTTCTCGCGGGCGGCTGGATTTGGTGCCGGAGCTGCTGATTGGTGGGTTCCTGCTAATTTCGAAATCTCTAACCTTGCGCTGTTTTCCTCTCCTGTTTCTCTTTGCTTCTTTTGCAATTTGTGATTTGTATTGAGTTTTGAATGCCAAAATGGTTGGATTTCGAAAGGACCATTTTTCGTTTGCGGGGGCTGTGGGCTCAATGTTGGGTTTTCGATGTGAAAATTTGCATCTTTTTTTGTTAATTGTGCGGTATTTTTTGTTGTTTGTAGTCAAACAGTGGGAGAAATAACGGTCTGGATCCATTGTAGACTTTGTAGTTTTTGTACTTCCTTAAAAAAGTGTAAGTTTCGTACAACTGTTCCTCTTTTATATTCTTGTCAGAATTCCATGTGTATGCTTCTTTTCTTTGGTGTTAATGTCTGGATTAGCTTCATGACTCATCATACTGTCATTACCTTCTGATGAACTGTTAGCAGGCTTTAATTCTATTAAATTATGTATTTCAGACTTGAATTTGGGGAGGGGGAAGCTTCCATTGTTCTTCTGACTTCAAACGGGGATGGCCTTCCCAAACGATGAAAAGATGAAGGTATGTATGGGTCTGCCTCTCCTTTTTTCTCCTTGACCCCCCCCCCCCCCACCCACCCAAAATTTTCTTGATACATGTTGAAGGCATTTGCATTATTGCACTTAAATGGAGCATTTGACTTAAAAGTGTTTTGCTTTGTACTGTAGGGCTGTCAGCCAAAGCTTTTTGGAACAAAAGATAAGAAAGTCACAAAGAGGACAGACCGTGCAAGCTGCTCCACAGGTTAGTTCATCTTCTTTCTTTTGAAAAGCTGTATAAGCACTAAATGTCGAGTAGGACGCTGATAAATGGTAACATATATCTTAGGATAGTTTTATCAAATTTCATCCATCTGGATTTGAAAAAGGGAGATGGTTCGATTCAGTTGGCAATCACATGGGTATGGTCAATTAAGCCTATGTTGACATTGCAGAACGTGAAATGCTTCTATAGATAGTCAGCGTTCAAATATGTTTATTCAAAGATGCTTGGGTTCATATATTCAACAGTGCTCTTGATCTCTTAATTTCAGAACTTCAACATTTTGTACAAATTGAATTGGGTGCAACTTTGCTAGTTTATCTTGATAACATAATAGTAACCAATTGTTCCATGTTCCCTTGTCAATTGTAGTTAAGTGTGAGTCAAGCAACTCAAAGTCACCATCTTCGTCCCCATTCCGAAAACTTTCAGGTTGATTTCTACCTGGCAACTTTGCTCCTTGGCTAACTCTATTGGATGGTACAGGTTTAATTTAATTGGCTTATGTTTTTTGTGTTTCTTTGGACTAAATGGAAGCAGAAGTTAGGAGCATACGTCTCAGCCATTTTCTATCCCACTCTTCAAATGCTACAAAATCTGAACATATCAGGTCAGACAATTAGCCTTGTATGTTCAGTTATACATGGAAACCAGAACAATTTCTTTATTTTTTAGTTCATTGTTTAGGATATTTGTCTCCACCTGGAATGTTGGAGGAAAAGCGCCTACCGCCGAGTTGAAACTGGATGACTTTCTTCCTGCTGACGACCATTCAGATATTTATGTTTTAGGGTAACATTCTCATCATAACTCTGAATTTTATCCATGTCAACATCGCTAATTGCAGTGCTTACATTTTCAGAAAAATAAGTAACTTAATACTTCCCATTTGTTCCATTCCCTGTTTCGTATACTTACGTTTAGTGTTCAGTATATTCTGGATTTTTTCAATTTCTTAGTTGTCTTACTCTCTTAGATCGCTATTGACATTCTAGTATTTATTTGTGTTTTCCAAATGAGTATATTTTTTTAAGGGTTAGAATTTATTTGGTTTACTTAAGTCAACAGAATGTTTCGTCCTAGCTCTTCTTTTATTTGATCTTTAAACAGTTTTCAGGAAATTGTCCCTCTCAATGCTGGTAATGTGCTTGTGATAGAAGACAACGAACCAGCAGCAAGATGGCTTGCCCTTATAAACTGCGTGCTAAATCGACCAGTCGACACTGACACTGATATCTTTCAGCACAAGCCATTTCTCTCCCTTGATTCAACCTCATCTCAATCAACTTCAGACCTTGATGCTTCATTCTCCAACCGCTCAAGAACAGCTAGCGGTTCTGTAATCTTCCAAAAGTCCTTGAAATCCATCAGGAAATCTTACATGCCATCCCAGAGAAAACAGCTCAAATTCTGCAATTGCACAGCGGAAATGGCCAAGAAATCGTACAAAGACGCTTGCTTTCGATGCCCACAAGCATATGCTAATGAAATGGACTCTTCAGAAGAGGATGAAGTGGATGACAAATTGAATGATGTTTATGGTCTTACTGTTGATGGAATTACTTCAGGTGCTTCAGCCTCCAGGGATCAGCTAAAATATAACCTTATATCTTGCAAACAAATGGTTGGTATTTTTGTCACGGTATGGGCAAAGAAAGAACTAGTGCAACATATCGGCCATTTGAGAACGTCTTGTGTAGGTCGCGGAATAATGGGATATCTTGGAAACAAGGTCAGAACCATATATATATATATAAGCATTTCATGTACTGTGCAGTAGATCCCTTAAGTGATACATTTTGCTTTTTTATTCAGGGATGTATATCAGTTAGCATGACACTGTACCAGACAAGCTTTTGTTTCATCTGCAGCCATTTGGCTTCAGGTGAGAAAGAAGGTGATGAGTTGAGGCGGAATTTAGATGTATTAGAGATTCTGAGGCTCACACAATTTCGAAGGATTTGCAGAAGAGCTGGGCGAAGAATCCCTGAGAAAATTCTTGACCATGAGTAAGAAAGCCATACCACAATGCTTTAAGTGTTTTTACTGCCAACTGTTATTTTGATTGTTGTATTATTTATTTCAGTCGGGCAATATGGTTGGGGGATCTCAACTACCGTATTTCCTTGAGCTATGAAGATACCAAGAAACTTCTGACTGAAAATAACTGGGATGCCCTTTTTGAAAAGGATCAGGTAACTCCCCAAAACTTTTTTTTTCTAGAAGGAAGACTGGTTATGGAATGAGAAACCATTCCGTGTTTTTATTTTATGTTCTGGTCATATGATACTAGAACTTATTAACATTTTACACATGCATTTCAGCTCAATATCCAGCGTGCGTTTGGAAGAGTGTTCAAGGGGTGGAGTGAGGAGAAGATATATTTTGCTCCCACATACAAGTACTCTTGCAACTCAGATTCTTATGCTGGAGAGACTGCCACATCAAAGAAAAAGAGGAGAACCCCAGCCTGGTATGTACAATGTTCAAAATAGCTTCAGCAAGTTCCAATCTCATATGTAAACACTAGTCAGTGGCTATAAGGTATCCAGAGTCCGGAAACCTATTTACAACTCAATAATATGACATTTTCATCCTTTTGTACCACAAGAACAAGGGGCACCAGTGGTTTTCTTTAGATGATATAAATCAAATCTGGACAGCAAGTTAATTAAGTATATGAAAACAGAAAAGAGGAATCATTCATATATGCAGTAAAAAAAATCGAGATGATTCACATATTTAGTATTGCTAAATGTGAATATCATAAAAAGACAGACTAAGTCATGAGTTACACTTCCCAAATGAATTGGCTGCATGTGTTGCTACAAACTTTTTCATGCCAACTACTGGTCTGGTGTAGTACGTGATCATAATAAATTATCAATCGCATATCATTGCATGCTTCTTAATTAGCTCAACATGTTCAGGTGTGATAGAATACTGTGGCATGGAGATGGCATAGCGCAATTATCCTACTTCAGAGGGGAATCCAAATTTTCTGACCATCGTCCTGTGTGTGGTACCTTTATTGTTGAGGCCGAAATACTAGATGGCAAATCAAAGAGGCGCTCATCAAATGCTAACATCAGAATCGGTGCTGAAGAGCTGTTACCGACGAGTTAAGGGTAATAAAGGTATGTGTCTTCTACATTTTGTATTAATCTCTGCAGAAATCTGCATCTTCTCGAGCAAGGCACAAAACACTGCGATTTGTGCAAAGTCCAGTGTATGCAGGGGCTATGCGTCTTCACTTGCATAGCCATGACTAACTATTACAGATATAACACTGCAGGTGCTGGGACCTGAATCACATATTAAAACTACTGTTTTGTGTGACTCATGAACAAGATACTGCGAAACCTTCACATGGACGGCTAGGTATTTGTTTCTCAGGAAAATTTTGTGTGGCCAGAGAAATGTGGTTGTTATGTTGTACAGCAAATGTAATCACGTACAGTTTCAAAAGGAGTAAGTAGTCATTAGCTTATATTATATACCTGTCAAATTTCCCCAGAAGATTGTTTTGGTTCATTTTGGTTTGAACAAGTGAGCCTAAGCAGCCTTTTTTTCAAAATTTTCTTTATTTAAAACCTTTGTAGCTGTGCAAGTGTAAACTGTAAAGTTTTGAGATTGTCTGTAACAGAATCTTACTGAAAGGAGACCTCCTTTCTAAGTGTACAATAGATCCTCTATTCTTTATCTTGATCCTCAAATGGCTTAACTACTGTGAATGAACGGAGGATATCCTTGTTTATTGCGTGTTTTTATCTTTTTGTTTGATAGGGTGACGGATAGGGTGAATGAAAGGAAACTTACAAAGCAAAACTTTTATTGCTCTGTTACCTGTCTTTGTTTTCTACCCGTTCTAGACGGATCCGGATCCCTTAACGTCGACGTCACGGTGACGTCGTCGCTGACGTGTGGGTCTAATCTTACATGTCAGCGACGTCGCGTTACGTTAAGGGATCCTCGTCCGTCCTAACTGCGTTTGTCACGCAGTCAGTATCATTGCATCTCACTCCTCTGTCAGATACAATTAGGTCATGTTTGGAACGTGAGAATTCTCTTTAATTCATATAGGAATTGAACCGATTCGTCCAAAAGGTGAAATGGCAGTTTAGCTCGAGTTCGTCAAGTGCTTCGTTCTCTTTGGATAGTAGACAAAATAGTGTGGATGAGCAGAGGGGTAAAATAATGGAGCAATTCTACCCTAACAAAATGCTACCGTGTATAGGGACAAAATGGTATTTTTTTTGGAAACACGAAAAGGATCTCTACGATTAATTAAAGAAGAAAAGAGTTTTTTTACAACGACACATCCACCAAACAGAAGTAAGGTGACGTGTGGTTACAACAGATCAAAAACACGAAATGTTAACAATAGTCAGGAAGAAAACACACCAAAGTAGGAGGACAGAGGAACTAAGACCATCCACAGTGTGGTAAAAAACCGATGCTTCAACAGGAGAGATAACATCAGGCATCGATTTTGCAGCACCCGATGTTGAGGTTAAAAAAGTGAGCTGTGAAGGAAGTAGTCGCCTCTAGCGATGGCAATTGGGTCTCGCGGGTATGGATAGTGCCCGTCGTCGGCGGGCATATCTGATTACCCGCCAATGGTCCAGAACTCCAGATCTAGAACTCAGAAATCGAATCGAAGACTTTCAACAATCATTCTGTGATCGATAAATCCGTTAATTTGGAAAGCATTGCTAGGGAAACTCGAAGTCGAAGAGGACGCTTCACCAGCTAGCTATCGATCAGTGGTGCACCGAAATAAGGCTAGAAAGCTTTCTAATCAGCACTTGCCCAACTTCTCCAGGAGATGGCCGCAGCCCGCAGCAGCAGGGACTCGGCGGAGAGGTTCCCGAAGCATCCGGTCGCGGCGGACGCTGGGTCCTCCTGGAGCAGCAACTCGACCGCAGCGCGGACGGGCATGGCGAGGAGGGGGCAGAGGAAGGCGACTGCGTCCTCGCCGGCCTCAGCGAAGAGCACGCGCTTCACGGTGAGCGTGGGTTGGGCAGCGGACGGGGGCGGCGCGGCGTCTGTATGAAAAAGGTTATTTGATTTTCTATATATACTGTTTCCCTCTTCTACAGTTCTATAATAGATTCACTCGAGCTTCCCAGAGTTTGGCTAGATGAATATATTACTTCTGTTATATGCTGTAATCGACTAACTTATTAATCTTAATTGCAGAGTGATTATATCCGTTGGTACATACAAACAAATATTTTCATAAGTTTATTATATCCGTAGGTACAGAATATTTACATCTATCCATATAAAGAATCAAACACTTTTTTTCAGATATATTATATCTACTCAGATTACTTATACTCATCTAAATTATATACTGTAACTCTAAAAATCCTATACGAACATCCAAGCACACCCGTATTAACCATCATATTCGCACGCCAGAAAAATAGCCACATCTTTTTTTATTTACCATCCCACGTTTGATGTGAATTCACACGCTGCAGCCTCGACTTCGATGCCGATTTATTAAGCATGGGCCCATTTTTTTCTTCGCATCTATGCCGACGTTGTGCCTACTGTAAGATTATCTTCAACGTTTTTTTTTCCATCACGAAGAGATTTTTAAGTTAATTTTTTTAATAGGATTCTTTTATTTTCTTTAACGATTTTTTAAAAAAGAAATTATTGAAGATAAAAAAATAAAGAAAATAAGAACGATTTTTTTTAAAAAAAAGAATGAAATAAAGAAAATATAGCTGTGATGACCCGCACCTCGAGAGCACCGACTTTAGGTACGATCTCGTCAGTGTCGTAATGTGACAGAATTGCTGTTACGATCGATACTCGCCGTTGTTTTCCTGATCGAACGGCTGTGAATTTGTTCCACGAGGACACGACACAGGCGCCAAGACGCCAAGTCACCAGCCCTCCTCGTGACTGCCTTGGTCGTTGGCCGTTCGCGCTGGCCGTTCGATCGTACGAGGCGTAAATTTGAGCGGTGCGGATCTGTCTCTACCCGTGGAGCGTGGCGACCACTTCCAACGGGCCACTCGCCGCCGTCCTCGCATCACCGCGCGCCGCCGACCGCCTCCCTCCCCCCTCCAGAACTGGTGGTCTTCCGCGCGCGCGCGCGAGAGAGAGAGGCTTCTCGGTTGCGATGGCCAAGACATGGGCAGGGGCCATCCCTCCTGCCCTCGTGCGGCTCCTCTTCAGCGTCCTCGCCCTTCTCCTCGACCGCGGCGGCGCTGCCGGCGGAGGCGGCAGGGGCAGCTCGGTGTACCCGGCGGCCGTCGTGTACCCGCACCACTCCCGACAGATCTCCTGGAAACCCAGGTAGGCAACTCCATCTCCATTCCGTCGCTCGCTTCTTCTTCTTGTGTGGCATCTCGATTTCATCGAAATCGAGTGAGATGACTGATGCGCGATTCACGGCGCCTGCGCGGCTCAGGGTGTTCCTGTACCAGCACTTCCTCAGCGGCGACGAGGCCAACCACCTCATCTCCCTCGTCAGTGCCACTCTACTTCCCTCAATCCCACAAAACGCTTGTCTTTGCTTCTCAAGAATGCCCGGAGTCGACTGAATTTTGGGGTTTCCTCGTCTGCAAACTTCAGGCGAGAGCGGAGCTCAAGAGGTCGGCGGTCGCTGATAACATGTCCGGCAAGAGCACGCTCAGCGACGTCCGCACCAGCTCCGGCACCTTCATCAGGAAAGCCCAGGTTAGGCCTTTCTTATCTCTTCTCTACTTTTGCTGTCTGATTAGGACTGCCTCTGCGAAACAAAACCTTTTTCCCTGGCATGGCAATGGTACGTGCAAATATGCGTTATACAGAGGTGTCCATGCAAGAAAAGTATAATACTCTTTTAGATCAGTATGCTGTAGCTATTTCACATGCACTGCATCTCTCCAACAAGGGGAGTCTCACAAGTTCTAGCAAAGCATCACAAATTACCCCTAAAATGCAGATGTTTTTAATGAATGTGTTTGCATGTTGCTTGTATCAACCAGCGGATATAGCTGCCTTGTAGTGAGAGCGAGCTGCCCATTTTTAGCCTGTTGACACTAATGACTAATGAAGTAATGAGTCATGTTTAAGTCCGCTGCTTTTCTCAGTATACAAGATACTGCGAAGAGGGGGAAGCAGCAACCAGGAATGTAGTTGAATGGATTAGAGAAATTCTGAAACTTCTATAATACTTTTTTCTATTCTTTGTCTAATCTAATAATTAGGATCCTAGCATTTGGGCCCTACATGTTAGTTTTCCTAGTTCAATTATGCTGGCTCTAGAGTTGATGGTATGTCTTTGGAATCCTATAATTATCGGTACTGCTTGGTTAAATCAGAGTGTCCCCTCCCTTTAGGATTCGGATTATATACCTAAATGTGATTCAGCTCATAGGCAGGGAGGAAAACAAGTCTTAAGGTTTATCTGGTCTATTACTGGATGCTGAGCATGTATTTGGCATCTTTATTTGAATGAAAGATGGAATTTGAGTTTATTTTATGGGGATATTTCATGTTTCTATTTTCTTAAGGCATCAATATCTCTTGTATTCTGTGCCTAACCGTAGCTAGACCTAGAGTCCAGGAGTACAATAAAGCCAGCTGTTGAGGCATTTCTCTTGTTTACATGGTTCTAACTTGATGAACAATCACGCTCAAATTTGTAGGATCCAATTGTTGCGGGTATAGAGGACAAAATTGCTGCATGGACATTCCTTCCAAAAGGTTGTGGCTCTCATTGAGGCAATAACACTGTACTTTTATATTCTTGCAACTTTTGAGGCTCAGAACTTCTAGTACTAGAACATATTGGCACATATTGTTTTTTTTTTCTTTTTTGGAATTATATCTAGTGCTTGGTAGAAGTTACATGATAAGAGT
The DNA here is from genome assembly GCF_958298935.1 of Phragmites australis. Classification (NCBI taxonomy): domain Eukaryota; kingdom Viridiplantae; phylum Streptophyta; class Magnoliopsida; order Poales; family Poaceae; genus Phragmites; species Phragmites australis. The sequence goes on from NC_084931.1 coordinate 28,709,174, forward strand.
ACTTCACAACTTTCAGTAGATACTTACCCTTTGTTAAGATCTGTGATCTATGCACGTAGAATAATGCCTTTCATTTAGTGTCTCTAGAAAATCGTCTCCCACTCTCTTTCTCTGGCACGTGCACATCATTTGACTTAGTGCCTCTAGAGCAGCTAAGCTTGTTAGTTGGCTGTATGCTTATATCAATTGTGGAGTCAAATCTAGTGCATCACACTACCTAAAGAAGCTTGACATATCCTTTAGTGCTGAGCTATATGACCTGATTTTGAGGATTAGCTTATCCAAGGTTTTTCCTGTAGCATCTGTTCTAACACAGTGTTATAAAAAAAACTCTGCTTTGATAACGGGGTAATTGTTTTGACATGTTTCCTTGCTTCTGTTTTTGTTTTCCAATTGCACGTAAAGGTTGGACCTGTCAGAGGAATAAAATATTTTTATCGCTTTTGAATATTTGGTTACGGGTGTTATATTATGATCAGAGAATGGTGAAGATATCCAAGTCCTAAGATATAAGCATGGGGAGAAGTATGAACCACACTATGATTACTTCACCGACAATGTTAACACAATTCGTGGTGGTCATCGCACAGCTACTGTGCTTATGTACTTAACTGATGTAGCAGAAGGTGGGGAAACAGTTTTCCCATTAGCCGAGGTAAATCTTTTATTTTCCGTGGTGGTAGTGTTTAAGATGATAGAAAGTGGTTCAGATTGCTTTTTCCCCTCCTGTGTACATGCATCTCTCATGCACATTTTCTAGTTTATTTTGGGATCTCGTATCAAATAATTCTATAATACGCATTTCTTAAAAGGAGTTTGATGATGCTAAAGACGCAACCTTGTCAGAATGTGCTCAGAAAGGCACTGCAGGTATAGTTTTCCAACCAGAGTGCTTTTTGGTATTCCTAACTCTTGTGTTCTTTGTATGGCATCTGACATATTTCTCAATTGACATGCAACTTCTTCCTTAGTGAAACCACGAAAAGGAGATGCACTCCTTTTCTTCAACCTTAGCCCAGATAGCACCACAGATTCACTGAGCCTCCATGCTGGATGTCCAGTCATAAAGGGTGAGAAATGGTCTGCTACAAAGTGGATTCGTGTAGCCTCATTCGACAAGGTTTACCACACACAAGGCAATTGCACCGATGAGAACGAGAGCTGCATGAAATGGGCGGCCCTGGGAGAGTGCACAAAGAACCCAGAGTACATGGTGGGGACTGCAGCATTACCTGGTCACTGTAGGAGGAGCTGCAACAAGTGTTAGCGTCAAACTGTGGAAGATTGATAGTAACGGCCTAATGGAATCAGCGAACGGGTTAGACTGCTGTTTCACCAGGTTTTGACCTGAATTCTACTAGTTTTGGTTGCTTCCTGATTTGACACGGGTTTTTTCAGTTACCGGCCTTCAATGGTAACCAGACATGAATTGGAAGACAGATCTTCTTTAGTACTGTCCATAATGTATGCTAGGTGGAGACACTTAATCGACGCGGCCCTAATTTCCGTTTGAGAACAAGTGTAGCCTTTTTTTATACCTTTTTGAATTGATTAGATTGCTTGAGTCTGCTAGCTCTTGGTTAGTTTATGCCAGAATCTACAGACATCTGGATTCATGTTTCTTTGTTTTTTTTTTTTCACTTTGCCGTATGTATCTCAGGAAATTCCTTGAAATCATGGAAACTCTCCAATCATATGATTCGTGCATTCTTGTGCTTTGTGGTATGCAATTTCGACCAGCAGCAAGTCGCTGCCGCTGTGTCGCAGTGGTAGGCTGTGAACCACAGGCAGGCCTGTGTCTGTGTGTATAACAACCAGGTTCCCAAGTGACTGTATGAAAAGCTTCACCAATTTGTGATCCAGTACACGTAATGGAACATATCATCAAGCTGTTAAACTATGGCAGCCGCATGTTAATTCAGCAGCACATCCGACTCCCTTGATTCACAGAGCATGGAATATTTTTCACTGACTGACACATCAGCTTCTAGTAGCATTTTTGTAAGTACTTCTGTAAGTACTTTAAGTAGACAAAGCATTACCGGTGGTAATTAGTCAACACCTTGAGTACTTACTAATAATTACATCATCCCGTATTCTTGCATGATCCGATCATAATTCAACCACATTGCATATGCATTGCCTGAACATCAGAAAAATGGAGATTTTACTGTCGAATCCGTTGACATTAACTTGGTGGCAATGTTCATTGCCGTGCAGAATCTCGTCACCAACGGCGAGGAGCCGTTGGTGCAGGTATGATCTCCTTCGAAGTTACGCGATCAAGGACTACAGCTTGGTAAGAACTGAACACCGCCATTTGGCTTTGGCATGTCCTTTACCTACCTGAAGTCTTGGATCACTGGCCGTGTTTGAACAAATAGATAGGTGTTCACTCTGCTTCTTCGCCACGGCTGGTCGTGCTACGCGTTCGACTTCGCCCACCGGACGATGAGCATCATGGACCCGCAGATCGCGCGACCACCGGACGACGGACACCCCATGCTCTCGCTCCACGGCGAGGCCTCCGAGAAGCTGCTCGTCGAGGCCGTCGCGTGCATGCAGCGCGCCACCAGAGACAGCGAGCTCGGGTCCGGACGGCGAATGGGACGCGAGGCTGATGCTGGGGAAAGGGAAGAGATGCAAGCCGTACGCCCGCAAATCTTCAGATTTACATTTCCATTCTTGAATCGTCGCTCGCCATTGTCTTTTGCAAGCTTTTTGATATCCCCTGGTTTTGAGTACAACAGAAAGGTGAGAAGAGGACAGGATTACATAGCGGTGATCAGACGGGGCCAGCGTAGATGTTTGTGAGGGTGAACTGGGAGTCGGTGGTGGTTGAGGAGAACACGGTGGAGAGGGAATGGTGGCGAGCGATGAAAGAGGTGAGGGAGAGTGCATTGGCATCCCATGCGGTGACAACGCCACCGCGGGTGCCAAAGGCCGGCCGGGATGTCTTTGGAAAGATGAAAGCGGGAGGGAAGAAAGGATCGAGTTTTGGTGGCATCCAAAACGGCAAGCTCGGATTCTTGGAGGCGGATCGCTGACAGAGAGCAGGAGGTGAGAGCGTCGAGGACAGCGGAGCATTTGTCTGGTAGGCCTAAGCCAGGGATTTGAAATTTTGCGGAAATTTTAGCAGATTTTGGACATGAACGAAATATTTAATTTTGAATTTTTCTTTGAGTGATACGTGGAACTCATAGAGCGGAGGACAGAAAGTGACTGAAATTTCATAAATTTTAGTCTTTTTACCGGTAAATGAAAAAAATTGTAAAACAAAATTAATATCCCTGCCTAAGCCACGAACATTCCACGACACAATAGCGAGAAGACGGCCTGAGGCTAGCGCCGTGAGCATACACCGGAGGCCATTCATTTAGGGCCCGTTTGGTTATTTGTGTGACTCAGCCTGACTCGAATATAGAGAGATGAGTCACACGTCTTGGAGAAAAAAAGAATGGAAGGAGAATGATGAGGGGAGATTTAGAAAAAATTTAGCAAAAGAATCCCTCACGGTCTTACCATCAGCTGTGCTGCTATATGGGCTACCACATGGATTTCTCGTGGTCTGACAGTCCGAGCTCGCGATCTGACCGCCAGCATACAGAGGTTTGGGTTAAGTGGATCGATCACTTCCTTTTGCTTTCTCCCTCTCCCACTCCCTCTATCTACCCGACCCTAGAGAGAAACAGAGCTTTACTCGTCGCGTTCGAAAGCCGAAGATCGGAGGTAAAAACTCCCACGAGTTTCCCGGAGGACTTCCCCAAGTTTTCCCCCTCTTCTCCCTTGCTGGAGACCCATTCATCGACTGTATGCTTCCCCGAAGCATTCCAATATAATAGAAGGCTTCCATAAGCTGATGTGGGCTATCCCCTATTGTTTCCCTGTTGTTTCTGAGCTCGATTCGACCCTCGTGTCGTTTAGGCCCAAGTTCAACCTAACCTAGATCTAATCGATGGAGTATCTTGAGTTTAGCTCGGTGAATGATGTCCAATTCACTTTAGAAACACTTCACTAGTCTCATATAGCATTTTGGTACCCTTCGTTGTCGAATGTCTCACCGAAATCCTCGTCGATGACCCCGCAAAGACGGTCTGACCGCTAGTTGAGGACCAGAGAATCCGAGTTGAAAACAGGAGTCTGACGCTACTTGGGCCGGTTTGATCGTTGATGGGTGGTTTGACCGTCACCATGCCTACGATTAGAGTGCCAGAGGCCAAAACTCTCTACTGGGCACTGGTCTGACCACCACCCTAAGGCTGGTCTGACTGCTAGCCTGTGAAGGCTAAGGTGAGACTAGGCTAGCTTATCCGGGATTTCAAACTTCAAAACATTAATCCTTTAGCAATCCTTTGCAGATGTTTTCAAGTCGTAGCGCTCTACTATTGCTTGAGCATGCACATTGCATCCTTTTTGCATTGTTCGTTTATTTATATATTGCACACGTGTTTCTTTTAAAGAGTGTCGATCCGATAGTTCAAGCAAGCGAAGATGCCGCCGATCTACCGCACTTCTGTGAGTTCTGTGCGGGTAATATCATGCAACCGATAGAGTAGCAAGACAAGCATCTAAGCATATTGCACCATCTGTTCTATTGAATGAAGTCTAAAATTGATAAATTATGTTTATGTATATCGCATGTTTAGCGAGTCAAGTGTCGAGCTTATTCGGGTAGAACCTATATTGAATTGCAGTCTCGGTAATATTGTTGATATCTAGCTTAAGAGTTGTTCGACATGCTTAGCAATGTATAGGTCCTCGATAGAAGTCGAACGACGGTGATGCCGTTGTTCGCGAGCATAGGTGTCGGAGGGTGAACTCCTGTCGCAGGGATCCTGGGGGACCCCTTTTTAGAGATTCGGCCGGGGGGGATGATCCTGAATATGTTTGCCTGAGAAATGAATTGGTATGAATGCGATGGCCGGCGGTGCTGGGTGTTCTAATGCGGAAAGGAGTAAATGCGCTGGTGTTTAGACAGGTTCGGACCGCACGGGGGCGTAACACCCTACTCCTGTATGGATACTGTAAATGCCCTGAGGAAGTCCCTCAAGGATGTTGCTGGTTACAAGAATGATTATCTATCTTAGGGCTGGGGCTCTTTGTTCTTCAGTCTGTCTCGTGTTGTTCACTTCTCAGCCGTTATTCCTTTTTTGCTGTGTTTTCCCACACTACTGAGCTGTTCTCCCCCCTTTCCTTCTGTGCCGCCGGCTGCTTTAAATACCCGCCGGCAGCAGTGTGCCTCGAACGGGAGGGGGAGCACGAGTTTCGAGACACCATAAATGGAAAAGGCGTCATCATTTCCTCTGGGCGAAGTGACCGGGGGTGGAAAATGCGTCGCACGCCCAGTCACCCGTCACCATAAATGCACTGGCAACGGGCGCCGTGGAGAGGGCCCACCGGGCAGCCGCAGAGCGGTCCGGTGTACCCGCCCTGTCTTGTTCCCCTGCCACAGCAGCGTGGCAGACGAAACGCCTCGGCCCTTACGACGTTATCCCGAGACGGATCGGATGGCACGGGATGGGATCCGTGCAATTAATAACCCCACACCCCTCTGCCAGAACGTGGCAGGAACTGACGCTGAGCGCGGCAGGAGCAGTTGGAGGTGACAGGCCACGCACGCTCTTTAAATGCGGCCTTGGGCCTTTGACTGGCTGACACCTCATCGGTGGGCCCCTCGGAGGCCACTGCCAGGGGGCTCTCTGGGTCGTCGGGGAACCGAGTGCTCGGGGGTCACTGTTCACCTCCCCGAGCACTCTCTCTCGAGAATGCCCTGTCTTGTCCTTGGGGAACCGAGTGCTCAGGGGTACTGTTCACCTCCCCGAGCACTCTCTCCCGTGCACACTTGTACGGATCCTCAGGGAACCGGGTGCTCGGGGGCTGCTGCACGCAGCCCCGAGCACTCTCTCCCGGAACTTCCTTCGGTGGGTCCTCGGGATACTTGGGTGCCCAGGGGGCCACCGCTAGCGGTCCCGGGCATGTTTCTCCCGGTACTTAGCTTTCTTGGTCGTCGGGGGACTTGGGTGCTCGGAGGTCATCGTACACCTTCCCGAGCACTTTCTTCCCGGTACTTAGATTTCGTGGATCATCGGGGAATTGGGGTACCCGGGGGCCACCGACTGTGGCCCCGAGCGCCCTTTCCCGGGACTCGATCTTTTTCACCTTGCGGGAGAGACTCTGCGGGATGGCGCCATGTGGCGGATTGCTAGCCTGGCCTCGGGATTCGGGGACCCCGGTTCCTGATACACCGACAATAGGGCTCACTTTTAGTTTACAAATAGTTTTATGATGTTGAGATGGTTAGATGAGTCGTGAGTATGAAGCGAGATGTGGACGGGGTTAAGTGTGTTTTCTGCTGAGGAGGGGTCCTCAGGGCAGTTCGAGAGAGAAAATCGGACACCGTAGACCGTTTTGCATCGTTTAAGCACTGACCGTTGGCCGTCTTCGACTTTTAGCATTTCCCGTACTTACCACATGCTGATCTAATGGTAAGAAGAGCCAAATAACTTTGTATTTGTGATACTTTGGGTATGACATCGGTGTAAGCGGCAAGCTTGTAGGAGTATCTAGTTTGCTTCGGGAGTAGTTCTGGATATTTCCGCACTGAGCGATACACAATCCAAATGATTGAAGTTTATTGGGAAAGGTTATCACGAGTACCCATTGCGCGCACTTTAGCGGGTGACACAAGCCGAATGTTCCTCGTGTCGTGTAGGTAAAAGAGTATCCTCCTGCAGCGTGTAAAAACAGTTCGAACTGCAGCGCTCTTGGTCATGAGCATGCCTTCAGTCCATGCGCACCATCGTAGAGTCATGAGTCGTGGATTGTGGTTTGATGTGTTGGTCATGGTGGAGATGGTTGGTGCTATATATATGTTTATGATAGTTCCAGTTTTTTTTTTACAGTTGGTTATTGCAGGGTATATTTATTTTGTTGTTGGTTATATTTAGATGCTCACACATATGTGTCTAGGTTACGGGCATATATGCTTTACTTAATCTTGTGATCTTTTTTCTTGTTTTACTTAATCCTTGGAGTCGAGCTATTTATATGTGCTCTATATGTATTAAGTCTTACAAGTATCTTCATACTCAGCTGCTCTACAGGTTTTGCAGGTGAGAAAGAGATGGTGTTTGGCTACTTTACGTCTGTCGATGCTAGCAGATGGAATGAGTAGGCAACTACTCGGATGTCACGCTTTTGAGATGAAGCCTAAAGGCATATAGCTTCACCCATCTTTCTATGTCTTTAGCTTTTGTTTCCGCTGCATAGTTTCTCTTTTGGTTAGGAGTTGACGAGTTTTAGTATTCTTCTAGATCTCTTTTACTGTAAATTATTAAACATGTAAATGGTTAAGAACTTTGTAATATGATTTAATCACTCGCTCTTTATTAAGTTTGATTATGATTGTTTATGTTGGAAAGATATGTGTTTTGATCTTGAGCATAAAACACGTGCCGGTACTACCGGGATGTTACTCTGATTAATCATTGAGGTTGTATGAATAATGATCCTCCTAATAATTAATTAGAATACTGTCTGGATGATTTCTCATAGCGGACGCGGGGTGGGGACACCTCCTTTGGCAGAAGATGATGAGAGGCAAAGCCGATAGAGGAGGTAGTGGTTACAGGTTTAGGAACAGTAAAAATAGAAGATGCTGTATTTCAAGTGTCTAAATTTAGTTTTTGTTTCAGGCGATGAACCATAGCCTTTCGATGGCCATTCATCCGTCCACAATATGTAAGACATTGTTCATCTTCTTCCTCTCGTTGTTTTGTTGCGTTTGCTCACTCACTCGTCCCTCCCACTTCTGATCGTCTATGGTAGCATCCTAGCCCCTGGATTCACGGTCATCGCCCCCGTCACGCTAATCCAGCTCCAACGAGCCATCTCCACTCGCTCCCGCTCTGACACCACCCATTTGGTCGTCCTCCGCCGCTCACGGCTATCGACGTCCCCACCGCCTTGTTGCCCTGTCCTCGCTCCTGCCACCACCGTCGATCTGCCCTACCTCCCACTGCATCTCTCTAAGCTGGCAGCGACGAAAATCTCTGTTAGAAATAGAACCTCCACCTATAACCCCTCTAAAATTGTCGTCATCCGAAAAATAACATAAAATCAAACACTTGTAACCTAAGACGCCCGGTAAAAATAGGTGTCAAAGCCTAGGAAGTACTCCTTGCGCGGGTGTGGCCGCGGTGGTGTGTTGGTAGGGGTGGGATGGTTTGGCGTGTTGACCAGGGACGGGAGGAGCAGGGACGGGAGGAGCTAATGTAGCAAGAGGAGGTACCGACGTACCGTAGCTGCACAAGGCCCAGGAAGTCAGATCTGATGAAACCTGAGCCTAGCCCTCCTCATGAATTCTCATGTATGTGCCTTCCCCTCTCACGCCATGACAAGTAGACAACTGAATCCCGAGCACAGGTGCACGAAATCTTCTTGCACACTTGCCCGTGTAAATGCTGATGAGCAGAGCGAGTGAAGCCACAGGCTTTGCAGTTTGCAGCTGAGCTCACATCACATGCATGAGAGGTGAGATCTCATCAAAATGGCAGTTGGGGAATTGAATGGGATGAGGACGGATCATGGACGGATTTTGCCGTCATCCATTCATTCCGAAATGCTGGCAGGAACACTCCAATCACATCGGCGGCGTCCACATCCGCCGCTGAATTCAACGCTACCTACACCTACACCCAAACTCCATTAACGTTAGCGGAAACGTAACTCAGCACGACGTCGTGGACTTATTTTATCCGTTTATTTTTTTCATCTGATATTTATTTATCTATCGGTTCTTTTATACACCTTACAATCTTTTTACCTATATTTTTAATACGAATTTCAACTTAAATGAACTATCTTAATACCCTATGTGTCTGCAAAGGCAGTAGTTCCTAGCGTCAGTGTCATTTTTCGGTTGCTATGCTTGATTTGAGAATCTAGCTGTACATAAATCGCGACAACTGCAAAGATAGCTGCACATAGCACTCAATTTGGTATGCTATGCTTCCCAAAGTCGGCAAAACATGGTGGCGACCAAGAGAAGAGGCTTCACGCGTGTCCTGTGTTCTTAGTGACCACCATGAAGGCCTGAACCATGCTTGTAAGATATGCATACCCAACGCCAGACACGAAAAGAGACCAACACACAAATGCACGACAATGGCAAGAATTCCAGAGAGTTATATCGCCACAGCGAAAGGAATCATCTCAGCAAGAAACAACATAACGAATGCCATATCAGCTTACATTATAGTATAACAGTCTGATTAACAGTAGTACAGACTACAGAGTAGAAGCATGCATGCAATGCGCAGGGTGACGATTACGAGAAGGAAACAGTCGACCGATTAGACTTGTAAATCCCGTTCCAACCGCAATCGAGTTCTAGAGGCCTCTAGAGCATTCCGCTGATGGCGGCGGCGGCGAGCGGCAGCACGGCGAGGGTGGAGAGGTGGCCGGCGGAGAAGCGGCGCGCCGCGTGGCTGGCCGAGTTCGGCGGCGAGGCGAACGGCGATATTCCTGCAGAATGCAGATAGGGATTGAGGAGACCAGGCATGACGTTTTTCAGGTGGACTGGATTGATTATGAAGTGCCAGCAGCAGAATGGAGTTTGTGATGGTGATTAAATACGTGACAAGTACATGGACCTAACTGTGCATCTCGTCAAAGCAGAGCAATTATTCAGTGTTAATATGATCATTTTGGTCATTTCATGGATTAATGTCTCCTACGACCACGAACTGTTAAGGACCTACGAGCTGTACGTGGAACAGTGTTATTCCTTCTCATTTTGATCTCTTCTGCAAATTTTCATTTCAAAATCAAGGTGAAATTATTACTTAATATAGTTTCTAGCCAATACTATGTCAATTATTTATTACTTACTATAACAAACATGTTTAAGTTACAGCGAATCAAAATGGTAGCATCCATGAACCATACAGGTAGCGAACGAGCCTGCGACGGAACGGTCGGCAGCGCTCAAGGAGCACTCGGCTGTTGCCGTGCAGTCCCGAGTTTGATCCCCCTCAGGGCGAATTTCGGTAGCTTGCGTGTACAGTGGCTCACTCGAGCGCTTTCGCTTGCATTAGCAGTGTTTTAAGAAGGAGATAATTGTTCAATTGTTACTTTAAAGAAGTAAAAATTGTTGCTAAGGATGATATATGTATCACTCTGACTCTATATACCTAAGACACAGAATGGTAAATGAGCAGAGTGTCACTTTCTCATAGTTAAAAAAGTAAATGCCCGAGAAGCAATACTGATGACAAAATTTAATGGCTCTAGATTGGAGTCAGCCAATCTATAGTCCTTAATAAAAATCGAGGAAGTGACAAATAATTTAGTCTCCTTTAAAAAAATCAACCGTACAGGTAATAGGCTGAAGCAAAGCTGTAGTAGTATTGATAATTGCAGTACTTACCAGGGAACTGTGGGCCCTCACCGGCGGGAGAGAGGCCTGACATGGGCGAGGGAGCCCCTGACATGGGCGCTGCAGCTGGGCCCAGGTGGACCTTATACCCAAGGGCTGCAAAAATTTTTGCATCAGTAACCCAAGCTTAATTAGCGCGCCAAATAAACAAACTCACAATCAAATTTCGCCGAAATTTTGTTGAAATTTCACGAATTTCAGTAATTTTGGAGGAAAATAAATTGTCTAGTTTCAGGAACGTTTAGATGTGAAACCCACCGAGCGAACGAAAAGTGACTAAACTTTTGATAAAAAATTTTCACCAGTGGAAAAATAATTTCCCTGCCGACAGTTAGCAGTGGAGCGGTGCAGAGAACTGAGAAGGGTGATCGATGAAGCGAACCTGTGCACGTGGAGACGGGCGGGGTGGAGACGCGGCAGATCCCGGGGAGCGCGACCGCGCGGGCGTAGTCGACGGCGATGCCGTAGGAGTCGGCGGCGCCGGAGAGGAGCTCGCAGAGGCAGACCGGGTTGGAGCCCACCAGCCCGGCCAGCTCGGGGCAGCACGGCTTGTCCGGCCGCCGCGCCGCGCTGCCCTTCTCCACGTACGTCAGGCAGTCCGACATGTTGAGCAGCGCGTTCATGCACGCCGAGTCGAGCCCGCCCGCCGGCCCCGGGGCCGCCACCGGCGACAACGACTGTGCACTCGAAGCCACCGCCAGCAGCGTCGACGCCGCCACCACAAGGGCCACCGCGGCTGCCCACGGCCGCTGCGCCGCCGCCATGGCTGAGGTGCTCGTGGTGCTGAGGCGCTAGCGGTGGTTCTTGGCTCTGGCCGGCTTTGATGGCGATTAGGAAGTTATTGCAAGCCCAGCAGCGAGGAACCAATTCATACGGAGGTGGTCGCCTGTACGAGTGATCCGCTTATTATATAGAACAGCGATCCGGATCCTCTGCAGAGGATCTACAGCGATGAGAACTTCGAATTGATTGCTACAGTAAAAACTACAGTACAGAAGGACATGCACAGTATAGTGACCCACTGTAACCACAGTAACATAATTAATTAATATAAAGTACTGTAGCAAAACATATTTTACTGTACAAACATTTCTCTGCCTCGGATCTGGCTTAATACAGAGAATTTGATCCATAGAACAGTGGAGCACGGGCAGCGGTGCATGCCGGAAATATAACTCCGTACGCGCTCACCCCACAGTCGATTTCGATGTCCATTACTCTCACGTTATGTTCATCTATCCTCTAACCCTCTAACTTATCTTACAATCTTTTTTAACTACCATTTCGATACAAATCTGGACAGCAAATAAACGGTTCTGATGGGTACGCATGCCCACGCCGGTCTCGATCAGGCGGCGTGTGTGCATGGCTGTGCTCGGTGCGGCCCGCTGTGATCTATCATGCTCCCGTAGAGAGTTATTGGGTTGGTTTCTTGTTGGTGCGTGTTGCGGCGTGCTGTACGTGTGAAGCCCTTAAATTTTTATTTGTTTTAAAGAAACCTACGAGGATAGTGCCGGTTTGTATTGATATAGCTGAAAAAAAATACAAAAAGATAGCTCTAAAAGGCTATAATCAGAATAGAAACAGAGAAAAAACATTACTATCGGCCCTTAAATTGGTCGTGTCCTGTCCAGTTTTCTTATGAATATATACGTACGCCATAGCAGCTGCGATGTGCTGCACGAGATATTGCAAGCTTGCAGTGTGGCCTGACTGGATCGACGACGGACTTGTACGCATGAATTTTCAGGGAAGAGCTCGATTTTCAGATGAAAGTAACCAATGGGAGCGCCACGCGTCGGCGACGAATGGAATGAACGCGTGGACGGACGACGCTGCGGCACTGCACGCCTGCGCCGAAGAAGAAACACGTACGGCGCGCATGGCGTGATCCCGGCCGGACCCGTCGTCGATCGTGACGTGAGCGGATTGGTATTTTCTGGCATGCATGCACTCGAGGCCGGCCGGGCGCCGCCCTCTGGAAGACATGGCCGGCTGGGCCACTACTCCAGCTGGCTGTATATGAAACCGGGAGAGACTCCCATGCCTCCGCCGTAACCTAACCGATCGACGCGTGCCAGAGGTGTCATGGTTCACACGGCATGCGTCCATAGGCAAAAAGGAATCAGTAGCTCTCTCTCTCTCTCTCTCTCTCTCTCCTGCCGCAATTCGCAGGTCGATCACAAGATGCATGCCCGTCTTGGCATTCAGATCGGGCGAGCGGCAGCAAGGGGCATTCAAGATGTTCCGATACTCGCTTTCCTTCTCTTCAGAGTAAAGAGTGTCACGTTACGTCGGATGTTGCAGGGTTGAAGAAACAATGGATGGCATTGATGTCGCCGGCCGGATCTGTTCGCTTTTACCTCCGAGAAAGTGTGAAGACCGGCCGGAGTATGTTACGGGCAGGACAGGGACCGCTGTGCTGTCCGCCGCTCCCTTGGCGAAATGCAACTACGTATGGCTTTGTGTAGGTACGGCTATCTCGGCCATCAATTTCATCCATACCATATCTATCTATTTGTTTCTTATCCGTCGTACTTTATGATTTTTTTCATATATCTTTATAACACGAATCTTAATATAAATAAATATTGTTGATAAGTCATACGATTCCTGTTAGAAATCAATACCTCCCGAATGAGTGTCTATTTCCCCAGAGGTGGACCCGTATTATTAGTTTAGTGGGCTGTAGATATTTTTACTGTAGCTAGCAGGCCCTCGCTCGATTTCTGTACCGCTCGATATATATATATATATATTATGTATATTCTGCAGATATACTCATTGTAGTTCATGTCTGCGCACACCCCACAAGTTGTAACTCACAGTTTAAGGTTATAACTCATAATGTTTCGGGTTGTAACTGGTCTACCTAATAAGTTACAACTTACAGTGTTTTGAGTTGTAACTAGAGGATGTGCGTAGTGCGAATAACAAGTTGTAACGCATAGTGTTAGATTCTCGTGTTGCAATTATGCATTCTGGACGTAAAGTTGTAACTGTTCTACCTAACAAGTTGTAACTCATAGTGTTTCGAGTTGTAACTGAGGATATGTGTAGTGCGAATAACAACAAGTTGTAACTCACAGTATTAGCTTCTCGTGTTGCAATAGACGTGAAGTTGTAACTAATTTACGTAACAAGTTATAACTCACAGTGTTTCGAGTTGTAACTTGTGATATACGCAGTGCGAATATATATATATATACATGTACACATATATATATACATATATACCTATACATATATATACATATATACCTATACATATATGTATATATATATATATATATGTATATATAACCGCCGAGCAGCTGGTCACTTATTTCTAACAATGTGGTAGGAACCGAGCCAACGAGCTTATGGTATGGCCAGGCGTGCTCAATTGTACATCGATGGAGAGAGAGAGAGAGGTTGTCATGGGGTTTGGAGTACTCACTCCATCGCAAGGACTCCTGCAGCGAACACGGTTCTTTTTAAAGTAGGTATGTAATTCGAGTGATTAATAATAATATAGTTAATAAGACTAATATATTTATTAAATATATATTTTATATGTCTTATGGATGCAATATACGAAGAGGCCATTGAAACTGAACTTAAGGAAGTTTGAATTGGACGAGTTTAAAGAAGATTGTATTCATCGGATTATCTGGTACTCTGAATGTTATATTCACTGGAGTATTTTTGATACAGAAAAGGAAGTTGAAGAATGATGTAAACTCTAGAGCATTTTACAGTAGAAGTAAAATTCTTCAGATGATAAACTTTGAACTCACCAGATGGTTTGGTGTTTAGTTAGGATACTTCACCGAAGCATTCTCAGTTGAAGGTGAAAATGTCGTACAACCGGATGATCCAACGATGAAAAAGAGTACACACCAGAGGCTTCACTGGAGTATTTTTCAGAGATGATGCAGCTGCTAGTCTGGTCTAGTTATACACACCGAATGGTACGATGATTAGAGGACTATAGACGCTGAACAAATGCACAGTAAGAAATGGCTTCGTTGGCCCAAGTCTACACATCGGATAGTCCGATGATAAAGTTGAAGGTTATACCGGAACATCTGGCATTCACAAATGAGTTTGAGTGGATTTTCGACGGCTAGTTGCTACTACTGTACACGTCAGATGGTTCGATGTTTATATTGTTGTTAACATCGGATCATCCAGTGTTCACAATTTGTTTGAGCTATTAGAGCAATGGCTAGTTTGCGGTTTTTAGGCTATAAATAGCCCCACTCGCTCATTTAGGTGTGTTGAAGCCCAGTGAAGCTCATATATATTTGAGAAGATATTCAAGCCACCAAAATACTAAAAGTAATCATCCAAGGGTAATTAAGCACAATATTATGCAGTGATTAGTGCTAATAGACTTATAGAGAGTTGTTACTAGGTGATGCTACCTAGAGATAAAATAAGGAATGATCCTATATTGTACCAAGTGGCACGCCAACACCTTGAGTCTTGTTGGTTCATTCTTGTTGACCATCTGACTTAATATGTAGTAGTGGCAAGACGCTTATATGGGGATACGGAGACCCTTGCTTTAGTGGCTCAATCTCCGAATTGAAGATGATAAGTGACTAGAAAAAAGTCTTATGGCGAGATCTTGCTTTGATGACTCAACCTACTTAAGGTCTGTTTGATGTTATCTAGAAGCTATAACCTATATGGCTGCTCTAACGTAGACTAGATGTGATATTTATGTCATCAAAACTATAAGATAAAAATCTCTTGTGTCGAGTTTACTCTCTTAATCATATTTACGTTTTCACGTTTATATATTTTTAATCTAACTTTTATATGTTTACCTTTGTAGATTAGTATGTTATGATTGACTATAGTTTGTAAATTTATATTCAGATAAAAGTTAAAATAGATTTATCTTATAATTTTTTAAAACGGATTAATTTTAAAACCAATTGAAGTTTTTATCACCGATCCCTCAACTCCACGTTGCGAGAGTTCTTTCATTCCCAGTGGTCTGTCCCCGTGTCATCTACGTCTACCACTTTGCAGGCCGTCGGAATCAGCGTCGCCGCGGACGTGGATTTTGTTCGGTTCTATGCGCGCAACGGAGCCAGCCGTGCGTTTCCAATCTGATCACAGGGTTCGTTGAGATTTGAAGAGGCCGGACCGCGGCTGCCGGCTGGACGTTCGGTGGACGGGTCTGAGTGCCACCCACACGAGTCACGACGGATGACGTAACACAATACTGTTGCCTGTTGGTGCTTGAAAACAAGGAAATCTGATGCGAGTTCGTCCGGGAAACCGACCCAAGAGTTGAGAATTCAGCAAACTAGCAGCGTACAGCCACATGCCCTAGCGAACTACACCAATAAAACCAAGGAACTAACAGATGATTACGATGATTAAAAAAAACTCGAACTCGAACTCAAACAGCAGACGCAAGAGGAATGATGCTGCACACAACAAATTACACAACGATTAAGCTATGCCAAGAGACAATCCGATACTACAACGCCTCGAACCGGCGTGTACAGAGTAACACCGTAAACGAGAAACCAAACAGAAACACGGACAATTAACAATACCCAAAAAACAATCTGGTAGCAAGCTCCTTGACAAACCAAGAGCTTTATCCTTCCAAAAACACTCCATATTATCTGTCACTGTCATGACTATAGTTCATAGCAGTACCACAGAGGCAGCATTCGCTCGAATGTCCGGCGTATATTGGTTGATTGAAGCCCTGCCAAGATGCTTCAAGCCTGAAAAGGAAATTAAGAACAAGTGGATAGCTGCGTAACTATTTTGCGTTTAAAATTTCAACCGAAAATGTGCAATGAAAGCAAATGAATCAAGTGCATAAATGAACAAGCATAGCATTTCCTACCAACAGCACTCCGCAAACACATTTACTTCCCAATTTTTTCTTAAATCTACAACTGGACAGGTCAGTTTTAGGGCATTGTATGCAGTACATGGATGTTTGCACAAATACATTAAATGGTTATGCGATATCTTACAGACTCAAGGTTCTTTAAATTAGGTCAAATGCGCATATATTCATTTGTTTGATCAAACAACCAAGCAAAATGTCATACAGCTAGAGTACCTTGTTGGCAATGTTGTTGGAAAGCCAGTCAAGCCCCTCATACAACCCCTCACCAGAGGTAGCACATGTGCTCTGGATGTACCTGAAATGAGTACAACCCCTCACCAGAGGTAGCAAGTGAATAATTTGGATTGCTACATGGTCCAATGCACAAACAGTAAAAATGAGTCATTATCAATCAGTTACAAACATACATCAGTTGCATATTGCAAATGTAGCAGAATATTTGACGCCTCAGTGGAATATTTGATTTATGCAACAGTAAAATTTCCACGAGATACAGGACTAAGGCCAAGTACTATTCCGCACAGAATTCCTAATTGCAGGTACATACGTTATCATTGTTCTATCCTCATAATATTTGTGCAAACGAGCACACACTCTCAGCAGGATAGAAGGCATACCAGTGACGCTGGCGCAGGGAGTGAAGGCCAAGCTTATCAGTGATTTCAGCAGCATTCATGGCATTAGGAAGATCTTGTTTGTTTGCAAACACCAGCAGCACAGCATCACGGAGCTCATCCTGTCACCATAAGACAACCATGATGTGACTGATCAATAGATGTTTGAATTGTGAGAACTCAACTTCTTCAATAAAATAATATTTGAACATCACATGAATGAGCATTTTAAGTTTGTAACTGAAACAAAGAAAGTGGTATGGAATATATTTCAGAGTTAGACAATTCTATTGGTTGAAGATTTGAAATTCTTTGAAAATAAGGATGTGCATCTTAGATTCTTAGTGATACAAGAGAATTATGATGTGTACCACCAAAGGCCAAAAATTTAAAATTTAATAAACAAGTACATGGTAGATCTTGGCCAAAGAATATGTGATCATATACTATGAACAATTGCTACAGCAATCTTATTTTAGTTTATCGCAAGGAAATAATAATGCACTTTGATAGTACCTCGTTCAGCATCCGATGGAGCTCATCTCTAGCCTCAACAACACGCTCTCTATCGTTGCTGTCCACAACAAAAATGAGCCCCTGGGTGTTTTGGAAGTAGTGCCTCCACAGTGGCCTGATCTGTTGAAAGAACAGGGAAAATATCAGATCACAAGACATGTCAATTTAACAGAACATTAAAACAGCATACTGGTATGTTTCTAACAAGGAAATTGGAGTACCTGCATGTATATTTTGAATTGTTGATAGCAATTTAAGAGAACCACATATCTCAGGATAATGCGTTAGATAATGGTCTCATGGAAAATTCATTATTGTGCAAGTGTCAAATTTCATAGTCATATCACAACAGTAAAGGGGCAACACCAAACTGTATGGTTCCAAAACTATCATTACCAAAAATAATAAAAGGTCTTAGGCAAATTCTTACCTTGTCCTGACCCCCGACATCCCAAACAGTGAAGCTAATGTTCTTGTACTCCACAGTTTCAACATTAAAACCTGCAGTTTCAAGGATATTCAGTTTTAATCCATGCAGGTAGATGACAATCGGATCACGGAGGTAAGCAAAAACAAAGTCAAAATGCCCACAAAAAGAACATGCCCACAAAAATATTATCTAAAAGTTCTAAACACATGTCAAAATTTTGCTTGGGAGAATATATCCTTGTTAAAAGCGTAATATTAAGCATGAGTAAACCAAATACCAACATTAACTCTAGAAGAGCATGTATGCCATGAATAGGTCTTTGGTAAGACTACAGATTACCAGGCAAGCCATGAGAAGGGGGGAGGGGGGGAACTTTTAAAAACGGTTTTCAATTTTTAGTGGCTTGCTCAATTAGGATTAATCAAAATGACAGCATGGTGAACAAGACTATTCTCATGAGACTATCTATGCTTAAGATAGTCCAAAATGTGCATACCACCTTCAGAAAGCGCTGACAAGTTATTTCATGGTCAACCTACTACCTAGGCAAAATTTCAGAATGTCAATTCTTAAACTAGGCAAGATGCAAAACTTAAGGCTGACATCCCACTAATTTAATCATCACCTGTTTAGCATAGCTTAAATTTCCACATGGGATTTCAAGCCTAAAAGTTCAATAAACCAACAAACAATATAAACACAAAGCCATATCACATGAAGTAGCATACAGACTATAAGATTCACATGATCCAGAGAATCAACTCAAGGTGGCGACTTATTTCAAGATCCAAAAACATTTTGCTACTATGAAGGCTGGCCAAACGATCTTAACTTCCAAGGGAACTCATAGCCTAAAGCCCTAATTGTTAGGGGCAATTGCAAATTTGCCACTGCTTTGAACCTTTATTGCAAACTTGCCATTAGAAAATTGCAAAAATGCCGCCAGAATAATCATTCGAGTGGCATTCTTGCAAAAAAAAAAAACTATTAAGTCCTTATGCCTACATAGTCCTACACTCAAATTGCAGCAAGAAATTGAGATTGTATGCATTCACAGGCTCCCAACAGTTAACATCATAAACATCCTGTGGCAGCACAAGCACATGAGGCAGGATTGGATGGGAGGCGTACCGATGGTGGGGATGGTGGTGACGATCTCGCCGAGCTTGAGCTTGTAGAGGATGGTGGTCTTACCGGCCGCGTCGAGACCGACCATGAGGATCCTCATCTCCTTCTTGGCGAAGAGGCGGCTAAACAGCTTCGTGAACGTGAGCCCCATCTCCGCTCCTGCGCTGCAAACAAAACGAAAACGAAAGCCTCAGCCGCAGATATCCACACAGCCTTTCCATAAAACAAAAAACACCAGCGACGAAGCCACCACAGCTAGATCTACGAAATCCTACGCAAGCAGCACGCAGATCTGCGACGACGGTGCAAGCAGAACGCAGCATCGGGTCGGATTCGCGGGCCACTTGCAAGGAAACCCCACCCCCCAGATTCGCTAGCACCCGCGTGCGAACGAAGCTGAACCCGTCAAACACGGTCAGATTCCTCGAACAAACTCCCCCCAAACTGATCAAAGCCTACCCACGAAAACGAGCGATCGAGCTCCCCGGATCGCCTAAACCGGACAGATCGACCCGATCGCCGCTGCCCGTAAAAACACCGCGAATCGACCGATTAAACGAATCAGATCGGGGGCGGGACGGATCCCGTCGAGCGCGAGATCAGCCAGATCAAGGAGGCCTGCCTAACGGAGAATCGATGGGTTGGAATGGCAGTTACCGAGATTGTGATGCCTGGCACCGGTGATCAGGTGATCTTCTCCCTTCTTCCCTGCTCCCCTCGCGTAGGGCTTCCTCTCGGCGCGGATCGCAGGGGAAGAGGAATAGGGGAGGCGGAGAGAGGCCAGGTAGCCGCGCACGGGAGGGGGCTATATAGGAGGAGGGGGCCTGTGTCACGGGCAGGTGAGCCCAGCGAGTTTGAGGTGCGCAGCGTGGGGCCTGTGGTAGGCGGGGGCCAACAAATGTGAGGTAGTGGAGTAAAGCGTTACGTTCGCGACCCTCTGAAGATCGGAATTACAAAAGAGCCCTCGTAGGGTGTACTTGGGAGTGAAGGAAGCACCGCACACTCACGACGTTAATTAACGTCGTGGCGCCGTCTGAAGCAGGGAACGGTATTCTCTCACTTCACTGTTCAAATCCACGAGTTGTTGGATCCACGGTTCACAAATGCATCGGTAACCGTAAAAAATCGCGGTTACGGTTACCGAACTTCTCGATCCGGTCCGGTTTCAGAAACCGAACGGTAACCGAAATTTGAATTCAAAAAATTCGAAAAAAATCAAAAAATCAAAAAAATCAAAAAAAATCTTTAAAAAACTAGACACGATTCTAAGACCTTCTGTGAAAAAAAAATTCAAAAATAATGTCGTTTGCATCATATTCTATAGGGAGAAAGTTTGAAAAAAAATTGAAGCGCGCGGCTCAGTTATTAACTCACGTTAAGGAAAAGTGTAACATGCAAAAACATATTTTTCTGGTGTAAAACGTATTTTAAGAGAATCTTTAAAATTGATTTCACTTTATTTAGAGTTTTATTAAATTCTCTATGATTTTTACAAAGTTCACAAGCATAAAGTGAATATGTTAAGAAATAGCACTGTAATTAATTTTTTTCATGTCTACTATTATTTTTCCTATGTAAATCATAGTATAAATAAGCTAATGAAAGTGGTTTCACTAATTTTTAAGGTGTGATGGGTCAGTTATGAATTAATCTAGTCGCAACACATTTACACAATCATGCATGTTACAATAATTAATTCATGAGTTCATGTATTTTTAAAAGACATAGGATCATGTAAGAAGACTAACAAAATTAGTTTCATGATTTTTGGATAAGCAAAGAGTAAACTATGAATTTAACTTGGTTTAACAAATACAATTTCTCACAGAAAATTTTAAACTTTTTTATGAGTATAAATACTTTTATCATGTAGATCATGTTACGATGAAACCAACAAAATTTGTTTCACTTGATTTGAAGCTCAGATGAATTAGTTATTGATTTTACAAGGTTAAGCCCTTTTTTGGATTTTTTTTTTTAACTGTGCTGAAATTCGATAAAACCGCGTGGTAACTTACCAATTCAAAAATGAGAGAAAATCGTTCGGTAACTGACCCAAACCGCTCGGTAACCGACCAAAACCGAACGGTTACCGAATGGCTAAAATCACGATTTTTTTGCAAAATTCAAATTTTGCAAATGAATTTTCTCTGAATTTTTTTTGAATTTTTGACCGGTAACCGTGGTTATCGCGCATTTTCGGTTAACACCGGAGCTCGGTAACCGAGCTTCGGTCGGTAACGTAAACCCTGGTTGGATCGCGTATGGAGAATAGGATTTAATGTTATAGTGTTTTGTAAACAGTAAAATCGATATGTCACTGTTGTTGTGTGTTCTACGTCGGTCTAATGCTTACCACTCATAAATGACTATTCACGTCCCACTTCACCCGATAAAGTTAGAGAATTTAGATCCTCAGAAGCATATGTTTTAATGGTAGTAGTAGGGCTGTTAACTAGTCAAGCTCGAGCAAGATTGGCATGACAGCTTGAGCTTGACAAAAACTCGAGTTAGAGCTCGAGCAAGGCTGAGTTGCAAACAAGTCTAGAGATAAGCTTGATCTCGGCTCACTGAAGCTCGACTCTACTCGTCTCGAGTAATTCATAAAATTTATTTTTTATTTCTAATCAAATATATAAATTATTAAATTATTAAATAGAATGATAGGCTCGTGAGCTTTGAACTAGACTCGAGTCTTGCTTGTTTAGGCTAGTGAGCTTCGAGGCAGGTTCGAGCTTTTAGCCAGCTGAGTTTAAGTAGCTTGCTAGCTTCAAGCTTTTGACAGGCCTAGGTAGGGGGCAGTGGCGACACTACATTGTGGCTTGTTAGTGCATATGTACCATGGTAAATCCAAAATTTACTTACTAAAAGTCTCTATATTGTGGCTTGGTAGTGCATATGTACCATAGTAAATCAAAATTTTACTACTAAAAGACTCGTATTTATCATATATCGCTTTTGCCGCTAGCTTTGCCACTGGTAGGGGAACGTCACCGTACAATTGTTACTTCATTCACCATCCACAAAATCCAACGCTGCTGTTTTTTTCTTTGCTCTTTGCCCTTCTTCTCTGTTCACCTGCCCCAAGTTTCCCTTACGTCTTCTTGGACCGAGCCAAGCACTCAGATCAGTGTCTCTACTAGCCGTCGCAAGCCTATCGCCAGGCCCCACACTGACGTCTCCACTACCATCCAACTCTTCCTGACCTAGGGAATCTGTTTTGCTTGTTCTCAGAGCATCTCCAACCAAGCCCTCTTCTCACCCCCTATCCTATATTTGAGGAAAAAACGATGAAAATTGATCTCCAACCGACCCCCTATCCGACCCCTTATATTTGAGGAGCCCTCAAATCTCCTCCCTCACCCCCTACATTTAGGGACTCCTCATCCAACCCCTCATTTGGGAGAGAGGGGAGAGAGAGAGAGGAAGAGAGGGGAGAGAGAGGAGAGAGAGTTACCGGATATTAATAAAATAGAGATGATTCGAATATAGGGGGTCAAATATAAGGGGTCGGTTGGAACACGTTGAGAAATAGGGGATGATTTCTGGATGAGGAGCCCCTAAATAAGAGGAATAGGGGGTCAAATATGAGGGCTTGGTTGGAGATGCTCTCACAGCCTGCAAACTCCACCATGCGTCGGTCGGTTTCAGCGTTTTCTTCCTCTAGGACGGTCGGCACGATTCCCACCATCAAGGTTGTCCCCCCCGTCGCCAAGCTTTGATTCCCGTCGCCTATGCTGCCGTCAAACTTCGATTCCCGTGCCCTGAGGTAGTCCCCCCGCCGCCAAGCTTTGATTCCCGTCGCCGAGGTCGTGCTCGCCGCTTCCACGCTTTGATTCCCGCCCCCTGAGGCCGTGTCCGCCGCTGCCGAGTGCAAGGCCATTCGTTCCATGCTATTATTAGCGTACGGGAGCCGTCCAAGAGCACGCCTGACACTTCCCTTGCCAACGGCGGTGGAGCAGGAACCGTTTATGGCAGCAATGCCGGCCCGCTACAGGCGTGCTACCTGCCCTGGTATCTTGAGCAAAAGCAGAAGAGCAAAAGAATTAGCGTTGGAATTCTTGGACGACGAAGGAACGAATACATGATGGTGTTCCTCCTTCCAACGTTAGAGGATCTGCTTCCAGCGGCGTCAGAGAATCTCTAGTTCTTCATAAGAATGTTGGACATGCTACGGTAACCACGCATTTAGTCGCTCTAGTTTTCTTCGTAAGTATGTTGGACATGCTAGTGTAACCACACATTTAGTCGCTAAAATTAGTGTAATGGGATGCTGGAAATATTGACTTGTGATTGGAAGACAAAATAAACAAGGCTTAGTTTTTGCTTGGAATGATGAAATAGAAGAGAAATAAGGAGCTTCTATGATCAAACCGCAGGGGACCTTGGAGTTGTCATGGTGAGACCGAGGCAGTAGCAATGTAGCACGGATCTAGCAAATCTATGACTTGCGTGATTGGTTGTCCATATTTGAAGATTTTAATTTGACGGATTGAAAGTGCCTAAAGGGGGTGAATAGGCTTTTCTGAAAATTAAAATTAAAATAGCGGATTAAATCTGCCGGATACTCCAGTGAAGGTCGGATACTCTGGTCTGGTCCGGAGTATCCGGTCTAGTCCGTAGTCTCCGGTGTATACAGGAAATCAAGAACAACTACGAATTAGAGCAAGTAGCTAGAATCTATAGATGAAACTAGGTCTACTAGATATCACAGAGCTAAAATAACAATTAATACTAGTAAGAAGATCACTAGGGCAATTTATATGAAGAATCACAAATTCACACGATTAAGCAAATTGCACAAATAAGAATGCGAGAGATTATCCTGGAGTTCGACCACCTCACAAAGAAGTGCCTACGTCTCCGTTGAGGAGCTCACAAAGAGCCGGGTCTTTTCCAACCCTATCCTCTTCTAGCGACCACAAAGATCAAGCTAAAATTTCCTTACTCAATTCGTAGATGATTACAAACTTCTCGTGGCACTCTATAAAGTTTGGGTGCTCTACGGGCGATGTCTTGCCGTCTAGAAGCACGAAGCTTCAAGAGTAATGATCACAACGAATGCTCGAGGAAGAACTCAATGCTCAAGTGACTTAAACCCTCTCCAAACACAAACTCACTAAATTTTGCAAACTTTACACTAGAGGTAGTTGGAGGGACTTTGAATGCTCTTAAAGTGCTCAAAGAGTCTAGAGTTCACCAGCAACAGTAAGTCTTAAATACCATGGGGTGTGGGAGTATTTATAACTCTCTCTCAAAAACTAGCTGTTACTGTTCTGTCAGACCTAACCGGAGTATCCGGCCCTAAATCCAAAAACGGCGTTAGAACGATCACAGAACGTGTCAGAACTAGCCGTTACAATTCTGTTAAGTTATCGGAGTCTCCAGTGAACACCGGAGTCTCCGGTCGTGACAGGGCTTTCAAAAAGACTAAGTCCGGAGACTTGCCAGACCCTCCGGCCTCTCCAGGTACCGGAGTATCCGGTGAACACCGGAGACTCCGGTCCTTTTATCAAAAGGATTAAATGCTAACTGAGATACCCCTACCGGATTTTCTCTCGGAAACTCCGGTTAAAACACCGGAGACTCCGGTCCTTTTATCAAAAGGTTTGTCAGCTTTCATAAATTGTTTCATCTAAGATCCAGATAGCGACATTCTCCTTCACAGGTTATTGTATCTCTTGATGATACTATCATCCTAGATGATGGAGGTTACAGACAACAAAGGGATGAGATGTGTCAACAGATATTGTAAAAATTATCATATTTTTGGCTCTAAACTCAAGATGTTCTGGATAATAGTGGTAGGAAGCTCTTTCAATTGGAATTACATCGTTTTTCATATGGATGTCCTTGACAGCTTAGAGAATCAATTGACAAAAGCATTGCTATGTTCGACAAAGAAAAGACTCAAGAGCGCCTATCAAAGTTATCTGGAGGTGTTGTTGTCCTTAAGGTTTGTTATTTTTTTTAGAAACTTATCCATGGTTGAAGTTCCTTTTCCAGTCCTCTTTAGTATATGCACTTAAATTGCGGATTGGTGGAGCTACCGAAGCTGAAGTGGGTGAGACAAAAGATAGGGTAACATATTATCTAAATGCTACGAGGGTTGCTGTGGATAAGGATTTGGAGTAGATAGATGACACAAATGCTTGGTACGTTAAGCTACGGTGATATCTTTGGTTGACACATTGTATGCTTTCAATTTATAGAAGAATGCCTGAACTTTAGGTTTGGTTGGTCCTCAAACAAGACGATGATGATCACAAGATCATCTCCTCCGTCATTGGATTTTGCTATGTGCCAACATGCAAGATACATCGATTTGTTATGTATCATCTAAATAGGATTCTGTAGTTGCATTATGTATACAAACTTTGACTTATTTCTTTGCATGTGTTTCACCCGTCAACTATTTTATCATGTGAATTTTTTTTCTTCCGTTACAACGTACGATCATGTAACTAGTCTTATAAATAAACGTGTTTGGTTGTCTGCATCTACTGTTCCAGTCTAGACTGATAGATATAAATATACTTCTTTAGTTTGGAACGACGGATGCAGCGGGTCCGCTTGCTAATGTCTCAAAATCATCTTCATGCAAACAACCTATTACAATCTCAATCATTACATCTGTTCATGTGGTCTCAGATTTGGTTAACCAAACAGAAACTCAGTCTAACATGTCCAGACAGATACAATTAATAATACACTCCTTTTTAAAACAAATGTAACTCTTCATAACCTGCTTCACCTCAACCTATATATATGATCCATGCATGTAAGACTACATACGAGTAAACAATGACACCCTAATTGACCTCTAGACACATAGCGTTTGTAGACTCCAACCAACCCTAAGTTGGCATTCCTCTCCATCTTTTATAGAGCTTTTCATGTGTTGCATGGATTGAATCGGGCTAGAATCACCCTAACCATGTCGAATTTTTGGTTCTTGTTCACCACTCTCGCACCTAGCCCAACATACCAATACCATTCGGAAAATTTCCTATCTACGAGTCACCTGATTTTTCATAAACCGAAAGCACTTTTTTAGCATTGGGATATGTATAACTTTTTGTAGCATTTGGATCCGCATGTATGCAGTTTGTTTAACTCGACACAGATAAATAACGCAGCCTACCTTTACAAAATAATAATTTATCCCAGTGCACAGAGAACCCCTTATTAAAATGCAGTTTATTAGATTCATGAGCACCTTTGAAATGAATACAATTAACAGTATTTAAAATACTAAAAATATTAATTTACTTTTTTGAGAGGAAAAATATTAATATCTTGGGCTTCAGAAAGGCGAAGGCGGGCCCAAACTGTCGTTCACACGGCAACACACCATTCCTCTTCGTGGCCATCGCCGGCGCCGGCGCCACGCGCCGTCGTGCCCTCCGTGCAGCCACTCCGAAGGAGATCTATTCCCTCGCGGTCGTCCTCGTACCCGCCCCAACACCACCTACAGGTATTGGATCGGCGTGGGGTGGAGATCCATACGGACTTCGATTAATTTATTCTGCCGGTAAGGAACCCTAGCTTGATTCGATGTTTTTTTTTCTAAGAGTGAGTTGTGTTTTCGGAGATTTTTCAATTGATTCGAGCAACCGTATCCAAATTTTATTTTCTCTCCTTCCATCTAGCAATGGATTTCTTAACTGCATGGTCTAGTGGTAATCTGATCCATCATTACGTCCATCCATGGTTCTTGTTCAGTTCGATTAGGCTCTTCTTCGTCAGCGCGCACAAGATCGATCTCAGTTGATGCCGCAGCAGTTGTGAATCAAGGTGCGGGTGCAGTCTATTTTCCAAAACAAATTGGGGTTCAGCTATTCCCCCATGCCCCGCGCTAAGGCGGCCACTGAGTGCCTATTCATGATTCAGCCAATGGCATCGGAGACTGGAGGTGGGAGTGGCGGCGATGCCAGCTCAGCGCAACGCGGGCAGATGCAGGGCTTGGCAAGACAAGGATCTCTATACAACCTTACCCTAAATGAGGTGCAGAGCCATTTGGGAGCGCCCTTGCTTAGTATGAACTTCGATGAGCTCCTCAAGAGCGTGTTTCCTGATGGTGTAGACCCCGATGGCTCCATCGCAGGCAAACCTGAGCAGACCTCGGGCCTGCAGCGACAGGGGAGCATCACAATGCCTCCGCAGCTGAGCAAGAAGACTGTTGATGAGGTGTGGAAAGGCATCCGGGATGGACCGGAGATCAGTGCTGAGGAGGGTGGTTGTCAGAGGCGGGAGAGGCAACCAACGCTAGGGGAGATGACACTGGAGGATTTCCTGGTCAAAGCTGGGGCTGTCATGGAAGGATGTATGAAGGATTCAGATGATTTGCCAGGCAACATGGATACAGTTGGGAGCAGTGTTGTTGCAGCTGGTGCTTCTGGTTTGAATCCTGGAGCACAATGGTTGCAGCACTACCAGCAGCAAGCTTTGGAGCCCCAGCAGCCAACTATTATAGGTTCATTCATGGCTAGTCAGTTGGCCCCCCAGCCTTTGTCTGTCGCTACAGGTGTCATTTTGGATTCAATTTACTCTGATGGCCAGATTACTTCACCAATACTCGGTTCACTTTCAGACCCTCAGACACCTGGGCACAAATGTGGTGCCTTAGGGGAGGTGAAGGATAAGGTGATCGAGAGAAGGCAGAAGCGGATGATAAAAAATAGGGAATCAGCTGCCCGATCAAGAGCAAGAAAGCAGGTAGAGTTCTATTTTCATCTTTATTTATAATTTTATATATTGAACGAGGTTGCTTCTTCTTATGTTCTGATTGCAACAAAGCATCATGAAAATTTATCTCTATAACATTGTTTAGCAAGGATATGAAAGCAGCTAGACAACTGTAATGGATTTTTTTCCTGTCTATGACTGTGTGCATTGCGCTCGGCAGGCTTACACCAATGAGCTGGAAAACAAGGTATCTCGTCTAGAAGAGGAGAATGAGAGGCTAAAGAAACAGAAGGTACTTTTATCTCTTGGTGTCATTATACTGTTTTCTTTTCCCATAATATTTAGTGGAGGGTATTCAACTAAAGCATTCCATTATGCCTTGATAGTGAACTATAGGTTCTTAGTACTTTTGGTTTACATTAGACAAATATTCATTTCCTTTTCAATCCACCTCTTTCTACTTGGGCTCAATAGTCATATCATGTACCAAGTGGTAACAGATAAGTGCAATGTACTTATGTGCTCACAATCGATCTGTAGTTCCACATAGTGTGGAGATTTGAATCTCTATTATCACTCCTGTACCTTGTACGATTATTAGTGATACATTTTTTGTTTCTACAGCATTACTCTTGTGGGTTTGTTGTGTTCCCCTTGTTAGGTTTTGAAAAAAACCATCTTTTGGGGGCTATCTAAAGGGAAAGAAGGAAGTTATTTTCCCTTGCTTTTTGAGTTTGCAATGGGAACAACTTCATAGACTCGTGGAGCTTTATGGGCAATATCTGTGTTGGCATAATTAATTACTGATTCATTGAGACAGTCGATGCCATTACCTTCTTTGCTTTCTCTGCCGAAAAACAGATCTTTGCCTGAGCATTGAATACATGTTTTTTCATAATGAACTTTTTTTTGAATCATCCCTATGCTATTAGCTGATTTCACATGTTCTCATATCTGTTATTTCATAAGGCTATGACCTTGCACTTCGTTGCTTTTTTAGCCTACTGCAATGAGGTTGTGATACTCCTTACTCTTGTGGTGATGCATCATTTTTTGGCAGCATGAAGTAATTGAGTGCTTGAGCTACATGCTGCTCTTGCTCTTGAGATTGGGTAAAGAAGAACCCTATACTTATATGCAAATATGCAATGCTACCTAGATTAATGCATCTTATTACATTATATGCAAGCTCACATCCTTGATAAGATTGCTCTTTTTTTGGGGTCGAATTTCACATTTTCAGGAGTTGGATGAGATACTGAGCTCTGCACCTCCTCCAGAATCCAAGTATCAACTCAGGAGAACAGCCTCGGCCGCCTTTTGATTGTGACAATGTCCATAGTAACTTTTTGTACATTATATAAGGGGTCTACTTATATAATTTGCTGAATTGCAGTAGAAATGGTTGATAGCGTGAGGTTCTAGCTTGTCCCAGCCCGGTGGTTCAGTGTATGTAGATCAGTAGCAGCCCATAGCGTGTTCCAGCTGATCATTTCATAGGCTTTGTCAGTATGTAAATCTGCCAGACACATATTTAATGTCTGCAATCTCGCTTATACATGAAATTATTCTCATGCCTGTTGGCTGTTGCTGGTTAATCATGATCATGTTAGTTACTGTCGCTGAAGTCTATCTTGCTGTTGTTTTTCTTTGGTATAGCGAGCCATTGCGTTTGACCTGGTGAGCATCTGAACCTCTATTTCAGCTAAGATTTGTCGGGTGATAATTGCGGCCCTCATAGGTGTTGGCCTCTGTGAATTCATATAATCCATCTGCATCGTAGCATCTTTAGAACAGTTTGGAGCCCCAGTTGATACCCAGGATCAGGAGAACGATCTATCTTGACCAGTGATTAGACTTGCGAGAACATGTAGTCTGCACTAGCTCCTTGTACTCTTGTCGCCTGAAGTTTATGTCAAGCTCCGGTTGTCTTGGTGGTGACACCGCTTCCATCCTAATGTCGTGACCAGTACAATCCATAGTTGCCATGGCATCGATATCTCATCACCATATTGTCAATGTATTGGCGTGGTGAAAAATAATGTCTCGTGGTCTCGCCATAGGGACGTGGCTCCGATGTGTATGGCGTTTGCCATAGCTCCGTGGCATCCACATGGTGCTTGTTTGGCATCATGTGGTGCCTTTGTGTGTTGTGACAGGCACAGTAAAGGGTGAGAGGGAGGGGTACCAGTATAAGCTGACTCTCGATTGGAACCCGCAAGGCTATAGCCACAAGACGCCCGAGATGCAAGCGCAAGGAACCCTAGCCTGAGCCGCCGCCTCGGCCTCTCTCTTGTTTGGATCTCTGTTCGGCGTCCGCCTCGGCCTCTTCGCTCCAGCCAGCCACTCCGCCAGCCTCTTCGGCCCGCCTGCATGCTGCGTGCGTGTGTGAGTGGAGGAGGGGTAGCTAACATGAGCTGGATGTGCTAGGGTTAGAGAATGAATTGAGGGGTTGGTTTTGTGGGCTGAATAGCTTGGCAGCCTACTTTAATTCTTCTTGTCTTTGTTTCCTTTTTCATGTTATTTTACGCATAATATATTATTGTATATCAAATTTATGGCTATCGACCTATGTTATCGTTCCATGTGAAGGGAGGCTTGGATGGCCATAGAGAGTTGAAGTTGGAAGGCATGGCTGAGGTCGCAGCCGGAGATGGCGGCGACGAAGACATGGTGAATATAGTGGATTAGGGTTAGGGCTTCCTTTATATGAATCCAAGGTTGATCTGGACCGTCCGTTCGAGATCTAAAGGTAAAAAATGGAAAGTACTAAATGATAGTATGTGGCCGACTGTGGAGGCTGACCAATCTTAGATCTTATTGTGTGTTATATTTACATTGCTATTTTAATTTTCTAAAATTTAGACTATCGCTTTTGAGCTATATTTATATTGTCATTTGCCAATATAATTTCCTATATCATAAACTATAATGTGGGTATTTATCACGCCGATGTGTGTATGACGTCGCCACACCTTGTCACGTCGCTTTAAGAACTATGGTACTATCCTTCCTAATAATTTTCCCCATTATTGAGGGCCTTATTTATTTGGCTTGATGGATGTGGAAGACACCAACGGTAGTAACCGAAAGGGATGAGTAGCACACTGCTAATTTAGTAGTGCTCGGACCATTGTAAGATCGCGTCACAAAGCACAATTCACAACCCCGCGCCTCCCGTCTCGGCTGCACCCAACAGTTACACACCAAACTCTCTCTCCTCGCCGCCTGTAGCGCCGGGTGCTCGTGCTCACGGTGATCTGCGGTGAGCTCTTCGCGTCAGCGAGGTGGTCGGATGTGCCTCGGCGTCCGAGCATATACCGTGGCTTTGATCCTTCGACACTGCGCCGTGCGACCGTTCGGTGGCCCGGTGCTCAACGAGTCCGTGGTTCTGTGCACGTCGCTGGCACCTCGACAACTAGGTGTGGGACGATCGATCGGTGGCGTACGCACGGTTCGTCGCGCTAGCCCGGCGGCGCGGCTCGCATGGCATCGCCGTGCACGTTGCTCCGACGTGGTGAACGCCAAAGCCGAGGCACCATGGGCATCTCGCGAACGTGACGCAAAGTCGTCACCGAGATCTACTCGAGCGAGTGCACCACTGTAAGCTCGAGGGGCCAACGATTGCCTGATTGACTTGCGACGCACATACGTGCTTCATTCAGTCGCAAGCCAAGCAAGCTCTTCGCCGGATTTCGCCGCCCTTTCCTCTCTAACCGTCGTCAGGACACGGATGAACCAGAAAATAATCGTATGTGATCTGATCTAATATATATGTAGTTATACTCAATTTTATTATGATATATGATATTTTATTTCCTTTATGGTTTTCTTACATATGGTTTCATCAGACTCTACTATAAATTTTTTGATAATTTTTAGAATGTGTCACGTTATAAATTAGATCTAGAATATAGATACATTAGATATATTTTCCAAGATAAGCCCCATCACGGCTCACCTTTTTCGTAATTTGTGCACCCCACAACAAGTGAACAATTAAGGATGTGTTTGTTTGTCTGTATGAGTTTTTTAAACTGTAATGTATATTCTGGACGAGTAGAAGAAGACTGAGCGGATGTAGTAACTTTGAAAAGAAGAGTATTTAGTTGTCTATATGGTGAATGTAATGATCTTGTACCTGTAGATGCAATGACCATATGAGAGTGTTTGGTTACCTACATGAGCAGATGTAATAATTTTGCATCTAAGACCAATGAGTATACCTATGCATTACTATAGCAGATGAAATACATCTACTGGGCCAGGCTCCAAGGAGAAACTCGATTCGAACGTATCCACCGAACTAGACTCTAATTATATAATTACATTCGTGCAGAAAGCAATAGTGTATGCAGGCAACAAAGCAATATTCTCCGTGGGAATATATACACAAACAAAGCGGATACCTCTAATGCCGACAACCAAACGTACCCTAGGTGTGCAGAAGCTCGACCGTGCCAGTGTGTCTCTTGCCGGTGACATCATCGCAATGGCAACATCACACTGCCTCGAGTGACGGTCATCTGCAGAAAGTTTTGGGCTAACAAGACGTGAAATAGAAGGGACGTGACTGCCGAGAAGAATCACACGAGAACGAGAGAAAGGCAGCCGGATCAGGACGATGCGACCTTCCATCCCATGTGACGCGCACCACGCTCTCAAGGACAAGCAGCAGCGCAGGTTGCTTGTCAACGAAGGACGAACTCGATCGCAGCTCATCACATGCCATCACAGTTAGCATATCATTCAGCTCCTAGCTTGCACGCACATGAATTGGAGCTAGTTCGCCACCTTCCTTTCACCGTCACTTGGTAGTTAGTAGCAGCCTCTCACCTCCAACACGCATGCTCATTCCCAGAATCCCAGCCATGAGATCTGCCACCGTCCGTGCTCCATTCCTCTGCGCTCTGCTACTCCTGCACTGCCTGGTCCGCACGCCACGAGCAGCAGATCGTGACGGCACCGCATCAAGAGAGAGCTTCCGGTTCCAGGCAAGGAAGCTGGTGCAGAACGCGAGCGCAAGATCGGTGAGCACACGGCTGCAGAATGCTGCTGCGGATCGCGGCCTCGGCGCAAGCTTGAAGAAGTAGACGCCGAGCAAGTCGATAGAGATCGGTTGATCACCTTCTTCCTCTTGTAGGTTTGAACAATGGGCGAGTCGAATCCGAAGCAGAATTAGCAAGAACGGAGGGCAGATTAGGCCAGCATTTCAGATGTTTGTAGATAGACTTCTTTCCTGTCCCCCCCCCCCCCCCCATTTTCCCCCCATAGTGGAGTTGTGATCCATCTCAGGTGACTGCTTGCGTGCTTTGTTGCAAGTTTGAAGAACTGATCCCTTCTTCTGATCTCCTGAGATCCTTCCACCTTTGTGAATTTTTGACATTTCCCATCGAGGCTCATGGGATGAAGCCGGCCTGAAAAATTATCGGCGATAAGTTTCATGTCTTTCTCATGGTTCCTGAAACTTAGTTTGATTCATATAGTGAAATTATGTTTCCTCTTTCCTATCTTGCTTTTCTCTGCCAATCTCTGAACAACAAACTATGAATGTCACAGCTCCAGCGCGGTGGTTTGAATTCGGCGGTGGTTTTACGGCGGGTGATTACCACTTCTCGCGCGGGTAGTTCCAGCGGGAGGCATGGCGAGCGCTGGGTACGTGGGGCCCGGATGGAAGCTGGAGATGTTTGGGAGTAGCTTTTTTGCGGATTGACCCTCTCTCTTCGTGTTTATTTCATCATTGCGTGTCCCGGGTTTGACTTTTGGTCAGGGACTCGGGACGGGGTGTAAATTGGGTGTATTTAGTTTTTCGAATTTTGAATGTGTATAATTTTATAGAAAAATATTTTTTTATTTATATTTATTGTTCTAGTCTAACTCGGTGGATATAAATATATATTTTCAGCTTAGTCCAAACACTCTACAGTCTGATCTGACAGATACATGCTCTACATCCGTTTATACAGATGAGTCCACTTATCAATGTCATAAAATTATTTTTAAATAAGTAACTAATCATAATCTAAACTCTTACATTCACTAATACAACCTTAAATTCAATCAACCAAATAAAAACTCAACTTAATATATCTAAACAAATACACAAACAACCCAACACTCTTTATTTTAACAAAATATAACTCTATTTAACTAAACTATACAATACAACTTTACAAAACCCTATCCGGAAAAACAAAAACACCTAACGTGAAATCCAGAATGTAAACTAAAATCTAGAATGACGGTCGATCCGAGAAATACCTTCCTAC
Organism: Phragmites australis; assembly: GCF_958298935.1. Taxonomy (NCBI): domain Eukaryota; kingdom Viridiplantae; phylum Streptophyta; class Magnoliopsida; order Poales; family Poaceae; genus Phragmites; species Phragmites australis. Next base: position 28,743,129 of record NC_084931.1, read on the forward strand.
AGTCGCCGCATATTTCATAGATTAAGGCCGGCTTACTGATCCGAGAAATAGCACCCTAGAGAAATCGAAGCGATAGATATGATAATTTCACAACGATTTCAGGTCAGCATTTTGGACTTGCATTACAAAATTTTGACAAAGTGTAAGCTGAAACAGTGTACAGGTTAACATTTTTACAAGGAAAACAGTAGGAGATGCCCCTACTGCAGAAAATATATAGAAAAAATAATAAACTGTACAGCAGAGGGAAACCAGAAAAAACAAAACCAAAGAACTCAGACTGGGGAGAAAGAAAAGAGAGGTCCCACGACTAAGGAAAAAGAAACTACTGAGAAAAGGAAGAAAACCAGTCAAGAATTTTCTGTCTATTAACATCTTTAAATCTGTGAGCTTGAAGGAAAATATCGTCCTTGAAATTCCTTTTCCAGATGGAAAAACTTGGTTGCTTGTGTTCAAAGATGAAGGTATTTCTCTGCTTCCAAATATTCCAGACTCCAACCATAAATGTTTCCATGAAGAAAGAACGATTAAAGGCTTCCTTTTCTTTAATCATCATTTCAAAGAAAGGTTTGGAGAAATCCCAAACCATGCCAATAGAGCTCCATCACCTCAGGCTAAAATTATATCCAAAGAATAGATTAAAGACAGTTTCCTCAAAATGAAGGCTGCATAGAACACAATTGTAATTGTCATTGTCCACTTTGAAGTTTTTCCTTTTGAGAATGTTCTTTGTATTGAGTCTATCCATCAAAAGCAACCAGGAGAAAACTCTAAGTTTGTTACAGCACTTTAGAATTCCATATCCATTTGAAGGGTTGTGGAGGAGAGATGTACTTGTAAGGTAAATTATAACATTGCTTGCAAGAATAGACTTGTGAGCCCCAAAGATAATTCCAAGAGTCTTTGGCATTTCCTTGCATCTGTATACCCTAGATGAGATCTTGTAAAGTATTGTATTCTTCATAAGCCTGAGCTGTCAAAGGAGTGTGGAATTGCTCATCTATACTATTACTTGTCAGAATGTCTGCCGTTGAAATTTTCTTGTTCTTTACAAAGGAAAAAAATCTTGGAAACTTTTGTTCCAAGAGATGATTATTCCATAAATCTGCCCAAAACATAACTGTTTTTCCACAACCTAAAGAACAAGCTACAATATCTCTGAACAAAGCACTAAGTCTTAATACATCTTTCCACCAAAAAAGCCTTTTTCAGAAGAAGCATGAGGCACTTAACCATTTTGATAATAAGTACCCCAAATAAGCTTGACCCAAGGTAAAACCTTTTGATTATAGAATTTATCAAGATGTTTGAGAAAAAGAGTATTGTTCTGATTTCTCAAGTTGACAACACCTAACCCACCTTTGAATTTGGGCTTGCACACTTTTTTCCATGCAACTAATGGAGTGCTTTTGACATTAAAGTCTGACTTTCTCCAAAGACAGTGTCTTCTAACTCTATCTATGTATTCAATTACAATAACTGGAATTTTCAAGATACACATTGTGTAAGTTGGGAGAGAAGAGATAACAGAATTGGTTAATTGCAATCTTCCAGCATGAGAGAGAAGAGAAGAAGTAGAATTCAGCCTTCTTTCAGTTTGATTCATAAGAGGAGTATAATGTTCAACTCTAGGCTTAGTGGTTCCCAGAGGCAAACCTAAATATGTGAAGGGAAGTGAATCCAATTTACAACCAAAAACACCAGCCATGCACTGAGCCTTTTTCTGACTGAGATTTAAAGGAATGAGGCAGGACTTTGAGAAGTTAACTTTAAGTCCAGTTGATTAGGTAAAAGATTCCAGGATTCCTTTGAGACAAAATAATTCCATTTGAGAGGCATTCATAAAGATAATTGTGTCATCTGCATACTGAATAATAGGAAAATCCTTTGTGCCCACAGCTGGGATTGAAAGTTTGAGCAAACCAGTCTCATGGGCTTTGTTAATTATGCATTGAAGCAACTCAACAGCTAGAACAAATAAAAGAGGGGATAAAGGATCGCCCGTCTCACTCCTCTATTACATTGAAAGAATTTGCCAGGGACACTATTGAGAAGAATAGCTGAGGTTCCAGAATCAAGAATTCTATGAGTCCAGTCAAACCATTTGTCGTTGAAACCCAGATGTTGAAGCATCTTCAAAATTGAAGAATGTTCAATAGTATCAAAAGTTTTTTCAAAGTCCAACTTGAGCACCACAATTTCCCTCTTTGAATGTTGACATTGATAAATATACTCAAAGGACCAAGCTAGATAATCTTGAATTGTTCTATTTTTTATAAAACCATACTGATTCTGATGGATAATAGGAATAATAACTGACTGTAGTCTATTGGCCATGAGCTTAATGATTAGCTTAAGAACACAATTCATCAGAGAGATAGGCCTGAAATCATTAAACCCTACTGGATTATTATTTTTTGGTATGAGAGTAATAAAGGAGCTGTTAATTGCCTGCAAACTTAGACTGCCATTGAAGAAATAATTGCAAAGTTCATAAAAGTCTTCTTTGATGATGTTCCAGCAACTCTTGAGGAAGAGACCATTGAAACCATCTGGTCTTGGGGATTTATCATTGGGCATTTGAAGAACAGTCCTGTCAATTTCATCCTTGCTAAAGGGAGCAGAAAGATGATCTAAAAATTCATGTTTCATTACAAGATCTTCTAGAACAAAGTGCATCAGGGGATTGTGAGAGGTTCCCATTCTAGCTCTATAGGTCTCAAACAGAATTGTAACTTTTTCCAAATGATCAGTCACTATTCTTCCATCTTGAGATTCTAAACTTGTAATTGTATTATATCTGAATCTTTCTATGGCAACAGCATGGAAGAATTTTATACTTTCATCTCCAAATTTAGTCCATCTGATAGTGTACCTCTTACTCCAATATTCCTTCCTATACTGCAATAATCTGATGATATGTTTTTTGAGGATCAATCTGAAGTTTCTTTCTTGGGTGAAAAGGGGCCTTTGCTCTTCCAGCTTATCCATAACATCCAAAACAGAGTTGCATTCTTTTATCAGATTATTGAGCTTTGATATTCCTTTGCTCTACCTTTTCAAGGCTTTTCTCAAAAGCTTGAATTTAGCTGAGATTTTAGTAGCACTGTTGCTAGATCTTACTTTAGATTTCCAAATACTTTCTACAGTTTCAAAGAAGCCCGGGTGATCAATCCAAAAATTCTCAAATCTGATGATTTGAGCCTTAGGAATGGAGGTTCCTATTTACACCATACAAGGGATGTGATCTGACAGGCGTTTAGCTAGAGGTTGAAGAAGAGAATTAGGAAATTCTGAAGACCAATTAACTGTGGTGAAACACCAATCCAACTGCTCTAGCAAAGGATTGTCTTGCATGTTACTCCAAGTGTACTTTCTCCATTTGAGAGGAATTTCAATCAAACCCAGATTGCTAATAATATCGTTGAAGATGAAGATGTCATTGAGGTTTCCACCCTCCCTATTTCTATCCGAAGTTGATCTATAAAAATTAAAATCTCCAATAAACATCCAATTTTTTGAATCATCAATGTTGATATTATTCATCCAATTGACAAAAACATCTCTATCAGGACCATAAACTATGGTGAGAGTCCAAGTAGAAACGTTGTGTTTGGAGGTGAAGACAACTATGATAGCAAAATTTGAGATTTCTACTACCTCATCAGAGAAGAAGGAACTGTTCCAACCCATCAAAATTCCTCCAGAGTTCCCCCTTGACGGGGAGAAGGCAAATTTATCAAAAATTTTTGGAGCAAGGGTCTTAATGAATGAATGATCAAAGTGTTCATTTTTTGTTTCCTGGATACAATAAATCACACAAGCACTTTCCTCAATCTTGGACTTGATGGCGTTACATTTGTCTTCTGAGTTAATACCTCTAATGTTTCAGTTCAAAATATTCCAATTTCTCCTAGCCTGATTATCCATGGAAACAAACCAATGATAAAACAATCTTTGAAGCTCCAGCAAAGCAGGATAATAGGATAAATTGAAAACCACCAATTCAAAATGTGGCTCAAGAAGGAGATCCAAAACAACTAGTCACTCCAACACAATAATTCAGAAAAGACAAACCAAGTCACAAGGGATAAAGAAGAACCCTTCTTAACATAACCATACACATCCAGGTCATTAAGCAGAATAAGGATCCAACTTCCACAAAAGAGGGCATACCCACACTGGAGATTGACAAAGTGATGAATACAGTAGAGAATATCAGGGCATTCCCTGATGGAAACACAAAATCTGAAATGTTCATCCATGGGTAACTAAATTAAGAAGCTGGAAGCTGCTCCTATCAGATCTGGACATGCCCTGATCACTTCTTGTTCTTGGCTCCCTTTCTGAGGTCTCCTCCAATCTTGCTAGGAGCAGCTCTGCTGTTACCTCCGAAGGAGATAAACTGCATCTTTCCTTTGCCACCAACTGGATTTGCATAATTGGAATTTCAGGATAAATCAAACCCATTTTGTTATAATCTTCTATCATTGAAAGACCAGGAAAATCAACTGTAGAATTGAAATCATTCTGAAGAGAATTACCAGTAGGGAAACTTTGGTAGGGGATTCTGGTGGAATTGGACCTGCTTTTTGTGACCCTCTTTTGGATCTCCTTGCACTGGACTATCTTGTGACCATCAAATCTGTTCCGAATTCTTTCACTTCTCCTCAGATTCCTGTCAGAAACAGGAGTAGCAGATCTTTTCCTTGCTTTTGAGGACCCAACTCTTTTGGTAGCTGCTTTTTCCTGAACATAATCCTCAGCAGTTGCAGGAAAAAGGTGGATTTGTTCATCCCTATCTATCTTTCCATCCTTCAAGTTTCTGGACCTTTTCCTATAGAAAACTCTTGAGATAGATGACTTGGCAGAGTATATATCCTTGTTTTCAGAATGATGTTGTGAGAGCTCATAATCATCTATCCAAGTCAAGAGAAGCGGGTTGCTAGCTATTGTACTTGATTGTAAAGGGTCAACTTGGCCTTCTTTCAATGATTTCATTCCTGCTGACAGAAATTGAAAGAAGGATTCCTGATCAACAGACCAAGCAGAATTACCCATAGTAAAGCTGATCTGATCAATTTTAAGGCTGGTCTTGATAAGCGAGACTGGGATTGTTGGTGTAGGGATGCTCTTCAAACTGCTGAAGGATTGTAAGAGGAATCTGTCCTAGGCTTTACTGAGATGAACAGCCATAAAGCCAGCAAACGCATTAGAGCTGGCAGATAACTGATTGCTTGAGTTTTAAGGAACCAATTGCAGGCAAGATGACTTATCAGCAACAGACAATAGCTGAGGGGAGTGCAAGTTTGATACTATCTGGTATCTGTTTTCTTTTTGCAACTTGTCAATGACATACAACAACTAAGGGGACTCCAAGCTTTTAACAACTCCAGAGGCATGCACCAAAGGACTAGAAGCAGAAGAAGCCTGATTAACTGAACTTACTTCAGAGATTTCATCAATCTGCATATGCTGCACTTGATTGTGGAATTGATCATTTCCAAGAAGCTGATCAGCTAGATGGGCAACCTCTTCAGGTTCTCTAGGAAGGATAGGACCCTCAAAAGGATGGGGATTGCCATTGTGCGCCGGAGGATCATCTTCATCCGGGGGGGGGGGGGACTACATCAGCCATTGTGGTGTTAAAGATATAAGCTGGGACGGTCCAAGATCTGCCGTCACCATCCAGTTCTCTACCAAGCTTAATGACCAAACTTCTAGGAATATCAAGAGGGTTGTCAATCAACACTTTGAGTAAAACCCGAGCCAGACTAAGATCAGAGGAATGCCAGTGAAGCAATTTGCCAAAGGATGAACAAACTTGTTGAATGAAATGCAGTTCTTTAAAGTCCAGAGGGAAGCCTAGGAACATAATCCATCCTTTCCTAGTAAAAGGGGACCTTTTGTGATTCTTTGCATCATCGTGCTTCACAAACCTAAACTCGTGTAGACCAATCCAGTGGGGGTTTCCAGCCAACAAAACGTCTCTTTCACAAAGGTCCCGAAGCTTAAAGATACCAATCCCATGGGGGTGAGGACTAAAGAAAAGAACATGCTTCTGAAGGTCTATCTCAATGTAATGCCTGATGTCATGCATCAGAGCAAGTTCCTGAGCTGGAGTGAGCACCTCTTCAGTTTCTGCGATCACCACATCTTCATGTCTCTTAGCTGGGTTTCCTGCTATGCTAACGAAGGTTTTGACCTTGCGATGCTGGCCACCATCTTCACTGATAAGGCCTGGGGGAATGAAGCGCGTCGGATTAACAGCGAAGTTCGCCATAATGGCACTCGAGAGAGAGGAAACAAAGAGGAAGTGAGAGTGAGGGTTTTTCTCTCTGATGGAAGGCGGGGAGGTCGAAGGTGAGAGCTGGGAAGGTGAAACGTCCTCTAAACGAAGCTGAAGCGAAGGAGAAACCTCTGGGTGGGTCAAAGGGTTGGGCCCGTTAAGGGGAAAATCTCTTGGGCTGGTTTTGATGACCCATATGAGCCTAGAGTTAAAACGTCGTTTGAAACAAAATTTGGCCCGATGACTGTAGTTAAAGCAAAAGAGGCATCTGAGATCAATGCACTCTCTGCTAGAGTGGTCCAGGCGCAAACATTTTCGACAAGAGATTGAATGGCATTGGAAAGAGACACAATTACCAGCGTGAGATGGACGAGACGAGGCGACTGTAGTCGGCACCATGTTGTTCCCAACGACAGATTGAAATCCCAAATCACTTTTGAGCCTTTCAAAGACACAATTAAGAGGGATTTGAACTAATCTTTGACTACTTTGACCAGCATCATCAGGTTGCAAAATATTTGAGACTTGAGTAGGATTACCAAGATAAAAAGATGATTTAGAAATCCCTGAGAGATGAGCCTTAGTCTGAGAAAGATCAGAGCAAACAAGACCTTGATTGCAGCCAAAAGACAATCGAGAAGAAGACTGTCGGAGGATTAACTCCAGTCGCAGGGATCCCGAGAGACCCCTTTTTAGAGATTCGGCCGGGGGTATGATCCTGAATATGTTCGTCAGAGAAATAAATGGAAATGAATGCAACTGCCGGTGGTGGCGGAGTGACCTAGTGCAAGAAGAAGTAAATGCACCAGAATTTAGACAGGTTCGGACCGCACGGGGGCATAACACCCTACTCCTGTATGAACTCTATGAATGTCTCGAGGAAGTCCCTCAAGGATGTTGCTGGTTACAAGGAGGGTCTCCTATTCTAAAGCCTCAGGCTACTTGTTCTTCGGCTGGGATTGGGCTCAGCCTTCTCTGGTCTTCCCTTCTCTTGTTCTTTCTATCCGTTGCCTCTTCTTTCCTTTCTTGTCCTCTCTCTTTTTTTCTTTTTCTCTCCCTTTTTTTTTCTCTTCTCTTTCCTCTCTCTTCTCTCGCTGTGCCACCGGCTCCTTCAAATACCTGCCGACGGCGATACGCCCCGCACGGGAGGGCGCGAACTCCAAGGCGCCACAAATGGAATGGGCGTCATCATTTCCTCTAGGCGACGTGACCAGGGGTGGAAAAAGGGGCACACGCCTGGTCATCCATCACCATAAATGGCCTGGCAACGGGAGCCGTGGAGAGGGCCCACCGGGCAGCCGCAGAGCGGCCCGGCGTGCCCGCCCTGTCTTGTTCCCCTGCCACAGCAGCGCGGCAGACGGAACGCCTCGGCCCCCACGACGTTATCCTGAGAAAGGCCGAATGGCACGGGACGGGACCCGTGCAATTAATAACCCCACGCCTCTCTGCCAGAACGTGACAGGAACTGACGCCGAGCGCGGCGGGAGCAGTTGAAGGTGACAGGCCACGCACGCTCTTTAAATGCGGCCTCGGGCCTTTGACTGGCTGACACCTCATCGGTGGACCCCTTGGGGGCCTCCACCAGGGGGCTTTCTGGGTCGTCGGGGTATCGAGTGCTCGGGGGTACTGTTCACCTCCCCGAGCACTCTCTCCCGAGAACGCCCTTTCTTGCCCTCGGGGGACCGAGTGCTCGGGGGTACTGTTCACCTCCCCGAGCACTCTCCCGAGAACGCCCTTTCTTGCCCTCAGGGGACCGAGTGCTCGGGGGTACTGTTCACCTCCCCGAGCACTCTCTCCCGGGAGCTCCTGAACGGATCCTTGGGAACCGAGTGCTCGGGGACCGCTGCCCGCAGCCCCGAGCACTCTCTCCCGTAATTTCCTTCGACAGGTCCTCGGGGTTCCTGGGTGCCCAAGGGTCACCGCTAGCGACCCCGGGCTCGCTCCTCCCGGCACTTAGCTCTCCCGGTCGCCGGAGGACTAGGGTGCTCGGGGGTCGCCGTACACCTCCCCGAGCACTCTCTCCCCGGGACTCAATCTCTTTCACCCCTGGGGAGAGTCTTCGCGGAATGGTGCCACGTGACGGATTATTGGCTTGGCCTCGGGATTCGGGGACCCCCGGTTCCTGAAACACCGACAAAGACCTTTGTTGAAGATTAGGAATTGGACAAAAGAAATGTCCAATCTTGATCACAGAATGAAGCTCAGGCAGTAAAGATTTCCTCAAAGGGGAATCGAGAACAAGCTTTTCCCTGAAAGAAACCCATTTGATAGGCAATTTTTTTTCTTTTTACAGTGAGAAACTAAAGTCCAACTGTTCCTCTCCTCTTCTTCCCATCTTCTTTTTTTTGAGAACCAATTTTCACCACCATCTCTCTAGAAATGAAAGTAGACGTCAAAGTGATTGGAGACGAATCTTTTAAGAGCACAAACGAGAAAACCAACTTGCTTGGAAGCCACTGAAAAGCGAAAGTACCGATCGCTTTGAAAATTCATGTGAAAACCAACCGGAGCACCCCCCAAACAAGCATGCAAAGCAAGACTGACTGAAGATTCATTGAGACAAAAAGTATAGCGACAGAAGACCGCAGGCAGGAAGAAAGAGCCATCAGGAGAGGAAGAGTGATGATGAACTAAAGACTGAAACTTACTCAAAACCTCAGCTTGAAAAGAGAGTCCGTGCGAGAAATCCCAATCACGAACAAACCACGCAAACTCCTCATCTTGGGCAAGCTCAATTAAGCTAGTTGAAGGACCTGCCATCTTCCTGGGAAAGAGGCTCAGAGAGGTTCATCAATAGGGCGGCAAACATAAATCTAGGATCACAACTGCCAATGAAAAGATCAAGCTGTTGGTTTCTTGGTGGGCTTCTGTGTGCTTTGTTTGTCAAGGAGGACTACACATATGGGTCTTCATGCAAAATAGAAAGATAGAGGCGCACAGACAAAAACAACAATACGTAAGTCTGAATATTTGGAAGACTAAACTGAAACAAATTCAGAACCATGCAGTCAACGAAGCTACTATCTAACTTGTTCACTTGCATTACAAAAGAGTCCTAAAATTCAAAAGCCATCTAGCAAATCAGATTGAAGATAAATTTGTTCCCTGAACGAACACGGCCAACGATACAGATTTCATGTTACGGCCAACGATACAGATTTCATGTTGTACATCAGGCAGCAAGATTCATGTTGTCTATCACCAACGCCTTCCCCCGATACGTCTTGCAAGTCGTATGTCCTGTTGCACTGCAGCAACAAAGAAAAAAAAGATCTTTTAACGTTATGAGAATGAGAGCAGGCTTAACAGCAAGCATACCTTTTCTTTTACCTCATTTTAAGTAGTTAAAGATAACATATTTTGCTGAAGGCAATCAGTGTTATGGTAAACAATCACAAAAAAACTTGTAGATGCGGCAAAGATTTAAAGGGCACCAAAAAAAGCACGTTTTCCATCTCGAAATAACCCAATTTGATACCACATTTCCTATTATTTAGGTCAGAAATAAACACATAAACTAAACCTGGATCCTTGATTTTATTGACATATTAGCCAACGCTAGTACTAATATGAAGCTGAACTAAATATTCAGCATTAGCAAATTCTGGCCCACTCCTCTCTAAGCCAGAACTATTAACAATTGTTTGTTGACATATTTGTTGAGAATCAAACCACAATGGCATATTGAAACTTGAGAACTGCAATTTGCACAAAGCAGCTAAATACTATTATGCCTAATCATTAGCAATTTTGCCACTTAAAATAAATCTAAATCAGATATCACATCAAATCTAAGTAGAATCACTAAAAAAATTTAATTGAGATGTTTTTACACACATTTCCATTTGGCGTAATGAATGCAAAGGGAAATGTGTTCATTCAATGACAACTTACTGAGAGTAACACGTCTGGCATGGATGGAACACAGAGTCGCCACTTCGAACAGTTCTACCAAGTGGTACTCTGCTGCCTGTAGGTGGAGAGAAAAATAATCTGAGAATTCAAAAAATGCACATACAAATGACCACGATTTAAATACAACAAACACATTAACTTATTTCTTGAGTCATGAAAAACAAAGTCATGTTCCTTTAGCCCATTATGCAGAAGCTGGCACTTCTGGCTTGAGATGGCCAAAGCAAGCAATCATGTATAAACACAAAACGAACTAGAATGGTTGCAGTGCATTTGTGCTTTACTTAATAAATATAATCACTTCCTATTTCAACTCATAAACCATTATAGGAAGGCACTCAATTTCTTTTGCTTACAACAGATTTCCTCCTCCTCAGTTACAACATGAATCATGTTTAAACAGTTAGTTACGTGTGACATGATCTTGTTGCAAATACACTAAAAGTCTACTCTAGACTTTGAGGACACTAAGCTGGTCACCTCAGACAAAAAAAGGTGAAATCTACAATGAAGAAAATTCATCCCTTTCTTACATAATCACTCATAAATACGGCAATCTAGAACTTTGAATTAACCAAACCAATTAGGAAAAAAGGAACGTAATGACGAAGAATTTATGTATACAAGATTTCATAGTTTCAAGGTATTGGTAAATGAACACACAACAAGATTCAGCATTTAAATAATCACATTTTAGTCATCAATTAGACAAACACCAATAGCAAGCAGGCTAACTCTCAATAGTCAATAGAAGATTTGAAAGTTTTCAGGTCTGGAATTAATGCACGTTCAAGTTCTCAATCAAGCCATTAAGTTAAATATACATGACATGTTACAGCATTTACCTCTTGCAACGCAAGGAGGGCTTCAGGAGTCCAACGTGTCACATGGCCCCTTGAGTAGTAGTCAGTGATCTCCTTCACCTGCAAATTTATCAGAAGCAAAAGCTTCCATCAGACAGTCTGCATTCCAAATCTTTTTAATAGAGATGGCAAACATTGGTACATGCTCCACCCACCAGACGGACGAAGGGCGCAAAGGGGATAAGCAGCTCGGTGGATTTCTGATACTTCCTTATCTCCCGAAGCGCTACCGTGCCTGGCCGCCACCTATGTGTCTTCTTCGGCTGCTGACCCTGCCGCCTTGGTGTCCCTGATTCCCCAAGAACACATCCTATAGTGAATAACATATCGAACGAACAACAAAAAAGACAGCATCTCCAGAACCGAGACACCCATATGGCACGTTATCCACCATCTTGCTACAACAGAAACTTATTGCACTAACTTTTTTTTGGAAAACAATGCCAATTCGTCTCTCCTAGGGCAGCATTTCTAAGCCAACGAGAGCGATAATGATGGGGAAAATTAAACAAGCCAAACGGTATAGCGGGAAAAAAACCCAACTTGGGTGCTCAGGTTCCTGACAATTTTCCTAGAGGCAAATCCCCGTAAGAAAGCACAAATAACCCTAAAAAACAGGCCCAAACACAGCAAACACAGAGAGGGCTGCACCTGCAGCGGCCGCTCCTTCCCCGGCCGGCGCACCTCTCCCCTGCATTCCATCAAACAGGTTTGTTTACAAGCAAGTAGGGGAAAGCCCAAAATACCCCCAAAAATGGAGACCAAAAGCAATCCGTCACCGCACGCACCGGTGTCCCCGAGGTACTCGCGCCTCCTGCAAAGAAGGAAGACGAAACACGCTTTAGCACCACGGGCGCGGAAAGCGGCGGCGTCGTTTGCTCGCGAGGCGGTGGGGCGGGGCGGGGGCTCACCTGCCAGCGGGGCCCTCTGGTTCGGGGAGCGCGCGAACTGGAGCCTCTTCTTGGGCTGGTCCTTCGCCGTCCTCACGGCCGGGTGCTTCGTGCGAGCCATCGCGGCGGCGGCGGCGGCGGCGGCGGAGGTTTGGGTTCGAACTTTTGGGCGCGGGTCGCGGTGGATTCTGCTCCTGCAGGAGAGGGGGGTGGGGCGCGAGAAGGCCCGCGGCTATTTTGCGGGGAGGACCCTGTGGTCCTACGTATTCGCTGTTTTTGTGACCGGCGTGTGAGTAACGGCTACCTGGGCGTGCCGAACGTTGGGGCCGTGGGCCCGGGTGGCAGTGGGACTGAGGGAGGCAGGGAGCAGGAGGAGCGGTTCCAAGATAAGCAAGTGCCGGGGGGCTGGAATGGAAGTTATCTACTCCATTCCGATTCAGGTACCACCGTGCCTTTCAGCCGAGAACTTTACGATGTACTCCGGTCAAAAATACTTGTTTATGACACAATATTTGATACGTTATTTAATCACTATTTTTAATTAAAATATATTTATAAAATTTAATAAGTTTATGAGATTTTAAAAGATATTTATAATATAAATCCACATTTATAATTTTCATATTTTGAAATAAATATTTTAAAAGTTATTAATAGTTAAGGTTTTAAAAATAACTAAACTTTGTTTGAAACGTTAAAATTTATTATAATTTATGATCGGAGTAAGTACCATTTCAGATATGATAGAGCTTAGGTTCACTTCGAACTCACTCACACCCTCTTTCCTCGTCACGGTTTAGACCTCTTTGAATTCAGGTTTTTACCAAGAGTTCAAAGCAAAGCAACGAATGAAAATGATAAAAATACATATAAATAGAGCATTACAAAGAAATTTACTTTTTCATCATATAGCCTAGGGCTAAAATAATTTTAGAAATTAGTCCATCACATAAAAAAATATTAGAGAATTTTTTTAGATTTTTGAAATTGTATTTGAGGTCCTAACAATTATTATAAATTATAAAAATAATTTTTTAGCATTTTAGTTTAAATTATACACAAGATTTTTAATGAATTCAATTAAAATAAATTACACATGAATTGTAAAACATGTAAAAAAATATATAATTTTTAAAACAACAAAAAATCTTTATTTTAAATAAAGAAGATAAGAAGGAATTGGAGACATGAACCATGCTCCTGCCGTAAGAACACATACATATATGAGTGAGAGCTTACTACTTTCTTAGAAGGTGATAAGATAATAACCATCTTATAAGAGAACCATAAACATCTATTTTTATAAATCTTTTTATCAGATATCTATTTATTTAATTATTTATATTATAAAATATAAAAATAAGAAAAACTCCCCGAAAGGTCCAACTCGATGGGCTTTCAGCTTCCAACGTGGCCTGCGATTCGCACACAAGGGCCAGGGGCAACACGGTAATTTCGTCCTACGGGGCCGCCCATTATATATTCTCCCTCGCGCTAAACCCTAACGAGCCGCCCATTTGCGCCGCCGCCGCCCCGAGGAAGCCACCTGCCGCGCCGCCCCCCGTTGCTCGTCGCCGCCCGCGGCTGCTCGATCCGATGGCTCCCACGAAGAAGTCGGTACGAACTCTGATCGATCCCCTGCTACTCTGTTCCTCCCATTTTGAGCTGAATTTGTCGCGCTCACGAGTTCACTTGCTGATGGTTTTCGATCGGCGCAGAAGAAGAGCACGGAGAGCATCAACAACAAGCTGCAACTGGTGATGAAGAGCGGCAAGTACACGCTCGGATACAAGACCGTCCTCAAGACGCTGCGCAACTCCAAGGGTACCGATCCCATTTCATCCCTAAACGTCGCCTCCCCTTTTGTTAGATCTGAATGCCACAATAATAGGGGCTGTGTGGACTCGTAGATGCGTGATTATCTTCTAGCAGTCTCCTTATAGATCTGTGTGCTAGTTTTCGTGTGGGATGTTGTAATTGTGTAATGTCTTAGCAATCTGTGAAGGGGATCGATTGGGAACATGCAATGCTAAGCTCGTTCCTGCTGAATGTCAGTGACTTCTGTGAACCTTATAGAATTAACATGTAGCTATAGCTTTCGATTGTTTGTAGGTAGTTCTTAGCTTTATAACGGTGTTGGGCATTCTATGTGGAGGTTTAGATTTGGATTATAGAATGGGACTGAAGTTTAGCTCTTTGGCATCTTATTACGGCCTTAGAGATGAATGCAGCGCCCTAGAACAATGCCAGCCTCTTAATTAAGAATTCTCATTATTTTCCTCCACATCAGGAGGACAAATGGAGGTTGGAATATTTGTTTACTGTTTTTGTTCTGTGGTTATTTTCTAATGTTAATAGGCTCTCGAGAGACTTTATTATGTTTGAGTGATGAAGTTAACTTGGTTAGCAAATATCAGTTACTACGTATATCTAGGATAGATATAGTGAGGTGTGACCGTTTTATATATTTTCAGTAGTCAACTGTTGTTTTTGTGGCACAACCGCTGTCCTTTTATTGCTTCCTAGTTTATAAATGGGACTGGAGTTTGCCTCTTTGGCTTCCTTTTACTGTGCCTTTGAGATGAATGCAGCGCCCTAGAACAATGCCAGCCTCTTGATTAAGATTCTTTATTTCTTCTGTATCTGGAAGACAGATGGAGGCAGAATATTTGTTTATTTTTTGGGGTTATTTCTGATGTTTTAAGTGATTTGATTATGTCTGAATGATGGGGTTAGCTCAGTATGCCAAACACCAATTATATGTAGGATTGAGGATCCAATGAGGTGTAATTATTGTACATATTTCCAGTAGTCTACTGTGGTTCTTATGATCTAATATAACCACTGTCCTTGTATCTCGCATAGTTTTTTTAGAATGCTCTTATTTTAGTCAAATTATAGTTGGTTAAGATGTCATCTTGTGGGTAAGGCTATTAATTGAAAAGTGACTCTTGAAATCCTCTGATTTGCTGGTCCAACTATTCCCCATTTTGTATTTTATGATACTGGATGTGGTTGTGTCAACTATGGGCTATGGCATATTTTTGTGTATTGTTTTGGCATGTGGGAGTTTTGAAGATGTCTGTGGTGTCGGTTTTCTAGTGCATGATCCTGAGCTTTAATAGTGGACTTTTGTTGTGTTCAGGGAAGCTGATAATCCTCGCGAACAACTGCCCTCCGCTTAGGAAGTCTGAGATTGAGTACTATGCTATGCTGGCCAAAGTTAGTGTGCATCATTTTCATGGAAGTAAGTTCATTTTCGTTCTTTCTGAATAAATCTCTATCAAGTTTTAGTTTGTGTATTCATTCATAGTTGTGCATTACTACTGTCTCCACTCAAGTAATTGAGGATGGCTGGCATTAGAATTTTGCTAGTGTATGTATTAATGTATCGTGCTGTTTGCCTTTCAGACAATGTTGACCTTGGCACTGCCTGCGGCAAGTACTACCGGGTGTGCTGTCTCAGTATCATTGACCCAGGTTTGTTGCCATTAAAATGCCAAAGTTTATGCTCTTTTGCTCCTAACCGTAACTGGACAATTTACCTCTTTATGCTTTAGGTGACTCGGACATCATCAGTGCCGCACCAGGCGCCCAGTGAGAGAAGAGGGGTGAACTTTGGCTATTAGTTGAGATATAGGGCCTCAGACTTCCTTGCAAGGCCAATGGCTGTTTCTTGTTTATCTTCAGTTATGTACTTTGCTATGATGAGCTGATCTGCCATACAAATTACACTTCATATGGTTGTTATGTAAGGCGTATCCATGGTTTTGTTTTATGAGATCGTTATTTCTTTGCCTCTAAGGTTGGTTGCGTTTCATATTAAGCTTGGTATGATTCGTTGATCGCCTAGTTTGCTTAGTTCCATATTCTGAAGGGAACATGTGACATCTGGAGTTCCTCACGCACTTGTTTACTTTCCCTTACCTGTCGATGTTACGCAAAGTGCACTGTATGCTACCACGATGATGCAAGGAAATCCTACGGCTCCATACGTCGTCAGTAGATCTCTTGATGCTGTATCTGTCATACCCAGTGTGGAGGCTTCAAAAATGGAGTCATACCCAGTGTAGAGCTAGTTTTCATGGAACAATCTCTATGAACCTGGCACATGTGCACATGCCGGCCTCTATAACCTATACACGGTGAGAGAATAGAGAACAGGTCAGAACCATCAAGCACACAGATTAGATTACCTTTCTAGGTCGGTGCTCTTTCTTCGCGCTGGAAAGCTAGTAAACTTTGGACGCTTTGTGGACTGGACAAGAAACCCAAGTTGACCTTTCCGAAGGTCCTAGCAGCAAGCACAGATGACAGGTCCACACCTCGCACGCCACAAAATTGTGCCCCAAACCAACTCCTCTCTAACTTTTAGCACATCACCAAGATAAAAACATGAATCGTCACCAAATATAAACAAAACACGGTAAGCACCGAGGATTTTAATTTTGTTTTATATATTTTTTTCGTTCAACGATAAAAAGATTGAAATTCGTGAAATTTTATCGAAGTTTCGAGTGGATTTCACATGACAGTGAATGAAAATTTCAAAATTAGATATTTTTTTCTTTCAAAATTTTCAAAATTTTGACGAAATTTTAATCCCGGGTAAGCACCCACTTTTAAAGCACACACGCACCAAATCATTCACCTCTTTCTTCCTTAAACAAAATTTAACACCAGCTTATTTACATCTAAGAGAAAAAAAATACTCGAGTTTTATTTCTACAACGCCCAGATTTTAGCCGCTTATATCTTCAACGAGAAGAAAAATGTTTCCGACAAAAGCACTTAATATAAACAGGTGCAGAATCCGGGGTTTGGTTTCGCCAAAATTCGTCGCCCCCACCAGCTTCTCAACCGAGCTCGACCTGCCACGTCGGCGGAGTCCAACGCATTCCCGCTGCCGGCGGCCAATGTGGTCTCGCCGCGTGGCCCGCGTGCGTGGAATTTGTCCTAAATCCCACCATCACGGCATCACCGTGTCCACGCCATAATCTCATCCTCATCGTAATAAATGTCCTGATTAATCGCCCATCGAGGCCGACCCGAGCCCGACCCCGGCGGCATCTCGCTCGCGGTGCGGCGGTCAAACCCCACCTAACCTCGCGCTCGGTTGTCTTGCTCTTGGGAGCTCTGATCAGCGGGGTATTAGGGCTTGCGAGCGAGCGTGTGCGCGTGCGCGTGCGGCGGCGGCGGCGGCGGCGGAGGAGGAGGAGGAGGAAGAGTGGGGGAGAGATGGAGGCGTTCATGCAGAGGGTGAAGCGGCTGGACGCTTTCCCGAAGGTGAACGAGGACTTCTACAAGCGGACGCTCTCCGGCGGCGTCGTCACGCTCGTCGCCGCCGTTATCATGCTGCTGCTATTCATCTCCGAGACCAGTAAGTGCCTCTCCGGCGGCCGGTGGTGGCTCAATTTGTTCTTTTTTTCGGTTTCGTGGCCTTACTGGCCCGGACATGGTCGTGGAATTCGAGGTGTACGTTTGTGAAAGGAAAATAAAGGTTGAATTTTGAGGCGCCGTTCGGGGTTACTGGTTGCTCCATGCTTGGAATTTTGGCTGAGATTTGATCTCAATGACGTGGGGTTGGTGTGCCCGTGGGGTTTGTTTGGGACAAGAAGGTTTGATTTTGAGAATCTTCTGGGCGTGCTCATGGTGATTTCTAGACCAAGGTGGCATTTTGGTCTAAGCTCTACTGACTTGGCGGTGTGGGGAGGGAAAGGATCTGACGAGCTTTGGACCTTTTGGTGGATAGATTTTACTGGTGGCCATTGTCACGATTCTACTTTTTTTGCTCTTCTCCTTTTTTGGGCGTGAGATGTTGGAATTTTTTTCGACTAGGTTACGTTTTCAGGTGCTTTCGGTTTAGTTCTTCCGGTTGCGCCAGTTTGATGGGGGACAAGACTCTAATTCTCTGGTATACACTTGGTTTCATGTGGTGACGCCTCAGTTTTATCGTGAAAGTCTATAGCTTTGGGTTAATGGTTGTGTTTGTGTTCTGATAATGTGTACCAACTGGGTAATGCGGATTAGCTCTTCGTTGCAGTGCCTACTATTTTTGTCTCAGTGTATTCTGTTGGAAAGGCTCTATTTTTAGTCACCATATTTCGACTGATACGAACTTGCACTGCTTTTTTGAGAATCAGATTGTGCCAGTACCTGAGTTTTATGTTTTGCCTTTTTGTGTGTATCAACATCAGTAGGTGAATGTTGGGGGTGGCATCTTTCTGTATTCGACATTTTGGCTAAAGTTTATCGATTCCCTAAATATCCCTTTATAGCACTATCATTTTAGCTGCTGCTGCTGCTGCTGGTGGTGGTAGTAGCCAAGTTATCACTGTTTGTCGCTTGTGGCGTACAATTCATTGTTCGAGACAACCTCATCTCCGTCCACAGAACCTTTTTTTTAATCTTGTTTGTAACTATTGCGTGTTCAGGTTGAATTTGTCACAGCAAAGCAAGAGTTCAGCCCAAAAGGCCAATAAAAATGGGGAATGTGTACATTGTCCTAAACAAACAAACTATAACATTTTACCTTAATATGATGTTAATCCAATGCAAAGCAGGCTAGATAAGGTTGATGTCCAACGTTCCCACAGATGCAATTTGGATAGAAGTATACCTTTTAGTTTTTTTGCCAGGTGCAGTTTATTATGTCTATTCAGCGGCGGTGCCAAGATCGAAACCCTGCGTTGTCAAGCTTTACAAATAGAACATTAAAATATACAAATTATATAGAAACACAAAAGAACATACATTACAGCACCTGTATTGTAGCAGCCCTTTGCGCTCATGCATACTTTGATAGATATGCATAATAGCATCGGTAGTAATAGACTGGAATACATCAGTTTCAACATAGGTAATCCGACGATGACACAAACATTCATAGCTTATTCTATTGTGCATATCAGACTTGATATATTTGATTGCATGGCCATCATACACGACACTTTGTTAGTAATCTTATTTGATATGCCATCAATTTCAAATCTACGCTTTGATTTTGATCCTTGAGGAACATGGCCTAGTGTTCAGCTTTGATGTTCAAAATCCTGTGACATCACAGGTTGAACGTGGCTTCGCCACTGTGTCTATTGGTGTTGTTTCTCTTTCGAGTATACCATTGTTGTTAAGGAGATGCTGTTTGTGTTATATGCTATGCTTAAATAAGCAGCAAAGCAATGACCTTTTCTGTGTGCATAATATTTTTTTCAGGATTGTATTTTTATTCAGCGACAGAGACGAAGTTAGTGGTAGACACATCAAGAGGAGAAAGGCTACGAGTAAATGTTAGTACTTCTTTTGTATTGAATAAACTATCTGCAGGTTGTTTGTTGCGCTTCTATTGTTTCTAGTTTAAAATGGTATACACTACTACCCATTGTGGTGCCTCACAATTAGTAGTTATGAATGTCTTTTGTAATGCGAACTCTATTTTGCAGTTTGATATTACTTTCCCAAGCATTCCATGCACTCTTTTCAGTGTTGACATGACGGATATTAGCGGAGAGCAGCATCATGATATTGTATGCTCTTAAGCTATCTCAGTTTGTGATAATATGTTAATCTGTTTGTTGATTTGTCATCTTATTGTTCCATTGTTTTCCTTTTCCCGTAGAGGCATGATATTGAGAAGAGAAGATTAGATTCACATGGTAATGTTATTGAAGCAAGGAAAGAAGGAATTGGTGGAACAAAGGTTAGTAATGTCTGTTGCTGACTTGCAGTTACACTCTGAAGTTAAAAATTATAGGATTTGAGTGGCTTGATCAATTCATTCTGGGTGATGAGTACTGAATGTGCATGTTTCTGTGACAGTTGTAGCAATAACCTATAGAATTATAGTGCACTGTACTTTATATTTTACAAACAGAAGATTGAAATTCGAAAGCCATCTGTGGTTTATTAAAAAATAGAAGTCTAGTCAGAAAAAGTTGATAGCTATCTCTGCGACATAAATGAACTTCACCATCTTTTTCATGGTGATGGGACTTTCTGAACATAGTATATTGATGGACATATCTGTGATTTGCTGAGTTTGTTCTGTCCTTTTTGCATGTTGGGCATTTATCTGTGGCTCCCTTAGGGAGCTGTTAGAACTCATGGAGAAAACTGCAGTTTTTGTAGTATGATGCTGGGAAATTAGAAGTTTAAGGTTTGCATTTATACGTATTTGATCATACTTATTAGATCATTAATAAGATTACATTTTAGTCTGCCATAGAAGAATTATTGAACCATGTTACCCTGAAGCTGTTCTAGTTATACCAGATCGTATGTCTTATGATTCCTCTGACATGTGCCACAACCACAATGAGACCTGTTCGATTGAAGGTGTAAGGTCAACCTAGTTTTGACCAGAATTTTGTGCTTATCAGTACAGGTCAACCTAGTTTTGACCAGAGTTTTGTGCCTATCAGTACAGGCAACCTAGTTTTGACCAGAGTTTTGTGCCTATCAGTACAAGGTCGCTTCATTCTACTTTGCCATTTGATGATGCATGTCCTTGATTAAATCTTTTTAGATTGAGAGACCATTGCAAAAACATGGTGGAAGGCTTGACAAAGATGAGCAATATTGTGGCACGTGTTATGGTGCTGAGGAGGTATGCACCCTTTGCCATTTTTTTAACTTGATAGTAACTATTATCTCAGCTTTCCTTATCTAACTTATTCTCCGTTGCCTATTTGGAATTCAGTCAGATGATCAATGCTGTAATTCTTGTGAAGAAGTTAGGGAGGCATATAAGAAGAAAGGATGGGCCCTTACAAACCCTGACCTAATTGACCAGGTATTTCAACTATTTTATCATGTTTTTACCTGGATTTATTCATTATATAGTTTTACATGACTTTCTCTTCGGGACAACTTTACTTTTACAACTGTATGGTGCACAATTCATGCATTGCTTGAGAAATAACTATTCCTGGAAGTCCCTACCCTATATATTTTGTTTCTGGGTCCATCATCTGCCTTGAATAACATAAATTGTTGTCCCCAATGCAGTGACATCATGCATACTTGAATGCCTTTTTTATTGCTTACATTTGCCTGACACTGGCTTAAGTTCTATATAAAAAAAAACTCGACTGACCTAGGAGGAACTAGGTGGCATTATAAATAAGAAGAAATAAGCACCCAAATTCGAGTCGAAGAGGGTTCGAACCTGGGTGGTCTAGATGTGCATCCACACCCTCAACCAATCAAGCTAGGCTTAGTTCCTCAACTTAAGTTCTATATGAGCTCACTAACTAGCCTGGCCTCCAATTCGACTTAAATTGAGCTTGCTCAGTTTTCATAACGAGCAGACCTGAGCTAAACCTGGGCATCTGGCTGGCTCAAATTCGACTCTGCACTAGTGGCATTCCGTACAATATGCTGCCTCATGTGCTTATGATCCTGATATTTCCATGCAGTAGCCATGTGTGTTCTCTACTCTATTTTAGTTTGTTACTTTCCAATTTCCATAGGAAGCTAGGGCGGTATACCACTTCGTAATGCTTGTACATGAGCCTTCCGTACCACATGGCATGTTGAGCATCATTTGAGGATGGGAAGAATGGTATAATTTTGTTTAATCTACTGTCGGCTGGAACATATACATGCCTTTTTTTTTTCTTAAAAGGATTAAACTTGAGGCATGCTCTACTGTTTGATGGGCATTTCTGTGAGGTTTACTGGACCGTTTGATGGCTAGCATGATATAAATCAAATAGAATGAATTGCACTGTTATTCTTCCAGAAGCTTGCAAATCTAAGATACCCTTAGAGAAATAACTGACATATTGGTTCCTAATCTGCCATGGAACTTTTTTTGTATGCTAACTTTTCAAATTATCCTGCACACTTTCTATTTACGTTTGTGGAGATTCAATTGTGTTTGTGACTGGTATAACAGTGCACAAGAGAGGATTTTGTTGAAAGAGTTAAAACTCAACAAGGTGAAGGCTGCAGTGTTCACGGTTTTCTTGATGTCGGCAAAGTTGCTGGAAATTTCCACTTTGCACCAGGCAAAGGATTTTATGAATCGAACATAAATGTGGCTGAGCTGTCGGTACTTGAAGGTGGTTTCAATGTAAGTAGGTCGTGTAAATGGTTTTTCATTTCCTTTTATTAGTTTTTGAAGTGTTTGCATTCAGTTTTCTAATATGTTTGCATGTAACTTTACCAGATCACCCACAAAATAAACAAACTGTCCTTTGGGACAGAATTCCCTGGTGTTGTAAATCCACTTGATGGGTAAGTCTATACCTATAGCTCATTGAGCATAAAATTACCTCAATTCCTTTTCAAGCATTCCTATTATCGTAAATGTGTTATTCTGGCAATTGTTACTTTTATACCCTCAAGCACTTAACAGTTCATGAACACAGTGCTCAGTGGACACAGCCAGCATCGGATGGGACATACCAATACTTCATAAAAGTGGGTGCTTTTTCACCCATGTTTGTTACAGCCTATGACTTATTGCTGCTCTTGGTCAAAGCATTTACTAACCATCATTACATAAATAATTTATTGGGTTTTCCTGTCCAGGTTGTCCCTACAATTTACACTGATATAAGAGGGCACACGATTCACTCAAACCAGGTTAGTTGAGTTAATGGAATGATTATATATACATCATTTTTTATTTATCAACATTAATTATCTTGCTGATATTTTCATTCACAGTTTTCGGTGACAGAGCACTTTAGAACTGGAAACGTTCGTCCAAAACCTCAACCAGGAGTATTTTTCTTCTATGATTTCTCGCCTATAAAGGTAATAATGGGGAGGAGAAGATGCATATACTGTTTTCGATAGAACATGAGCATATCTACATGCAATCGTTTTATGTTGGCTTTCTTTATGTTCACCTTTTTTAACCCATGAATTTCAATTTGCTCATCTATGTCCATCCGCGTGCATTCTTACTGCACACGCAGGTGCAATTCGCACTGCCTGTTATTATTCAGTTCTATTCTATTCTGAACGTGCTAAAGGCTGAATTACCTTTATTTTACCCTCTTTCCTATATTATAGTCGCATACATGTGAAGTTGCAGGTCCTAGTTGAAGTAACCTTTATTACTGGTCTGTACATCAAAAAATGAAAAGGAGCAGGACATTGTCTGATGGTCCCTTTTGCCAAAAAATAAAAAAATAAAAAAAAATAAAAAAATCCCAACATACATGTGTATGTGCAACTTCACAGGATGAGTGTAATACTACTTGGCGACAAAAATTTAACGCGCAGATGCATGAAATAAAACATATGGATAATATACAAGCAAACCTGTGATTGTATTAACATTCTTAATTATTATTTTTTAGTCTCGTTAGGTCCTGTCGTAGTCTTCTCAGATTGAAAGCATTTCAGTTCTTCAGGTAAGTGACCCCTGTAAAACTGAACCTTGACTCCAGCTAAATGTCTGTTGTTTTGCA
The DNA here is from genome assembly GCF_958298935.1 of Phragmites australis. Taxonomy (NCBI): domain Eukaryota; kingdom Viridiplantae; phylum Streptophyta; class Magnoliopsida; order Poales; family Poaceae; genus Phragmites; species Phragmites australis. Next base: position 28,766,512 of record NC_084931.1, read on the forward strand.
GGTTATATTCACAGAAGAAAATAGATCCCTACTGCACTACTTGACGAACCTATGCGCTATAGTGGGAGGTATGAGCATTGCCTCTAGTTTCTGCACGAACTAGTTGATTGTTTTTTTAATGATGTCAAAACTTGCTATTTATTTGGTCTTCACTTAATGGAACCTTCTAACCCTCGAACATCTCTCCGAGTGCTCTAGTATTTCTTTGATCGTGTTTTGGTTACACATCAAGCCTTTGTGGAATTTGCTGTCCACATTTATCATCTATTGCAATTCCGTATAAATTCTTGATAAAATAGCTTTAGCTGAGCTTTCGATGTGCAGTACAGATAGTGTGGATGCAACTTACTAAATTTTGTTCTGCATGATCCTCAGGAGTGTTCACTGTCTCTGGCATCATCGACTCGTTCATATACCACGGACAGAAGGCACTCAAGAAGAAAATGGAGCTAGGCAAATACAGATGATCTACATCAACCTTGTCCCGGCCCTCACCTTCTCCAAATTTTGTGGCATGTAAGTAGGGTATATGCCTGCTAAAGATGACGAGATGCCGCTTAGGTTGGGTGGTTGCACTGTCGATCAAATAGTACCTGTAAAAAGACAAGGAGTAGGCTGGTCTGGGGGGAGAGCTTTGATGTCTATCGTTGTTGACTGTAGTGAATGGCCTAGAGTTAAGTGATGCGATGCGGTACTTTGGAGTTAGGAGGTGGATATATCATAGAATGTTTCTCATGAAAATTTCTTCAAGGAACCAGCTTCACTCATTGTGTCTCGAATCCTTCCTGACTTTGCTCATTGTTTGCTACTTCTTTTCAGGAAGAAGTAAACACTTTTGATCATATTGCCACTCATGACCCTTTTGTTTGTTAGTTTTGGTTTCCTTTTTAGCGCGTCAATAAAGATATATGATTAACAAGCTGAAAGGAAGAAAATGTATATATTCTAGTAGTGAACATTAACTAGTCTTTTCGTGTAAATTTCTGTAATAAAAATTCAGCATAAACAAAAGAGGGATTGTTTCTCTAGTGACCAAGGGGTTGGCGTAAGCTATTGGTGGTGTACATTCTCCATGGGTTTAAGGCTATATGATCAGTTCAGGATAAGACAAATAAATAAATGCCGGTCTGATTTGCCTTGCACAGTTGCACTTTGATCGGATCATGTTTCGATCTGACGAGCTGAATGGATAAGAACAAATCAAACCTTCAGAGAAGGAGCGTTTTGATTACCTGTCAGAGTAGTTGTTTTCATCGACTGATCTGCACTTGAGCCTGCATTATGTTGGTCAACGGATATCATCCACGAAGCTAAAGCCTACAGATTTCACTGCAAGTGGCTATTTTTTATAACAACAATGGTCCTACAAAAAGGGTTTTTTCTGGTTTGTTGCTTTGTATGAGAGTAAAACCAACTTAATCTGCCACAAAATGTGCTTGTAAAATTCCTCCCTGCCTTACCAAGTAACATCCCACACTCACGTACGACAGAACAAATGAGCAATGAAGGGGGTGTCTTTTATGTCAGTACTTCCGGAAGCCACCACTTCAATCCTGAGAAGAAACATTTGGAAGCCCTTTCTTGAGGTGGGTTACCCTACAGAATCTGCAAGGTGATGCAATTAGGCTAACAAAATCAGTCCCAGTTGGTAAGCAGTTTTTCTGGAAGCTCATAGATTTGCAGAAAGAACATTCTAAAAAAGAGTCAGGATGGTATGAAGCACAACAGAGCTCTTGCTGCAGCTAGGATGAAGAACTACTACAATAATGCTCTAAAGTAACTTCAACTTTCAGATACAGAAACTAAACCACATTGTAAGCACAAGACCAAACATGCATTGACATAAGTTTTCCAAGATCGTATTTAAGTCATTTCTTAATCAATACATACTCATTAGTATAAGCAAGCAGAATTTCCCATCAAACAAAATATTTGCAACTTGATAGGTTAACGCATGAATGTACGATTTAATTTGTTTCAAGGAATACATACTTCAAGCATGGGCATTATCCAAATATTTTTGAAACTTTTGATTAATTTAGATTAGTTGCAAACACTCATGCCAGCTAAATGCTAATAATATTAGTAATACTGAGGATGGAAGATGAGGGACTCCTAATCATTTACAAAAGAATGAGCAAATTGCTGATGTGTTCTCATATTAATGGATATGAGGAGTCAGCACTTTCTAAGCACTTCTGTAAGAAATGCCATAACCCAATCATGGACGCATTTTTTTTACGAATTAGATCATAGTCTATACCACATGGGAATATATTAACAACTAATTTCTTGAAAAAAAGTATTTAACTTGTCATTAACATCATAGTTGTTAGGGCACTGCCATATCGGCGTGGCGGAAATTCGAGGCTCGCCACGCCGACACCATGGCGTAAGCGTGTATGACATCCACCATATTAGCATGGCGTCCCCGTGGCGCTGCTAAGTCGTCATGTGGCAAAAAAAAAAACTTGTGTGGTGGGCTCCATACCTGTTGGGTCAAGGAGATGAGGAGAGGGACTGACCGACCGAGCATGAGTGGCCTGGTATTTTCCGAGTTGCTTGAATTCTAGCCCGAGTCGTGGGTCATCTTGGTCGCCTCTGAGACATGCACCCGCCCAGTCCGCTTGCTTGTGCTCCGCACCGTCCGCTGTCACTAGCCACCGAGATCCACCATCGAGGTCCGCACCGGAGCCGTTCACTGTTGCCCGCCACTGAGATCCTTTTTTCATTGCCTTGCCCGCCCCTGCGCTGCCCCTACCCACCACGATCGCGTTGCACCGATGGCCCACTGCCGATTTCTCAAGGTTCAAGACCTCAAGTAACTAAATAAGCACTAAGTTCTCTATTATGTACTGTTTCTAGCAGATAGCACACTAGCACCAAGGCCTCAAGCACAGTAGCACTTCTAGCAGATAGTACACTAGCAATACTGTAAGCAATAGCCACATTTTTTTTTTCAGAACATGGCTGCTCAAGGGATTGAAAGCATAGGGGGCCTCGGATGCTGCATCAAAGATTGATCCAAAGACCAATCCAAAGCGGAAGGCAAAGTCAAATGATCCTATGTGGAAATATGGATTTTGGCTGACCATTGGCAATAAAGATCTTATGTAGTGTTGCTTTTGTGATAGAAAGATAACTGGAGGATTTGCAAGGGTCAAGGAGCATCTTGTGAATGGTTATAGAGATGTTCTGAAGTGTGTCAAAACCACAACAGCTATCACTCGAGAGATGTAAATTATTGAGATCACTCGAGAGATGTAAATTATTGAGAGCCGTTGGGACAGGAAAATGGATACCCCACTCTATGGCATAGCCCTCCTTTTGAATCTAGGAAAATTATATACCATTTAAAACTAGAATGATGAATATGTTAGGAACCTGAAGGGTTGTTTCAATGACGTGCTTGAATGAATGGTAGAAGATGAGAGCCTTCAAAACAAAATTGATCAACAATCTATACTCTGTGAAGATCAATGTGGAGATATATTCAAGAATTACATGATCCTCCAAACTATCAAGTCAAAAATGTCTCGTAAGTGATTTAAAAATTTAATTGTTGCATGTTATTTAAGGCTTAACTCATAATATATGCATGTGTATTGTTAATTTAGTTGATTGGTGGCGTACGTATAATGGCTAATCCATTGATCTACAAAGATTTGCAAAGTGTATTGTTAGTTGTTGTGCTTCATCTCCAGTTGTGAGCGTAATTGAAGCACTTTTGAATTTGTAAGTGAAGTACTCAAGTTATATAATTCAATTAGAAAATTTAATCATATATTTTATTAACTTTGCTTGCTTTTATGGTTAATTGTAGATTCATACTAAGAAGAGGAACCAGCTAGAGCATAAAGATCGAATGATTTGGTCTATCTATAATTAGAAAATGACTAGTAGGTTTCGAAAGCGTCGTGAAAGAGCGGGTAAAAGCTATGAGCTACACTTGTCGTGCAAGACATATATGAAGAGTGGCTGAAGAAGATGAGAAGAGGGAGAGGAAGAAGACATCATTTTGGATGATGATGATGTAGATGATTTTGGTGAATAACTAATGGATGCTACTGAGGATGGCGCAGTGAACGTGATAGCATCTAACGATCTTGATGAGTTTGCATGACTTTTGAGACGCGATAGATTTGAAGCTTCGAGAGATAAAAGAGTTTTATGTCTTTTGTGCTATATTTATATTGCTATTTTGACTTCTTAAAATCCTAAATTATCACTTTTGAGCTACATTTATATTCTTATTTGCCAATATAATTTTCTAATATCTTAGATGATGATATGTGTATTCACCACACTAATATGTGTATGTTATCATCATGCCGCGCACCATAAGCACTATAAATATGTGAAGGTGGTGGGTCCCCACACCTAGTCGCAAAAACTATAATTAACATTGAGGCTAGAGGTAACTGACCAATGATAATCAATTTGGAATTGCATGTTCTTTTACCAAGCTGTAGGGTAGACAAACAAAAGCAGAAGCTGCATCCATGCAACCCAAGGAGAAAACCCATAAACAGAACCAACTTCATTAAAGAATCGTCACAACCGTAACTACATTTAGTTCGTATTCAAAACATTCGAAGAAACACGCATATCAAAATCAACGGGCAAATTTTTCTGCGCGAATTGGTCAGCATCAGATTAGTCTGTTCGTTTCACAATCCCAAAACGGATGTCATGTACCTGCAGGAATAATCTGGCACTCCAATTTCAATGCTACTTCAAACTTAACGTCGATGAAACTGCTTTTTGCCGCATAGTATTTACTGGGAGCATAAAGGAGCAAAATTCACAGAACTTAATTTTTTGCATGCAGTGGTGCACATACGGATGTAGTAACTTCTTGGTGTGCAATGGGATATCTGAATATCTCAACTCTTATGCAGACACAAGAGATAAACACAAGGCTATGAATCTAGAAAGAGCTAATGATAGTTGGATCACATCACAGTATCATGCATAGCACCAGGGAGGAGGCTGGATAGCAAACAGAAAGATACACTAACTTGATATGGTTTCCATATAACCAAATGTCACACTGTACAAAGAGCTAACATCACAGACAAGCATAACCCGCGTCACCAATTAGAGATGGCGCTTCTCAAATATTACACAGATGTACAGTGGGTCATGCCTAGGACCAACAAGCTAGATACACTGAAGAACTCAAGATGCTTAGAAGCCATTCATCTCTAGAAGGTATGTGCGTCTCTTCATCAGCGCCTTCACAGCAACCTTGAATGGCCCATCAAATGCTCCAGAGACAAATGCATCGGTTTCCTTACGGCTGATGTGGACTCCATTGCTTCCTTCGGTTGACGGCTTGATAGCTACCAATGTAGCACCTTGCAACGCCATACCACCAGAAAGCTCAAGGTATGGAGCGTACTTAAGCTTCATGTTGCAGGCTGGGACCTGAGTCCTGTTGGAACATGCTGATGCCGACAACTGGTTCTCTCTAAACTCCTTCAGCTGCTCCGCCCCCATGCACAATGTGCCTTGGCCATCGGCATCTGTTAGTACCAAGCTCGTAAGTGTGGGATGATCCTTGATAATTGACCGGAGAAGAAAGTGCCTCGTTGATGCCGCAATCAGAGAGCTGATTGTCCAGACGACACGGAGCTTCAGCCCACCGTTGGTGTAGAAAGACTCAGGCATGCTTCCATTATCCTCCAGTGATGGCTCATGCTCTGCACCAACAGGCTTGCGGTCAACCCGGGTACCCCCCAGAATCACACAATTCTGAAGTGTACTTCCATACTCAGCCCGCCATTTCAGGAGTAGTCCCTCCTCAGTACCCACATCCCCAGAGGGCAGCTCAATCCGAAGATTCCGGATGTGCGTGAAGTTCCGGAGCACCTGCGCTGGCGAGTGCTGCGAGAGCTGAGGGAACAGTGGCCTCCCGGCGCCATTCGGGTTGCGCATGTTGTGGAACGGCTTGATGATTGTGAAGAGCATCAACTTCAGGAAGTGCGAGAAGATGTTCCGAGGCTTCGGCGAGGAGAGGTTGAGCGTGTCCTCGGCGTCACCATCGACCGCCACCACGCGGTCAATCTTGACATAAACATCATGGACAAGGGAGACAAGCCCATAGAACCGCTTCGACACGGCAGAGCACCGGCCTAGCGACCGCACATCCTCGACCTTGTTCAGGATCAGGAGGACGAGCGAATCCGGCAGGCAGTCGAATTGGTCGACCTCGAGCACCGGGTCTGCGTGGATTCGAGCCTTGGGATGCATTGCACCACTGAAAGGTCACGGCTTTCTTGACACACAGAAGACCAAGCGCCCCAAGATTGCCAAGAAACGCCGCGAGCAAGCGGCTAAACCTTTGTGCCTCTGGATGGCTCACGCAAATGGCAAGAACCGCCAGTCAAATCGACGCGACTACCTGAACAGAACAAGAACAAAAACACAGATGAGCGACAAAACCAACAAAAATGACGGAAATGGTGAGTGATTAAACCCACATACATCAAAAATACCATAAAAATCAACAAGAACAACAAATTAAGAACCGGGGCGAGCAAATCCAAGAATGGTATACCTCCTCAATCGCCACCACCGTGGCCGTGCCACAACTCAGGTAGACAAATCGAGGTCGAAGCTGGACTAACCCCGCGGAAAATCAGACCTTTGGCCGGAACGCGGACGGATCCGACGCTGGCGAGCACCGGAGGAGACTTGGACCGGGAAACAGCTGGAACTAGAGGTCCTGGGCCAAAAAAAAGTGGCAAATTTCACCAAACCAAGCAACGCGCAGCTCCTGCAGGCAGCCGAAACATCCGAGGGGCTCGGATTCGGGAGGCTTCTGGCGCGAATCCAACAAGACTAGGGTTTATGGGACGAGGAGCTGGGGATTTTCTCCTTCTCTTTCTCTCCGAAGTTTTTTTATTTTCTGAGAGAGGTGCAGAGTAGTGTTGCCAATGCGACTCTTCTCTCTCTCTCTCACCCCGTCCGACGCGGCTTTAATATAGGCTCGGAGGCCGTGGCGGAGGTACGGATCAAGAATTCTTGGAGCGTGTATTTTTAGGACTAAAAATTTGTAGAGCTTCGGTTATAAATATATCAAAAATATTTGATTAAAAAAGAGATTTAAATTAATTTATTTAAATTTTTAAATTTAACGTGAAACTAGGATTTGAGCACTAGCAAAAAAAGGCATAAGGCTATCTCCAATCGATTTCTTTCGCGATTCCTTTTTTTTTCGGAAGAACCTTTGGTGCTCTAATGATTTATCATTATAGTTCTCATTACAAATTGATTTCTACTTTCGTTCTCTTTACTTTAGAATTTTCTCTTTTTTTTTAATGAATCCTCTTGAAAGAAAGTCGTTGAGGATAAGTAAAAATAAAGAAAATAAGGATGAAAAAAAACTAGAAAAAAAACGAAATAAAGAGAGAATGGTTTGTGATGATGTAAGTAACGGCTTCGTACCCTCCAACCGGTCGACGTCAGTAGCAGAGGTGGAAGCCGTGAATCGTGATAGGGTTAAACTCTGTAATCTCGTCCTAATCTGCGTCTTTAAAAAATCTTAAGACTTTCTTTTGCGGAACTTAAGATATTTTTCTTCGGGAGCACAAGAACAATATTCCGGCTTATACCAGCTTATTCTCGTACAGAAGTAGAACTGAGACGAGAGTGCGCCTCATAGGAGCAAGGATCTCGCCAAATTGCACCAGATAAAAAACATCCATTTTCCTGAACGTGCGATTTTCCTATACCAACTCCTGTAATATCCTAGAAAGTCGTTAATGACTACCGCATGTCAGAAATGTGAATAAGCTTGTTTCAGAAAAAGGGATGGATGTGAACGTAACAGGTAAAGACTTTCGCGAGGGATCACCTGCCATGCTCGGCTTGATTAAAAAAAAAAACCCGACGAAACACGATCACGAAATTTTACCGTAATAAACGGAGCATAAATCAGTTAATTATGATGTTTTTATAGAATAGGTTAATTCAAGTTCAACTCTTAAATTCGACATACGTTTTAGTGATCAAATATGTATCCGTGTTACGAAAGATTATATTTTTAATTTTATTTAGATGTGTGATAGGACACTTATATAAATATATAGATGAGAGTGTAATGTTGGTGTGAGAATGTGTGCACGCTTCAGACTTGTATTTTTTTTAAAAAAAATAAGCAAATTGACGTCCGGGGACAGCAGAAAACGCAGCAGGCTGCTTTTGTTTGCGACGGCGAGGTGATTTCTACTGAGAGGCATAATGGCATGTTCAGACTGGTTGGAAGACGACATGGGCGGACGGGTGCACGAACAAGCTAAGAAAGAAACGGCGCAAGCGACCAACACGTACGTCGATGCCATCGCGTCGTTTTCTGCTAGCGATTTGCGGTTTGTACACTAGCATGTTGGCAAGTCTTTCATTTTCTTTTCAGAGGGCCAACAGTTCGGAAGAACTCGCTCTGAAAAGATCTAGTGGAGGAGGCAAGGAGCGATAGATTTACACACCAGGCAGATAGACATAGAGCACCGTGGTGCTCGTGTCATCCCGTCCACGAGACCCTCGTTGTACTAAGGCCGTCCTAAGATTTTAGTGGTACGGAGTAAAACTAAAAAAAGTTTATTGGATGTAAATATTGAAATATTTATATATTAATTATAAAGATAATATTTTTGGTAGAGTTTACGAGTATTTACGATAAATTTGAATAACCTGAAATGCGTCTGTTACGGTAAGTTGAAACAAAATTATCGTAAATGTTCGCGGGAACAAAATTGTGAGGGATCAAAGTACACGTACGTATGCTTGCGTTAATGCATGCTAGCTAGGTAGAGATACTCACATGCTTATGTACAACTTGCTACGTGCAGCTCTAGTTATTCATCGGTACATGCAGCAGGTAGCTTGCAGCAATAATAGCTTTGGATCTATCTGCTCGTAGGTGCCAGCACCACGGTATAAACGCTGGACTCATTGATTGCCGGAGTGAGCGGAGACATTTCCATATTTCAAACATGCGATCTCAGCAAGAGTCGAATCCATTTGAGGTAGAATAGAAACTATAGAGGAGAAAAACCAGCAACACTCATATGACAATGACTAACGTATGTCCTCGACCGAAGTTGCGGGCATGCAAGACACCTTGGAGTCATGGTCCCATGAAACGCATGAAACTGGACTATGTGGACGAAAGAAAATACGAAATAGGTAAACATCCAAATAGGCTAGGCAGTCAGGTTACTTGATTTTTTATGGATCGGAGGAACCATACCACTTGCGTCCTACCATGTGGACTGCTAGACCTACCTGTTACTTTAAACCCAATTCTATCTGTTATCGTACTGTTAGGCATGCATACTATACACATGTACACGAGGAGTGGCCCCTCGGTTTTGGGAGCCCGGGGTGGGCGCTCCGCTCGACCCCCCTCAGGGCCGGCTCTGGTTGTATGTCGTGGCCGTGCCTCTCGATCTATCATTGTTGTGCCTCTCCACACATCGCATCGTGGTCGTGGAGGTTAAACTCGTCTCTATTGTTGTCACGTCTCTCTATGGATCCACGTGTCGTCACCCTAGCGTCGCCCATCGAGCGGAGCTACAGAAGGGTGAGAGGGAAGCTACGGAACCGAAGGGGGTGTTCTTGAGTAGTGTTCTCACGTGGAAAAATATATACCTCGGTAACAATAACACTTCTAAATACTTGAAAATTATAGTACTCTCATTCATTAAGACTTCGATAAACCATGGCAAAAACACGTCTGACGTTGTGGGCCTATGGCTCTCAAATTTTCCAGAGGACAAGGGGTACGCACATCTTACAATAGCACGTGTTAAGTACCGGCAGGACTAAAAGTGGCCACAATCTTTTTTTTATAGTTCGATGCACATACTTGGTAGGTAGTAACGCGGGAGCGTACGCTACCAGCGAGCAGCAGCACGCGGAAAGCAGACCCGCGCGGGTGTACGAGAGTGCGCGCAGCAGCATGCAAGAGCATGCGGGAAGCGGGCCCACGCGGGTGTGCGGGAGCACGTGCAGCAGCACGCAGGAGATGCGGCAGGGGTGAGCGGGACTTCCGATAGCGAAACACCAAACCAGCAGAATAAAAATTTGTAGATGTTTTTTAAGTAATATAGAAATTGTGCCAGCCAGATCTTAGATTAGGAGATCTTTGGCTCCGGTACTATTATACTAACTATTTTTTCCCGCCTTTTCTCAATAGCTTAAGTGTTTCGGTAGAGTTGCTGGTGCATGAAACTCAATAGCCCTTAAGCGCACATGAACATCTGCCAAGTCTCAAGAATTATTACATATATAATCGCTTCTATATAAAACATGAATTATTTTTTATTATCTTTTTCCTCTATTCTTATTTCATCTAATAATTTTTTTAAAATTTAAATAATTTATCTATTTTTATCATTCATTCTCGTCCTCCATTCCTGTTTCGTTATCGGTTACAGATATAGGATCTATTTTACTAATAAAAATAAATGAATAAATTATGAGGAACATTAGCACATAACTTTTCTTATTTTTTAATCCTATTTGAAATCAAATTACAATATCATTCCCGATGTATTTATTTGACGACATCTTCATAGCATATTCATATTTTCATATATTAAGTTTATGATTGATATTACTATCTTCAATATTTACATATTTATTATAACGTATGAGTATTTAATAGTGTGAATAAATCCGAAGTACTGTACTAGTGGCTCACCAGGCCCGACTGACCGGCACTGCCACTGTGCTTGGAATCCACCGAGCGGCCAGCAGCTGGTGCAAGCTGCGAGATCACGAAACAGCACACGGTTTTCCTCGGCAACGCCGGCCGAATCCGCCAAGAAGCACCTGATCGACGGAAGTTGGCGGCCGGAGCCTTTCCTATCCTCGTTCGTGCCGACCACCGGTCGCCGTCTCTGCCGCCAAGTACCACCTGCCCAAATGCGTCACAGCCATCCGGGCATCCAGCGATGAACAACTTGGCTGTTAATCTGTGGATCGATCGACGCTGCTGCGAAATTTTAGAGGACTTGTTGGGCTCGCAACGTCGGCACACTCGTGCGTAAGCATCTGTTGCGACCGTTGTATCTGCGTCACTTGTCAGCATGTGTGACCTGGCCTTCGTCTTTGCAGACGAGCTCAGATCAGCTCGTCCATGTTTGCTGCGTGCAAGTCTTGTGTGGTGCAGCGAAGGCCAGCGACAGAGGAGATGAGGTGAGCCCAAGCTTCTACTGTTGCATTTAATTTGGGTGCCTTCTTTGGCGGTAGGGAGGTGAGAATCATGAGATCAGATGCATTTTTTTCGTGGTGCCAGGGGCCTGCAGGATGGCAGGACTTGATCTACTAGTTGAAGATATTTGAGTACACTTGCATGACATCCCTGTCCCACATCCTTGGTGGAGGACAGGGGTAGCCCTGCCTTTGCTGTTGCAGTAATTGAAGTCACTCCTATGCTCTTAGATTAAGGGATGTTGGGTGAGCTCTTCAATCTTCTGATTTTATTGTGGAGGTGATTCTGTGGTAGAAATAAATTTTATAATAAAAATAATTTTATTTGTGAAATCGTTTGGTATACTAGTGGTGGAAATGATTCATGAGAGAAGATTGTGTTAAATTAAGAAGAATCAGCTGGGAATTGGTGGAAACTAAAATTTTCAGCTCCCACCTCGTAGTACAAAACGTGGGAGTGATTCTCTTTGATTCTGACATAGAATCGATTCTGTGATAGGGCGTTTGGTAGCGCTCCCGCCGATTCTGAGACGGAATCAGCTCCCAAAACGCTACCAAATAGCTCCTAAGATCTTATTCGACGGAGCTAAAGCTCTAGCATAAAATAAATTTGGAGTACGTAGGATAAAATAAATTAGTTTAAATATATATTTTTAATCAAAATAAGAACGAGATGTCTCAATCAAATACCTTAATTTGTCTACCACTAGAGCTTTAAGAATTTCTGAAGCTAAGGAAGGCTGATTCTAAAAATTCTTAAAGTTGGAGTTATACCAAACAACCTTTAATAGTGCAATACTAAGTATTTCACGGAGCAAAAAGCACTGCACTAGACTGTTGGTAATAGTCTGAATTGATACAGTATTTGCAGCCTCAAACACGGGGGGATTAGTAAGAAAAAATTGGGTCTCTACGAACCGTGTGGATGAAAAAAAATCCAACTGAAAAATAGAATAATCGAGAATTCCTTTGTTTTCATCCAACTCTAGATACGAGTTGAACAACTGCTGTAAGAGACACATGAATGATTCACATGCGGTGTTGGGATGAAACTTGCTTTTCCATGGTTTCAAATACAAAGTTCCTTCAAGTGACTTGACAGGCCACGCCAGTGTAACGATAGCATGATTCACATGAAGCATCCACTTAAACACTGCTGATTCCACGTGATGCCACTGTTACTGTACTGTATTCCTACCCTGTGGCCATGGGTATGTTTTCTCGGACAAGGTAGCAGAAGCGCAGCTTGTGCGGTTTACTTAGGCTATTTCTAATAGTTATCTTGAATTTTTATCCTCTAAAATACTATTACAGCATCCCCTATCACTATTACAGTATCTCTTATTTTTTAATCTCCAGCAGCTACCCCATTTTCTACCTTCTACTCCTCTTTTTCTCTCTCCGGCCCCGCTGTCAGCCTCTGTAAACAGTACCGCTACAGTGTTGCTACAGTACTGACACAGTAACAAACATTGTTTTCTCCCTTCAGACCCATTGGAGTCTCTTTTAGCACTGTTGCTACAGTACTCCCACAGTGTTACAGTGCTCCAGCAGGTCCGCAGATTTGCTGCTCCGTTTTCTCTCTCCGCAGTACTGTAGCACACTGTAGCACCGGTACCGACTCTACTGCAGTTGCTACAGTACCGCAAAAGTACTGTAGCGACTGGATCTTCAAAAATGCCGACTCTGCTGGAGATGATCTTAAGGTTCCATGGCGCCTTGGCGTTAAAAATGCCTCGGGGCAACTGCAATTGTGCAGGATCTGACGGTCCAGGTGCTGCCTGCCTGCTCTGAAGTCTGAACCTGATGAGTTGTTGACTGATCCAGCAGCCTTGCAGATCGAGGTCTTATGTAATTCCAGGCGCAGTAATCGGTACCAACTGGTCATTAGTTTGAGGTTTTTATCAGAAGGGGCCATTTACTCGTGATGCATACTTGAATAACTGGTGAGACAGGTCTTGCGGCTGATGCTATCATCTTATCTCTGAAACCTAGACAGCAGTCTCTGTTTCCCCATGATCTTCCAATCAGTCACTGGCAGTTGCTTGTAGAGCCATCAAAGGTTTCTTTGGGAGTTCATGCCAATGCCATGGATGATGGTCTGATGGATCTCACGCACTGCGACAAAAACGGCCAGAGGCAGAAGCTACTATCTAATGCTTTATGCCAGAAGAAGGTTCAGAAGAATCTGATCATGAAATGGGGCAGTCAATCATGCATTAATTTCTCTGTCTGCGCAAGCAACCTGTCTACTACGGCATGCATGAATGATTGGGTCATTTTGGCAATTTTATACAGTACTGTTTCTCCTTGAATCGTGTGACTTGAACAGAGAATTTTTTTTGTCATCTAAAGCAAGTGTGTGCAGTGGCTGACATTGCAGAAGCTACTGAAATGCTAAGCTTTTCGTTGGCGCCATGCTATGCTTCCAACTTGGGAAACGAATCTCCCCACAGGACAAGAATTCCCAAGTTACAATATGAACTGGTCACCGGAAAACTGCGAGACATGCAGATCCAGATTGCACTGAGAGATTCAGAACTGGGGAAAAAGGTACAAACAAACACAATCAAGTGCTAGATTTTGTGTATATGCACACAACAACCTTCTGGCATCTGATCTTTTTATCCAGAAGCACACGACAATATACATAAAAACTTTATGTTTTCAACGGAGTAAATGTACCAGAAGAATGCAAACCCTGTCAGACGAGTGAAGAGACGAAAGCAAGTAAGAAAGAAGTATGCATCATAAGCAAAGGCTGCAGCAAGCTCCTCCGCTTTTCAGTCACAATCTGTTTCTCCAATGGCCCGTGTGATCATATCCATTCATCAGCAGATGATAGCATTCAAAGATTCATCGTCCAAGAAACTGATCTCATCTGAGCATTCATTTCCAGTATATACAAGATCGCTATCCTGTCTTAAAAGGTTAGGTGATTCCCGTACCCCACGGATGTAATTCCTTATGAGTTCATTGTGGTCTTGATCACCGACCGAAGAAACCGTGTCGCATTCAGAAACAACGCTCAATCTAGACACGCTCCTGTCACTGAACTGCCTCTGAAAATTGCTTCTGCTTGCTTCCTCGGAGTTAAATTCCTCAAGGACAAAACATGGCTTGAACTGAGGGACATGTCTCTGCAGTTTGCCGAGGTTGAAGCTTTCGTGCCTTTTGAAGAGCATGTCTTGATGTGAATCTGGCATGAATTTCTGGGAGTTCAGATTATGACATGCAGGGACACCATTGTCATTTGGTTGTTCGGTAAGGAAATCAAAAGGACTCTTTCGTGGATGCAGAATAGGAGGAGCCGAGCCAGGCATTTCTGCCTCATCAGCAAATGGGTTCATCCGTGGTGCTGAAATAAGCAGAACTTGCGGACGGAAAGATGATAAATCATCCGCGATACCGCCAACGTCCATGTGCTTCCTTGATTTTCTCTTGGCCATCAATATCTCCAACCTACGGTTCCTTTCCATCTCGGAGTACCCAAGATCCATGGCATTCTTCTCGTCATCAGCTGTCCACAAGAATGCAGGCTCATTTCCAGCATCCTTCTCCTCACCATCATCTTTGGCCTTGCTATTGTCAGCCACATCATTACTATCACTGTCAGGTTGAGAGTTCTGAGAGGAGATGTTGGAATGATTGTCTAAATCATCATTATTAATGGGATCAGGACAAGAGAAATTAGCACATAAAAGAGGGTCAGTCTCGGTCACATCGAGCACTGGAGCAGTGTTGGTCGTAGAAACATCAGGAGAGTATCTCTCTGCATTATCAGGGTCAAAACCTGGTGAACAATCATGGCTGCCAACTCCAGTGAATGGTGAACATAGAGAACAATCTAATTGGTCGTCCACAACAGAATTAATAGCCTCGATCTTTATATCAGCAAGTTTCTTCCTCTGACGCACAGAAAAAGCACGACCCCATCTGCATTTACCTGCTGATCCATCGACAGCCTTATGTTCTGAAACATCTGCCACCTCACCCCTCCGTGCATCTATAAATACTCTCCCTTGATGATTTGGCTTTGCCACCGTTTCAACGTCTTCCCTAACATTCTCACTTGAAGAGTGTAGACGAAAGGTTGTCTCTTTCCCATCAACTCTATACTGATGTACATCCTCGAACAAGTTAGCATATTCATTGTCCTTACCCTTACTAGAAAATGCATCTTTGGACTCTTTTTTTGCATAAGCTTTCATGTATTCCTTCTTAACAACCTCGTGCTGCAGTGTCTCGATGAAAGGAACAGAAGTGAGCATTTTATCAAGTCTACCACCTGCAGCATCAACTCTCTCATCTTGTTGATCAACTCTCTTCAGAAGAGGAAGACTCTCATCCGGATCAATATGCTTGTTACTGTTTGCTCTACCAAAACTTGCATCCCTGATTATGTTATCCTTGATTGCAGGCACTGAAAATCTCTGATATGCTTTGAGATGAACATTTCTGGAAGAACACCCAAACTTGGGAGTTGAAATATCTGCAGGAGCCTTCCTGTCTTCATCGATCTCTGGAAGGTGAGTGCTACCGTAGCTTAGCAGTACACCAAGGAGAAGGGTGGTGCATATAATTACAGGAGAAGAGGACAGGAGGAAAGCAAAGAAACCCGGTGAAGATTTGTACAGAAGGCAGAGCAGTAGGAATGCACTGAATAACGCCCGATGTTCAGAAGCACATCTCCAGCTTGTTCTGATAGAACACCTCAGAGCTTTCTTGATACTGCATAAAGAATCTTGCTTTGCCTCAACACCCATGGCATGCCCTCTCTCTCGATTGCCGACACAAATCTAGCATAGGGAAACACACAAACAACGTTAGCGCAGTGAATTTGACAGGCTAACCATGAAATGAAGTAAACAATAAATGAAATATTCAGTCTATAACTTTCGCGATGTCCTAGATAACACCGAGTTATACCAAAGATTTGTTCAATCAGATAGCTCTGGGACAGCACAATAGCTGGCATAGGCCCAATCACATATTATTCCAAAGAAAATCTCACGAGGAAATTCACAAGAACACATAAAATGGACCATACATGATACAGCACACACAAGTCACAAGATGCCTACTATGCCTAATAACCAGCCCAAATCCTAGTACATTCAGTTAAACGGAACGTGATCTCCACAAGCCGTCAGTTGAGCAGCACCATTAGTTCCTTGCTATCCCTTACGATAGTGCAGATGCAGTCAGATAGCTTAAAAGATCGTACCTTTTGGCAGCCGGTGATCCAATCGGAGCCCGGGATCTGGGAAGCGTGAAGAGCCCCAGGAGCACAACAAGACGAAGAAAAAGCCAGAGGCAAGCCAAGAAGAAGAAAATTCAGGGAGCCCGGCAAGCAGCAGAATAAGCCAGAGGCAAGCCAAGAAGAAGAAAATTCAGGGTCGTAAAACGCGATGACCGATCGGTTGAATCGCCGTCGGTGGCACAGGCGTAACGTAACCCAGGACGGGAAGGCTTAGGCCTCAGCGCTCCGCTCCGCCGGCACGCCTCCGGCGCAGCGGGGGCGGCGATGGCGATGGCGATGGCGGTGGCCGAGAGGAATGGAGCAACAACACGGCAGGAGACGAGATCAGGAGGGTGGCGCACCGGCAACGGAATGGCAGAAGAGATTAGCAGTGGCAGAACGGAGCACGTACGGGCCGTGCTGTCGGCCTCCGGGTTCTGGACCGCACGTGCGTCCACGCCGGCCGTCGGCCAGTGGGGGGGGGGGGGGGGAGCGTGGCGGTGGGTGGGTGGGATTGGCAATGCCAACTTGGCATCCGGCCATCCGCCGATCTGATCATCTGATGTGCTTTCGTTGTGGCTTTTGGTCCGGATGGATCGTGGACGGTGCCGAAAAGCTTCTTTCCGTACTCTTTTCTGTGGCCACCGGCGCACCGTCCAGGCCTTCTGTGCTAATGGCAACAGCTCGTCAGCTCAGATCAGATGTTGATGCACCAGCTCAGTTGCCACTATTTACCAACACATAAGACCACCTATATCAATGATATGTAGGCCAAGTGGCAAATCTTCTAAACGCATCTAAATTAATGACATAGAAGCAAAATTTGTATCATGGAGTATGGGTTGCTGCATTTATGTTTCATCTTTAGAATATTGGGCTAGTGATACCCGTGCTAGAATCAGAGTCCTTGAATTCATAATCCGGTGACGTTGAACTCATAATACGGTGAGAAGGCACTCGGAGCAGCATCTTAGTCAGAGAATGTAATTTTCGGCAATAGCTCATAAGATATCGACACAAAATCTACTTTGCCTCAAAGGATAACACATAGGAGAAACCCGAAGCAATCATGTAGAGGCTGAGCCGCTGAGGCGCTTGTAAAGCCACATATATAAATGCCATTTCATCTAGCAAAACCTAATGCGCCTCTTTCCTGTGCATACAAAAACTCACGCAACGAAAGAAGGCAAGAATCACACCAAAGAACGGGAAAAGGAAACACCTACTTACAAATGTACGACACCTCTCTACAAATAAGCACACCAAAACCATAGGGATCGTATTGATCACCAGTACAGATACTCATCCGACAGTATGATCCTAAAAAGTTCTCGCAGATTACCAAATAGGTGGCTCCCAGAGCTCTCTGCTCCAATGTAGTTCAAAAGCTGCTCCGTATCCTAACCATCAGTCACAGAAATGAACATAGCACTCAGGTTACAGGTGACAGTTAGAGTAAACAACCATTGCAACGAAAAAACAGAGCAGCTTGAATACAGGATTAAGTGGAAAATACACACCTTATGCAACAAATAAATGGCATAGGATGCATTAGTGGAGTCATATTCTTGACATTCCAGGAAAAGGGGGTATTCTGTTAGTTTTGAGTAGGTGTTGTTGATACTTGGGTGGTCTGCTGAAGCAACAGATGCTGTTTCAGCTGAAGGCAAACAATCACTGACATAAGATCGGGACCCTCCAAAGCGCAAAGGATATCGGAGGGGAACATCAAGATAGGAGGCAATGAGCAAGACTGCCTACAACAAATTAACAAAGATTAATATTAGTATTCTACCCCTTGTGACTGCATCAAGTATCAAACCAGTAGGTGCATGCAGGCAGAAGAATTTGCACTCCTATCATTATTCATACTTTATAGATGGTTGATAATGTAATTTGTAACAACCACAAATTTTGAAAGGACCACATTGCTTATTGTTCTATCATTCCAAACTAATATATGTAAACTCAATGTTCTTAAATTGATCTTTTCTACAATTAGTATGCTATAGCATAGTGTGCATCCAAAGCCATAGAAGGTTCATAGTGCAAAATTATATTTGCTATTTTTCTCCCTTGAGCATGACAGTAAGCCCAGCTAGGTTCGGATACTTATGCTGCACAGAAGAAATTGCATTAATATTTAATAATGAAAAGATACACAGTAAACAAACTTACATGTGCTGCATATCCAAGAACAGCCGCAGACCTCTGAAGCTCCTTGTCACTGTAACTCTTTTGCTTTCTTTTATGCTTCATGATTTGCCAGCCAAAAAACGTCAAAGCGCATATTTGTGGAGATTTGATAACGCTGGGTAAATGTGTTCCATTTGCCCCTGAAATTGTTCTATTTTCCTCTGAAAGTGTTCCACTCTCCCCTGAAAGTGTTCTGTCATCTCATCATAAATGGTTTCAAAAGGTGATTCAGGAATCATTTTCCCCCCATTAATTTCTCTTGTAGAAACAATGCTTCATGCACATGTTAACCAGTGATCCTTAAATAGGAACATCCTAAGCAAGCTGTATCAGAACTGAGTTGTAAATTTCAGTGAATGTGAATGCTTCTTAAGCAGCAGCGGCTGCGCCCGTTCAGTTCTCCTAGTTTCTAGAAATGTAAACACTATCATTCCATCATAACATGAAATATATCGATCAACACTACCGCACAAGTAAACTATCTTGCTGACTTCACAAAGCTAACATATGGGGGCTATTGACCAAACTAGGCAATCTCACTTATCATGTGTTAAGACTTAAGAGGACAATGGACATATTTCATAGCAATGATTTTCTTCAGAAGGGACATACACATTAAAAATGATGCATATCATAAACATTGTTCTTCAAGAGAGACATAAGAGTAATGGATTCTCACAATTAGTATCGGCATGACGGTTTTCTGCATGTTGTTGCAGATCATGGAAGACCCTCACAGGGTACAAGGCAGCAACCTGGCCTACCATGCACTGCTGCCTCGTCCTAAGCAGCCTCTGCAGATCCCCAAGCCTGGCCCTGTCTCCAGATAACACCTCCTTCGCTTCCTGCAATCAGCACACGCTCTCTTGGGTAAAATGCAGCTACCCCCAATCCAATCACCGGCACGGAGTCGCAGATGGACTGCTTCGATACCTGTACTCGCTGGTGCGCGGCGGCAAGGGCCCTGGAGAGCTGCAGCACCCGCTCGATCTGCTCCTGCAGCAGCTCCTTCCGCCGCTCAACGCCCTCGAGCGCCCGCCTCCTGCCGACGACGGCCTCCTCCGCGCGCACCCGCTGGAGCTCCACCCTCCGCCTCATCTCGTCCAGCGCCGCGCCCTGCCTCAGCAACCCCCTCCTCACCTGCAAGAGCGGCACACCGCATTCATGAAACCATGGCGTGCCAAAGGGGGCGCTTGACGCAACCGCGACAAGCGCGTATTCGCGGGCGTGCGAACGTACGCACCTCGAGCGCGGCCTCGAGGCGGCGGGCCAGGTCCGCCCGTTCCTCGGCGGCAGCCGCGAGCCCCACGGCCTGGCCCCGCAGCTCCCGCCACGCGACTACGATCGCCGCCTCCTCGGCGCCCGGACCGGGCGGGGTCGGATCCACCCCAACCGACGGGCTCATCGCGGCCGTATAGTCACAGTGAGCGGCGAGTGGCGAAGGCAACCCGCTGTGGTGGTGGCGGCGGCGGGGACGCCCATGGCTCTCCGTCGAGACCGAGGCGTGCCCAACGCCTGCTCGAAAAGCGGTAACAGCCGTCGGAGAAGCGAAAAACAAGGGAGGAGGAGGGAATCGAAGCGAATCGGGTGGTGTCGGACTTGCGGGGGGCGCAAGCGAATGGTTGGATGTGAATGCGACGCGGGGGTTTGCCGCTTTGGGAATTTGTCTCGCCGACGCGACGCGATGCGGGGTCGGGAGATTGGGGTAGGGGGGGGGGGGGGGGGGTGGGGGCGGCCAGGTGGAAAATGGAGAGTAGAAATATGTATTATTTGGTATTTGTATTTGATGAAATATAAATATGGTAAGAAAAAATTGTATTTGATTGATAAACGGATATGAATATATCTGAATTTGTTTTCTAGATATGAATAGAAATATATTTGAATCTGTTGATCGATGACAAGTCCCGACGAGTCCCCCTCTTTGTTGATCATCTTAGCTTGGCAAGTCTGCTAATTGATTTGGATTGTACTGGCTTTTCAAGCTAATGAGTTCCTACAATAAAAAAAGTGAATTGACAACATAAACTTCAATAAATTTTCAAAGAAACTGCAATTACAGAAGGAAAAAAAACACATATAGAAAACCACAAAACAAAAAGATATAAGCCGCTTAGTATTGCTCAGAGATATATATACATACAAACATACATACAACATACCATAAAAAGAAAATTACACCATACTGAGATTGGAGAGCATTCAGAGAGAGGGGGAGAGAAATTTCTACTAACATGTGCACATTCAAAGAAATTTCTGCATATATGTGCACATTTAAAGAAAGAGATATATACAAAGATTAGAGAGTCTCCAGAGATAGAGAGATAAATATAAAGAAAATCAAACAGAGAAATATATATAGAGATATATAAATATAGACAGAGGCTCTCAGAGATAGAGAGAGATAAATATAAAGAAAAACAAACAGAGAGATATAGAAAAATATACAGAAAAGATATGTATATATATATATATGCAAATATATACACAGAGAGAGCAATAGAGAAATAGAGAGAGAAATAGAAAAAGAGAGAGAAAGAGAAGGAAACAAACAGAGCAATAGAGAAATTTAGAGAAAGAGAGGGAGAGAAAACAGAGCAATAGAGAAATTGAGAGAGAAAAATACAGAATTGATAGACAATGAGAGAGAAATAAAGAGAGACATAAAGAGATAAGCATACATAGGACAGTGGAGGAGAAGGGAGAGAGAAAGATAAATAAAGACATACAAAGAGAAATATACATGGGGGGAGAGGGAGCGCATAGAGACATAAGAGAGACATATAAATAGAACATAGAAAAGGCATAAATATAGTAGAAAGAAAGAAAGAGAAAAGAAAGTAAGAAAAAAAGAGCGCAAAGAGAGAGAAACTGAGAGATAGAAAATAAATAAAGATAGAAAGAAAGAGATTGAAGAAGAGAGAGATACAAAGAAAGATGAGAGTAAGAAAAAGGGAAAGACAAAAATAAAGATGAGTTAAAATTTAGTAAAAATAAATAGACAATTCTGCGGTCATGACTACATGCTTTGACATGGTTATACTTCTTTTAAACAGGAAAACATATATATATAGTTAAGGCCATTCACTAAATAGCAACAAGCTTGCACAAGTAATCATCATGGCGCATCTGGTAGGAAGCAAGGAGCCAAGTTCATGTAACCAAATTAGGTTTCAGGTTTCAGATCGTTATAACCACCAGCTACTTGCATGTATAAATACTCACAAATATAAAAACAGCTCGCTATGAAACAATGAATTTCCATCGCAGCACTTATGAAGAAGGCATAGACACCGCCAAACCCAACCAAAAAAAAATCATAGCCACTATTACATCCACTAAAATCAACAAAAAGCTGCACCACACCCTACATCTGAAAGATACAAAACACAAATAGATGAAAAAATATATATATATTCACCCATACCACAAAAAGAATACACAAGATGATACGAAGAGTTGGAGAGGAGCCACAAGGTGAGCTAACAAACTTACAGTGAGGCCAGCTCATTTGGACCATGTCACTGATTTGATATTTGGGCACAATGGCACTAACATATCATTACGCAATCCTCCATGAAGCCACTACCGACATCAAGGGCAGGCTCAAAGTAAAAAAAAAAAAAAATTGGGGAAACAAGCCACTGCTAGAACAAAAACAATAAAATCGAATCAAATCCAGAAGCTATTAGCATGGAATGGATTGGAGCATCTTCCACAGATACAATGATTTGGAGTGGATTGCCCACAGCCATGATGAACAAAACAAATCTCTCATCAACCTAAAATTTGGACCGGAGAGTTGCTTGCTCACATCCAATATTTGGATTAGATTGCTCACAGCCAAGCAACCTGGATTCATATCCTGTCTTGATCCTCCATTCACAAATGAAACCCTAAATTTGCGATGAATGCACACAAACCACCGTGGAAATGAACAATTCTATCAACAAACTGAATACATAAGGTAACAAAATGCTCGAATCAACTCAAAACAAACCTTGATTTGTCTGCCATCGAAGGGGAAAGAGGCCGGGGTTCTGTAAAACTAGATCCCACACCCGACTTCAATCTCCACTTGAAATGAAACCCTAAACCGAGAGGAACATAAAAAAATCAACAAAATAAACAAATCTCGATGCAATATGAGTATATCGGGAATAAAACAAGAGAGATCTTACCTTCAATTAAAAAAAAATGACGAGCCAGGGGTGTTGTGTGTGTGTGAGAGAGAGGGGTGAGATAGAGAGGTAGTGAAAAGAGGGAGGGGGGGTGGGAGACAGCAGAGTGACGAGTTTCATCTCCTCCATAAACTGCTCCACGGGTAGCGGGTTTATGGCGTGCGAATTTAACCCGATAGCGCAGAACACAGCCTATCAGCTAGCAATCCTTTAGCACGAATTTTAAAGGCAAACAATGCACAGAAATTAGATAGATTTTATCACACAAAAACAGTCGACAGGTAAATAGCATTTCCGTTCCATTATATCCTATCCGGCAACCGTGCACCACGATTTCACATGGCATGAGGTGGACGCGGAAGCGGGGACCGGCGGTCGAGCCGGCCAGGCCGCGGGACTGGGACTCGTGCACGCGGCGCCGGTGGCTGCGGATCTCACGATTGCTGCTCGTGTTGCTGTCAGAGCGCATCTCCTCCGTGGTTGATGCAGCTAGTCAGCTCCCATGATGAATTGGTGACGATGATGATGCCGCCAGGTGGGGTGAGATGGACGGGCGTGTCCTGCAGAGTCGACGCCGACGACAACGCTGCCGCAGATATGCTGATTTCGCACGCACATTCGGCTGTGTCCCTTTCGGTGAAAACCACGGACCAACACAAGCAACGGCGTGCCGGCTTCAGATACGCCGCTTCACCCCGGAAAGGGAAGTCCAAGCAGTACTGGTCACCGGAGCAGCGTCAGAACCGGCCGCTAGCGGCACCTGCCGCAGCAGATTTCTTTCTCCGGCGCCCACCTTGAAACTGGGTCCCAGCTTGCATCCCTCCCTCACTCCATGAGCATTCAGCATGAACTTCACATGGCTGAATCTGAGCCATCACGCAGCACAAGCCAAGGGGAAGGGAGACAGAGAAATTGGGCCGTATGCAACATGATCCTAAACCAGCATTAGTTTACATGACAGAATCTAAGGAGTCACAGCTGACAGAGTCCAGACAACACAAAAAGGGTGCAAATGGATACAGGAGATTAGCAGCAGCGATACAAATGGTGGTACAACGCCCACCATGGATTATACACTTCAGCGATAATTTACTGTCTTCACAATTCGCATACCAAACAACGTCTCTGTCTTATCGTCCTTGGGGCATTAATGTCATGGCTAAAATTTAGGAACCAGCAGAATAATCTGCACAAGGAACAACAATACAGCACAAGTAGAATGTCAAGCAGGTTTCACAGGAAAAAAGTCATTAAACCCAAATGTATAAGCATGATGCTGGGCGATAAACATTTGCAATGTGTGCATGCAACATTTTCCACTAGACAGATAAGAGCTGAGGTGACCTATCCCCCCCCCCCCCACACACACACACTTTTACATTTGCAGCCCCAAATCACACTATGAAGTGTAAATAAAAAGAAAAGCTGGTTCTAGGGGAAGATAACTGCTCGATACATGAAAAGTTAGTTGATGACATAACTATAGCGAGTCAAGAAACAGGGCATTTAGGTGGCAACATATCGGTGTAATGATGTAATCGTGCAAGGCGACATTGATTTGGACGCTAAACAATTTCCGAAAAATAATCTCAACAAGTTCAGAATAATTCTGACAAATGATAAATCAAAAGGAAAAGGTAATTGCACATTACACCGTAAAGGCAGATCCATTTTGGCCATCAAAGGAAGTAGACATGCATGTCACGAAAGAAAGAAACCAATCTGGAAAAGAACCTTACTATCAGATAGTGGTTTGCTTGATTAACCACAACGAACAAACCCCTCAATCTATCAAAAGAGACCCCGGCAGTTTTGTGATCCACACATGCAGTCCTTAGTTCTACGAGAACCTACACTGCTGGACTCAGCTCCAGCCACACCATAGTCATAAGTCAGTTCTGCCATGGGAGGAATATGCTTTAGTGCAAAGAACATGATATGTGGGTGCCTGTCATCTCCATGGTCATATTGAACTGGTTGCCAGAAGACATTTGGTGAGCAACTGTGGTTCATGAAACGAGAGATATTTCCCATGTTTTTTGCACTTATCTTGATGGGCAGTGACTCAAATTCATCAGCCAAAACATATGTGCTCTCCTCACCTATCAGTTCAGGCCCATAGTTCCATTTTAATGTCTTCTCGCCAGGACATACAGTCTGAAAAATGTAATCATCTTCACTATCATCCAAATTAACTTTGAGCTCATCAATGACCTCACCAGCATACTCACATATAAATGCACCAGCACGAATAGGCTCCCAGCAGCGAAGACCCCAGCCTCGATTCGTGGTCCTGAAGACCTCAAAATGCAACCTGACCCCTTTTTGGGTTACTCTGTTCCGGCAATTTGAAGAACAGTGGCAAGATTCACTACATTCATATATTGTTGGTTTGCGGCACACCAACAATCCTGATGAGCTGTAAGGTAAGTCGCCTCCATTATGCTGTCCACAAGCACAAGTGGCATCACCAGGCAGGCAAACACTCTGGCATCCACAGCCCTGCAACGGTTTCATAGAACTGTGGGGCCTCAAGTATTTGACCTGATTAGTATAGGTGAAATGTCCAGGTCCTTTCTCATGGTTTACCTCATTGACAAGACAAACTGGCACAATTTCAGCCCCAGATGATAGATCCGCTAGAATAACACTGTCTCTGCTAGCTGGATTAGCTATCCATCTCTGAGTCATCTTCCATATTGCAGCTCCATCAGGCTGTCCAGGTTCACGCAGCAGCTTGTACTTGAAGCAATTGATACCAGACCTTGTCCTCTCCTTCCAGGACTCATGAATCTTGTAGAGGCCATCATATATGTAAATTTTACCAGTTATGCAAAATGGATCCTTGAAGCCTCGTACAACCCTAATCTCATTCTTCCTATGCAGGCTCCTCTCGAGGGCTAGGTTACCCCTTTCAAGCTTCTGGTCATGCCTCTCTTCAGTATTCCTACTATTTCCCCCTTGACCACTGTACACCAGCACATCTGTGTCGTCATCCTCATTCTCATAACCACCTGCAGAGACGATACATATTGCTACAGAATCCTCGACATTTCCAAATTTAGCGGTCATGTAATCAATGCCACCCATGCTAGGTGCATGCAACCCAATGACACACAGCTCCATCCTGAAATAGAAAATATCCCCTATTTCTACTCCAGGGACAGTCCCTATCCTCTTTCCCGAATTGGCCCTGATATTACTGGCCATCATGATGGCACCAGCCTTCAGGTCCGCGCGTCTGCTAGCCTCTTGTGTTTCATCCAATTGCAGATGTCTCCGTCTGAGTGCCTCAAAGGTCATGTGAACTGCTTCCACAGTCTCCCTGGGATCAGTGGACGAAGATGGCAGAAAGGCAAGCTCCTTGCCAGCAACAAAATTCTTGTATGTGGGCTTAGGACGCTTGGACTTCACTCCATTTGAGCCATCACCAGCAGAACTGTTAGGAGGACGGCCTCTCCTAGTCTTCCGTTCAGATGCTGGAGTTTGGGTACCCGCGTAAGGCTCATCATCACCATCTAGTGGTATAATGCTTGATCTCGTCTTGTACGCCGAGATAGGGGTGGCATCAATGGGCCCATTAGCACTGGTGCCTGCATACGAAACACCATTCGCAGTGGCACCGAATGTGTTGATCGATCCAAAGGCAGGAAGGTTCCCAGCACCAAACCCTATAGGAAATTGGCTAACCGGAGTGACACAAACCAACGGTGGGGTGCTTGACTGATTAACATTGACTCCCATGGGTGCAGGGAACATAGGAGCTAAAGACCTTAATGGCTTGGCATCCAGGAGCTCCTGATTAGGATCAGGTATGAAATTTGAAGCCCTGTACATCTCAATGTTCCAATTCCTGCCAAAGAAGCAAAATCTTAGTGGAGTATTAAACCAAAAAAAAATCCTCAGTGAAGTAAGCAAAAACTTAAAGTTCAGTGAATTCTTGAGCGCAATGGAGTAAGCAAAATTAATCCTTGAGCTGCATCCAAAAAAAAAAATGAATGCTACTGCAACCAGCATGTGAACCTCAAACACCATTTTACAATCTGGCATACTTTTGTCACCCTACAAGTCACTTTGCATAATTTCTCTTATCAATATTTGTTGTCAAATATTTGCTAAAACAAAACTTCACAACTTTACCTCAAGAATGGTGAACTGCAATGGAAACTTTACTTGCGTTTCCTTGTTTCCATGATCATTAAAATAGTAGCCTTTTTAGCTTCATTGCTACATTAGTTGTTTTTATCATAAGTTGCTCTGTATTTCTATTGACTTTGACAAACAGTATGTGCTACTATAAATTTATTAGCCGTTATCAGGACACAACCGCCAACCATGCCAAAACCAGATACATACAAGCAAACGTCAAGCCCTTGTCGCCTTGTGCTCTTCTATATGAATCATTCCAAATGCCACCATACAAATCAAATAGTTGGCCACGTGTTTGCTAGCAATTGCAACTAATAATGGGGAGGAGAGAACTAGTCATGAATCTTGCATTGGATGGCTATGGACTGTGGTCTCCCACTAGGACCAGGGTGCCAATGATGTCAATGAAGTTGTCTCTTGATCAGACAAGAAGTTGGAGAAAGGCATATCAAGAGGAAGATGAAATGGCAACAGTGTATTGGCAGAACAGCCTTTTCTGAGAAACGCCAAAAAGAGGCATCAACTGGAAGAGGAGTTGTTGTTAAACCGGTTGAATGTAAGTTTGTGCTCAACAGAATAATCGTTTGGATGTTTCACTGGAAAGTGTTACTGGCCAGATGACAACTGGCTTCGATGGAGTGTGTCACCCATGAGGCCATGACAGTTGAGGGGCAGGAAGTTAATTAAAGCAGAAAATCATACAGTTGGAGTTTCAAGAAGGCGGAGATCGAGCAGCTGCCAAATTCTCACTACTGTGGCTCCACCAGGGATCCTAACTTGTAGTCAGCAATAGAGGCGAGCATGATTGCTCTTTTTACGCCCGTTACTAATGACAGTTCATGCAGAAGGGCTAAGATGATGCACCTCACAGGTGGTACTCACAAGCACATTGGATCTAAGATGCACCCATGCATGCAGCACAGCGCAATCAAGCGGAACCTTACCGTTATGGTGCTCAAAGATACTACCTTCAGAAGAAACCATGGTGCCACCAAACCTCGAATCTGCCTTCTTCCGGCCATCGAGCGCAATGCAAGATCAAATGGGAGGAGAACGCCCAACCTAATGAAACATAACCCCAAACGAACCTACACTAATACAACATATTTCCACCAAAACCAACAAAAAAACTATTCAGGAAACCCCAGGAGGCGACCCCGACAACCTCCCTCCTAAATCTGCCCCAATCGCGGAGCAGACAAGAACGCACTTGACGCGCCGGGAATGGGGTCAGATGAACCCCCGATTTTATTTTATTTTTTGCAGAATAAACCGCACCCACGCCTCGGGTGGATTGATTCTGCACGCAGAAGAATAACCTAATCGAACCGTGGATGGATGATACACTGATTGTTTCGACACGGCGGCATGCAGCGAACAAATCAGCAACCAACGGAGAGAGCGAAAGATTCGGATTTGGTTGCTCGCAGTCACAGCACAGAAATGCTCCCCAAGAACATAACCAACACCTGGAGCAATCCGCCCAGCAAGCTAGGGTTAACTTACCAGCAGAGGAAGAGATGGATCCAAGCCCGGATGGACCTCCGCTCCACACTAGTCACCCAGCGGCGACTTGGGAGGAAGAGGAAGGGACGCTAGAGAGCGAGCACGAGCGGAGATCCTCGCCCAATAAGTCCCATCAATTTTGCGGCTTGCCAGCAGTATCCATGGCAAAGTATTGTTAGTGCAATTGATGACGGTTTTCTAAACAAAACCGCCCCAGCCAACAAAACCTCAGGTTCATCGGGTTTCTTAAAACTGGCCGCTTAGATAGGTTATGTATGGCTTTTGTGTGTGCCTAAATGAACCTCGCTAAATTTTGGTGAGCCAAACAAATTTGGAAAGATGTTGCTAAATTTTTGATTGGTAAGCACTTGCCTTCTCGGTCATATCCTAAATAATTTTTTATTATTTATCGGCTAATTGTGAATGAGTAAAATATTTATTAAAATTTTAACAAGATATGGCTAGTCTTAGCTAGATCAAACATAACCTATGTACAATCTAAATGCACTGTAAAAAGATCGCTAGAATTCAAACCCTTTCTGCTTCAGTAATTGTCGGAGAGTGAACTCCTGTCGCAGGGATCCCGAGAGACCCCTTTTTAGAGATTCGGCCGGGGGATGATCCTG
Organism: Phragmites australis; assembly: GCF_958298935.1. Lineage (NCBI taxonomy): Eukaryota > Viridiplantae > Streptophyta > Magnoliopsida > Poales > Poaceae > Phragmites > Phragmites australis. Next base: position 28,795,635 of record NC_084931.1, read on the forward strand.
GAAAAACTTGTTTGGGAAATAAGCGGGAACGGAAATAAATGTGATGGCCGGCGGGAGACGATCACCCTAATGCAAGAAAAAGTGGGTACGCCGGGTTTTAGACAGGTTCGGGCCGCACGGAGGCGTAACACCCTACTCCTGTATGAATACTATATTTATCCTTGAAGGGAGTTCTTCAAGGAGGTATCTGGTTCTAAGGGGAGAGCTGTTTTCAAAGAGCTTGAGGCTCTTATGTTCTAGCTTAACTTGAGCTGGTTCGAGTGTCTGTCGATCTATCTTTGGCCTGGTTCGTCGGAGATTGTTGGTCGTCTGGTGGTCGAAGGCCTTTTTCTCCTTGCTTTTAGTGTTCTCCATCCTTTCCTTTTATAGGCGCGCCGACCCCAACATATCCTGAATGGGAAAGAGGGGACGCGAATGCCAAGGTGCCACGGAGAAAGGCGTAATCATTTCATTTTGGCGAAGTGACAGGGGCGGTAGAGAAATGCGGCGCGCATTCGACCACCAGCCGCTGCGGAAGCCTCGGGGCGCCCTAAAAGGGGCCCACCGGTCAGCCTCAGAGGTGCCCAGTGTGCCCACCCTGTCTTGTTCTTCTGCCAGGGCAGGGTGGCAGGCGGAGTGCTTCGATTCTGGCAACGTTATCCCGAGGCACCTGGATGAAACGGGACGGGACCCGTGCATTTAATGGACCCACGGCCCCCTGCTAGTGCATGGCAGGGTCTGACACTGGGGCGTGGGCAGCTGAGGATGTCAGGATGTCAGGATGTCAGACCGCGCGTGCCTATTAAATGCGGCATTGGGCCTTTGACTGGATGACACCCTGACGACGGGACCCTTCGGGTCGTTGAATGATCTTGCGCGAACCTTCGGGGCACCGAGTCCTCGGGGGCTGCCACGTGCAGCCCCGAGCACTCTCTCCCGAGCACTGCGGTGGGACCTTCGGGGCACCGAGTCCTCGGGGGCTGCCACGTGCAGCCCCGAGCACTCTCTCCCGAGCACTTTGGTGGGGCCTTCGGGGCACCGGGTCCTCGGGGGCTGCCACATGCAGCCCCGAGCACTCTCTCCCGAGTACTGCGGTGGGACCTTCGGGGCACCGAGTCCTCGGGGGCTGCCACGTGCAGTCCCGAGCACTCTCTCCCGAGTACTGCGGTGGGACCTTCGGGGCACCGAGTCCTCGGGGGCTGCCACGTGCAGCCCCGAGCACTCTCTCCCGAGTACTGCGGTGGGACCTTCGGGGCACCGAGTCCTCGGGGGCTGCCACGTGCAGTCCCGAGCACTCTCTCCCGAGTACTGCGGTGGGACCTTCGGGGCACCGAGTCCTCGGGGGCTGCCACGTGCAGTCCCGAGCACTCTCTCCCGAGCACTTTGGTCTTAGTATTTGGACCCTGCAGATCATCGGGGAACTAGGGTGCTCGGGAACCAGAGGCGGCGGCCCCGAGCACCTTCTCCCGGGATTTAGCTTTTTCTTACCTCGCAGGGTGGTGACATGTGGTGGATAGCCGGCCTGGCCTCGGGACTTAGGGACCCCTGGTTCTGAATACACCGACAGTAGCCCCCGGGCCCGTTGGTAGCCGATGGGACGGAGACTGCGAATGGGCCCTTCGTCGCGACCGAGGCCAAGGCTAGCACGGACGCCATGTGGCAAGCTTTCGAGAGGTGGCCCTTGCGGACCTAGACCTTAAGTACGTTCCAACGGGAAAATGAGTGGACGCGTGTCCACACAACTTCCGAAGGGTATGATAACCATACGGGCGTCACGCGCGGTCGCCGCGCAGATCGAGGAAAATACGCCTGGCAACCGCTGACATCGCGCGAGCGGCGGGAGATTCGTCTGACAGTTGCGTCGATCGAGGCGACGCTTCGCCGAGCGAACCGTCTGGGGCGGCAGTTTTCGAATTTTGAGATATAAAAGGGGGAACGGATCGGTCCGTTTCCCCTTTTTACGCTCTCTTGCACTTGCGCTCCTGCCTTCTTGGTGCTCCGAGGCCCTCAGAAAAATCCCAGGCGACCGGAGCATTCTCCCTTCTCTCTCTTCTCCACCAAAAAACACCTTCCACCCTGTTGAGATGACGAGGGTTGGAGGAGGACGCCGGGATAGGACTTCGGACAGCATCTTGCCGGAGTCTCGTCTGAGGAACGAGGAGGCGGCGGATAAGATTAGGAAGCTGTTGGTACCGGAGGGTCAGGAAGGTGCCGTGGTGGTGAGGCCGGCGACTTTGACGCCGGCGACGACCGTCCCTGGGCGGACCGTTCTCTTCACCTCTTTCGTGGCGGCGGGGCTAGTGCCGCCGTTCTCCGCCTTCTTTCTGCAAGTTTTGGAGACGTACGGCATACAAATGGCGCACCTAAGCCCTAATTCCGTCGTGGCGTTGGCGGTCTTCGCGCATCTCTGCGAAATGTTCGTGGGGGTGATGCCGTCGGCGATGCTGCTTCGCCATTTCTTCGTTCTCCGGCCGGTGGGGAAGAAGAGGGGGCACTCCACGGCGGACGTCGCGGGGTGCTGCAACCTTCGGCTCCGGGAAGGCCTGGGGGATCATTACATTCCCCAGGTGCTGCGCAGCAAGTGGGAGGAGTGGCGGCGGGACTGGTTCTTCGTCGACATCGACCCCCACGAGCGCCTCGAATTGCCAGAGAGGGCGGCGGAACCTCGGCGATCGACGTGGGAGGCGCCGCCGCCAGAAGACGCGAGGCTGAAGCCGGTGCTGGAGCGCATCTTGGAGCTACGCGAGTCCGGGCTGACCTCCGTCATGGTGGTTGTGGACTTTCTGCGTCGTCGGTTGGCACCCTTGCGAGAGCGGGCCCGACCAAGCTGGTTCTACACCGGGCCGGAGGACATCACCAGGACCCAGATTGGCGCGAGCTGGGATTTGGGGCAGGCGGAGCTGCGGGGGATGACCCGAGTGATCACCGGGACGGAGGACATGAGCCGGGCGGAGCTCCCGTGGCCGGAGATGGCGCTCTGCGCCAATCTCAACCGGGTGGCCATCATGGCGGGGCTGCCGGAGTTCGATGCCCAGGGGCCCGTGGACCGGCCACGAAGCCGGAGTCCCGAGGCCTCTGACCTCCCCGGCCTGGAGGAACTTCTTGGCGAGGAGGTCGCTGGTAGTTCGGCGCGGGCTGGCGACGGGGCCGCCGCAAGCAGCGGCCGCCGTGCCGGGGAGGAGGGTGCCACTGAAGTTGTTGAAGAGTTGGCGCCGGGAGACCGGGGAAAGCGACCCCGGGCCTTGATCCTAGTGCCGGATTCTCCGCCGTCGCCGACGGCAGCGGCGGCATTTCCGGTGCTGGAGCCGCGCCTGGTGCGGATGGGGCCTGCATCGACGCCTGCGACCTGCACGGCGGAGACCGAGACCCGTCCGGCGGCACCCGAGGCTCGCACGACGGCGCCCGTGGCCCGCGTAGTGGCTCAGCCGAGCCCCCAGCGGAAGAGGCGGCGGGAGGAGTCCGGACCGGCGGCACCGGACCCGGACATCAGGCTCCCAGCGGCCAAATGGCGGTATCGGTGAGTCTTCTTTCTTGCTTTTCCGTGGGCATTTTCGGCCCGAACTAAGTTTTGACAACTTTTACTTGTCTCTCGCAGGCCAGCTGCAGGCGCTGCTGTGACGGAGAGAGAGCAGGCGCCGGAGCCAGAGCCGAGCCTGCCTGCTGCGACGGCGGAGGCCGGCATAGGATCGACGGAGGTGCCAATCGACGTGGCGGCCCCTGGGAGAGAGGCGGAGGTGGCAGCCGAAAGAAGGGTGCCGGCGGAACCTACCCCGGGCGCGGAGAGCCCGGGGCGGATAACGGTGGAGGCGGATGTTCTGCCGGGGCCGGTGGACAGGGCGGCCGATGCGGGAACGCGGCCGCCGTCCGAGACCTTGGCTCCGGCGGAGCCTACCCCGGGCAGGCAGAGCCCGGGGCGGATGGCGGTGCAAGGCCCTGCGGAGAGCTCGGCCCCCCTGGAGGCACTCTGCGGAGAAGCCTGGGCCCCACCGGTGCCCGGTCAGCCCGCCGATCTTTTCCTGGCCGCCATTGAAGGCGTTCAAGTAGCGGTTGGGCGGCTGGGCGCAGTGGTGAACGCCAAGGAGGGGGAGCTCGAGGCCGAGCGCGCCCGCCTGGCACTGGAGAAGGCGCAGCTGGCGGGCGCCCAGGAGGAGGCCCGTGCGGCAGCCGCGCGGGAGCAGAAGCTCCTAGAAGACATCCGCGCGGAAGCCGCGCGGGAACGAGAAACTCTGAAGACCGCACGGGCAGAAGCCGCGCGGGAACGAGAAGACGCCGCCCGCTTGGCCGAGGCGTCGAGGCAGCAAGCTGCCGAGGCCCTTGCCAGGATGGGGCAGGCGCAGGAGAGGGAGGTGGCAGTCGCAGCCCGGGAGCAGGCTGCGGAGGAGCGGCAAGCCGAGCTGACCCGCCGGGAGGGCGCGGCCGAGAAGACGCGCGCCAACCTCCAGCGCTGGGAAGACGAACTCCGGAAGATCAGAGAAGAAATCAAGCGCTGGGAAGAGGAAGTCTCCATCCGGGAAGTAGACAACGAGCTGTCGGCGTCTGAACTCGGTGCCCGGGAGGATTCGGTGGTCCAGCAGGAGGAAGTGCTGGCCCGGCGGGAGAATGAGCTGAGTCGCCGAGAAGGCGAACTGAGTCGCCGAGAGGGCGAAGCTGCTGCTGCGGCGGCCGCCGCGGCTACCAGGGCGGAAGAGAATGCGAAGCACGAGGCGGAACTGGCCGCCCGTGAGCGCGCCTTGTCCGAGATGGTGGCCAAGGCGAAGCAGGCTGCCGTCCCCGCCGCAGCTGGCGGTTCTTCTGGTCCGGCCAGGGACCAGGGACTCGAGGCACAGCTGCAGGCCGCCAAGGAGAAGCTCGAGACCGCCTTTGTCTCGCGGGTCAACCTTGAGCATATGCTGGAGGACATCCTCCGGCGGATGCGACGGGCCGTGGAGAAGGGTGGTCTCGGACGGCTTGTCGACGACAAGAAAGGCGACGGCCCCGCGCGACAAGTGTTGGGGCTGCAGCAGGTCTGCGAGCGCCTCGAGACCCTGCCCTGGGCAGTTCAGGAACTTGCCGCCCGGGAGGGACGTGGCTTGGCACGTGCCGTGGCCGAGCACGTCCTGGCCTGCTACCGAAGCAGGGACCCGAACTTCCCATTGGAGCCGGCGCGGGAGGGAGTAGTCGAGGCTGAGGAGGAGGCCGCCCGGGCAGCGGTTAGGAGTATCGCCTCCGTGGTGGCGGCCGGCTTCAGGCGAGAGGTGCCGCCGCCGCTAGCCCCCGGGGACGACTCGGAGGATTCAGCCGACGCCTCTGCCGCCGACTAGGCCTTCTGTGCCCTCTTTTCTTTTGTTGTAGATGTAGGAGTGAATATTAGGAGTGAACCCTTAGAAAACGCCTTGTATATGTCTTGTGAATATAATGGCAGCTTTTCCTTGGGCTCGCAACTCCAATTTCTCTGTGTGTTGATGTTTCTTCTGGTGCTCTGCCTGGAAGTCCCGGGGAGTACTCAGTCGGGCCGTTCCCGACCTTCCCATCCCCGAGAAATGAAGTTGTTCCGGTCGCTGGCGTTGGCGCAGCCAGCCCTCAAGCTCTCGCGAGTCCGCACTGCCTAGGTTAAGAAACGAAGACACAGACTCCCTTGCCCGGGAGATAGATCGATCCTGCTCGGAACACGCTGTGCCTAATGAACACTTTTTCACTTTGCGACCACTCAGTTAGTAGAAGGGGGACGTGTGTGGGCGAGAATGTGACCAAGAGTCCTCGCGGTCCGGTGGTGCCCGGGCTTGAAACGGGCCGGACCGAGCACTGACAGCCTGCCCCCGAGACCTGAGCTCCGGACTACCCGAGTAGCTCGAGCGATAGGATTACCCAGGGTACCCGAGGACTCGGTAGTGCTCGGGGTCCATAAAAGCAGACCGAACACCACGACGACCACGAAGGGCTTCGGTCAGACATTATCGCAAACACGGTACTCCTTTCTACAAACCGCTATGTCGTTCTGGGAAAAAGTAGACACGCGGCAGGGTTTTTGCGTGCAAGGAGACCACCTCGCCGAACAGATTAAAGCGCGAGAGCCCCCGAGAATGACTCGGGAACATAAATTTACTAAAAGCAGACTTGTCTGAATATAACCACTCACCGGACAGCTGTCGGCCTTCCGGCCAACCGATCCAGGAGGGGTGTGCTTCCGAGCTCGGGGGCCCGGGGACTTGATTCTTTCAACGGAGCGCCCGAGGGCCCAGAGGCATACGAGGCTCCTAGGGTCGGGTGGCCTCGACCACCCAAGCCTAAGTGGTAGGACCACCCGAAGACCCTTGGGGCCAACCAGAGACCGGGGCATTGAAGCCCTCGCGGCCGAACTGCTTGTGATTGCCAGCCTGTGACTTGAGAGAGAATATAGAATTTCTTTGTCTGGTGCGCTCTGTTTGTGCGGTACTTGCTATAGACTGTTCTCGTTTTTGACCCGAGACCTCTCGAATACCCAAGCCGGCGAACAAGAGCGGACAGAGGCATAACCTAGAGGTCCTATGGTTCGGTGGCGTCCGGGTATGACAGACCAGACCGAGCACCGACAGCCCGCCCCGAGGGCCCGAGCTCCGGACTACTCGAGCAGCTCGAGCGATTGGATTACCCAGGGCACCCCGAAACTTGGTAGTGCCCGGGAGCCTGCCACGACACCGAACACCACAGCCTACCATGCCGGACGTAGGTCAGCGGCGACTGCTCGCATGCATACCGATCGGGATTCTTTTGTCAGCGGGAAAAAAGAGAGAGCGAACTTTTTCTCGCACAACCGAGCTCCTCACCAGACATATTAAACATACGGAATCCAGAAAAAGTATTTTGATATAGCGATTGCTTATTGAAAAACTTAATGTGCAATATTTACAAGGTTGGGTGACATCGACTTACCCCATGGGGCGAAGCCTTCAGACTGCTCGGGCGGGGAGAAGCCCCCGGCCTTGCTAACCTGAACCGCGAGCACGACCATCTACGGGTAGAAGCGTCGAAGATGCTCGATGTTCCACGGATTCGGGAGTGGCTGTCCTTCCTCCGTCGCCAACCTGAAAGAACCTGCCCGGGGGACCGCGATCACGGTGAAGGGACCTTCCCACACAGGGGACAACTTATTCATTCCTTCGCGCGACTGGATGCGTCGGAGAACTAGGTCCCCCACCTCGAGAGACCGGGCCCGGACATGGCGCAGATGATAACGCCGCAGACTCTGCTGGTACCGAGCCGCCCGGACAGCAGCACGCCGCCGGCGCTCCTCCAGGTAGTCTACGTCGTCGCGCCTTTGATGCTCCTGCTCACCCTCAGAGTATGCATGCACTCGAGGGGAGCCCAGAGTGAGCTAGGAGGGGAGGACTGCCTCGGCGCCGTAGACGAGGAAGAAAGGAGTTTCCCCGGTAGCGCGGCTTGGCGTAGTCCGATTGGCCCATAGCACGGCTGGCAGCTCGTCCACCCATCCCTTCCCGTGCTTAGCGAGCACGTTATAGGTCCGGGTTTTGAGGCCCTTCAGTATCTCCGCGTTGGCGCGCTCAACCTACCCGTTACTCCGAGGATGAGCGACGGAAGCGAAGCAGAGCTTGATGCCGAGATCTTCGCAATAGTCGCCGAACAAGGCACTTGTGAACTGGGTGCCGTTGTCGGTGATGATTCGGTTCGGGACGCCTAAGCGGCTAGTGATGCCGCGGATAAACTGGAGCGCCGTGTTTTTGGTCACCTTGATGACTGGGACCGCCTCCGGCCACTTGGTGAATTTGTCGATAGCGACATATAGGTATGCATAGCCCCCGACTGCTCGGGGGAATGGACCCAGAATGTCCAAACCCCAGACCGCGAAAGGCCATGACAGGGGAATGGTATGGAGAGCCTGAGCTGGCTGGTGAATCTGCTTTGCATGGAACTGGCATGCCCTGCAGCGCCGAACCAGCTCGGAAGCATCCTGGAGAGCTGTAGGCCAGTAGAAACCTTGCCGGAAGGCTTTCCCGACCAGCGTGCGGAACGATGAATGGCCACCGCACTCGCCCTCGTGGACCTCAGCGAGAAGATCGCCGCCTTCTGCCCGAGAGATGCATTTCAGGAGGATACCTCCTGCGCTACGTCGGTAGAGATCCCCATCCACAATGGCATAGCGTTTGGACTGCCGAGCAACCCTTTCGGCAGACGCCTCATCCTCGGGTAGGAACTTTTCTTTCAAGTACCCTCGGATGTCAGACATCCACGAGGCATCTTGAGAACATTCGGCGAGCACAGCGCACTCGTCGGACGGCGGCGCCCTGACGGGGCTTCCCACTGAGGGCACCGCCGGGGTCCCCTGAATTGAGTTCGAGGTTTCCCCTTCATCCTGTTCGGCAGGCAGGACGGAAGGCCGTGCGAGTCTTTCTTCAAAGACTCCGGCAGGGACGCGCGCACGTGATGAGGCCAGGCGAGAGAGCTCGTCGGCCGGAGCATTGTCGCGGCGAGAGATATGCCGCAATTCGAGGCCGTCGAAGCGTCTCTCGAGCTTTCTGACTGCAGCCACGTACGCCGCCATTTGAGGATCCGCGCACTGGTACTCCTTGGACACCTGGTTGACGACCAGTTGGGAGTCCCCTTTGACCAGGAGGCGACGAATCCCGAGCCCCACCGCAGCTCGGAGGCCGGCGATGAGACCTTCATACTCCGCCATGTTGTTGGATGCGCGGAATTGCAACTGTACGACGTACCGGAGCTCTTCACCCGTTGGGGAGGTGAGAACCACTCCGGCCCCTGCGCCTTTCAGCGAGAGGGAGCCGTCGAAGTGCATGACCCAGTACCTGGGCGCGTCGTGCCCGGGATAGGCAGAAACCTCTTCTGGGACGACGCAGGGGACGGGCGTCCACTCTGCCAAGAAGTCGGAGAGTGCCTGGCTTTTAATTGCCTGGCGACTGACGAAGTGTAGGTCGAACTCCGCCAGCTCTACTGCCCATTTGACAACGCGCCCGGTGCCTTCCCGGTTCCGGAGAATGGGTCCCAGTGGATAAGTGGTAACCACCGAGACCTTGTGCGCCTGGAAGTAGTGGCGCAGCTTCCGGGAGGCGATGAGCATGGCATAGAGCAGCTTCTGAGCTTGGGGATACCTTGTCTTGGCCTCCCGGAGGACCTCGCTGACGAAGTACACCGGTCGCTGTACCCGGCGGGCCCGGATGGTGGCCCCACCCGGGGGGCTGCCACAGCCCCCAGGGTCAGCGGTATGGTCGGGGTTGGCCGGGCATTCGAGCTCGATTCCTTGGCTGGGAAGAGCAATGTGCTCGGGCTCGACCCCTCGCTCCGGGGGAGCCACGAGGACAGGTGAGTGGTCGGGGGCCTCTGGGAGCTGGGACCCAGCACCCGGCCCTGAACACTCGTCTCGCTCCACCACCAATACTACGCTCACAACCTGAGGAGTGGTTGAAACGTAAAGCAGCAGGGGCTCACCTTGAGAGGGAGCCACCAACACGGGTGGCGAAGTAAGGTACTTCTTTAAGTCGCGGAAGGCCTGCTCGGCCTCCGGCGTCCAGTCAAAATGATCGGATTTCTTCAGAAGCTTGAAGAGGGGGAGCCCTCGTTCCCCGAGCTTGGAGATGAAGCGCCCGAGGGCGGCCATGCAGCCGGCGAGGCACTGGACTTCCTTGAGTCGAACCGGGGGTCGCATCTGCTCGATGGCCCGGATCTTCTCTGGATTGACCTCGATCCCTCGGCCAGAGACCAAGAAACCAAGGAGCTTGCCCGCTGGCACCCCGAAGACACATTTCTCCGGGTTGAGCTTGAGGCGGGTAGAGCGGAGACTATTGAAAGTCTCGGCAAGGTCCTCGAGCAGGGTGGCGCGGTCTCGGGTTTTGACCACGAGATCGTCGATGTAGGCATCGACGTTGCGGCCAACCTACGAGTTAAGAGTGATACGAATGGCGCGCTGGAAGGATGATCCAGCGTTGCGCAGGCCGAAAGGCATTGACATGTAGCAATAAGTCCCCACCGGGGTAGTAAAAGCAGTTTTTTCCTCGTCCCCTACGGCCATGCGAATCTGGTGATACCCAGAGTTTGCATCTAGGAAGCACAAAAGATCACATCCCGCAGTTGAATCTACGATTTGATCAATGCGAGGTAAGGGGAAGGGATCTTTAGGACAAGCCTTGTTAAGGTCGGTGTAGTCCACGCACATGCGAAGCTTGCCGTTGGCCTTCGGGACGATGACTGGGTTTGCTAGCCAGTCGGGGTGGAGGACTTCTCGGATGAATCCGGCGTCGAGGAGCTTGCGGACCTGCTCGCGGATAAACTCCTGGCGCTCTGGCGCCTGCCGCCGGACCTTCTGCTTCACCGGGCGGGCGTCCGGACGCACAGCCAAGTGATGCTCGATCACCTCCCTAGGGATCCCGGGCATGTCGGACGGTTGCCAGGCAAACACGTCCACGTTAGCCCGGAGGAAGGCGACGAGCGCGCTTTCCTATTTGCTGCCCAGGTCGCTGCCGATTCGGACAACCTGGGTAGCGCCTTCGCCCACCTCGACCTCCTTCGTTGGAACAGAGGTGTCGGCGGCGAGTCGGGGTCTGGATGAAGAGGGTCCCGGGCCCCCTGAAGAGCCATCAACCTCGGCCTGTGCTGAGACCAGAGCCATGTATGATTGTTCGGCGCAGGAGACGGCGCCGCGGGAGTCGGCGACCACGGAGATAGAGCCTGCGGGGCCGGGCATCTTAACCGTAAGGTATGCATAATGCACGGCCATCATGAACTTGGCAAGCGCCGGACGCCCGAGGATGGCGTTGTAGGGGAGAGGGAGCTCTGCAACATCGAATAGGACGCACTCCGTGCGGAAGTTGTCCCGGCTCCCAAATGTGATAGGCAACTCAACCTGCCCGAGGGGTAGGGAATGCCCGGGAGTTACTCCACAGAAAGGGAGTGACGGCCTTAGGCGTCGGGAAGATACTTGCAGCTTCTCAAAAGCCTCCTTGGAGAGGAGGTTGAGGCCGGCACCACCGTCGATCAGCACTCTGCCGACCTTAACATTGCAGATAGTGGGAGACACAACCAGAGGTAGCCGTCCCACGGCTGCAGTACTGACGGGGTGATCTGCCATGCTGAACGTGATCGGAGCATCCGACCACCTCAGGGGTCTTGTGGCCTCCTCGCTCGGGGTTGCCGAGCACACTTCGCGCCGCATGACCTTGATGCCACGGCGCGAGCAGGGTGTGTAAGCGCCCCCGTCGATGAAGGCAACCGCATGCTCGGGCTCCTGGAAACCGAGCTCGGCGTTGTTGGGGACGACCTCGGCATTGCCTCCTCCGTGGGACTCGTCGCGCTCCCTCTGGCGCTGCTCCACGAGTCCTTTGACCGTACGACACTCCGTGAGGTCGTGCCATCTGGTCAGGTGTATGGGACACCATTTACCTGGCTCGGGCCCCGCGGGAGCGGGGACCCTCGCTGGAATAGGAGCTCGGCCAGGGGCCGGGGCTCTTGCTGGAGTTGGCGCCCTAGCCGGTGGCGGGGCCCTCGCGGGCACAGAGGCCCGAGGAGGAGCCCGAGCAGGGGCCCTGACGGGGCGCCGATCAACACCCGGCCGACGCTCTTGCCGGCGATCGGGCTCTTGCGGCTCCCTGTGAGCGGGGACTTGGGCTAGCTCAACGGGAGCGGCCTCGCGCTTCCTTCTCTTTTTCTTTTCCCGCTTATCAGAGCGGGAAGAACTTGGCTGGTCGGAAACGGGGCGAGGAGCATGCCATGCCCTGGCCTCCGCAGCCTTGGCGCACTTATCGGCCAGTGCGAAAAGCTCCGCAGGGGTCTCGATCTCGTGCGTACCTAGCTTCTCGAGCATCCGCTCATCACGGACGCCCTGCCGAAAAGCAACAATAACAGCATGGGGGGCCACTCGCGGAATAGTGTTGCGAACCTGGCTGAAACGCTGTATAAATCGCCGTAGCGTCTCCCCTTCCTGCTGTTGGACAGCGTGGAGGTCGCACTCCAGACCGGGACGTGCGAACGTGCCCTGAAAGTTGGCCACGAATTGGTGGCACAGGTCATCCCAGGAGCTGATAGATCCTGGGGGTAAGTTCATAAGCCAAGAGCGGGCGGAACCCCTCAAGGCAACATGAAAATAGTTTACCATCACCTTTTCGCTGCCTCCGGCCGCTTGGACGGCCGTCGTGTAGATCTGGAGGAACTCGACGGGGTCAATGGACCCGTCGTACTTCTCCGGCAGCTCGGGGCGGAACTTGGAAGGCCACCTCACCCGACGGAGCTCGGTGGTGAAGGCACGGCAACCGGTGCCGTACCCCGCAGCACGAGCGGGGGTTCTTGGTGGCGAGAAGCGGCGAGCCGGGGATCCTCGGTGGTCATGCGCCGGGAGAGAGGAAGCCTGGTCCTCTGCCCCAACCCCCTGCCGGGTCTCCTGCTGACGCTCGAGAGTGACTCGGGCATCCTCGTGGCCCCTCCGCTCGTCAAGGTGCAAACGAAGGTCCCGGGCTCCGGACATGGCCAGGGGGACGGCACTCCGCCTGGAGACCCCTCGGCCCGTGCGGGTGTTGCCCGCTGAGGAGCCGGCTCTGGCGGCACCGTGCTGAGAAGTGGCGCGAGGACTCCCGGCCTGCACCTGGCGACGAGCAGTGCCGACCAAAGCGACGACGTCTTGCATCCACCGGCCTTCCGGAGTGTTGGGCGTGGCCTGAATGGGCGGGTGTCTGAGGAGAGCTTGTGCTGCAAGCAACGCGCTCCCTGGGCTGGCCTCACTGAAAGCGAGCCTGCACCGAGGCGGCACCCGACGTGGTCCAGAGGCAGACCTGGCGGCCGGGGTCCCGACCACCTGCTGGGGGTCGGAAAGTACGTTGGCAGCGGCGGCGGCGCTGATGGGCCCAGCGCCTTGATCCCCTTGGGCGGGAAAGGCCGCACGCGTGGATGGCGGCTGCCGCGGGTACGCAACAGCGACGGGGCTTTCTTCGTGGGGCAGCGTTCCGTTACTGGAAGTGGAGCCGGAACGCTGGAGACGGTGCCCACCTAACATCTTTTCCTGTGAAGAAAAAAGTGAAACAAACAATCCAGGGATATTCCCCCCTACCTGGCGCGCCAGCTGTCGGAGAGTGAACTCCTGTCGCAGGGATCCCGAGAGACCCCTTTTTAGAGATTCGGCCGGGGGGATGATCCTGGAAAAACTTGTTTGGGAAATAAGCGGGAACGGAAATAAATGTGATGGCCGGCGGGAGACGATCACCCTAATGCAAGAAAAAGTGGGTACGCCGGGTTTTAGACAGGTTCGGGCCGCACGGAGGCGTAACACCCTACTCCTGTATGAACACTATATTTATCCTTGAAGGGAGTTCTTCAAGGAGGTATCTGGTTCTAAGGGGAGAGCTGTTTTCAAAGAGCTTGAGGCTCTTATGTTCTAGCTTAACTTGAGCTGGTTCGAGTGTCTGTCGATCTATCTTTGGCCTGGTTCGTCGGAGATTGTTGGTCGTCTGGTGGTCGAAGGCCTTTTTCTCCTTGCTTTTAGTGTTCTCCATCCTTTCCTTTTATAGGCGCGCCGACCCCAACATATCCTGAATGGGAAAGAGGGGACGCGAATGCCAAGGTGCCACGGAGAAAGGCGTAATCATTTCATTTTGGCGAAGTGACAGGGGCGGTGGAGAAATGCGGCGCGCATTCGACCACCAGCCGCTGCGGAAGCCTCGGGGCGCCCTAAAAGGGGCCCACCGGTCAGCCTCAGAGGTGCCCAGTGCGCCCACCCTGTCTTGTTCTTCTGCCAGGGCAGGGTGGCAGGCGGAGTGCTTCGATTCTGGCAACGTTATCCCGAGGCACCTGGATGAAACGGGACGGGACCCGTGCATTTAATAGACCCACGGCCCCCTGCTAGTGCATGGCAGGGTCTGACACTGGGGCGTGGGCAGCTGAGGATGTCAGGATGTCAGGATGTCAGGATGTCAGACCGCGCGTGCCTATTAAATGCGGCATTGGGCCTTTGACTGGATGACACCCTGACGACGGGACCCTTCGGGTCGTTGAATGATCTTGCGCGAACCTTCGGGGCACCGAGTCCTCGGGGGATGCCACGTGCAGCCCCGAGCACTCTCTCCCGAGCACTGCGGTGGGACCTTCGGGGCACCGAGTCCTCGGGGGCTGCCACGTGCAGCCCCGAGCACTCTCTCCCGAGCACTTTGGTGGGGCCTTCGGGGCACCGGGTCCTCGGGGGCTGCCACGTGCAGCCCCGAGCACTCTCTCCCGAGTACTGCGGTGGGACCTTCGGGGCACCGAGTCCTCGGGGGCTGCCACGTGCAGTCCCGAGCACTCTCTCCCGAGTACTGCGGTGGGACCTTCGGGGCACCGAGTCCTCGGAGGCTGCCACGTGCAGCCCCGAGCACTCTCTCCCGAGTACTGCGGTGGGACCTTCGGGGCACCGAGTCCTCGGGGGCTGCCACGTGCAGTCCCGAGCACTCTCTCCCGAGTACTGCGGTGGGACATTCGGGGCACCGAGTCCTCGGGGGCTGCCACGTGCAGCCCCGAGCACTCTCTCCCGAGCACTTTGGTCTTAGTATTTGGACCCTGCAGATCATCGGGGAACTAGGGTGCTCGGGAACCAGAGGCGGCGGCCCCGAGCACCTTCTCCCGGGATTTAGCTTTTTCTTACCTCGCAGGGTGGTGACATGTGGTGGATAGCCGGCCTGGCCTCGGGACTTAGGGACCCCTGGTTCTGAATACACCGACAGTAATAATTTTAAAACAGGGAGTTGCCAATACATAGCACGAATGGAAGAAAAAGGCTAAGAAAATCATGTACCCCTTGGTCAGCTTTTTCGTTATAAGTTGAGAGATTAATCGTCAGCGACACAATCAGACTTTTGACGTCAACAACAGAAGTTTAGGACCGTAGGCTTTTGCTCGTCCTCACCTTGCAGTTCTCACAAACACCGTTTCGTGCTTTGCATGCACCTGTGCATTACAGGGTTGATAAAAAGGACATGGGGTTGCAAGGTTTTTTTCGTCCTTAGGACCCTTAAATGTTGTGCTCTTATGCATGCACCATAATAAAGCCTAAGAAAATACAACTTCGTATGGCTTTAGGAATACACGGTATATCTAAATCATCTATCTCTTCTGTCTAATACTTATTCATTCGTTGATTCTCTCATTTATCCTATGATCTTTTTTACCTATCTTTTCAACATGAATCTCAACACAAATAAATGATCCTAATAAGCTATATATCCGAATGCCCTAGCGGATTTTTCATGTTCCAAAGCCCAAGCCGGGAGCTTACGGTCCGAGACATTGAAAACAACAGTGCAGATCCAAGGTGCGACAGGCAGCAAGCACACTGTGTCACTGTGATTCCTCAGAGCGCCCAAACAGCACGACCAAGAATCCAACTGACGATCACATTCTCAGGCAGCCATCGTTCCTAAAACTAAAGAAAAGAAAGAAAAGAAATAGATGAACTGGCCCTTCCTGCCTCCTATCAGTTAATCGGTGCTACTGTATGGATGATTTCCGTGCAAATAATGGAAAATTTCCGGAGCGACGTTGATCAGTCGGCGTCCATCTCCTCGAGCGGGGCCTGCGCTGCTGCTTTCGCCTGCTCCAGAAGATCTGCCGGGGCCTGAATGGCAGGTGAGTAAGGGAGTTCAGAACACAGAAGAAGGAACTCGAATTGCCTGAACCAAATCAAGGGGGGAGGCTTTCTGCTCATGAATGATAGATCGTTCATTACCTTTTGGTACTGATTGTTTGATTCGTCGCACACCCAACTCATCTCCAATTCAAATGCTTTGTCTTTCACTTCACCATGTATTCCGTAAATTCTGCAAGAGGTAAATAAGGGTCAAAAGCCATAGAGCAAGATAGAAAAACCTCAATAGTTGCACCAGTTAATGCCGTCGATTGTGGAGTAATTCTTCGATGAAACTTGATGTCAGTTTTCCACTAAATTATTCTCTGGAATCTCTTGACATGACTGCCACTACACTAGCCCCTTGCTACGACAAACCTACATCACAAGAATCTGTGCCAGGAAAGAACTCTGCGCTGAAGTACAAGCCTATTATATGGCCAACATGCAATAGATTAGTGGACAGCAAGAAAAACTACTGCTTAGCAGCACGATATTCATAGCATGGATCACAAATATTGTAAAAATCAATGTGAACTTGAAATGCCTTTTGTGCACAAATGCATTGTCATTTTCCCTGGAGGAAAAATCTGTGAATATTAACTGACTATTAGGGCATGTACAATGGAGTGCTTAGATATGGTGCTTATATAAGAAAAGCGGTTTATTTTGCCACTTCAGATGAGCGAGGTGCTTAAGTTTTCTTCAGTGCTTAAGATATGCTAACAGGTAGTTGAGCCTAATTAATCACTCGTTTGAGTTGGAGAGAACAACTCTTATATAGGTGCTTAGTGATGTGGCAATATTCCCTCTCCTTAAACGCTCATGGCCAAGCACCTTGCATTGTATATGCCCTTAGCATCTTTGTCTCATGTCATCACAGAACTGGCGAACTTTCAAGTCATTCAGAGGAGAAAACTTCTAGAGGAAACTCAAGAAGAGGGCGTAACAAGGGGCACTTGGGCTCAATTGAACCCCCATTTTTTTAAGATAAATTGCACCGGTGTATTGGGTAGATTGATTTTTCCCTGCAGATGAAGAGAACCTAATTTTTTGGTGATGGGGCTCCCTCGGAACAAAACGAACTCCTAGAACAATCCGCCCAGGCAAGCTAGGGTTACTTAGCAGTGAAGAAGAAATCGATCAAAGTCCAATACCAGGAGAGGACGTGGAAGAGAAGGAAGGCGACGCCTCTCGACAAGAGAATACTCTGGTGGAAGAAGATCAAGCTTGTCGTGTGGCGTTGCCGACGGCGGGAGAACAGAGAGATCATGAGAGAAAACCTCAACACTCAAATTTGTTTTGCGACTTTTTGGTTTTACCCCTTAAACCTCCGGTTTATTGGAAATTTTGAACAAACTTGTTCCGGTTTCCAATAAAATAGGTTCATGTGGTTCTACTGATCTGTATGTATAGACCAGCTTTGAACTGAGCCATAAAATTCACCAGAAAATTTGGTGTTCTTTCGATTCAATGGTGTGGCTCGATTAGACTTTTAAAACCATATCACAATATGCCAATACATGGATTAGATTTGCACAATTATAGAAAAAATAGAATAACATACAGTAAAAGAGTTTGAGGACAACATGTTCATTATAAGGATATAGTATCATCGTTCATCCAAATAAAAAAAAAACAATGGTGGTGGGGGCACTAGACTATCGAAAATGGTTGCAATCATCACCGTTTCCATCTCAATTGAAGTAAATGCACAAGTCCCATGACATGTTGTGTAATCCGCTTTAAGGCCAATCACAATGTAGATATGACTTTAAAATTCATCTCACTGCCACGTTCCGATGATGCTTCAACTGCTTTTTCCATCACAGTGTGCAGCAACGTGGTTCATGTCTCGAAATAAAATACAGCTACTCATCTCAACCAAGGCAGACGAAGGTGAGATACGGATCCTCTTACTATACACTAACAGCACGTCCGTTGACATACAAGTAAAGGCCCACATGTCAGTAAAGCATGTAGTAAGATCTTGGTCTATGAAGATAGGGTGAATCTGGCAGGGGCACTGTAGAATAATAGTTTATTCACCCAGCATCTGGGCAACTACTTTCTAACTCAGCATCGAGTGTTGCAGTGGCAAAATAGATGCCTTGGTCTTCTCTCTCCACTGTGGCTGCTCTAAGTGGATTAATTTGACGGGTTTAAGCGTTTGATCCAAGGAGAGGGAGGTGTGAAAAAGGAACCAATGGCGGAACACTTTGTACAATTTTCAACCAAAAATTCAAGGGTGTCAATATCTTTTTAAGCGTTTGAAACCATTTTATTTTTCAATCATCAACTTGGGACAACTGGATCAACATCCAACCAGCTACGCTCAACTCCTAAGTAGTCGAACATTGATACAATGACTTACGAGAGTGATTGAAAAACAAACGGGTTTCGAGCACTTGAAAAATAGCAAAACTGAAATGCAATGTTTTCCGTCCATACACAGGCACTCGGATGTTACTCCATGCGTTATATAGAGATATAGAAAACCCCTCGTTAATCTGCTCGTTTTTCTTTTCCGTTGCAGATTCATCTGCTCACTGCTCTCTTCAGTTTTACAACATCACACGTCGATCGAATACGTACACTAGCGACGTGCTCTCCTGCAGCTGCAAGTTGAGTCACATGAAGCCGTCCCTGCGGTCTTGCTCCTCGGCCTCCCTGTTCGCCGTCTGCACGGCCTTGAACCACAGAAACGCCTGAAATTCACCCGACAGCTCAGTCAGCTACAACCAGGCGCTGCAATGAGAGAGAGAGAGAGAGAGAGAGAGAGAGAGAGAGAGAGAGAGAGAGAGAGAGAGGATGCAGTTCTGGGATCCCGGCGATCGAACGAACACATGCGTGCGCGAGAGAGGGTGGGAGGCACGATATACGTACGGAGGTTGGGATGCCGGTGAAGACGAAGAACCCCAGGAGCGGCGCGTACAGGGCGCTGTCGGAGCCGATGATCCCGAACACCGGCCGCTGGTTCGTGTACTCGAAGATGGAGCCGACCTGTGGTGCGGAGCAATTCGGTCAGTGAAGAAACCGAGCCGCGCTTTGATGGTCGAGGAAAGGAAGGGGTGTCCAAGAAACGCACGGCGGCGATTGCGGTGACCGCGGACGCGAGCAGGTAGGCGTAGAACGGGACGTTGCCGGCGCCAGGCTCCTGCGCGCCCCCCGCGCCGCCTCCCTCCCGCGCCCACGGCGGTGGCTCGTCGGCGCCCGGCCGGGCCCAGGCGGGGATCTTCTCCTCCGCCTCTCCCGGCTGCTTGCCCGCCGCGGCCAAGACCGCCGGCCTTCGGCGCGACGACGGCCTGCCGAGGAGCGAACGGGTGAGACGGGCCTGAGGCCTCGGCCTCGGGCCACCTGAGTGCCTTGAGGAGCTGCACACGGAGGTGGAAACCACGGCCACCACCGCGGCCGCCATGGAGACGAGCGCGACGAGGTCTTTGCGCTCGGTGCGGTGCTCCGACTCCGAGACTAGCGGTGGTTGGGCACCGTTGCAGTCCGGGACTGGATAGGAGGTAGTCGGCGTGCATGATGAGTGGATAGGACGAGGACGACGTGGCGTCCGTGGGCTGCCAGCCTGGCAAGAGCTTTGCCTGAACATTTGGAGTTTCCCCGGCCCACGTGGCAATCGATCGTGGATATTATTCGCGAATCGCGACCGTTCAACCCCATCTGAAAACTTTTTTAGAGGGTAAAACGAGAATCTACACTATACACGTATTTTACATTTACACTAGACGTAAATATGCATGTACTTTTATACACACGCTAAAAAAGTATTAAAAAAATAAAACTTTTATATAAGAAAACGCACCGTACTATTGAACACGCACGTATATATATCATAGATTAATCTAAACTAATCTCAAATACTACTTATATATCATAGATTAACCCAAGCTAATCTCAAATACTGCTTGGGAAAGTGTCGATCCTTGCAATAGGCTGGATCACAACTGATCTTGCCAGCTGCGATCGAAGAAATTACATTCTGCCACGTCGCGAAATAAAAACCGTAATCAATCATTTTATAAGGAGGAATTGCTCATCTTCAAAGCAATAAATGTGTCGGAAATTAAAAAATATAATCAGTTATTATTTTAGAAAGCGGAGACAATCATATTCAAAACAGTAAATGTATCGATAATAATAAAACATAATCAAGCTTTTCAGAAAATGAAAATGCTCACCTTCAAATTAGTAAATATGAGGAAAATAAAAAACACGTAATCAGTCATTTCAGAAAGAGGAAACATCATATTCAAAGCAGTGAATGTGTCAGAAATAAATTGAATCAATATCAATTTATTAACCAGGAGGAAATGACCAATGAACTAATAGGAAATCACTATTTAACTAACAGGGAAAAATTAGACTAATCCGATTATCCTTTAAATAGCGGTTGTTTCCTCTCTCTTCTCTAATATCCCTGTAAACCATTGTAGATTTTTAGATTTGGATTTTTAACCAATGCCAATGGAGACGATTTGACAGGGTGAATCTCTCAGTCTTACGGTGCTCACTCCCCGACGCTCAACGATGATTTGAGATGCCACCCATTGTTGCAAGAATGATTGTACACACAGAATCATCCATCGGTATCTCCATTCATTGCTCACACCTCCATAGTCTCCATCGTCGACCCAACTGACATACTCGGCGGCGACGGTGTGGCGGGTGTGTGCACTGCTTAACTGTGCCTATGTTGAAATCTAAAATCTTTTTTATATAGAAAGAGATATGATGAATCATATATTGTAATTTATTTTTTATTTATTTTTATTCTAGACCAAGAATCCATGTACATAAGTGTATGTA
The DNA here is from genome assembly GCF_958298935.1 of Phragmites australis. Lineage (NCBI taxonomy): Eukaryota > Viridiplantae > Streptophyta > Magnoliopsida > Poales > Poaceae > Phragmites > Phragmites australis. The sequence continues at coordinate 28,815,994 of NC_084931.1, forward strand.
ATCTCCTTATTTGAATGAATATTTTCTTGATTAGCTGGACAATGTTTTTTTAATTATGTGATTAGTTTTTTTGTTTAGAGAGAAAATCTCATATGTTGTTATTGCCAGCTAAATTAGCTAGAGATTATTTTCTTGATCACCTTGGGATTGCTCCTTCGATTATGTGAGTAGTTTCCTTGTTTAGAGTGAAAAACTCTCAGACTATTATTGCTTTTGTACTTCACATATGGTGCAATATTGTCAAATGAATTAATAAGTCCAATTTTTTCGTTTCCTTCTTTGCAATCTACAATTTCCGTCTTATTTGACAACCCATTACTGCTTTATCACATCGGTTTTCTGAATTCATCATTATCCAAGCGACATATAGTAAACTCATGTATACAATACCGTAATAGAAAGAACTAAGAAACTCTTGTATACAATACCGTAAACAATCAACAAAGAAACATGTGGAGACCTCTCACAATAGTAAATATACCGTATATGTGTTTCAAATAAACAGGAAAAGCTCGTATACAATATCGGAAAGAGTCAACAAAGAACAAGTAAAGAGTCGTGTAACATGCTAGACCCGCAGAGGACTAAATTTACTGTTTTTTAGTAACACCATTTTTTATTTCTTAATATGTGTATTCCTATTTCTTAATAGATTGTTTCCTGCTTTTTCCACTCGCGGGTATGTTTGGTTACTCCGACGAGGGTGGATTGGACTGGACACTGGCATGTGGAATATAAATAAATATATATATATATATATATATATATATATATTTGTAAAAATACATAGCCATTTCAAAAAATGGTAGATATAGGCTATCGTCGCTTATCCAACGTGTGACACATTGTGGGCGCCATGATTAACCAAAAGGGAATTAAATACTCCCACTAACGTAGCTGCCATGTCAAGGTGTCTCCCTTGCTGTCGACAGGAGTGTCGCTGTGCACTGTTGTAGGCCCACTAGAAAAGGTGTCATTCGTTGAACAGACGACATCTTTTCTTATATAAATCAGCACCCAGCTGCCCTCACGCCTCATTTGCTCGGCGCCCAGCCAAGAGAAGAGAGAGGGAGAGCACCTAGCGCAGAGAGGAGAAGAGGAGGGAGAGGAGGAGAAAGAAGAAGAGGCGAAGGCCTAAAAATAAGGTAATTTTTTTACTTCTATTTACAAACCTGGTAGGATAGCTACTAGTGATAGGTTTAGACATATATTATATGTTAGATCTAGAGTTTAGACGTAGGTTAGAATGTTGTAAGGAACGGAGACGTCCTAAGGGGGTGGATTAGTACACTTAGGAACAAATTAGCTCCAAAAACTTTATAATATAAACCTATATCTATTTCTATCTAAATATGCTCTACATTTATCTAGTGTGTCTACTCTACCGCTCAAGATGATTACAACTTACTCTAGCAAGGTAAATTACAAGTATGTAAATGCGGAAACGTAAATAAGGATAGAGAGACAAACTCGACATAAGAGATTTTTATCCCGTGGTATCGATGGTATGAATGTCACCCCTAATCCCATTGGATCTCCACAAAGGATATGCTCCTGATCGCCAGGTCTCTTCCGATCACGGCTCTTGAACTAACAAGTCACCAAGACAAGATCTCAAGCGCGATGAGTCATCAAGCCACCAAGGCAATATCTCATCACTAGCCTCTCTTTCGGTCACTTGCTGCCGTGATCACTTCGAAGCTTGAGTCACCAAGGCAAATATCTCTGCATCCTCTTATATGTGTCTTGTCGCCACTCCACACTAAGTCGGAGGGTCAACAAGCTTGAGCCACCAAGGCCCAAGATGCTAGCAAGTCACCAAGACTCTAAGGCACCGATGTATCACTCGGTACAAGCTAGGATCACTCATTGATCATTTCTTCAAGATGCAGCACATAGCTACAACTCACTATAGGCCTATAAGCACTAAACACTCTCTAATCTTGTGCTTAATTGCCTTGGATGATCACTTTAAGTTTTTTGGTGGCTTGGATGTCTTCTCAAGTGTGTATGAGCTTTTCTAGACTCCAGTAGTATGACACACATCAAATAACTGAGTGGAGGAGTATTTATAGCCTTAAACCCGCCAACTAACTGTTTTCCCAATGGCTCAAAAAAGCTGTCAACACAGGATGATTCGGTGAGAATAGTAGTACTAACATCGGATCATCCGGTGAGTACAAACTCAGAAACTAGTTGTTGGAACTCCACTCAAAGCCTTCGTGGACACATGACATTTTTATGTGCCTTCAAATCCATCACCGGACCTTTCGGTGAGTTATCTTGAGACACCGCGCCACTTCTTCTCTATGTAAAATACTCTGGTGCATTGATCTTCAGAGCTTCAGTGTACCGGGACCTTCCGGTGGGTTATTCTTCATTCTTCAATATTTGCAGTCGCTTCTGCAAGAAATGCTCCGGTGCTATAATCCAGTGAGGACAAACCAAGCACCGGACTTTCCGGTGGGTTGATCTTCAGTCTTTGCACTTGTATTCTTCTCTGAAAGAAATACTCCAGTGTTACCCTGTGCAGATCACTGGACTATCCGGTGTGATCCTCAGTTTTCTCCCCTTTGTCAGTAATACTCCGGTGAGTTCAACACACAGAGCACCAAACTACCCGGTGAGGCTATTAGTCTCTGTGCACAATACTCCGGTGAGTGCAAACTCTTTTGCACTAGACTTTCCGATGTGGTCAATTCTCCTTAGACTTCTCCAACTCAATCAAATTTTGTCTCAACTGTGGTGGGTTCTTGATGTATTGCATCCATAAGACCTACTAACATATATTCTTGACAAACATATTAGTCCCAATGACTATATTATCATTAATCACAAAAATCACAATCATGGCATAATAGAGCTATTTTCGCTACAAATATAGAACTAGGTTTAGACATAGTTTAGCAATTAAATCTAGTCTGTAGCATATGTTAACAATTAGATGTAGTATTTAGACATAGGTTTAGAATTAGATCTAGGATTTAAATATAGTTTAGCAATGGGATGTAGGTTTAGATATAACGTAGTAAATAGATGTCAGATTTAGAGGCATCAGATGTAGCGTTGTTAGGACTTTCTTTTTGCAATGTAGAGTAAATGATGAACCGTGTTTTTAATCAATTTTGCAATGTTAGATGTTGGTTTGTAGAGTAGGTTTACATATGTTTTTTTTATGTTATGTCAGAATAATAGTATAGTTTTATGCTGATCCTTGCCATATATGTCAGATAAGTGACAGTTTAGTAATTTCTATGGGGACAATAAAATATTTTATGGTCTAGAAGGGGTAGTGTTGTCAGTACTTGAGTCAATGGACAAAGATATCCATATCTATGCAGATGAGTGTCGGGCATTTGTATGACTGGCTGATGCGGGGTTTCAAAATAAATCTCATGGTTCAAGCGACGACCATTAGCATTGTGCTGAACCATATGAGTGATGGTGTATACTGGGAGGTGTACTCGCTCAGGAAAAACTAAGTTTGGAGGAGGTACCTGCAGGATGTAGTGCAAAGATGTTGGCCACCTATGTTGCTTATGCAATGGAAGAATAAGGAGAGAGTTGGGGAGATGCTGGGTGGGGGTATGTGGAGGAGGAGGAGGATAAAGAGGAGTGTGATGAGGATGGCGAACCGAATGCTGGATAATCATCGGTTGTTCCGATTGAACTCACCGGTGAGGCAGACGATGGGGATGTATTCCTGGTCTAATTGAACAGATAGAGCGGGATAATCTTGAAGTCGATGAAGCCCCTGAGTATGGTATGTCGGATGATGCTCCTTTCTTTGTGGACTGGAACAATCCGAACCTTAACAACATTGTTGTGAATGAAGGGAATCAGGTGTCGTGGGAGTATACTTAGAATGAGGTGGTTGAGGGGGCTTGATACCCTACCAGTCAGGCCATGAAGGATGATGTGATTAAATATGTGACATCACTTCGACGACAGTTTTATGTTGTGAAGTCAAGCAAAAGGAGTACGACGTGAAGTGCGTGAAGGAGGGTTGCTCGTGGTGGGTGTACGATTTCAAGAGGAAGTGAGTTGACTGTTGGGATGTGTCAATTATGGTGGACCATAATTGCACACTGGACAAACTTGAGCTGAGCCATAAGAACCTGATATCAGCCTTTGTTGCCAATGTCATGTATGCCTAGATTATGACTACGAACCAAGGTTCACAATTAGGATAGTTGAGGGGCATTATCGGTACACTATCAGCTATAACAAGGCCTGGAGAGCGAAGAAGAAGGCAATTGAGATGAGGTTCAGTACCTATGAAGCATAAAATAACAATCTTTCATGCTTATTTTAGACCATTGCTCGAAGGAACCCAATGACTTATTACGACTTTCATAAGTACTCATTATTATTTAAACCTAGCAAGTATGTCCTGAAGCATAGCTTTTTTGCCTTAGGAGAATGTATCAAAGCTTTCAAGCATTGTCACCCTATCCTCTGCATTGACATCATTTTCCTCACCATCATGTACAAGGATAAGATACTTACTACTATTAGGGTTGATTAAAAAAACCAAGTGCTACCGTTAGCCTTTGTATTTGTGGAGAGTGAGAGCACCAACAGCTGGTATTGGCTCTTGTACCATGTGATGTTGATAATTGTGGGTGTTCGACTGGACGTGTGCTTTATACATGGCAGGCATACATGGATGTTGAAGGCTATTCAGGATCAGAAAAATGGTACGAAGGATGGCATGATCTGTCATTTGTGGCCAGATTTGCAGAGTAGATGGTGTTCACATGCCCATCGATCGATACATCCTAGAATCATTATTTGCGTCTAACCCATGACAATTGGCACGCCAGGTCGGGGGTGTGTTTCTGCGTTTCGGTAAGTGTTGGAGATTAGATTGGGCTACCCATGGACGAATCCACGATAATCACTAGGTCCCGTTCTAAGGACCCCGGTCACAGCGAGGTGTTCGTCATGGGGTAAGACCCAGATGAGCTCAGTGTGCTCTAGGTATAGGACATCGAATCGGAGTCCGAAGGCTCCGAGGCTCAACGAGAAGTTTGCATGACAGTTCATGCAACAGGGATAGCGAAGGCTCCCGTGTTCCGGGTGCCGACGATGATCCCCAAGCCATGCACCCAAAGGGGAACCAGATCAGCACTAGACACGGGGACGCTCTGGCATAACCCCAACTACCACAGTGTCACCCAGAGGAGCCGTCGTAGAGGACACGATCCTTGGTGGCGGCCTCACCAAGGTTGTCACGCTGCACAAATGCTGAGGGCTCCCTCCCTCGTGATATGTCGCCACTTCACGCTCGATAGCTCGACTATGAGGCCGTGACACCTGCACAGAATTTGTAGACCGTACGAATACTTCTTAGCCACCCAGCGGTAGCAGGACAGGAGGGTTCGCCAATAGTGCCATGATTGTGTGACCTCAACCAGAGCCATTAGCCAGGCAAGATCCCCAAACAGGTAAGTGGGTACCTTGAAACTAATCGGGTGTGGGGCCTTTTGGCCAGGGTCATCTCGAGGGTAGGAAAAATGATCTTTCGCTTATCAAATTTCTAATAGAAAGAATGACCACTTCCGATGGATACCAGGAACGAGGGTAGCCTTCCAGGATCTCAAGAGGTGACTCTTTTCTCCTCCTGTACTAACCACTCCTCAACCAGACGAGGAGTTATTGCCCTATTTTGCAGGTACCCTTATAGGTCACGGAAGCGGTACTGGTCATCGAGCAGTGAGGGTTTTCTGTGCCCAGGGACGAACAGGCACATGACCACACATGCCGATAGGTCATGCACGTTGACTGGATTGGGGGATGGAGCGATATCGACCCCACCTGCCAGCGACACATTCAGGTACATATTTCAATTATATTTTTAGGTCATTGAACAGTGTTGCAGAGTATGAGGGCCTCTTATTTTGAATATAAGCAACATCTGCATGTGAGGTAAACTGCCCAGCAGCAATGAGGGACTCGCTACTAGCCGTAAGTCTGGTGTGGAGGGTTTACTGTGCTCGAACAAGATGATAGCGACATACCTCTCTGAAGTGAGAAAACTAGAGCGACGCTCTTTCGGTTTTGAAGTATAGCACGTCCCTCGCAAGGACAACTTCCTAGCCAATGAGCTGGCCCATCTAACATCTCCTTGTGCACTTGTCTCGATCAAAGTCTTTGAAAAAAAGATTCACACGACCACCCACCGCGATCTTGGGCTAACATGGAAGGGATGCTCCGCTTGGAAACGAAGCACCAGAGGCAACACTTTTGGAGGAAACACCCTCTTCAGTGCCATCGACCTCGGGTGGCCATCATGTGGTCGTCATGCTCGATTTGGGTATGACCTGGATGGATGAAATCTTGGACTACTTTAGAATCAAGCAGCAGGACCACAAATACTCCTGGGTAGAGGGACCTCTCTACTATCAAAGGAGCAATAGCCTTTTACTAAAATACATCACTTAGGAAGAGGGAGCATAGCGTTCCTCGACATCCTCGGAGGCATATATGGTGACCGCGCTTTATACCACACTCTGGTTGGGAAAACATTTTGGTAAGGATCCTATTGACCCACAACGCTTCAGGATGCTTGCGAGCCGGTGAAACAGTTCGGGTCACGTCAGAACCACAACCGACATACCAAACTACCAGCCTGAGCACAACAAACCATACCACTCTCTTGTTCTTTCACTGTCTGGGGGCTCGTTATCATGGGATCGTTCCCTAAAAGCCACAGACGGTCTTGAATTCCTGTTCTAGGCAGTCACCAAATTCACTAAGGGGATCGATGCCAAGCCCGTTAGGAAATTCACCATTACAACAACGATTAAGTTCAAACGAGCAATGGTAGTGCGATTTGGCAGTCCAAACTGCACAATTACGAACAAACGAGACTCAATTCGCCATTCGAAGAGCGCATATGGCCTCGTATGACCAACTACTCACGCAATGACCAGGAGGCGCGGCGGGAGGACAATACAAGCCCGAGCAAAGAGTCTCGTGAACATGCTCAAAATTCGGGCAGCCCGATGCCAGCAGAGCCTCAGGCACTACCGCGACCACAAGGTGCAAAAGTGGACACTAGCCGTAGGCAACCTCAACCTCTAACGAGTCCAGGAATAGGGTAGGTTGTAACAGGCTCTCTCTCAAGGGGGAGGGTTCCTACAAAGTGGTCTGCTTTTCCTGATCCGGTATGGTCGACTTGGCTAGAGGCCGACCATAAATTACACAAACTCATGAAACACGAGTTCTATGTGTAAGGCTGCTCGAAGACGAGCCTGTTCATGAAACACGAGCACCCCAAACCTACTTGCCACTCAAACACAGGTATAATTTACATGAAGACTGGTCCTTTCATTACAAAGCGATCACCCGCACAGCTCCCGGGGGATGGTTCTAAATAGTCTATTTAGCACACGAAAGACTCAAAAATATATGGCAGTGGATCAAACCGGACAGACCAAAGAAGGGAGTGGACGACGGGCATATATGAGTCTAAGAGTTCATGGAGCTCCTCGGTGGTCTACGTAGCGCCGGCAAAGCCTTCGGAGACTGTCGGAACGAGGTCAATATCCGGAAGGTGCTCGTGGACACAGTCTAGGACAAGACAAGCGCTGGTGGCTCTGACATCCAGCAAGTGGTCGCCAATCGTCACATGTAGCCTATCCTCAAGGCCACTCGTCTCCTCGGAGGCCGCCAAAAACCAGTCTATGTGACCACTCACGGTGTCTCCAGGCATTGGGTGAACCTGAACACCGGCAGACCGCAGCAGCGAGTCAAAGGGTATAAAATATCGGCTGAAGCAATCTGGTCGCTTTCTCTAGCCATCTTCTCCAGATCTCTCCGCACCGTGAGCAGCTCTCCTGAAAAGCTGGTCAATGAAACATGTCGCAAATCACATAGAAGCCATGCGATTGGGTCTCACTCGGCTAGCCTAGGACTAACACGTGGCTAAGTGGTGGTAGGACTCATGAACCTCAAAGATCACTCTGCAGGTTCTCTTACTCGACCGCAAATCCTAGCTCACACTCAGCCACCGCTCCCCGGACATGCCGGTCAAAAGAATCTTCAATAAGTGTTGTCAGGGGTTCAGTGCGAGCAGGTGGGTTGGCCAGTTCTAGTCGCGCCACTTCCAGTCGGCTCTGGTTGTGGGCATTGTTGGTACGTGCAGTCGAGGGCTCAGAGCAAGGGGAGGTTCAGTCATTTCATGACTTCTACGACCATGGCGACAACAACAAAACTCATCAGAGAAATCAAAAGTTTTCATCCAAATATAATACAGAACCTGAATTATAGTTTGATATTTACTCATTGATAGCCTCCACCCAAAAGATGGATCCCACGTAGTCAACCACCCCTTGCCACTCCTCCTGCAATCTCTCCTCAGCTACGAGACCGACGACCGCAACCGCCTCTTGAATGAGGTCAAGGTTGAAGTTGGGATCGTGACTGCGGTAGCACTGGAGGATGAACTCCGCCGCATCCCTCACTGATTACGCCACATCCTCGGCACCCCTTGCTGCCAGAATACCCAATAGCTCTGAAAACTTCTCAGAGAGAACCTTGGTACCATAGGCTCAGGCCTAGACTGTGCGTGAGTCCTTCGCTCGATGATCTCCAGCCCAAGGCTCCCCAAGGGCTCCTTGAGAACCTTAAAAGCATCTTAGAGAATGCTACAAGAGGTGCTCTCGACCTCCCTAAGCTGGGTGTGTTCAGCAGCGAGCACGACTTTTTCTCGTTGGTGCTCACCACACTTCTACTGAAGCACGAGTCGTACCTCCTTTTCTTCGACCAGCTGCCTCTCCAGTTCAGCACACCTGCTGGCAGCCGCATCCTTGTCTTCAATCAGCTTGTGGATAGAGGCTGGGAAGTGGGTGGCTAGGGAGAATAGGTCAATGACCAGAACGGGCTCCACAACTAGCTTAGCAAGCACGAGAGCCATGATGAATGCTCTCGAGGTCAGAGCTGTTGTAGGCTGGGGGACTGAAACATGTTGCTGAGGTATTGGTGGAGGAGTTACAACTGGAGCCGTGAGTGAGGTCGAGGACTGCGGTGACAGCAAATTTACGAAATCAGGAAAAGAAAGAAAACTTGAGGTATCTGCGCCTAACCGGCAACCTTACCATGGCAGCGGAGTTCTGAGCATAAGCCTGGACCTCGTAAAGCCGCTAGGTCAGCTGGTCGGGGAGGACAATCTAGCTGCCGAGCCGCCGGAGCTCAGTGTCCCGCAAGCACGTTTGGATGCCTCCACGATAGACGAGCCCTCCACTTGTCTCTTCCCCCCTTGCGTCGGTGCTTGGCCGGTGGCAACCTGACCACTCTCGATCTCGTCGGGGCATGCCTGGTCAGAGCGAGATTGGTTAGGGTGCGCCTGGTCGGAGTAAGTCTAGTCGTAGCGATGCTGGTCGACCCTCTGTTGACCGACGCCGCTCACAGAACCGTCGTCCGCATTCACTTTCCGACTCTGAGCAGTCTGGTCACCTCCTCGACCAGCTAGGCCGACATTGCGACCAGATGGGTGGCCGGTCGGAGCGGCGCTGGGTGACGGAGAAGGCATGCTGGTAGCAAGATCAACTTCTCGTGCGGTCTCCATGATATCGTTGATTATCGAACGCAGTACATGGACCACGGGAATACCCTACAACAACGCAAACCATGAAACCTCGAGAAGTCCTTGGACGCTTGAAGATGAAAGTTCTGAGAAACGGCCAAACATACCAATCTGAGATGAGCCCTCTCCGACGGGGAGAGGTCGCACAATGGAGGAGCGTCTCACAGGAGGCCAACCTTCCTCAGGGCTACCGCCATGAGGAATTTGCCCTGCAATTCGATGGCCTTGTTCGAGAGATCTACATAAGAGGGATACTTAAGACACCACATGAATAAACAATGAGCGACATGGAAATGGTTGCAATATTACCTAAAGAGCTCTCTCTAGTGATGTCATCGCTGCTGGTGTATATATATGCCGGATGTGCTCTTTTCAGCAAATGGCATAACCGGCACTTAATGAAGTCACGGGCAACATCTAATCTTGTTAGCCCGGCGTTCGCAAGGTTCTTGACCTGGGTTGCGAGGCTTAACAGATTCGGAGTGGTCACGAGGTAGTTCCCCTAGCTCTCGAAGACTTGTGCCAGTCTGTTTGGCACGCGGATGTTGCCCAAGGAATATTTCGTCTTATGGTAGAACTATTCTTCCCTCCAGCCTTACCACGATGACTTAAAGCACATCTCAAGGTAGGAGCCCACGATGATATCGCAAAGGTGAAATCCACAGCTTCCGATGGCCGGCCCGGTCTGCAACCTAGCCATGTAAAATACCTAAAGAGATCGAGGTATGGCTCGACCCCGATGAAGTTCTCGCACATGTGAGCAAAGACACTCAACATGATGATGGAATTAGGATTGAGGTGGAGGTGATAGATATCGTAGAAGGAGGTGACAATGATGAAGAATTTGGAAAAGGATAGCATGAGGCCGGCCAAAAAGAAAAAGGCCAACATCATGATCTCCCCCTAACAGGTGGTACCCCAAAGAAAGGCGGCGATGGAGTAGACGATTGTCATACATCTGCTTCAGTTTCACTATAGTGCACCTGAACTTGGGAAAATCTGGCTCTTTACCGGTGTGCGGCACCATTTAGGAGTGGCATGGGTGGCTATAGAGACACGAGTGAATATGGAGATGATAGGCTTTAAGCACAAGGGCTTGTAGGCAGTGGGGGGTGATGAAGGACTTTGTGGGCAAGCTTTGGCTTTCCAATTTATAGGGTCAGCGCGATATCCCAACTGTCGCGCAGAGCTCAGCCATCTCGAAATTCGAAAGGTTGTGCTTTGGGGGCTGAAATTCCCTCAGGACCGGTGGAAATCATTGTCTCTCTCTCTCACGAAGTCTTTGTCTCTCTGGAAGTTTGAAACCTCCCCTCAGGATGCGGTGTTATGGGCCTGCCACAAAAGTGGACAACATTTATGGCCACTCCTAGGGTGAACTTGTGTTGACCTAGGACTCAGGTGGTACGGTCAGGTCCACCCGTGACTCGTTATGGCTCGTTATGGCTCGGATATCGAGCCAGCTCGGCTCGTTATGGCTCGGCTCGCTCTAGCTCGTTAACATAACGAGGTAACTCGGCTCGGCTCGTTAAGGAAACAAGCTAAATTTCTAGCTCAGTTCAACTCATTAAGGAAGCAAGCTAAATGTACAGCTCAGCTTGACTTGTTACTAGCTCGAGCCATCTCGTTTAGCTCACGAGCTATACCTTAGCAGCGCCACCGCCGCTGGTTCTTCCTGCTGGTCCTCCTGGAGCTCGGCTGGTGCGACTGTGGCCAGGAGGCTGTCGACAATCTTGATGGCCGTCTGCAGCACTAGGAAGAGTGCCCAAAGCAAGAAGGTGTTGATCTTTCCCACCACTGCCTAGCAATTCTTAGCGATTTACAAAAGCAACACGAACCAAGAATAATCAAAACCCAATCGAAACAGCTCAAGCTTCAAGCATGAAGAATTGAAATCAAAGCTAGCTCTTAAGAACCAGAACCAATCGAAGCCCATCTTGTAATTCTTGCGTGCTTGGGGGAGCTGGCCCGCTCATGTCGAGGAGGAGAAGGAAGAGGTTAATCCACTTGAGGCATAGCTGGCCGGAGGGCCTAGCCGGAGCATGGCTGGCGGTGAGAGCCATGGTGCGGCGGCGCTTGGCTCCCACAGAGAGCCATGCCGGCGAGGGGCCAAAGATGAACTAGGACATGCAAAATTTTGAGGAGGTTCCCAGGAATCTCATCGTGCCCTTGGATGGCCGGGAGACACACTGATGTGGTGGATCAACGTGCGACCGGATCAGGCTACCCAGAGGTGGGGAAGATGACGCTTGAGAGCTCGGTTTGATCAGGGAAGATGGGGTTTCTCGTGGGAATCGGCAGGGAAGACCCTGTGCAACCTTCCTCCGCTCTTTTTGGGGCTTAGTTGGGGCGGATTTTGGATCGGTAGCGCCGGATTTTATGGTAGCACACTTTGCAGTGAGGAGCTTGTGCTCTGTGTTCAGCTGAGCTGGAAACCAGAGAGATGGAGCAGACACCGGGTGAGAGGATAAGGACTTAATTTGGTTTGTCCAGGGTAGAGGAGAGGGATACCTGTTGGAGACGTGACTTGGGCTAGCTCGTGACCAGCTCGCGAGCTGGCTCGAGCCAGCTCGTTAAACTAAACGAGCTAAAAAATTGGCTCAACTCGTTAGATTTTACAACCGAACCGAGCCGAATCGACTCAAGCTAGTTATGAGCTAAGCTAGCTTGTGAGCTGCGAGCTTTACGTTCAGCCTTACCTGTGACCACATAGCAAACCTCTTAGACCACCACATTCGTGGGTGAGTTTGGGGGCTACTGTCGGTGTATAGAACAGGAGGTCCCCCATTCTTAGGGCCTACACCAGCTAATACTGATTGGCAGAGGATTTTTCCCAAACCAGGGTCACCAAACCAGTCCATTCTCATTAAATGTTTATCACTCAAGTGTTTTTCCTTCCTATGCAGTCCTCCCTAGCGGACAGGTCATGACCAACGCAGAGGTGCCATGCCCCATCCCGTAGCATTAAACGCTATGGGACGGGCGTGCAGGCGTGTCAGACTGCTTCACAAGCGTGCGTCAGACCGATGATGTACAGGGCAAACCGACTGGCCGGGGTGATGTAAGCATGGAGGTGTTTAGCAAATGGGACAAGTTGGGCAGCTTCATCAAGGCAAAAGGAGACCATGATGTGATAGTGTTCATTGATGATATTCTTGTCTACTCAAGGAGTGCAGAAGAGCAAGAACAATATTTGAGAGTGGTTATGGAAAGGCTAAGAGTACATCAGCTCTAAGCCAAATTTAGCAAGTGTGAGTTCTGGCTTCAAGAAGTGGCTTTTTTTGGATATGTTCTAACAACGGAAGGGATATTAGTGGACCCTTCAAAAGTTGAGGCAGTAGTTGACTCGATTCAACCAATCAATATCTCATAAATGAGAAGCTTCCTTGGATTGGCGGGTAACTACCGCAAGTTTATTCAAGGGTTTTCAAAGATAGCTAAGCCAATTACAAAGTTTCTCTAGGAAGATGCCAAGTTTGAATGGGATGAAGCCTGCAAAAAGAGCTTCCAAGAACTCAAGAAGAGACTGACTACAACACCAGTATTGAAATTGCCAGATATCCAGAAGGACTTTGTGGTCTATTGTGATGCCTCACACAAGGGTTTAGGTTGTGTCCTGATGCAAGATGGAAAGGTTGTGACTTATGCATCTAGACAACTGATGTCACATGAAGAAAAGTACCCAACTCATGACCTGGAGTTAGCAGCAGTTGTACTTGCACGTAAGATATGTAGGCACTATCTTCTGGGAAATAAGTACGAGATCTATACATATCACAAGAGCCTGAAGTATATTTTCACTTAGTCTAAGTTGAATCTGAGGCAACGAATGTGATTAGAATTGATAAAAGATTACAACCTAAGTATCCAATATCACTCAGGCAAGGCTAATATTGTGGCTGACGCTTTGAGCAGGAAAGTTTACAGCCATGACCTACTAGTGCAGGAGTTAAAGCCAGAACTTCTTGCTAAAATGTAACATCTGAATCTGCATATAACAAAAGGACAAGTTCACACTCTAATGGTACATCCAACACTGGAGGATAGAATCTGTGAGGCTCAGTCAGAAGATGGAGGGATTCTAGAAGTAAAAAAGAATCTCGGATTAGATAAAGCACCAGGATTCAGAATAGATCAGCAAGGAACAGTATGTTACAAGGATCGGTTATGTGTGTCGGATCACGAAAATCTTAGGGAGTTAATTATGGATGAAGCCCACAACTCCTCCTATTCTATTCATCCCAGATGTACCAAGATGTTCACAGATCTGAGGATCTATTACTAGTGGACAAGAATGAAGGTTGACATAGCAGTATTTGTCACTCATTGTGATACATGTCAAAGGGTAAGGCAAAGCACCAAAGACCAGCGAGATTCTTTACTTGGAAGTGGGATAAAATTGGTATGTATTTTGTAGTTGGATTACCCCAAACTTAGAAAGGTAACGATTTCATATGGGTTATTTATAAAATAAGAAAAAAAATTCATTGTATATAGTCTGTGAGACTGTGTACAATAAAATTTATCATTTTTGTTTTTCATTGTAAAAGTAATTGTTTGAGTTGAAATTTTTTGGAGAGCTAGATTACATCCTCTACGCCATACATTTTTCACAATATTTTATGACTATTTTAATAATATTTTGAATTTTAAAAACATTGAAATATTGTAATTTTTTTTTTAATTTGTCGTCAGGTGGAAGGGCTTGTGATTGTTGCCCGTAACATATTTTTGTAGTTTTTTTTTTGAAACGGATGTCTATTTTTACATTTTTTAATTTTCGAAATATAAAAATAAAAAAATTCAATCGTGGCATTCTCTTGTTTGGCACGAACTAAACCAGAAGAAAGTAGCAGCCACTGCATTGTAAACTGGCCTATCAGAATTCAGGAACGCTGCTACGATCGGAGCGTACATGATCCAGAACAGAGAGACCCCGTCGTGCGCAACCAGAACTGGCGGTGACGGACCAGCGGAGATCACTTGTTCTTCGTCAGCACCTTGACGTACTCCATGTACACGATGCGACCCTCGCCGCGCGGGTCCACCTCGCGGACCATCGCGTCGGCCTCCTCCGTCAGCCGGTCGCCGTGGCTCACCATCACCTGCTGCCGCAGCTGCTCCGCGCGTCGTCTAAGCACTCCGCCAGGCGCTCCTCCGACTGCCCGGCGCCCATCTTGCGCGCCGCGACGGCCAGGAACGCCGCGAGGTCCATGATGCCGCCGGAGACGCCCGCGTCCTCGAGGAAGCGGCGCGCCTCGGCCTCGTTGACGTTCAACGTAATTGATAGAAGAATCGCCTATTATATTATAAAATAGGAAAGTTCGACGTGCTAGAGTACAAAGCATCAGCAGCCAGCGGCAAAGCCGGGGTGTGGAATCTAAAGATGTGTAAATGGATCGAATAATATGGGTCGGTCCAAAGCACCATATTGTTGCCACGATCTAGTCACGGTACGGCACGATGATTAACGGATCAAACCGGCACGGCACGATGATTTGGTTCGTGTCTAGACCGGAGCTGCGGCACGACAGGTCAGCACAGTACGACTCATTTAACTGTTCATATTTTTTTTAGTGTTTTATATAATTTATTTAGATCTAACATCATATAATATATGTGATGTAATAGTAGTGTGTTTGATTCCTAAGTAGAAGGTCGGGTGTTCAATTTCAAATGAATGCAAGTTTTTGTGATTTTTTTAATTTTCCACAGGCTAACAGGTTGACGAGTAAAAAAAGTCATCAAGCCTACCGTGCCGCGGGCCGGCACGATACAGCCCGATTTTAAATGGATCGTACCTGTGCTGGAATCGAGACACATGAGCTGACACAGTACGACCCGTTTAGCTAATGGGGCTAAATAATTCGTGCCTCAATGAATCTGTGTCGTATCGAACCGAACCGTCCATTTAGCTATCTTCAGTGGAATCTGCCCAGCGCAAAACAGAAAGAAAAAAAACCGAGAAGGCCATATTCTCGTGCGGCACTTAAATGGTGCGCTAAGACTCAGATCTCGACCTCAGCAAAAATGTGTTTCACTGTTTCGGCCACCGGCTGCTCTCTGCGAAGGATTCTACTTTGACAGGTCAAAAGAGAACCAGAGAACTTTCCTCGCCCTCTCCTATTGGCAGAGGCGAGCCACCATTTCTTGGTCAGAAACTAATAAATCAATGGGCCTATGATCGGAGCAACGCAACGAGACAGGTTGAACGATGGAAAATGGAGAGGGAACAAATCAGTGGGGGCACCTAGTGATCAAAGTAGTACTTGAATATCGTAAAGTGACATTTCATCCACCTGCGGTATGATATGATCCAATCTGGGTGTAAAGACTGGCCCATGCCTCCTCCGTGATCCTCACCCAACCATCACAATTTGCAATTCCGAGATCCAACAGCTGACATGGCAGTATCAAAAGGAATCGACCAAACAGAAGTTCTTTTTTCTTGGTAGGAGAACTAGAGAAGCTGAAAGAGAGGGAAAGGGTGAATCATGAGAGGACTATGAGGAGACTCTGATCTAAATTCTCTACGAGAATTGAATATGTGATTAAAATTGATCCTCTAAGGTAAACTTTATAAAGAAAATGGTTCGGTGGAAAAATGAATTAAGAAAAAATAGTTTTCCAACTCTCAATATCTAATTTATTTTAAATAATTACTTCCACGAAATTACTATAAAAACTAAAAACTGTCTTTTGACAAAACTTCTCTTAATTCCACTCTAAAAATTAGTCAGGAAGATCTGACAAACAGACTCAACACTACCTATTCTCATCTACTCCTGAGCCTGGGCAAGCTTGATTCGTTCAACAGCCTGGCACCATGCCTAATCGGTTCGGTTCGAGCTGTTCATGATTCGTTCAGGAATCATTAGCGTGGATGTGTGAGGAACTCAAGATCACGGCAATGCGACGGATCCACTGTCATGACCACCTTCTGCATGTGCCTAGAATCTATACATCTGTATTTGGACAAACTACGCATACATTGCAGCTGCAGCACTTGCATCTTGTTTGAAACGCACGAATTTACACGAGTCCCACAGGAATCAGTATGAATCTTCAAGAACTCACCGGCCGAAATTCTCATATTCCAGACATGTCCAGGTTAAGGATACGCCAGAAGTCTAGCCAACCTAAACTGCATTCACTGGATATAACATACACTTGTGCTAAACTGACAAGCCAGCAGAAACTAACAAAGCAAAGCAGATTGCACAGGAGATGAAGATAATATTTGCACAAAAGATCCAAAACCCTGGAAAATATGAACTTGACAAATCCTAAAAGCTCCAACAGGTGCATTGCAAGATAACATCACAATCAAAAGAAACCAGGTATCTGATGTCGCTTCCCAAGACTACACCACCTAACCCGATCGATCACTACTGAACAGTACCACCTGCATAATAGGTACTCAAGGAACATGACAAAGCACAACGTGTATGCCTGATAATTCAGTTCGCTTCAGAGAAACTTATTTCATGGGACCACTCCTCACTTGGCCATCATGACCTTGACAAACTCCTCGTAGTTGATCTGGCCATCGCCGTCCACATCAGCCTCACGGATCATCTCGTCGACTTCCTCGTCAGTCAGCTTCTCCCCGAGGTTGGTCATGACATGGCGGAGCTCAGCAGCTGAGATGAAACCATTTTGGTCCTTGTCGAAGACGCGGAAGGCTTCCTTGAGCTCCTCCTCAGAGTCAGTATCCTTCATCTTCCTTGCCATCAGGTTCAGGAACTCCGGGAAGTCAATGGTCCCATTGCCATCAGCATCAACCTCGTTGATCATGTCCTGCAGCTCTGCCTCAGTAGGGTTCTGGCCAAGGGATCGCATCACGGTCCCAAGCTCCTTTGTAGTGATGCAACCTGAGAGGAAAAGAGAATCGATACTTATCATGAGAGTAATATTAGAAAAACAGTCTTCTCGTCCAGAGTTTATAAAATTAAAACAGCCTGTCAATATAGGTGGGTTGTTGAAAGGCCAAATCAAGTAATATGGTTATTAAGACTGTTATCAGCTCATACAATACACATTTTTGAGACTATATAACCATTATGGTCCTGACAACACAGGGCACATCATAATACCACAAGATTACTTTCAGCCGCCAAAGGAACAGGTCAGCACGTTAACCACTTCCATTCACCTATCAAACTACAAGAACTTACAATAGCAAGCTAAATTTGTAAACAAAAATTGCTTGAAGGAAAAGTCGCCTAAACAAGCACAGGATTGGACCACAAGAGAAAGATAAATGTAATATGTAGAACAAGTAAATGACAGGGGGAAAAAATAAATGCTAGTCGCTTTCGCAAAATGTCAATGTTGTTGGTCATCAACATATTGAATACAAGCAGTCAATTTATGGGATCCATTTCACATAATATTATGAATATTGGGAATAATAATATGCCATAAAGCATAAACCACCTACAGGCAGAAAAGGCAACATGAACACATGAATGCAGTGCCTTGATATAATACTTTAATAGTCACCTAGCCGGTATCCTGCCAGTTCAATAAAATACTATTCTTGCTGGGTATCAATGACTCAAATGTATGTATTCCAAAACAAATCTATCTCAAGAATCATCATGTATACTCTGTATGACACAAATCGTATAGCGGTTCAGCTTGCATCTAAAGACCTGCAGAAAAAATATAACCTCTCTAG
Source organism: Phragmites australis (assembly GCF_958298935.1). Taxonomy (NCBI): domain Eukaryota; kingdom Viridiplantae; phylum Streptophyta; class Magnoliopsida; order Poales; family Poaceae; genus Phragmites; species Phragmites australis. The sequence continues at coordinate 28,834,266 of NC_084931.1, forward strand.
CATGAAAGTAAAAGTAACCATTCAACAGAACAGTAAAGGGATTTTAGAAATGAGCTGCAATGGGAACTGCCTGGGAAAGAGTGCTCCACAACTACGTACTGGTCTAAGACTACACAATAAACGCTTTCTGTCCAACTTGTAGGCTAACATTGACCAAACATACTACTACACTATCATCACAAAAGTGTTTTCAGTATTGACGTTATACAAAGAAGAACCTAATTCACAGAGTAAAAAACATCTACAACACAATTTTTTTCCCTAAACCAAAATGATTACTCCTTGACATGATACTACTATACCACAACCAGATTCACACCTTTAATTCTAGGCACAGCTCAACCTATGGTCGAATACACGCCCTTTCTTCAAAATCAAACAGCCTCAGTGATCTAATTCCAACTTCAATCCATTCCCCAAGACATCTCCGGTTCTTGAAGCACAGATTATGCAGCCATATGTTCACACCCCACTAATAACGTGACTCACAAAATTTGATGCACGGATCATCCTTCGCCCATTATCCATTCTGCATGAATGTTCCACAACACATTCGAATTCCAAACCCTAATTCCAAAAGGCGGCCAATTCCCGATCCCCAAATCGTTTCCCAATCGAGAGCAACGCAAAATCAAAGTTAGATCACACAGCGAGACTCATCGTTTTCGCTGTTATCCCGCCTTAAGTGCAGAATCCTGCATCACGAACAACTAATTGGTGCAAGCGACCAAATAACGAGACGCATCAAATCGCTGCACGCAGACACCGTGCCCACGCCCAAAATACCACCGAATTACCTCACGGACCACCAAACCCTAGGCACCACAGCACGAGGCCGACCGGATCTGGAACCCTCTACCCGCAACGGCTCCGACCAAAACACTAGAATTCGGCCGGATCGGGCGGCTGCGAGCTCGATCCAGATCCGGCCGCGAGAAATCGGGGAACCTAACGGGGCGAGGGGAGGAGGTGGGTACCGTCGCCATCCTTGTCGAAGAGGCTGAAGGCCTCCTTGAACTCCGCGATTTGCTCGTCCGTGAGCTGGTCCGCCATGGGAGGGGTTGCTGCGGCTAGGGTACGCGACGACGACGAGGAGGGGGGCGCTCGTGCTCGTCTCACTCGTTGGCCTGTGCGGATGGGGAACGAGGCGGCCGGTCCGTGTGCCGGTTTTATAGGCAGCGGTGCGGTCTGCGGATTGCTGGAACAGCGGTTTTTGTAGTTTGTAGGAATAAAATTATATGAGATCCCTGCAGAAAGGTGTTTATAAGATTTTGATTCACGCTGTTCGGTTTGAATTTAATAGTTTGATAGAATATATGTGAAAGAAGTAGAGGATATATATTATATGAAGATGGAGATTTTTATATGAGATCCGATCTCATATAATTTTCTTCTATTTTTTATCTGGTTCCCTTGGTTTTTCCTGCCTATTTTTGTTCTTCTTCGTTTCTTTGTGGATTTCGGCAATCAACGATTCCAGGTTCCAACCTGTGCTTCATAGGGCCTGATCTACTTCCTCCCTTTACAAATGCTTGATAATTTTAATTTTTACTACTAACATTTTGACTAATCCTATTTTTCCAAATGTTTATATAACATAAATATCACTTGATATGTTATTAAAAGTACTTTTATAACATCATATCCTTATAAATGTTTAAAAATGGAAGTTGTCTATTATTTATAAAGTCAAAGTTGTCAATTAGTTGTAAATGGAGGAAGTAATTTTTTTTGGAGGGAGTGATTCTCTAAGAAAAGTAGTTTTGTAGCTGAAAAATGATTATTTAGGGTAAATTTTACGGAGAGAGTGATTCCTGTGTTGGAGGTGAATTAAAGGAAACTACTTTTTTACTCTCAATATCTAGTTCTTTTCCAGAAATCACTCTCACTGATTTCACTCTATAAATTAAAAACTAAAAACTATTATTTGATAAAGCTCATGCTAATTTTACTTAGAGAACGGCTCTTTGAGCTCACCCAACAGCTCTACCAAACAAACCTTGACCTTGACATTGTGACCAGATTACTGAATTACAGGTGTACTGATTTTTCTCTAGAATTCGTCCAAATTTGGGTGGGTTTCTATTGGCAATGTCGATATAGGATTAACCAGAAGATGCGAAGAGCGGCGAGTGACGAAACTATGGGCCAAAGAGTGGCCCTGGTCGACCAGGTGGGGGAGCTATTAGGCTACTAGTGATTGGCTTTATGAGAGAAGATTTGGGTAACAGAGTGATGACTGACATCAAACGTGTATAAAGGCACAACATATTTTAAAAAGAAAGAAACTGTCAAGCAACTGTTTTAGCATTGATGTTCTAATTTTTTAAAAGCATCTTGAAAAGAATCTTTAAAACTTATTCTCTATATTTTTATATAAGATAATATTTTCTCACTAAATCTTCTTCATCTTCAATAGGCTCTCAATACTCTATTTCTTGTATGTCCTCTATTGTGTCACCGACGGATGGACCACACTTATCATCTCTGTTCCTTTGTTTCAACTTGCCCAGCACCAGCGGCGGAGCTACGTAGAGACCAATCTAGGCTCCGGCTCCCCTTGCCTCGTGCAAGTTTTTGAGGAACATCAAGTTGACGGCACTATGCAGCGATCGGAACCGGTGACTGTTCTGACTAGCAAGCATGCAAGCGTGGGCACGATAGGCAGACATGATCACGGAGGCGGTCAGAGCCGCGCACTACTCGCTACAGCTATACACTCGTGCCTCTGCTGGCTTTTTGCACGATCTTTTAGCTTGCCTGCCACACGTCGCGTTTGGAATGCTCAATGAACGCGTCGAAAATGCTCCTTGCTGGAGTTGGAGTAGACGACGGAGTGGGAGAACCGTGTCCGTCGCACCCACGAGTAATCCACGTGAGCCCAATAAGATTGGGAATATGAGAGGGGTTTTCTATCTCTAACTAGGATGGAAATGTGTTTAGAGGATTGATAAAAATATAGATCCTATTTGGAGAGTTGTTTGGGGGTGTTTTTAACTAAAATCTCTAAATTTAACTACAGAGAGTAAAATAGGGTGTCTCTTAGAGATGCTCTAAGCCGGCTGAAGTATAGAAAAAGGCGTCTACCTTTTTTGTTATGTCATTTTCTTTTGTTCTTTCTTTAAAGTCGACTACTTCCAAAGTTACTATAATGCCTTTTAAATGATACTGGTTTCGACCTATATTTATTTAGCTTGACGTTGCGCTCTCTGCATAGAAATTTATAGCATTCACTAATCATGGTAAATGTTCATATATTGTGTAGCGTAGCATGAATACCGGTACGCCTTGCGAATTTTCAAAACTGGCCTTACACGACGGCACTACATGCTCCGGCACTTGTCAGCTCCATGCCTTTTATTTTCTCCGGATTATCATCCGTTCCTGGAGCGCAAAATGTTCGTGGTTTTCCTTTCAGATTTTTATGGTGTGATGCGGCATCTTAATGGCATATTTGTTTTATGCTTATAGATTACAGATTATGATAATAATTTATAAATTAAAATAAACAAGTTGTATTGTAAAAACTGGATTATATAATCCAATCTCCGGATTATAACAATCTAACCATCTAAAATAAATAAGCTAGATTATAAAAACTGAAACAAATGATAGACTGTTAGATCCTTGTAACCTAAAGACTGTATTGCATAATTCAATTTTTAAATTTAGGAGTTATTTGGTAGAGCTCTGATTCTGTAGTGAGAGTAATTTTATGGTAGAAGTGGAGTGTGAGTGATTTTGTGGTGGAAGTGATTCTGTTTGTAAAATCGTTTGGTATGTTAGTGATGGAAGTGATTCCTGAGAGAATATTGTGTTGAAATCGAGGAGAATCAGTCAGGATTCAGGTAGAAACTAGTTTTTTCATATCCCACCTCGCTATACAAAACGGGAAGTGAATCCCACACGAAATCACTCCCCAACCAGCCCGTTTGGCAACGCTGGGAGCGCGGAATCAGCTCTCAGAGCTCTACCAAACGGGACCTTAGTTTTTTACAATATATAAATTATATTTTATAATCCTTGATAGAAACAAATAAGATAAGGGTTGTAAGGAGCGACTTACAAGTCAAGCATGAAGTGAGCTAAGCTTGGACGATCGCTGTGTCCCGTCACCCATGTCTACACAACGATGAAGACAAGCGGTCGTTGGTCAAACACTACCTAGCTTTTTTTGTTTGTTTAGATGAACACTCCTCAGTCTTTTTAGAGAAAAATCCTTTGACTTATATTAATAATAATGTAAGTAAATATATGAGTACCTAACTATTACATTCAAGATCCAGATGAAGTTGAGAAGTCGAGAATATTTTTTAAGGCTTCTGAAAACGCTGCACTATGATTGCATAGTTGAACTGCACGAGTAGCATCGCCGGCATGACTGAATAATTTTCAGAGTAACACAATAATCATAAGCTTGCAACGAGCCTGCCTGGCATTACCGCTACTGGTTCGACGAGATAGAAAACAATAATCTTAAGGTGAAATACATCTACGAACAAAGAACATCAGAGGAAAAAAAAGCACGGAAGGATATACAATCCAAACGGATGTAACAAACATTAAGGCAAACCTTCATTTGTTTGGCATTATATACTCCATCAACTATTGCATCATCCATGGAATTATTACATGGCTGTACTTATAAGTAGCACTCGACTCTGTACTCACATTTGACTTCCTAAACTATCCTTAATACCATCTTAAACAGATTCTCCAAAAAAACCATCTTAATCCTAAGAAGACATCGACTTGGACTATGTGGATCAATATCTAATCTTGATGAAACCATCAATCGATTGATACTACGGCGACACCGCCGGAGGTGCATCAGGCGTCGCCGGCGGCTCTGCCGGGGTAGGAAGCATGAGCGGCGGCACTGATTGCGCTGTCAACAAGATAAACAATAAAACAAGTTGATTAATCCCCTTGCAAGAATAAAATCTGTGGAAGTAATGCAAGATATATGCATGAGAAAGTTGTAGCTTACAGTTGCACATGAAGAGCGTTTGCAATGGCAGCATGGTGCCGCACGCGAGCGGGAGGATGGCCATGCGGACGGGGTCGATGGGCTTGGGCATGAACTGGTTCATGCCGCCGTTCATGCCGTGGCAGAGGCAGATGGGCGCGTCGCTGACGATCGACTTGAAGCCGTCGCAGCACTCGCCCGGGGGCGTCAGCACGGTGATGTTGGTGAGGTAGTCCATGCACGGCATCATGCCAACCAGCGGCGTCATGCACTCCGTCGGCTGTGGCGGCGGAGGCGACGAGCTGCCTCCCTGTACGCCGCCTTGCCGAGGTGGAGAGCCCGGCAGTGGCGGGAACAGGCTGGGGAGACCGGGAATTGGTGGAAACAAGCTGGGGAGGCCGGGGATTTGTGGTAACAAGCCGGGGAGGCCGGCGATTGGCGGAAACAAGAACGGGAGGATTATGCCGAGGAGGCCGGGCACCGGCGGAACGCCCGGTAAGCCGGGCGGTGTCGATGGACGCTGCGCGTCTCCGCCTGCTGGGGCGCCATTGGACCATGGCTCGGCTCCTCCTCCTGCTTCTTGGTTTGCGGCCGCGGGCTCGAATCCTTGGACCCTCGTCGCTCCCGAGGGCTGCAGCGTCGCCGCCGCCAGGGCGAAGGCGAGGAAGAGGGCCAAGAACTTGGACGACGCCATCTCCTACGTTGGAATTGGTGGTTTGGAGCTAGGAAGCTATGGCGCTTTGGCTGATTTCTGTGGAGGGCGACGTGGGTTGGTTCTCAATTTATAGTGCTGATGGCTTCGAGATAAAGAATTCAAACATTCTGCAATCAGATTATACTTCTATCCTTTACTGCTGCTTCTGATTAATCTGCGTTCAAAGGATTAACGAGTCCAAGGAGTACGAGGCTCTGTCTCTAGTTTCTTTTGTCTGTACGACAAGAAACGGTGAAGCGTGCATGGAGTCCTGCTGAACTCAAGAACGTAAAATCTGCACCTTTTTTATCCAGGTAAATTGGACAGATATTCATGGTTCAGTCCAGACGAAGTAAGGGTACTTTCTGTTTTGAGTTAATCCTGAACCGCCAAAATTTATTTCTTTTACAAGTAGATGCTGCTTTCAAGTTCAGACATGGTTGCTTGCAAGAGTCCGACATTTCTCAAATTGAGAGCCTGGTGCTCTATATGACTATATCTGAAACGCTGTTGGCAGCGATGTGTATAATTTGAAGTTTGCTGTAATAAGATTGGACTCTTATCCTTTACTACTGCTTCCGATTAGTTTGGCTTCAAAGAATTAACGAGTTTGATGTTCTATCCATAGTTTCTTCTACCTGTACGGAAGGAAATTGAAACCAGCCTACAGTCCTGTTGATCTTAAGAACGTAAAATTAGTACCATTTTTTCTGCATAGAAGATATACATGGTAACGTTTTGTGTTCATCACAACTACACTGAATAATGCATGGGACTCCGGAGTCCTGAACCGCCAAATAAATTTCTGGACAAATAGGTTATATTGTCAAGTTTGGACATTGTAGGTGTAGCTTACAAGAGTCCGGCATTTCTGAAATCGAGAGCCTGATGCTAAAAAATGTTGCCGTCGTTATGTAAATTTGAAAGTTTGCTGTAATGAGATATGACTGTTTTCTTGGATTATCCTGGACACTTTTGCTTCGCCTTGTACGAAGCAGGTTGGGTTTTAGACTTCTCCTATTGAGTCAAAACATGTACGTACGTATCGTGTTGCACATCTACATGGTGTGTATTAGTCACTGATGTGTCACGTTGGTTCGGGCCTCCACGGGCGTTGAAAGCAAGGGCCAGACCCAGCCCGGTCCAACAAAGCTAGGCCCGGAGCCTGGAAGAAACCTGAAAATATTGTTTTTTTCAAAAACTATTTGCTAATAAAATTTTATTTCATTATTTTCTGAATGAATTGCTACCATAACGGAAAAGATCCACTGCTCCCGACAAGCAGCTCTTAGTCTGTCTTGGTTTCAGAAGATCAGCTGGGATTACACTTCTCTGTCTCACATCTCATTGTCGCTGTTTAGCCTTTTTGACAAAAACAGGTAGCTTGTGATTCCACAACGTTATCGTCCTTGTATGGTGAGCATCAACATCACAAACATCGATCATTTCCTTTCCTTGTCCTGGTTATCTACGTCTCCAGCAAATGGACACATCAACTTTATCCGTATGAAACAACTGAGTTGCTTGTCTCACCATTTGCTTTCTTTCAGCATTTCCACATCACAGAACAAGACCAAACATTTGCACAATTCCATGCATGAGTACTTTCAGATCACACAAATTTAAGCATTTACATGACGAATGCACGGAGGAAAGTTTCCAACTCTCTTGTTTCATTTTCTCATAGAGCTCAGGCAACAAGAACCAGTTTATTACTTTCAGAAGGAAAAGAAAAAAAAAGGATAGCTAGGGGCTCCTGCATTTCCCTTCTGTACACTACTACAATACAATGTCAGCTACACCCCCTTATTCACTTCCATCAGTAGTCACCTCCTTAGTCACCCCTAGTCACCATTCACAGCATTGTCACCTCCTCAGCGGTTTGTAGAGCACAAAGCTCACATATTTGGACTCAAACCGGTGAGTGACTCCGAGGGCGAGCAGCGACCGCGATCCCCACCCTTTCTCGATTAACAGATGGTTGAGGACGACGTGCTGTGGTTTTGGAGTGTGCTCATCAGTGTTATTGGTATCACCAAGGACAGACATGAGAAGCTGGGGCGGGAGGGTGGGCGGCTCCTTGGCAAATTCCTCATCTCCCGGATATTGCAGGTCATAACTGTGCTCGGGTGATGGAGGCGCCTCAAATTCTGCTACGCTGTCGAGACTTTCTGGAACATAATCCTGTTCAAAACAAAGATGTCTTCAGATGACACGAGAACCAGCATTCTGGAACACCTTTTTGACGGCATAGAGCAAATACCCCAGTAATTTGTTTGGATTTGCTATTTAGATTTTCACAAGTTTGAATGCTCAAACAGAAATATATCATCCTTACTGACATGGACATCGAGGAGGTTGGCCACTAGTCCTCTCTCATCAGCTACATGAGGTAGTTCAGGGACGTATCTCAGTTCCCCGTCCACGATGATCCGGTAATGATATACTCCGGATGGCAGAACCAACAAGATGGTGTGATCTTTGCCAGACCTTTCTAATGCCCTCCTGAGATTAACACACCGTGTTAACATATTTACTTCTGAAACTGGGATAAACAGAAAATGCTTTTTGAAGATGCAACTTCTGACTTAGGGAAAGCATATACCTTGATGTCCAGTTATCCCACGATCCTTCCAGAAACACCTCATTTCCTCCCTGACTCCATGTAATCAAAGTTGGAATCCCCTTCTCCTGGGGGGTGTTGGTGGGTTCGTCTGAGCCATTTGTCGGTGAATGGTTAAAAACAGGAGAAAATTCAGTAGGTCTCTGCAATGGAGTCACTGGAACCTGCAAGGTGCAATTACCTGTCAATGGAAGCAGGACCGGCAATAATGCCAATAAATGTGACTTGTACTAGATAAAAATAAGTTAAGCAAACATCCTGTGACGAAATATGCTTAGTTAGAGGTAATATATTCCAACTTGTCATGATACGCAGATTTCAGAGCAATCTGAAGCATGAGTCCATGCATATATCTCCCAATATTACAGGATCTGAAACGTGTAATAATGCTATTGAGAAAAGGAAAGGGTTAACAATGTGCATAACTTTCAAAGGTTTAAATGGAATTGGCGAGAAGAAAGTCAAATGGTTAACCATGTAAAGACTGTATGGTTATGTCTATGCCCACTGGTTCGTGATAAGATGGCTTCAAAGTTACTAAAAACACAAGGGACGGAAAATGTCTGACTGCACAATTGTTAGGACTATGCACTGTTGCCAGATCAAATCTTTTCTTTTTAGAACACGGTGCCTCAAATCTGGTGTTCATGTTTAATAATAACCTCTGCTTTATGACACATCTACAATAGCAATATAAGCAAATACCTAACTCAAAAACTTATCCTACTAGAAGTACTAGCCTACATGCTCCAAGAGGCACATTTGTCTTTCATGTAAATGGCAGGTGAAGGGATAATCAACTGACTGTAGTCAAATACTCCAATGTGCCATTGCATGTCAAATTAGTGGTTACATTTAAGGGCTGATCCACTGAATAAAGTACTGCAGTTGTGTTCAATGACAAGATTCTTTCCAAGAACTGTTCTAATCGCGAATCGCATTTCTAACATTATTTTCCTTCAATGGGGACTATCCAAGAACAAAGAGTAAGGAATCTGTTCTACCATGTACATTGAACTGGCCAACTCTTAGCGCACATATGTTTTCAACGAAACCACATGCCCTCAAAACAAGATCAGGATGTACCCTCAAATCCATCAACTCGTCTTTACCCAAGCTTTTAGTTGCACAACTTGCACTGCCAAGTTCTTTTTTAAAATAACTTTTCTTTCGGGTGTGGTGCACTGGCAAGCTCTAGCCATATCATGAACAAGAACATCATGAACAAGAATCCACTAGTATTTGAGAACATCAGAAAGATCTAGAAGTTGCAGTTTAGCTACAGATTTGTAAGTTACAGTTTGTGCTACGCATTGCTGCTACAGTTGAAACAAACTTAATTAGCATCCGCAAAGTTAACTTTGCGGGGAAACTCTCCCCAGTCCCCCCTCGTAGTTCTCCTAAAAAAGAGAAAAAGTTTAAGCTTTAAACACCATGTTGGACCTATCTATGACTGATCCAAGCATAAAAAGCATCCAAACTTTTTTCACAACGAACAAGAAGCAACTCCGCAGCGGGCCAAACTAAACTTAATCACGAAGCAGGAGCAAGGAATAATCGACCACCGATTGAACGGAGCAGTAATCACGCACAATTCACACGAACCCCAGCAAAGGAGGCAAGGGTTTCTCTCTATTTTCCCTTTCCCTTTCGGGTAATAAATCATCACCTGCGGCGCGAAGAGGTAGGGCACGGGCGGAGGCTGCTCCAGCATCACGGCGTCCGACAGCGGCCGCGCAGCGGCGGCATCCGCCGAGCTGCTTCCGGCGCCGCCGTTGGGAGCCGCCAGCTCCGGTGACGCCCCCATGTCGCCGTTCTCTCCCTCCTTGGCGCTCGCGTTCCCCATGGCCGGATCGCCACCGCCACAGGCCTGCAGAGCAACACCCTCTCCCACCTCCACTAATCAAGCCCTCGAGTAGTACTTCCACCGCCACTAAGCAAGATTTAAGGCGAAATCAGCAAGTAAGCGGACGAGCAGGAAGCTACCGCCTTCGAGAATTCCACGTTAGTTTGGGTCAATTTACGCCGGCGAACCACCGGCGCTCGGAGTAGCCAGAAATGGCGCGCGCAGCAACCGGCTGCTTGGACGGAGGCGGAGGGGGGCGAAATATATGATGGCGACGCACGTGACCCGCACGCCGTCTCACGGGTGTTTAAGGAATTGTTTCCGTCATTTGTTTCTCGGCCGTTAGATCTGGCTAGTCGGGCCATCTCTGCCGCCCAGACGCGTCCGTGCATGAATGGACCTTGGAGTAATTACCGGAGTGCCCCTGGTCTTGGATTAGTTCTACTCTTGCTGACGTTGGTTTGGGGCAGGGGTCTAGAAGTTAACATTTGGGATTTATATATGCTGAGATTTTTGTAGAAAGTATTTTGATAGCTTTCTCAAGGAATAGGATTATGATACATGCAAACCATACGGAATGCGATGGTAAAGTTACAATGTGGCTACACCATGCCTATCGGATTCGATTTCTGGGTGTCATACACCTCCGATTTAGTTTTTAATGTAGGTTCTGGACAAAGGGGCTCGGTTCTTAAAAAAGGATTATGATACTTACCGCGATCAAATTTCCTAACTATGATACGAAATACTTGGAGCACTTCTTGCTCGTATAATTTGATTTTCTCTACGCGGCTGGAAAAGAGGATACTTGTAAAAGCAATGTGAGTTTCAAGCGAATAGGGTTCTATGAAAATTGTGATCGGTTGAGGTATTGAAGTTAGGTCGACGTTAACTAGGGCAATACCTTTCGAAATGAATAACGGAAGTTGAGAATGTCTATGGAGATTAGACGTTGAATTTAGATAGGTCCCATGATTACCTCTCGTATTTATCAACTGAAAAGAATAAGATATTACTCGACATATTAGACAATTGGCAAGTAGCGTCATCGTGTATACCAAAAGAAAGGGGCAATTGACAAGTAGCGTCATCGTGTATACTAAAAGAAAGGAGCAATTGCCGAGCATCATCATCGTGTATACCAAAAGAACCAACATACAAGTCAGTTACAATAAGCGATAGCAAAACATGTTACAAGTCTAGTTATAACATGGGAGGAACAACGTACACAAATCAGTGATCAAACTTGATGGTTCCAAATCATCATCTCTTGTTCCCTTGGAACGGTGGTTGGCGAGCTGATTGCCGTGGAAATCATCGTATGTGTGACGCCCGTGTGAATTTTGTTCCTTTTGCTTGTCTCCGGTGAGATTGGCGGTTGCGTTGATCTTTCTAGGGACGTGGTTGAGTGTATGTGGTTGTTGTTACAGGTTTGAAGTTGTGTTGGGGAGGGTTTCCCCATCCCTTTGGTGGCTAGGCCATCGAAGTTGTGTTCATCAGTGGCGGGAATGATTGTCGGGCCTCCGTCTCCAACAAGGTGGTGGTTGGTGGCATCGGCCTGAAGTCCCTTACGGTGTTTAGCGGAGTGGCTGCCGATGATTGTTCAACATCCTAGATGTGGCTGGAGGTGCATTTGTGTCGCTGGCTGATGCAGCTTTTGAAAGTTTGGGTCTTGTTGTCATCTCCAGTGAAGAGAGGATAGTGTCCGGTGTCGTAGGCTCCGGCTTGTCAAAGGAGGTTACGGTGGAAGATTAAAAAGAGGATAAAATTTACAGATATCTTTTGTTACAATTTTCAGTTGTTAGGGAGAGAATATAAAATAGGGATATATAACATGAATGAAACTCTTTCCCCTCGGATAAAAAATCATTTTTTATTAGCAGTATCTCTAGCCACTTAGGGAAAAAACCATATGATGGAAACTTCAAGGGCAAAGGAAGTACAACGCAGGCCCACAGAGAAAAGCAAGGGTAGAATGGACATTCCCTGCCAAGAAACAGGGCCCCTGTCCAGCAAAAATCCGATTTCAATTTAAAAAAAAATGAGTAGCAGCCGCAGTGAACGAATGGATCAGCTGTCGGAAACCGGGGGGGGGGGGGGGGCTCGCTTATCCACTCTGCCTTTCCGCTGCGATCTTCTGCGGCGCGTGGCTGTGTGGTGCCCGGTCTGTGCTTGCAGGTTGCATCGTTCCATATAGGGCTGTTTGTTCGGTGCGCTCGGTTATTTCAGTTCGGTGCGCTCGGTTATTTCAGTTCGGTGCGTTCATTATTTTGGTATAATATGGCATTATTATTTTGTTAATGTGGTGTTTATAGAAATATGGTTTGAGATCGGTAAATACCAAATTATTTTGGTTCAATGTGGATAAATATTATTCATACCAAAATTAACGTGAATTGAGAAGACCCAATATGAAATATAATATTGTTGTTGATTACCATTTGTCAGTGTTGAATGTTGACTATTGTGGCTTGTCTGCTGATGAGCACAACAACACCAATAGGCTGCAGCACTCAGCGGCTCAACGCTAGCGGACAGTGACTAACACTCAGCACTCAGCATCACTACAGGTCTGCATCAACCTAGTAGGGCATAGCTAGACAGGCCAGCACCAGCAAAGCAACAAATAGAGGGACTTGACGTATGAAGCAGACTTAAGCCAACAGCCCAACAAGCAACACCTATAAACCAGCAAGACACAAGGTCAAAAGACATGCGTGTGTGGCCACGTGGGATGTGGCAAGTGGCCACGTGGGTAATAACTCTTCGTATGTTTTGGTTTTTAGTCGGTAATACTGATAATACTGAACATTAAAAAGCTAGAGTTTCTATGTAACTAGTCAAAAACTAAAAACCTATAAAGCAGAAAAGATTTGAAAATCACGATATGAGTCTCTTTTTCTTTCTTTAGAGTTTTCTATATATACAATTTTATAAATCCAGAAAAAAAAAGGGCTTCATTTCGATCAAATTGAATGGTTCGGTTCAGTTTGTTCAGTTCGGTACCAATGTGCCCAATCCTAGTTCTAGAGATCAGAGCTACGGTAAGATCAGCCAACCTCATGCTTTGCGACAATGACCCTGTAACTATGAACCGGTGTTTGTTTAACACGGACACATGTGCCATAATTTGATTTGAATTTGAATGTCTAATTTGGTAAAAAATAAACACGTAAAATACAAAATTCCGTAAAAGAAAAAAAAATACAAGGTGTCAGGTAACACGGCTATGAACAGGTGCTCGGCTGCTCAGAAAGAAGACAAGGTAACGATGCCAAGCCTTGTTTGATGGGGATAAGAAAGATGGCCGGCCCTGCGATCCGGCCCCGTTCGTCGGAGTGAGATCGATGGAGCACAGTCGATGATTGCAAGGTGCCGCACGATGAGAGAACGGCCGTATTGGACCAGCTGCTTCAAGTCTGCAACTGGAGGCCGATCGATCGACAGCAGGGCAGCCAGCCGCCGCCATTATGAGCCGCACGAGGCCGGCGGAAGAAGCCGTCGTTTCGCTTGCACTCCAAGCCAGCATTTTTAATTGGCCTTTCCAAAGGGCGCCACTTGATTTTCCGTGAGCGTCCAGCTCCAGCCGCCGTTGGTTAGATCAGCTGCTTCAAGTCTGCAACTGGAGGCCGACCGATCGATGGAGCGTCCAGCGCCGAAGGGGCAAAAGAACGATTTTTTTTTTCCTACTAAAACGACGCCGCGGCCATTGGTGTGATCGCGATGCAAGGCACTTCCTGTTTGGGAAATGGCCGGCCCGCTGGACAGGGTTAGACCATGTAAGTGATTTCCTTTAAAATAATTTTTAAAAATATTTTTTCCTTTTTAAAGTTTTAACAACTTTTTTTTACGGTTTTCGTTACGAAAGTATTCTCAATGTTATTTCCTTTATGACGGGATTTTCTTTCCTTTTTCTTCATAAATTTTTTTGAAGGAAAGCTGTTCGAGATAAGAGAAAATAAAGTGAATGAGGAAGAGAAGGAAAATCAGAAGAAAAAAAATGAAGGAAATACGGTTGTGGATGCTCTTACTTGTGTTGAGCATGACCGAGGATCATCGTGATCCGCACCCTCCTTCTGGCTTCTACCCCATCAGCTCTGCGCGCGGGCCATAGCATTGACAACGCACACGGACGGTCACGCCGAGCCGCACCGCATGACTGCTCGGTCGCTGCAGGTGCAGCACGTAGGCCACTGCCAACACCAATGCCACAGTTGCCGCTTGTCACATCTGGTTTCAAAAGAATAAATTAGATACATTCTGCATATATATCAGGATCATGTTTCATGCATACGATGATGATATAAGAGAAATCATTACATTGTCATTACATAACAATAGGATTTATTATAAAAAGATCCATAAGTCTTAAAGAAAACACTAAGAGAAGCCTTTAGCGATAGCGGATCTTTTATCATCCATAAGCATTGTCCAGGGAGCATCAGCCTGAAATATGGTCTCCGGATCGAAGCCTTACTCCTGGAACTCCACTTTATCACCAAGGTCTAAACAACAATTGGCCGCAGCAGGAAAAGGGAATATGAAAAGAGGGAGTATGTAGAGTACTCAACAAGTATGAGAAAATACGATATGATGGTTTAAGATAAGAAAGACTTAACTCAGATTTACTGCATCTGTGACATCCTAACATAGAACTCCAAAAGACATAGTAGTTATATTTACTATGTGTGATGATAAGACTTTAAAAGATATAGCTTATAAGATTTTATCTGACTACCAACTCACCAAGTATTTCATACCCAGCTACCAACTCATCAGGTCACCGCCACCCGACCACTAAAATCAACCATTTAAGATTCTCACCAATTATGAAGAAATTCAAGGTCGCTCTTGACCGTGAGCACAACAGATATATCAATTTTATACTATATAGATGTTGCACACTTTACCCACGAGTCATGATTCTCGTATGCCTATGTCCGCAAAGCACTTACACACTTCCTTTGGTATACAGTTGTGTGTCATTACAAGGCCTTTTCGAAGCATCTCTCAAAATACATTTGCCCACTAAGATTTCATCGTCGTACATAAGTGGAGTAATACTCCACCCAGAGACCCCCTCTTGCGTATGTAGGTAAAAGGAAAGTCCACACAGGCTCCTTCCATGAAAGTCCACACAGGCCCTTCCACACCCTACACCACCATATGACCCATACAATACTAGGAGAATATCTAATTACCTGGCCATGACGTACTCAGCCTTGTAGTTACGCTGTTGTGTCGGGTTATATGTCCATGAACTGGTCCTTAATCATCAATCTGAGCAAGACTACAGCAAACCATAGGGGTAAACTAACCATCAATACCAGAATAACCAAACCACTTGGAACACATCCACAGGTCAACCAGAGATAACCATAACATCGCAACCAGCTTGGTCCACTTGCCTAAGTCCCTAGGTACCCATGTTGCTACCAAAATTACCAGACAAGTTCATGTTACATAGACCATTAGACAAATTAACAATTAAACCACCCGACACCTAAGCATTTCTACCCTCAACACCTAAACTACAACACATACAACAAGGATAATCATGGAATAATCTAGTAAACTCTAGCAATATGATTCATATTGACAAGCATGCAATAAAAGTAAAATACACACTTTCCTATAATAGGTTCAACTAGTCTGATTAGCGCATCTAAGCCGCGCTTGTTTTTTATTTTTTTGTATGGAGCACGACAAAAGAAGACTAAAAAAATTAGGTTCACAATTTTTGTATATTTCAATATTTATTTATGAAATTATTAATGTTAAACACATTTAATTAATTATAGAGAAAATAATAGTACTTTTATACATGCACATAGTTTTAACATGTAGGTGAAAGTAATACTAACCTACAAAAAATTGTTTCATATTTTTTTGAGTTTTAGATATTTTTCTTTGCATTTTAGATTTTTTTTTCAGCTGATTTATTAATATAACTAATATTCATTTTGATATTTTCTAGATTTCCCCAAAAAATAAAATTAAATATGTATGTATATGTATATGTATATATATATATACATATGTATATACAAATACATGCATATATATACACGTATATACATACATATACATGCATATACATACCCAGGGTTCACTGCTACAGTGCAACAGTAGCAGGGGCTCTGAGAGCTTGAGAATTGTTCCACCGTTAGTATATTGATATTGATGTAATCAAGGGTGCTTGTCTTCAACAACAGGTTGCTCAAACTCTTCGAATGCCTAGTCCTAAAGATTCACGAACTCCTCACCTCATAATACATTCATGAATACCAGAAACAAGCAACCATAAACATCTAAAAATACTATTCCAAACAGTAGTAAAATGCTATAAAAAGTTTAATGACATAAAGTACTTGCTGCTATGATCGCATGAGCGCAAGAATCGTCTAAAACGAAGCTTGTATGAAAAAGTTATAAAAGGTTTGAAGTTACAGAGGTCTTTCTATAAAAAAGCAGGGACTTGTTGGTAAAAATAGAAAAGTCTAAGGGCTTATTTGTAAAGCTTTAGTGACTTATATGTAAATAAAATAAAGTTACATGGGGCTAAATTAAAAATAATATTACTGACAAGGGTCTTTTGTGAAAACAGAAAAGTTTAGGGGTTATATTGTAAAAAACCTAATTTAGATAATAATAGGATTTATTTTTGTAATAAAAATCCTAATTATTGTGTAATGCTGATGTTATCGCTTTTTTGGACTGCTGACCGGGCTCAAGGTGCTGACATAGCATCTACGTGGCTCATGATTAGGATTGTGGACCGAAGGAGTTGACTTGGTCCACTGGCACATGGCGGACCGATTACACAAACGAAAGGGTAAGTGATCTTGCCCTTAGGTTTTAGATCGGATGGCTTTGGGAGATTAGGGGATCGATGGCTGACGACAACTGAAGAATGGCGACGCCACCTCGAGTCTCGTTGGAGCATCGCCAATGTCATGCACGATCGTGCTATGAGCTACCAAACAAGATGGGAAACGGCGCAAAACAGAGAGGGGCAATGCACATCTCACTGAGGGCTTTGCGCTTATCGAGGAAGGCTTGAGGACGGTGAGATGGCGACGACGGGCCAGAGCTTGATGGGAACGATCGTGCGACGGCGGAGAGAGGAATTTGAGGGTCGAAGAGGCTTGCTGGAGATCCTGCGAAGCCGAAAAGACGGTAAGCGAACCTCGGGGCGCAACGGGGCAAGCTAGCAACGGCGCGTAGCGGCGGTGCTCATCAGAGCTCGCGCATGGGCTATCTTGCGGCGACAGAGCGACGTCGAGGAGCGACAGAGAAGGTTCCTCATGCTCCTGTGAAGCCGGTGGCAGCCTCAGACAAACCGGGGAGGGCTCAGCTACGACGGTCTTCGAGCGGCTGAGCTTCGGAGGACAATAATGACAGCTCGACGATAACAAACTCAGGGCGGCAGGTTGAGGGGAAAAAGAGAGGGCGGCAGAGTGGGTGGCTTTATAGGTACGAGGGAGGGCGACGGTTGCGGGTTCGGGGTTGTGGGGTGCGGCGGATGTGGGGATAGCGATTTCTGACTATGGTTGCGCACACTATAGGAGGGGGATGACAAGTAAGGCCCACACGTTAGTGAGCGGAAGAGGGGAATGGGAGAGCTAGGCTAGGCCACGCGCGTTACACCGCTCCCTTCAGGTCAACGGAGAAAGCCAAGCCAGCAAACGCTGCATCTCAAACTAGAGCGGCATTATTTATAGAGGATCGTAGCAGCCGGCGTCTCGACCATGGAGGCCTACGGCAATCGATCAACCACAGGCTCATGCTCGGATTCTTGATCCTACTAGTTAAAATTCTGCTCTGACAAACAGCGACGTTATTGAATTCTTTTTTCGCGGACCAGTACATGCTCATGCTCATTCCTCCCCCTGACACAATCTACATCGGTCGTCCCGGTTCTTGGAGACCTGGACACGAGCGCAGCGCCGCCATTGCTCCAGCTGCTTCTCCGTTATTCCGTCCACGCCGCCATCTAGCAGCTGGAGTCGTCCCCGCCCGGTCCCTGCGTCTCGGGACCTTTCAGCCTTGGGTTGTTGTCGAAGCTGCAACGAAACAAGAGACGAGGATTGTTAGCAGAGCTGAACTATTCAGACAGCATGTCTCAAGCCTGAACTGAATGAACATCATGAAGGAAGTTCTACCAACCTTCTGAGAGGAATGTTCTCGAACGCTCCGGATGTCGGGATCGTGCCGCAAAGGTCGTTGCTCGAGAGATCTCTGCAGCAGAAACGGAGAAAAATGTTAGTACCATATGGACGAAAGTAAGTGTGCAGAGAAACATTGGAAACACTGAGAACACTGGAAGTTCAGGCCGCTGTACGTACACATCTACCAGGTCGGGTAGCCCAGCCAGTTCTCTCGGGATCGGCCCGGTTAAGCGATTGTGATCAATTCGCCTACCAATGCATATTCACGCGATCCATGTGTTAGATTTAGAAGGCTACAGAAGCTCAGAAAGAACGATCGATTCTCAGACTTACAAGAATTTCAGGGACTTCAGGTTCCCAAGCGTTTTGGGTATAGGCCCTGAAATGTTGTTGTTGTACAGGTCCAGGCTGATCAGGTTCGTCAGGTCTCCGAACTCCGACGGGATTGGTCCCTGGATATTGTTCCTGGCAAGTTCCCTGTTCAGATGACAAAAGGGTCAGTAATACTGCCTTCACTGACATGGACAACGAACAGGCAATTTTCAGAGCCAAAGAATGATGGATGGAATCAACGGAAGAACTCACATATATTGCAGCTGCTCCAGTTTCCCCAGCTCGGGCGCCAGACGACCGGACAGGTTCAAATCAGAAAGATCTCTGTCAGAGAAGCAGTTTTGAGCAAACAGTTAGATGAATAAATGGCTTCCTAAATACATTTGCCCCATCCTTAGATCGTTTTGTTGTACATGTTTCGGTCCGGAGGAAAAAACTGATGGTAATTTCGTTGCCTTTGTGTAATAAAATTTAGGGTTAATCCGTTCTGAAAAAAAAAAAAAAACAGTTGCCCCATCTAAGCCCGTGAAATGTGGGACGCACACTATCGTCCATGCCCATCCGTGTTGGGAGAGGCCCGATCCATCCAAGTAGTATGCACGGCCCAATCTTCCCCTTGTAAAACCATTTTTTTCTCGGCGTGAAAATCATTTTAGCTAGCAGCAATCAGCAATCTAACAAGAAAGCTACGCTACCTACCCAGGCCAAAATCACTCAAACCCTATCACTTTCTCTCGGACGACTGACTAATTCGCAACAAAAGAAATTAGCAATCTAAGTAAAATGGCAACAAAGATTACTCACAGACGGACGACCCGGTTGCTGTCGTCGTCACAGGTTACACGGGTCCAAGTGCATGGATTGACCAAGTTCGGTTCCCAAGTATCAAGCGCACCATCGGGTACCTCCAGGCCTTGACGAAAGGCCGTCAGAATATCACCTTCCTCATTCGCTACGGCCGGCGCGAAGGATGCCACCAACACCGCCATGAGGATGATGGTGGAGCAAAGGGCTAAGATTTCAGAGGCCGTGAACGCCATGGTGGCAAGTGGTTTGATCGAAAGGGCGAGATGAGCGACGAGGGTTGCAAGGGCCGTTGTTGTGGTGTTGTGTGCTTTGAACCATGGCTTTGGGCGGTTTTTAATGTGGGAGGCTAGGGAGCGGGGTTGGTGGCTTCAGTTACCATTCTGGCCGAAATGGTATGCGTATGAAGAAACATGCCCTGAATATGTCATATTTTTTGTCGTATAACTGACAGTGGGCCTTCGACTGAAATTACATAGGGCCTAGTCACTGATGACTCTGTGGTGGATTTGTGTGTGCATTTTGCTCACCCGCATAGCAACTTTCTTTTTTTGCAACCGAAAACCAGCTGTTTCCAGTCAAATATTGTGGGCGACAGCTGCTCTCTAGGCTGTAATGCATGTTGATCGATAGTGTGCTTTGAGTTTGTGGTTTTGGTGGTTTATAATGTGGGTGGCTATGGAGTGGGGTGGGTGGCTTCAGTTACTATTTTGGTGAAAATGTTATGAGCACAAGGAAACGTGCGTGGAACACGTTCATATTATCCTGTTATGTCACTGACAGTGGGGCTTTGACTAAATTTATAGCGCACACATTAGGTTTATTTGCTGATGCAACGATAGCAAAATTGTATGTACATTTTTTTCGCCCGCACAACAACTTTCTTCTCTACAATAAAAAAACCAGTTGTTTTCTCGTAAAAAATCGTGGGAGACAACTGTACGATTGATTGTGTGCTTTGAACTTATGGTTTTAGGTGGGTTTTAACGTGAAAATCTAGTGACCAGGGGTGCTATGCTTCAATTACCTTTCTACCTGCAGTTTTCCGTTAAGTCACTGATAGTGTGCCTTTGGATGGGCCGAAGTTATATCACATCAAAGGACTTAGTTACTAGTGACTGGGTGATGAAATGGTGTGCACATTTTGTTGACATGCGTAGCAACTTCCTTCTCTGCGGCCGCAAACCTACTACTCCTTCCAATCGAAAATATATGATGTTTTTAACTTTTTACAGTCTTCGACGTGAAACTTTGATCACTATTTTCTATTAGGATATAATTATAATAAATAAAAATATAATATTATAAAAATATTTTTTAAAAAATAAATTTACACGATAATTTTTATATTTTAAAACTAAATATTTTAAAAACTATTGATGATCAAAGTTTTAAAATTTTGATCCGATCTTAATCAAAGTGTCGAATAGTCATGACAGGAGGGAGTATTTTCCCTGTAAAAAAATGTGGGTGACACTATACTCCAAGCCATAATGCATGACACTGATAATGGACAAGAAGTTGAACCGTTTGATTTAAAATCAATGATTTTGGTCGATCGATTTGAGAGAATGGCATGACACTGATAATGAACATTCGGTCAAAGGTATGGCGTACCGATAAAGTTTGGTTGCCGGTGACCCAGTGGTAAAATCATATGTACACTTTGTTCCCTCATAGAAACTTTCCTTCTCTGGAATCGAAAACTACTTGTTTTTTTGCGTCGGAAAAGTGCGACAATTGTACTCCATGAGTCCATGACATACTGCATGACAATCGATAAGGACTAAAATGTGTGTTGTTGGATGTAGAAATGATGTTGCTGGTCCATCGGTTTGATTGAATAGCATAAATGACTAAATGTTCTCGCTACTTGTGAAGATATGTGTATATAACAGAAAGATATGTGTATAACACATAAACTGCCCTTGCTTTCTATAAAAAGACCATCCAAAGAAGAACAAGAAAATGTAAGAGTTATACAAGTCACTTGATGAGCCACCAACAAACAATTTTCCTAAAGACTTGTCGGATCACTTGATCCTGAATGTCACCATTTCGTCTGTGCAATGTAACTTCATGTCACGTTGTACGATTAGCAGCTCCATTTCTCTATTAACCAAGGGTTATGAGACAGACATATATGCACCATCAGCAGCTTGTGCATAGTGCACTACTCATTGGCCATAAATAGATTTGATGTTTCAGATCAACAATCTTGGAAGGATAGCTTATCAAATCATACATGATTGTATCAATTAGTTGATTTGTTAGGTCTGATTATAATAGATATGGAGGGTTGCAGAGCTGCACATGTGTGTCACATGTGCATGATCAACTAGTCTGTACTAAAAACAGCGAATGCAAATAATACTATGTCTACTCAAAAAAATATACACGGAATAACCAACACCATTATATCCATCCCATCAATTTAATCCAATAACCAGGATTCATTTAACATGTTCCGTTGCATCTAACGGCTCAGATGCGCAGATGTAACCTTCCAGAATATTGCCCAAATAAATTAGTCGCCTTCCAAAATACCGCTCAAATCAATTAATATATTTCCAAATATTGTTCCAATCAATTAGTCATGATCAATTTAGAAACCCCCACTCTCATAAGTCTTTCTTTCACGTCACAATTATCTCATCACATTCTCACATATGCGCCTATATTGATCTCCTACTTCACTCCACATGTGCCACCTCCGGGGGGACCATGATCATCCCACGCCATCGTTGCACATCCACAGTCATCCCATGCTGCGATCCTGTACCAGCGGACACCTCCTTCCCACGTTGCGAGGTGAGGCATCCCTTTCGCCATTTGATTTACGATCTGTAGGATTGCTTGTGTTCTTGTGTATCAGGCTATTTTTTTCCTATGTTTTGTTGGTTATAACTTCTATGGATGCTCATGCACATATCTTATTTGTTAAAATGCCATAATTTTGAGTTCATATGCCAAACACAATCTATATGAAAAAAAAGTTTGTTATTTGCTATGTTATATTTAGGTGGTCATGCATCAAACGCTTTCATTTTTTTTCTTGTTACTCCAGAAGATTGAAATTGAAAAATAATGAAAGATAGTGCAAGATCCTAGTTAGCACGTGGCACGAGATATCATCCAAAAGTGTTTTCACTTTTCAGATATGGAATCATTTAGACTCGAATGATATGCACTTATTTAACTTCCGATTATTGTATTTTTTCAACAGAAATTTCCACATTTTATTTTAATTAAATTTCAGATGTTTGATTCTTCTGGGGTGGTTCTTTGGTGTACAATTGGTTAAAATATGGTTAAATATCACAGCCATGCTATGATTTTAATGCATGGATGAACAACATACACAAGAGGCATCATGTTTTAATTAATAGGTTTTTTTTTTTACTTCTTCGGATTGTCATACCCTTGATTGATTTTCTACTTGTAGGTCTATCTTTCGTTAATTTTCTTATTTTACTAGTAAATTGTGCTATTTTTTCTTCATGACTATAATCTTCACTAGCAACTATGGAATCAATAAATATTGTAATAAGAGCTGAAAATATAATTTGATGCATTACGCATGCACACTTTCAATTTTTTTGTTCTCATTACAATATTTATTAATTCCACATGTTTGTAACATGTGTGTGATTGCTAGGAGTGCATAAATGACTAAATGTTCTTGCTACCTGCGAACATATGTCTTTATAGAATTACGTCACCACGGCCCTTATGAAATGCGTTGGGAGCACTCACTACTAGACCTTTGTGATCATGACTCACGGAAAAGTGTCCCCCCTTTAAGGATATCGAACAAATGACACCTTGCTATCAATGATCTTGTTGATAGAATTGTGCGTATTATTGTGCGCACATTCGTTTATCTGTGTATGAACAACTCTCATTGTCATTGTGTTTTAAATTAAAAAGTGCTCCAGATTTGCAACACTAGCTACAACCGTATGGCATGTACCGCATAGAATTGATATTTCACATATATATTGGGATTTTTAGGATCAACCCCAGTTCCCCAAACAAAAAACAGTGGAGATATGTGTACATAACACATGAAGATATGAGTGTGGCACATAAATTGTCCTTGCCTTCTATACTAAGGCCATCCAAAAAAAGAATAAGAAAACATATAAGAGTATGCGAGTCACTTTATGAGCCACCAACAAACATTTTCCTCTTAGACTTTTCGGATCACTTGATCCTGAATGTCACCATTCCGTCTGTGCATTGTAACTTCGTGTCATGTTTATACGAGTAGAAGCTCTATTTCTCTGTTAACCAAGGGTTATGAGAAACACACAGGCACTATTAGCAGTTTGTGCACAGTGCACTGCTCATTGTTCATAGATTTGATGTTTCAGATCAACAATCTTGGAAGGATAGCATGCCTTTGTTTTATAGTAATACCAATCTATGATGGACCATGGATTTCTCCAACGGTGGAAGGTGAAATAATTCTCAAAGAAGGGGAAGGTTCTCATACGAGATTTTGGTTTTGCAGAACATGTTCTGCCACTGGACCACCTTTGGAATGTTGTAGTGGCTCTTGCTGGTTCGTGTTTAGTGTGCGTTTTGCACCCCGATTGCTAGTTGGGCCTATGTACAACTTTTTTTCCTCGCAAATGCTAAATTTGTGGCTTCAGCAATGGCAACAACTTCGCGTGTCTGCATGAGGGGTATTGCTCTAGATCCAAATCTTTATCTAAACACACTTTTAGTGTGCAAAACAGAAGCAATATCACGTAAAAAAGGGTAATAGCATCGATGCTTTGTATGAAAGCATTTCACTGCCATTGTAAAAGTGAAAATGATTGAGTAAAGAAAAGTTATGCTCTCTGCCACTAGTTTGTTGATGTCGCAAATGGTTTGGGGCCTCCAGTGAAATATGTCAACGAGGTAGAATCTCTGCCGAGCAGCACAACTGAAATTGTGTCCGGTCCAACTCAGGAGCCTACTAAAATAATCAAAATGCCATATTGAATATCACATTGTTCAGTGCTCCGTCCACAACCAAATCTTCACCACACAAAAAATATCACATTGCTAGCTTGGATTCTAACTTAAAGTTTCCATGTGCCGGATTATTAATTCACGCCACGGCACACACGGTAACTTCACACTGCTAGCTTTTCAACCAAGCACGATAATCAATTATATAGCTTTTCAACCAAACACGGTGAACAATTGTATGAATCAACGATTCCTCAAATTGGTAGCTCCAGGGGCATGCCCTCTTCACAGCAAATGTATTGCGTGTAAACGTGTCTTGTTTCTTGCTACATGGTTCAACTCAGAACTGTTCCTTCAAAGGAAGGAAATGCTAGCTTGAAACATTTTTAACACCATCCTCGTAATTACAAGAGCTGTATGGTGAATACTACAGTGACAACATCATCGTGTGACCGTGGCTGATGGGATCATATGTGGATCCGAAGATCCGTGCAGGATTCTGTTAAGGTGATATATATTCACAAGCGAACGATCATCCGGTGGAAGGGTCAAACTCTGAAGAATTCCCGTCAAGGAAGGCTTTGCTTTATGACTTGCTCATACCAGGGTCTGCTTTGAACTAATCCACTGGGAATGCAACACCACATATGTTTTTCCCACAGATTTCTTGATCCCACGGACCGATCAAATGTGACTCAAATTCTGGTTGTGTGATGTCCCGCGTAGAATCTGGTGACGGCTCATCCATCCTTGGTTTCTTGGGAGAAGGCTGCACATTGTCTGGGTAGTCATCTAAGCTTGGAGGTGAATGCGAAAGTTTCTGATCCTCAGAAGCATCAGAAGCTTTAATTGATCCACCAAGCTTCTGTTGCTCCTCTATGATCATCTGCAAGTATTTCCCTTGCGCTTCAATTCTCAGCTGCAGTTGCCTTTGAACCTGCAAAGGCGACATATGATGTTCATCTAATTGAAGAGTTTCGGACAAAACTTGGGTCGATCTAAAAGGGAAAAAAGACTGACAAAATGCAAATCTACTAACAAAAAATACAGTAAAAAGAAAACAAAAAATGTATTATGAGGTAACAGAGGACTAACTCTGACAAATAATGAACCACCATAAGTGTAGCTTTGCAAAACAAGTGAAAATAAAAATTGTGCAAAATATTTGCTTCGAGTAAACCCAGGTCCCAGTTAGCAAGTAGGATTGGTGGGGGTGGGTAAACTAAACGTGTAAAAAACAAACATCATGATTTACAATAACTAATGTCTTATGATAACAGACCTCGAGCTGTTCATGAAGTCGCTTCTGAACCTCCATTTGCATCTTCAGTGCTTCATTGATTTGTAATCCTCTGAAAGACATGCCAGAATATTTTGTCAACTAGGTTTCATACATTAGAACCTGATACTAGCCGGCACACAAGCCTATGCTACAGGGTCCAACTGAGTAATATCACTTACGGTGCAGAATCTGTGTTGGATAGGGAATCGCTTGAATCCTTTTTTTCGTCCTTTGAACCTACATGGGATGCTGGTTGTAACATTGAAATCCAAAATTCCTAGGTGTGACAGAAGCGAGATGCTGAAGGACAGAAGGATATTTACCTTCGGCAGGAGATTCCGGTATATACTTGGCAAGGCGATACTTCTACACAAGCACCAAGGAAAAGAAAGTATTAGCTGCAATGATTTTTTTTGCCACCTGTGTCATTTGAGGGGAGATCCTCACCTGCAAATGACTCTTTACGTGATAAATTGTGATCCCTGGTACGCCCATTACAGTGAGCACCCCTTTAGGTGTTGCTCCTGAAGACACGGTGATAAAACAAGTAAGCGCTAGAAACAGAGTACATGCTGTTGTTGAACACCAAACTAAATTAGTTGCCCTCATAATAGAGCCAAACAGATGTGTAACACATGCAATACTAAAAGTTCTTTCCAATTATTGACAAGGATTAAGGTTTTCAAGGCACGACATTTTCCAATGAGATTGGACACAGTTATAGAGGGTTATATGAACAACAACTATTCGGAATTTACGGAAAGCATGTTGCAATCTGATCCTAAACATTGGACATATCAGATATCAAACAGAAATTGAACAAATAATTTAGATAATAGATCATGCAATGTCCCAAGTTCAACCACAATGACTAATACAGTAATACTCGACAGAGAATACTCACTATCTGGTCCACCAAGCTGCGCAATGGCATCCACAAAGCGATTATGGAGATCTGAAGTCCATCGAAGGCGTTGTTTGCCACTTCCTACAGGATGAACAGGGTTGCTTATGTTGGATCCACCGATAGCTCCAATACTACTTACATGCTCACTATTCTGAGCCCTCTGCGGAGCGAAGGGCACAGAAAAATTCTTAGCATGATACATCATGTGAATGCTGCAACAACCACAAGGAGATGTCATACACCCAAATAAGGCCAAGTGAAGTGAGAAAATTTACGATAAATAAGTCTACATATAAATGCCCCACGTTTATGTCTCATTGAATACATCAAGTTGATGGTAAAATCACAAAACAGCAAATGCATGTTTTGCATCGTTTCATTACAAGCAAATTCCACTGCCCTTTGTACAGCTATAATGCTGTTCTTAACAAGTGAACAAGGACAATATTAAACATCCAAGCATTATAATTTAAAATTAAATCAACATGTTTCAACTCTAAGAGCTACTGCCATATACAAAATAGGTGCAAACCTCTACAGGAAAACAAACACTCAAAATCACCCAAAAACAAGAGTCCATGATGGCCTGACGACGGATCTCCACATGGCAGACAGACAATTTCGGCAAGAAACAATTGAAAACAAGCATAGTCAGCTACCTTTCACAAGTCCAGTTACTCCAGTATCAATAGACCAGCATAGATGCGGGAGCTGAAACTATGAGTTCGACAGAAAAAAAAACTAATAACAGAACACTTGAGAACTGCCAGATGGCTAAGGCTAGAAGCAATTTTGGCGACCTCAAACTGCCAAAGAAGTTCCAACACCCAACCAAGGCTGGGCCACATCCAAGCTACGTTTTTCAAACAAAAGATAATCACTAAAATGTTGAACGACATGCACAACTAAGGTACCTGGGCACAATTACGGTGGAAACTAAACTGGAGAGGAACGTGATCACAAGCCCTAAGCAAATACCAACCTCCAATCCATCCTTTCCATCCTCAAATTCGAGCAAGACTTGGCATCCACGAACAAATCTTAATCCAAACCCATAGCAACTATAAGAGAAATGTAAAAACCTCATAATCGAAACCATTTCCACCAAATCAAGGCTCACCTCAACCACCACCCAAACGCAATCCCCTTTCTCGCTACTCTTTACCCGATCCACAGCCCATCTACACCGAGCAACACAGTAAGTCAGACCAACGTTACATCCCCGGTTCCCGATAAGAGCTCGGTGAAGCTCACAAAAACCGGAAACCAGCAAAGCACAACACCCCTGCGCCGTGGAAGGCAACTCGCCACGGGCGGACGCGCATCATCGGATTCTGCAGCAAACAACGGCGAGAGCGAGGCAGGGGAGCGGGATTACCAGCGGTCCCGGGATCGCCGGCTTCCTCGTTGGGGCGCGGGAATCAGGGCGGCGTGCTCGTGGGGGCAGGGAATTGAATGCCGCTGCGGGTGGATGCGGATTCCCAACCGGGAACCGAGGTCAAAAGGGGGACGGGGAGGAGACGGGCGGGGGAGAGGAAAGCGGCAGGTGGTGGTGTCCGCCTGTCCGGCGAAAGCGACGCGGGCAGGGGAGAGAGGGGCAGGCCTGGGAATTTGGGCGATTTTTCTTCCTCCGGTGGTTAGGGTTTCGCGCGAAGTGGCCGAGAGAGCGGGAGGGGGTAGCAGGGATTAAAATTTAGTCAAAATTTCAGTAAATTTTTGTGAATTTTAGAGGAAAATAAAAGATTTAATTTTGAAATTTTCTTTCATCGATATTTGAAACCTACATAGTAGAGAATAAAAAATAACTAAAATTCATCAAAATTTCCTAAATTTCGGTTAATCGCCGGTGAAAAAAATTGTAAAACGGAATTGAAATCCAGTAGCGCACGCTGGACCGGGTCTACCCGGGGACCTCAGCTTCGCCGTCTTCTACTGTAGTACTGCTGCTAGCTTTTGTCAGTGAAGTGAGCTGAAGAACTGACCGGATAGGCAGGGGGACAGAGGAGCAGCTCTCCTGGTCTCACAAGCTTTTGTCAAAGAGTCTATTTTTTAGAGCTCATTTTTTATATGTATTTGACAGGTTCCGGATGTCATTTCATCTGCTGCCTGCTCCGTGAAGGTACGGTGAGACCCTCGGGTTAGGTCATGCTGCAGAACGTAGAAAAGAAACTGGAAATGCTATTTTTTTCTGTCTACTTTACCATTTCAGCGCCGGGAGGAAACGCAGACCTTTTTTTGCTGCTCATGAGCACTGCAAACGACTGAAAGTAGAACAGGGCCTGCGAAGCGGTGGAGCGAGATTAAATAAGAAGTATGAGCAACGCAAGCCATCTTGGTGAAATCATGGCCTGCGAGGAGGGGGGAGGGGGGGGGGGGACGCCATGATTCCCTTATCTCCCGGCAAAGAATAGAGGGAAAGCGTCTGGTGAAATCATCGTGTTAACACCTAAGATGACACGTCGAGTAATTCCTCTGAGTGCCTCGTATGTAATATTTGGAGAATAATATATATTTATTTTTCTCTCTCTTTTATTTAATTTAGTAATTATATCATGAAATAAATGATGCGGATGGAATCTCATTAGAATTTTTTAGATAGAATTTTATAAAATTTACTTATGACGGGAAAGGCATGCGTGGCACCAGACGCCGGCCGGGACAGCGATGCTATCGATTAGAAAAGCGTCGCGGAAAGCCTGACGTTTGAAGGATGCGGCCGCTGCTGGATCACCTTGTCCCTCGCCTCGCATGCGACAATCCGGGGAGGAACACAACAAACTCCACGGAGTTTCGAAGCCACCGAAGAGAACGAGCGAGCGACAGGCAGACCAAGCTAGCTCAGTTCTTGGACAATTAAGCACGGACACGGGGTGTCCAATTTAATAAATAAAACTTTAACACACGAAACACTACTTAAAATCCGACTCGAGCGTTGAAATCCAATTCGAATTCAAGATATCTGATTTTAAAAACAATAGATATGAATATTCAGATAATACTGTTAAGAATAACTAAACGGAGAGAGTAAACTAAGCAAGAAACAAAAGAAACTGCAGTGGCGGCTAAGCTGGCTGGCAACTTTCGTTGTTCACGTTGTCTCACTCTCAAGGGCAGCAGCAGAACATGTGCAGCAAGGTCCGATCACTCTCCATGTGTCCTTTTTAAACGAGAGCCCTCCTCTGTTCGTTACGAAACGGATGCTGGACCGCGGAAGAGCCTTGTTCTATGCGATGGATGGGAAGCAATGGTGGCTTTGTTCTTTGTCGTCGATGACTAGGGGAGCAAGAGCAACCCGTGAACCACAAGCGGTGAACAACTGCACCAAGGGGCTGTTTGGTTCGGATCATGAAGAAGTTTGCCCCGGGCTTGGACCAACCCTGGAAGCTGCCTGCGACTTGTTTGGTTGTTGTCCTGAATCCCTCCCTGGTCTCACTGATATAAATATCGTCGATAACCGTTTGTTTATCGCGGTTACCAAACGATTCAATCCGTACTGTTTTTTAAACCGAGCGATTTTCGATCAAACTCAAATTTAAAATTAAAAAATTAAAAAATTGATAAAATATAACCAATTTCTACCAAATTTTACTAAATTATTATATAGTTATCCATAGTTACCACCAAAACCGATAACCGTTTGTAAACGGTAACTAAAACCCGCCTGGTCAGGCAGGGAGTCCAGGTCCTGGCGTCCGAAAGTGAGAGCGTGGCTGCTTACCAATGCTGCCTGAAGCCATCCCCATCTAATGATGTGTTAATTGCTCAGTCACTCTTCTTTGGCTTCGAGAAATACTACAAGAGCCGATCTTGATGCTCTGCTGATGCATATTACTCCAGATGGACAATTAAGCTCTGGCCTAATCTCTTCTTTCATTCTGTCCTTTCCCCCTTTTGGATAGGCTTGTGGTGCCAGTGCAATATGGGAACCACATGTGGAAGAGACTTAGGTTTAAATCATGAATAGTGTGTAATTGATTGGAGTAAAGTTATTTTTTATTATAAAAAATGTCATTCACGAGCACGTTTTAGGTGTCCTAGTAACACGACGGTAAGACCACCGTGCAACATAAATTAACGCTATGCCGTGTTAGTTCTTTTTTATTTTCTCTCTCCTCTTTAAAACAAAGAGACAGTTATAATTTATAAATATTATTAAAATTATTTATTTTCAATAACCTTATTTGATTGAGAAAAAGAACAATCTAAATAATTTATTTTATGAGGCAGATTATGATAGATATTAATCATCCATAGACACAAGAAAGAAAGCACATTTATGTTGTGCATTTTCTCTCATTAGCATTCTCTTTTCTCAGGCACTAAAAATCATCAACTTTTCCGGCCTCTAAAAACAATCTTGTACGACGCCATGGTAGGCAGCTGAGGCAACCGTGATGCGTCTGTAGGTGGTGTTGAAACATGCGCGATAGAGTGCGTGTTGTCCAATCAGCTAGCAGCTGTGGCGACTGGCGCTACGACCAATGGCCATGGCCATGCCCATCGCCCATGCCTCCCCGTGTCAGATCGATGGAGACTGATACGGACGGAACCGCCAAAACTTTGGATCCAAAAACAATCTTGTACGGGTGACTTTATTTGATCGACTCCCACCAGGCCACCAGACTCTCACCAGACTGTTTAGCAAAACTCTCGTAACAATTTTTTTATTAAAATTAAAAAAGTTTTATTAAACAGTAGTTTTTAGTTTTTTAAGTAGAATTATTGAGAGTAATTTTCTGAAATAAACTAGAAACTGATAAATAAAAAAAATACATTTCTTTAATTCAATTTTCGTACAGAATCACTTTCTCTACTAAAGAATCTAAAAAATTATTTTCAACTATATAATCATTTCTACCAAAATATTACTCTTCCCAAAAAATTTGAATAAAAAGAACCCTAACAAACAGGCCTAAGCCCGTATGCCGAACAATACAAGTACTCTACCAGTCTGCCTACGTAACCAATGTGGTAGTGTATAGCCCGTTTCAAACATGGTAAGAGCGTCCGTACTTTTCCCCTGAAGGAATCGTGGAAGATGTTTTCTACCAAGTTTGAACTTTTCATGTTCCAAACAGAGCTTTCGTTCAAACGGCAGAACAGCGAACTAATGCTTACACAGCTCTTCTCCTTGTTTATCTTTCTGGCAGGAGGAATATCTGTTCACGTGAACCTTACAGTTTCCGAAGTTACAGTTGAGGGTATATTTGAATGAGTTTTTTATTTAAATATTTTGGATGAAGTAATTCTTTAAGAAAAATGATTATCATATGATAAATTTTATGAACAAAGTAATTCTACGGAGAAGTGAATAATAAAAAGTTAGTTTTTTAACTTTCAGTATTTAGTTCATTTTAAGAAATCATTATAAGAACTTAAATCTGCAAACGGACATTTGGCAAAGATCCTATTAAGGTCACTCCTAATGCTTTATATCTTATGTGATGTCTAATTGAAGAGATAGAGTAAGAAATTGATGTTAAGAAACAAGTTTTTAATATATGCATGTGTGTTGTAAATTTTTTTGGGATTTCCAAGATAATATATTGTCTCACACTTATCTAGCATTCTTTAAAGAGCTATTTTTTTTAAAAAAATAAAGTCTTTCTCTCTCATCTTTAAATTACTTATCACATTATTTTTTTTAATGAACATCTAATTAATATTTAATAAAATAGTATTGGAAGTGGCCTAATTCTATTTAAGAGCTGGTCTGGAATATCTGTGAAAGCCCTGAGTACTTTTTTTTTTGACTCTTCACCACTGAATACAGGTGTAGTATCTAAACATGAGCGCGCGAACTCACCCCACACACACGAATCCACTCCACACACACCTAACGCACGCACATGCTAGCCTTACAACTACACGCAGCTTGAAGAAAGCGTCCATCCGAAGATCATCAGGACCCATCAAGAATCCCGTAGACGACGAGCACGTCGTAATCCTGAGTACTTGGTACGGCACGCTTGCGCGTTCGGACCGGCGGATCAGAACCAGCAACCGACGTACCGAACCGAAGAGCCCGACGGGACCCTACCAAACCGCAGGCAGGCACGGGAAACGGCGCGCAAGGGCACGACGGCCGTGCGGAGCCTGTCCGCGGGCGCACGGGCGGCAGATGCCGTGCGGAGTGGCAGAACCGACGGGTCGAGAGCTCAATCCCGGCCGCAGCACCGGCGCAGGACACGCGGGAGAGGCAGCGGCCTACGAACGTGCCCGTGTGATCTCGCGCGGCGGGGCTCGGGCGCTCGGCCTACCGCCGGCTTACCAGTTGGGCCGAGATTCCACCCACCTAAATGCACGGGCTCTTTTACGAAAGGCCGGCGGGCCGTCACACGAGTTGCTGCTTAGTTAGAAGCCGAACCACCTGCTGTGCGCGCCATCCAATGCCGCCTCTTCCTCCTCGGGCACGTCGCCGGTTCATACTCGAGGGCGCGCCCTCCCTCGGCCGCGCACGCTGCCGACTGCAAGAGGAAAGGAAGGCGTCCGGCAGAACATGCCGTTCACATACGACCTGCTCCACTCATCATTCGAGGCGCCATGCAAGAGGGCAGGTGGGTGGGTTTCGCGTGCACTGTGCTCTCGCTAATACGTTATCACTGCTAATTTAAAATTGATATCACTACTAACTTTTAAACTGATAATAAATTAACCATAGTGGATTATCTCTGACGGCTTATATCTTGAAACGACAGCGATAACTCAACGATCACCGCCCGTTCGTAATATGAACCAACATTGATAATCCTTCAGCATTTATAAAAATACTCTATCAGTAAATTTTCAGTATAAGAATCTATCTCAAGTTCAAGAAACTCAAACTTAAGACAGAAGATCCTACGTTAAAATGTTACTAATAGATAAATAGTATTTTTGCTATTCATTTAGATCTACCTATTGTCACAATCATCTTAATACAAGATTCGTGCGTGCAGTAAAGACGTCTATCTAAATCTACATTCACAGTGGAGACGGGAGAGGAGATGAGGAACGAAAATGAGGTGACCATGGGAGAGGAGATGAGGAAACTGGGAAGATGTGTGACCACACGGGTTGTTCATGAGAAGGTGAGGTGGCTCTAAGTTTGGCACGGAGGACGAGTCGAAGCACAACGCAGAGAGCGAAATGATATGGCTATAGCTCGAAGCTCTACGGACAGCGAGGTGGTTACGGTTGGACGAACGATAATGATGCGTTGAAGCTGGGCACAAGGAACAGAGGTAACCGCGGTGGAGACGGTGACCACCGCTCCAATGCAGTCGACCACCGCTCTACTGCGACTGTATTTGTCCCTCGGGAGTGGCTTTAGGAGAGCGAAATTAGGTGAGAGAGTATGTGAGAGACGAGTTTTATTTATAGACAAATTATCACTACTGTTTTGGATTACAAATCGGCAGTGATAAGTGTCGTTTCATCTTCGTCAATTATTAAAGACACATCTTTTTTCGTATATCTTTTTAAAAATCGGTAGTGATAAATATTATTACTGTCAGTTTAAAATACGAACCGATTAAGATAAAAATTATTATTATCTATTATTAAATACACGTCTTTTAAAGAACTAACAATAATAAAAATATTATCACTATACAAACCAACAATAATAAATACTACCACTACTGATCCTTATGTAGAGCCTAATAACCGATAATGATACTTTTCCTGCTGGTTATTACTAAACAAGTGTCTCCGCTCACCCTCCCACAGATAATCGTGCCTGGAGACTGGCGTTTGTGTCATGTCACCCCAGGAAGAGGTGAGGACGGCGGATGGGGGGGGGGGGGGATCAGGCGCGGCGCGAACAGGCGCGGCGACGCCGACGTCGACGCAGATCTACTGGGCACACCGTGTAAGTGCGCGACAGTTCTTGATGTTCCGTCGCATCTATCCGTGCACTCGTGCTTGCTCCATCTCATCCTTCGCCATTGCCTGGTGCATGATAGCATGAGTTCGGCGTGTGAAGTAGACGTGGACTTTGCAAGCGTGGACACTTTCTAAATAAGGCTGTAGCTCTTTGCAAACTTTTCTGGCAGGATTTCTCCAGATTTTCAGTTTACATCAGGTTCATCAAACTTTGGTTAGGCAGCCTGATCTACTTAGTCCCTTTTGCCCCATTAATGATTAGAGAGAAAGTAAGTTCGGAGGCACATGCCACTATGTTATGGTATCGACATAATTGTTCACTGAAGACTGCAACACGCTCGCTATGGAGGGAAAAGAAGTTTTGCCACCGTCTACGCATTTCTGTGATAGACGGCATTCGTGATGGTTACGGAATGCACGTTGGGTGTAGGACGCGTATGGCAAGCATGGAGATATCACACTGATATTGGGGGATGTATGTGCCACAATGTACATATATACCACACATACAGATATTATCGGAAGTTGCAACTCCTTTCAGCTGCACGGGTGCAAGGAGCATCCAACCCTCTCGGGTTTCTGGTATTGAGCGGTCCGCAAGATTCGTGCAGAAGGCATTGCCAACCTGATCACAAGTATGCCGCTAATTCTTCGTTGTCCATGCATCCCAGCTTTGAACTTTTTTGTTGGCCAAATCGCTTCAATTATAGCAGCGTGCATTCTTTGTTTTGAGGAAATTCAGGAGCTAAATTTTTGGTGAAGCCTGAATGAGCATCTTGGTTAGCTTTCTGTTCCCTCCAGATTCCTTCTTCAATCCAAAGCAAACTGAACCCTTCTGTTTGGTAGTTACAGTAAGGTATGTCTCGTATACACTGATCATACTTGGTGAGGGGTCACTGATCCAATGGCTGTTTTCTAGTTCCGAGAATATATCCAATACTTTTTAAAGCTTTTACGTGGTTCAAAATTATAGATTTCTTTCCATTGCAGTCAATTCTTTGAACTGTTGGAACTGCTGCACCACCTGAAGTTGAACTTCAGCCAGAAGCACAGCAAAGGGGAGCACAACCAAATCCGGCTGTTTCAAGTTCTAACCAATAGGTTGACGTTAAGAACTGAAGAGTATAATATGGCTTATGCAAGCCCCGGGACTGATACATCAACAGATCCAGATACTGGCGAGAAGAATGAAATGGTACTTACCATTTTCAATTCAAATCTTTTGTACTGTTACGTAGATGGTATGTAACTTTCAATCCTCTGATGTGGATGTTTTTTTACAAGGCACACTGTAATTTTGACACGAGCAGAACTTGAAATTTCTCTTACTTCTATGATAATAATGTTTTTAAGAACAATAATGCATCCTGATTAAAAAACATCTGATGGTTGTCTCTTTATTGTGATGCACGTCTCGCTTCAATAGAAACAATCAGCTTGCACTCAACTAATTTACTCGTATCTTGATACATACCGAGCTTGTCCACTTTCAGTTTGAACTAGGGCATCTTGCTGTCCGTGAAGCTTCTGATTCTGGTGATAAATCAAAGGACGAGCTAGGTCAAAAGGTATCTGATTTCTACACTTTTACTGCATGGATCATGTGAAGATTCTGTTGTTTCAGACTTCTTTTCTCGCCGAGTTAATGGTAGGCACTCCGCCGTCTTGCCCAAAATCGTGAAGCTGCTAGGAAAAGCCGTTTAAAAAAGAAGGTATTTTTCATGTGCCTATTGGTGGATCTCATAATTCTGTCTTTGTGTAAATGTTTTTTTGCACATGTTTGCAAGGACTGCTCTGAAACTAAATTGTTTATCTGTTTCTCCCTTCTCAGGTATATGTCGAACAACTTGAGACTAGCAGGCTGAAACTTACTCAGTTGGAGCAGGCGCTTCAGCGTGCTCGCCGACAGGTATGCTCTTCATCTTTTGATTTTTGGATTTGGGAAAAAATTGCATCTCCTGTTGAATATACTGGTTCTTTGACATTTTCCTATTTCTTCAGGGCATTTTTATTTCGACTTCGAGAGATCAGCCTCATTCAACTTTTGAAAATGGTAATTTACTATTTTATGTGTAAAATATTTAGGCAATAATGTGCGTTATCTTAAAGAAGTTTCTTCTTGAGATAAGCTGCTACTCCAATTTCTAGGAGCCTTGGCATTTGACACAGAGTATGCACGGTGGCTGGAGAAGCACAACGAGCTGACAAATGAACTGACGGCCGCAGTCAATGCACATTCCGGTGATGATGATCTTCGGAGGATTGTTGACAGCAACATGGCACACTGCTGCGAAGCTTTCAGGCTTAAGGGTTTAGCAGCCAGGGCAGATGCTTTTCATGCGCTGTCAGGAATGTGGAAAACCCCTGTAGAGAGGTGTTTTCTGTGGTTAGGTGGATTCCAACCATCAGAGCTTCTTAAGGTTTCTGATCTCTCGTTTTTCTTCTTTTTTGTATTAATGTACTTCTGTCAAAGATTAAAGACTTCCATGCTTCTTTCTTATACTGATGCTGTTACCACAGTTACTGGCAAGTCATCTGGAACCCCTTACAGAGCAGCAGCTTGCCAGTATATGCAACCTGCAACAATCCTCCCAACAAGCTGAAAAGGATCTTTCACAGGGAGTGGAGGCGCTACAACAGTCGGTCGCAGACACCCTTGCATCAGGATCCCTGCCTGCAGGTTCTTCTGGTAATGCCGCAGATTGCACGGGCCAGATGGCAGTGGCAATGGGAAAGCTTGGCACTCTAGAAAACTTCCTACGCGAGGTAACTTCTGCAAACCATGGAGCCTGTTGTTGCTTGACATGTTGTTTCTTGTTGCTTAATACGTACGTGGTATATTTGCAGCACCATCTCAGATTTTTTCCCCCGAAAAAAATGAAGAATATCCTCTTTTGCAGGCTGACAATTTGCGACTCCAGACTCTTCAACAAATGCAGCGCATATTGATCACTCGCCAATCTGCACGAGCACTGCTTGTAATCAGTGACTATTTCTCTCGGCTACGCGCGTTGAGTTCTCTGGATTGCCCGCCCATGGGAATGAATTGAGTTGACTCATCGATTGGTTGTTACTAGGGAAAAAGAACAAAAATGTAGGTACTACGATATTCTTTATCTTCAGTAAATTTTATTTATGCACAGGAATTTAGTCATTCCTTGGCCCTCACAATGTAAAAAAAAGTGAACGCATATTGCAGCAAAATGAGCTTAGTAAAGGACCTCCATGCGTTGGTGATGTCTTGATGTTCCGAGCTGTGGATCTTGCTATGTGATCACAGTGGAG
Source organism: Phragmites australis (assembly GCF_958298935.1). NCBI lineage: Eukaryota > Viridiplantae > Streptophyta > Magnoliopsida > Poales > Poaceae > Phragmites > Phragmites australis. The sequence goes on from NC_084931.1 coordinate 28,872,011, forward strand.
AAAAGTTGAAGCTCAGCAGCTCTCTTCTGTCTGTCAACTGTGATCCTACCATGAAGTAGGTCCTGTTGCTGAGCCTCCTCTCCGGGCGGAACTCCGCACCCACGACGTGGGAAGGGAAATTTTCAGGAACTCCGCACCAACGGTTCATTTGCATTCGTGCTAGAATAATAGTTAAAAAAATTATAAAATAAATAAGAAAATTAAATAAATAGATAAGTATCTGGTAGAAGAAATAGATAATCGAGATAGATCGTATTATATTGCGGAGCGGTGCACGGGGTCGGTCGCGTCTCACCGCTCCGCGCAAGGGCAGAAGCGGGCCAGCGACCCACAGGCACCGGGCACGCTTCTGGTGTGGTCGTGTGGATCACTACCCGTGGGCTGGCCGCACCACAGCGGCTCAAACCCAGGCCGCGTACGCACAACCACAATGGGCTAATGGTATGGTGGGACGCGCTCTCACGCTAGCCGTTACCGCTGACAGAACGGGGTAATGACAAACATGGCCAAATGGGCCGTTCGTGCCGGCCCGGCACGGGCCCGACTCGGCACGGCCCAAACGGCCCATCTACAGTAACGGGCCGTGCTGTGCCGGCCCGCGTGCCTTCCCCTCGGCCCACGGCACGGCCCGTCGGTGACCGTGCCATGTCAGGCCGGCCCGAGCACGATTTCGGCCCGACGGCCCGGTCGGCCCGACGGGCCGAAATAGATAAAAAAATATGAAAAATACATAAAAATATATAGAAAATAGATAAAAATATAAAAAATAGATAAAAAATATTTAAAAATAGCTTAAAAATTAAAAATATAAATAAAAAATAGAAAATAGTGCCGGGCCGGACCGTGCCGCGCGCTCGGCCCAGACACGGCTCGGCCCGTCGGTAATCGGACCGTGCCTACAGTGCCGTGCCTCGGACCGACCCAATAGACACAGCCCATTTGGACGTCTTTAGGTAATAGTATGGTGGAGCTAGGCCGCTGGGGCAGAGCCAGAATCGAGGGCTGGCTGAAGTCCTGCCGAAACTCAATCAGCACAAACGGTGCAAAGTGTGATTTGATCTGCACTGTGTTTGCTGGCTTCTTGATTGCAGATAATCAATCTCTACTCTATAAATTACGAGGATTCCTGTGTTACCTTTCCCTCTACTATTTTTTATATAATAAAATTCTTAAAATTCAAATAATTTATTTACTTCTATCATTCATCCTATTTCTCTAGCCTCTCTTGTATCTTTCTGGCTATAGATACGATACTTGTTTTACTAATAAAAATAAATAAAGAAATTAAAAAGAAAATTAACAAATAATCTTCTAATTTTTTTAGATCCCAACTAAAATAAAACTACGACATCGCTCTCAACGTATTCGTTCGGCGCTACTACTGCGCATCCACGTCTCTATCCTTATATTTTACGTTTGTGATTTATGTTGCCACGTTTAATATTTATATTTTTGTTGCATCACACAACCTAGTAAGTGGTAAACATAAAAGAGGAGCAAAATGGTGAAACAAGGTGTATCTGAACATCAGTATAACAACCGTAATCGTCGACCAGAATTTTATTGGCACTGCAAAAATACAGACACTAACTCAGAAATAAGAGCTACAGACGGTGCACTGCTGCTACTGCACAATACAAAACTTCAGTGGCATAGAACCAAGAGAGTACAACGCAAGGAAATAGCAGATCGGCTGCAATCTAGCTCGTGGTAGAACCCTATATCCTTTTAAGAACTTTCTCAGCAGCCTCCACGGTTTTCTCGATATCCTGGGGGGTGTGCGCCAAGCTGGTGAAACCTGCCTCGAACTGGGAGGGCGCCAGGTACACGCCCTCCTCAAGCATCCCCCGGTAGAACCTCCCAAACTTCTCGGTGTCGCTCTTCTTGGCGTCGCCAAAGTTGTGAACAGGGCCACCTGTGAAGAAAAAGCCAAACATTCCTCTGATGTGTCCTCCGCACATTTCATGGCCTGTTTTAGCACCTGCATCCAAGATCCCGCTAACGAGATCACCGGTGATCTTGTCCAAGTATTCGTAGGTGTCAGGCTCCGTCAAACGCTCAAGCGTGTGAATTCCAGCAGTCATGGCTAGAGGGTTTCCACTGAGAGTTCCTGCCTGGTACATTGGCCCAGCTGGGGCAACCATCTCCATGATGTCCCTCCTCCCACCGTAAGCACCAACTGGGAGGCCACCACCGATAATCTTCCCCAAGGTTGTCACATCAGGGGTGATCCCAAAGTACTCTTGAGCCCCACCATAAGCCAAACGGAAACCAGTCATCACTTCATCAAAGACCAGGAGTGCACCATCTTGTTTGGTCAAGTCACGGAGGGCGTTGAGGAAACCAGGTTGTGAAGGGATGAAGCCAGCATTGCCAACAACTGGCTCAAGGAAGACTGCAGCAATCTCCCCTTTGTTGTCTTCAAACACTTTTTTAACTGCCTCGACATCATTGTATGGTGCTGTTAGGGTCTCGTAGGTGGCTCCCTTGGGAACTCCAGGGGAGTCTGGGAGGCCAAGGGTGGCAACACCACTGCCAGCTTTGACAAGGAAGGAATCGGCATGGCCATGGTAGCACCCTTCGAACTTGATAATCTTTTCCCGCCCAGTGAATGCACGCACAAGGCGGAGTGCTCCCATGCAGGCTTCTGTTCCTGAATTAACAAAGCGGACCATTTCGATACTTGGTACAGCAGAGATGACCATCTCAGCCAACACATTTTCCAACACACATGGAGCACCGAAGCTAGTTCCTTTCTTCAGAGTTTCAATCAATGCAGCATTCACCTGAATTCAAATACAACATTTTAGTATGATGATTTTGATATGGCATTCTCAATTCGCAAGCAGTTTATATTCAAATGCCCCTGAAACATTTTTGGTTCAATATTATAACGGTTCAAATTTCATGATTTTAACTGACATACATTTGAATGTGATGAAGTACAATAATCATGGGCTTCACAAGTTTGATTTAATAATCTGAACATGAAAATGTTTCAACACAATTAGTCCCTTTCTCTTTTGGAAAAAGAAAATTACAATTAGTCAAATTAATCATGTAATTAATATAAAAATATTGAAAGCAAGCCGTTGACCAGCAAATATCCATTCTAGTTGAGAGAACACTCAAGTCATCCACTGATCAGATAACAAAAGAATACTTTAACATTCAATATCATAACTTAAAAAAAAACATATAAACAATGATGTACCTTATCATCCGCATGACCGATGATTGCAGGACCCCAGGAACCAACATAATCAATATATTCATTTCCATCCACATCCCACATATGAGAACCCTTTACAGAATCAAAAACTATAGGCTGCCCACCAACAGATTTGAATGCACGGACTGGCGAATTAACACCTCCAGGCATCAACTCCTGCGAAACAGTGGAACACCGATCAATAAAACATCCCGAACCAAAAGGAAAATTGACAACCAAAACTGACCGAGATCTCAAATGGAGAGAGATCCTAAAACTGGTCTGGGTGATAATAAGACTCCGCCATCTCATGAGAATTTTATACCCAATCAGGGTTGCACTCACATCTATCGGTGTAATATACCAACTACAGATCCAAGATCTGAAGCATGACTCACAAAGAAATGAACTGCACAAAACTATAGTATTTTTGCTAGCTTTTACATATTAAATGTAATGCGTGCTGCACCTAGGCATTTCTATCTCGATACAATTGCTTACGGCTATCATTCCATCTGTATGGCTCTCTCATGTGGCAATTTGGTTCAAGAACGTAGTTGACCTTGACCTAACTATGAGCTCACACTGTCAGCCCCATCCAGACCACTCCCTGCCCCCGGTTTCCAAGTTCCAAAGCTTCTTTGACAATACACCTCTAATTGGTTTCCCAACAATGCATTCCATTGGCAGAATGAAATAGAAAAAAACACACCAATCGGCCACAATTTCCACAAGCGAACAATTCTCCAGCTCGCCGCAAGCGCACGTCTCTTCTTTCAGAATTCGCACCTAAAAGAGCCACAAGACTCTCCCGAACCAAAGGGAACCCTAACGCGCGGCATTAAGGCCGGAAAGTCGAAGGAAGCAGGGATAACGGTACCTTGGCGGCGTTGAAGATCTCCTCGGACTTCCGCACTGTGTACGCCTTCTCGCCCCTCTCGACGGAGACCGCGGCCCGCACCACGGACCGAGCGCGGCACCCGGCCAAGGGCCCCCTCGGCGCGGCCACCCGGGCCGAGATACCGGACGCCACGGCGGCGGCGGCGGCTGCTGCTCCGGCCATGCTCGTGCTGGGCTTTCTCCTCTCTCGCGAGGTCGGAGGCGGAGCAGACGAGGGGGGATAAGGAAATTTCGGAGGGGTTTGGTGTGATTGGGTCTTAAACAGGGCCCACCAGCGCACGATCCCTTTCTCTATTTTTTTTCTTTCTCTCTCGCGCGGAAGGAAAGGCCGGCGTTTGTATGGAGCGCATAGGCTACGGGAAAAGATGATCCAATTTTAGTTAGGATGGAACGAGTCAGTTTTTTTTTTCTTATTGAGATAAGAGGGAACAGTATAAGTTAGTTTTTTTATTTGGTTGATAGGATGAAAATGTATAAGATGAGAGTATACTTTTTTTTAGAATTTTAATTAAATATTGGCTTAATCTTTTTTTATCAAACCAATTAAAATGAATTGCTAGTGAGCATTAGTTTACTTATAAAAATATTTAAAAAATTTAGATCACTTTTATACTTCCAAATAAAATTGTCAATTAAATAAAAAAACATAACACACATACGCAAGGGACTGGATGGCTCCGTCCCGTACATTGATCAAATATTCCTCTGATGGCCATCCCGTCCGGCCTTTGCCGTTCAACCAAACACCGAAGAAAATCAGGCCGCCATCTCCCATCCATTATTGTGTCTCCATCCAAATGTCTCCTAAGCTGAGGCTCCGTTTGACATAGCTAGGATTTATTTGATAGAAATCTAGATCTTGGATTTTTTAATTTGATCATATCCTATTTTAAAAAATCTAAGATATAAAACTGTAGATGGATTGAGGATATTTGGTTAAGTCATTTGGTTTTTATTTTAGATACAAAATAAATATTTAAATTATTTTATTTTATTATACAAACTTCTTATTTTAGATAAAAAAATATTTAAATTATTTTATTTTATTATACAAACTACAGATCCAGTATGGATCTCGGATCTAAAATTGTACCAAACAACCCCTATGTATCTAAGATTTCTTTTTGAAGCTGATCAAATTTAGCTTTAAAAAAATCTTAGAATTGAAGTTGTTGTTGGATTAAAGGTATTTAGTTGAACTATCTAATTTTATTTTAGATAAAAATAAAAGTTTAGGTAACTTTATTTTATCATACAAACTTCAGATTCAGCATAAATCTAAGTGCTAAATCTGTGACAAACAGACCTTTAATATGGGCCAAGACTTTTGTCCCGCATCGCTTTGCTAGCATGGGGGCGGCATGTTTAAAAGGCGGCCTGCAGCCAGTCGAGTCACCTCCGCACTAGGCAGAGGTGCGGGCCTAAAGCCCGCCTAGGTTATAAGCTATCGCACGGCTCGTGTACAGCGACGCTGGGCCATGTGAGGACACGTCTACTGAATTTGGTGAAATTTTTTACATTTTAACTTTTTTTAAAACATATCCTACCAGTAGATCCCTGCAAAAATCATTTCTAAAAATATATCCTTTTGCATAGCGTCATGAGTAGCACGGCGCTGTGATATTTGGTGCCCTACTACCGATCTTCTATTTAGATCATACGTAATAGTTATCATAACATCAATTGTTATGATGCCACGCTATTCAATTACATATCAAATGTCGTGACACCGTAAAAATATTCTATATTTCGATATTATTTTCCCATAAATCTATGTGTAGAAAAAGTTTTTTAAAAAGGGCCAAATTCTAAAAATTTGTATGCATGACACGTACAGTGTAGTAGTGTACAATGCACGCCACAAAAGTTGTAGTAATGTGCTCTTCTGCTGTACAATACACAATGTACTACCAATACCCCATGTACATGTAAGAGATCTGTACAGGTATAAGTTTAAACAATTTTGGCCAAATTTATACTGCTCTAGTTGATGGGTCTCGTTAAGCACAGTTCCTTTTTAATAAATAAAGGAAAATAAAATCTGGAACCCATTGGATTCCATTAACCACGCTACCCGACCAAGAAACAGGTGACATGATGGAGTTGGACCTAATACTGGCCAAAATATGAGCAGATTTGTTACAATAACATGGAGCATGCTGGATCTCAACCGTTCACATCAATGAACCGAGCAAACACCAAAAAAACCTGGCCTCCTCTAAACAGAGGCTGGAAAGGGCAGGTCCTGTTCAGAGCTCTAAAGGTCAAGCACACTCCTCGCAAGAGCTTACTATTGTATGATTCAGGAGATAAGATCTTTTCATTTATGGAAACTGGAAGTTGCATGCAGTAAAGGATTTAGCGTAAGGCAAACAAAGCACAACTTTTCTCAAACAAGGAAAAACGGAACAGAGAGCCAAGCTCATGATCAGAGGTACTATACTTTCTGCGATTAAATGGATAAATGTACAATCGAGGCAGAAGTGTTTGCACTCTTTCTTCGTTAAACAACGAACTGGAAAACTCACAGAGAAAAGAATGAAAGAAGAACAAACCGAACGAAAGAGCGACTGAAACGGAGACTTGACTTTAGAGTTTGGACATTTAAGAAAAGCTTAGGTTAGCAGGTGTGAAACTGAAGCACGTTAAAGAAAGCATAACAAAGCACGCACCTTCATCCATAAGACATGTTAAGCCACTGAGCTGAGGCTTGTCTGCACCTCATAATCTATTCAACGATGTTAAGTCCGAGAGTCGTTTTAAAAAAATGTTAAGTCGAGAGTAGCTATCCCTGATTGTTCTTTTCCAAATTCTCCATCAATGCCGGCCAGCCAGGGTTGACTAGTTACAATAGAATGGTATTAGTCCACCATGCTCCAGTTCACTGGTCTTTCCAGGAAGTGTGCCCCCAAGCCTCCTCAGCTGTTTCCCCCCATTTGCATCTCTAGGAGACAGTAGACAACCAAAGAGGCAAATACCATGGCGATCGGAGAAGCTGTGCTGTCTGCCTTCATGCAGGCACTTTTCGAAAAAGTGATTGCTGCTGCTTTGGGTGAGCTGAAACTCCCTCGAGACATCACTGAAGAGCTGCAGAATCTATCGAGCAGCCTGTCAACAATTCAAGCTCATGTTGAAGATGCTGAGGAGAGGCAACTGAAGGATGAGGCTGCACGCAGGTGGCTTGCCAGGCTGAAGGATGTTGCATATGAGATGGATGACTTGCTTGATGAGTATGCAGCTGAGGCCCTCCGATCCAAACTAGAAGGCCCAGCCAACCATGATCATCTGAAGAAGGTCAGGAGCTGTTTCTGCTGCTTTTGGTTGGACAATTATTTATTTAACCACAAGATAGTGCAGAAAATAAGAAAAATCGAGGAGAAGCTCGATAGGCTTATCAAAGAAAGACAGATTATTGGTCCAAACATGATCAGTGGGACTGATAGGCAGGAGATAAAAGAGAGGCCCAAGACAAGTTCACTGATCGATGACTCAAGTGTGCTTGGAAGAGAAGAAGATAAAGAGATCATTGTGAAGATTTTGCTGACCCCTAATAACTCAAACCACACACACCTTTGTATTCTTCCCATAGTGGGTATGGGGGGACTAGGAAAGACGACTCTAACACAGCTCGTCTACAATGATGCAAGAGTAAAGGAGCATTTCCAGTTAAGGGTGTGGCTGTGTGTTTCTGAAAATTTTGATGAGATGAAGCTTACCAAGGAAACCATTGAATCAGTTGCCAGCGGGTTCTCATTGGCCACGACAAACATGAACTTGCTTCAAGAAGACCTCTCAAAAAAGCTGCAAGGTAAAAGATTTCTTCTAGTCCTTGATGATGTATGGAACGAGGACCCTGAAAAATGGGATAGATATCGCTGTGCTCTAGTTACTGGGGAAAAGGGAAGCAGGATTGTAGTTACCACACGAAACGAAAATGTGGGGAAACTAATGGGTGGGATGATTCCTTACCATCTAAAGCGGTTATCAGACAATGATTGCTGGCAGTTGTTCAAGAACCATGCATTTGTAGATGGTGACTCCAGTGCACACCCAACTTTGGAACTAATAGGCAAGGAAATTGTGAAGAAGTTGAAAGGCCTGCCGCTGGCCGCAAAAATGATAGGTAGTTTGCTATGTGTCAGGGATACGGAAGATGATTGGAAGAACATATTAAAGAGTGAAATGTGGAAACTACCGTCAGATAAGAACAATATATTGCCAGCTCTGAGATTGAGTTACAGTCATTTGCCTGCCATATTGAAGCGATGTTTTGCATTTTGTTCAGTATTTCCAAAAGACTATGTGTTTGAGAAAAGAAGGTTGGTCCAGATCTGGATGGCCCTTGGGTTCATTCAGCCTCAAGGAAGGAGAAGGATGGAAGAAATTGGGAGTAACTATTTTGATGAATTACTAAGCAGATCCTTTTTCCAACATCACAAGAGTGGATATGTGATGCACGATGCCATGCATGACCTAGCACAGTCTGTCTCAATTGATGAATGCCTAAGACTGGATGAATGCCTAAGGCTTCCTGACCCTCCACACATCAGCAGCCCTGCAAGAAATGCCAGGCACCTGTCATTCTCTTGTGACAATAGAAGCTGGACCTCATTTGAAGCTTTTGTTAGATTTAAAAGAGCACGCACACTTCTACTACTGAATGGATATAAATCGATAACAAGCCCTATCCCCAGTAATCTGTTCCTCAAGGCAAAATACCTCCATGTGCTTGATCTGAACCGAAGAGACATTACAGAGCTGCCAGATTCTATTGGGAACTTAAAATTGCTTCGATATTTGAATCTCTCAGGCACTGGAATAAAAATGCTGCCTTCATCAATTGGCAGGCTCTTCAGCTTGCAAACACTAAAGTTACAAAACTGCCTTGCACTAGATTACCTCCCAAAGAGCATAACCAATCTCGTAAATCTTCGATGCCTAGAAGCAAGAACAGAGTTGATCACTGGCATAGCTGGAATAGGGAACTTGACTTGCCTTCAACAGTTGGAGGAATTTGTTGTCCGTAAGGACAAAGGATACAAGATCAGTGAATTGAAGGCAATGAAGGGGATCACAGGGCGTATTTGCATTAAGAATCTTGAGAGTGTGTCTAGTGTGGGAGAGGCAAAGGAAGCTTTGCTAAGCGAGAAGACATGGATCAATGCTCTACACCTAGTATGGTCTGATAGGATGCGCTTGACTTCAGAAGAAGCAGATCGAGAAATAGAGATACTTGGATACCTCCGACCACATCATGAACTCACTGAGCTGACCGTCAAGGCATTTGCAGGCTTCTACTTTCCAAATTGGTTGGTTAGTCTCGCACACTTGCAAACCATCCACCTGTCTGACTGTGCAAACTGTTCAATTCTACCAGCGCTTGGAGCGCTCCCTCTACTCAAGTGTTTAGATATTGGGGGTTTTCATGCCATTATTCAAATCAACCAAGACTTTTCAGGAACCAGTCAAGTTAAGGGGTTTCCATCACTGAAGGAACTCGTATTTGACGACATGCCTAATCTCAAAAGGTGGGCTTCTGTACAAGACGGTCAGTTGCTTCCGTCCCTCACAGAACTTGCAGTGGTTGACTGCCCTCAACTAAAGGAATTCCCATCCCTCCCCTCGACACTAGTGAAGCTCAAAATTTTTGAAACAGGTTTCGCTATTCTTCCAGAAATACATACAAGTTCTCAATTTCCATCATCATTGGCATGCCTACAGATTCACAAGTGTCCAAATCTTACATCCTTAGAGCAAGGATTGCTTTGCCAGAAATTATTGGCTCTCCGGCAATTAACCATCACTGACTGTCCAGAATTAACCCACCTGCCAGTTGAAGGATTCAGAACCCTGACTGCTCTTAAGAGTATTCATATTTATGACTGTCCAAAGCTGGCACCATCCCGATCCCGACAGCATAGCTTGCTGCCCTCCATGCTTGAAGATCTACGCATCAGCTCATGCTCCAATCTTATCAACCGTCTTCTTCGAGAGATTGACGAGATCTCCTTGTTGACAAATCTTGCCATCACTGATTGTGCCAGCCTTCACTATTTTCCAGTAAAGCTCCCTGCCACTCTGCAAAAATTGGAGATCTTCGATTGCAGTAATCTGAGATGCTTGCCTCCTGGCCTAGAAGAGGCATCACGTTTAACAGCTATGACCATTTTGAAATGTCCTCTTATACCATGCTTGCCAGAAAAGGGCCTCCCACAATCATTGAAAGAATTGTACATCAAGGAATGCCCGCTGCTAACAGAGAGTTGCCAAGAAAATGGTGGACAAGATTGGCCTAAAATTGCTCATGTACCAACCATAGATATTGAAGATGATAGTACCTTGACTGACAGGAGCATAAGAAGAAGATTATCCTGAATGCATCATGGCAACACAACAGAGGTACCAACTAGATGCATCTTCTGCTTCTTCTTCTTTTTGCATACATATTACAGCGAACTCAAACATATCCTTGGCCGGTGCTTTTGTACTCCCTTTTTTTTTATCTATTTTGCACGTTAGCCATACTTATCTCTAAATGTCTTCTATATGTCAAGTCACGAGAAGTAAGAAGTACGCTTTAAACCCGTACTAAACATCAGCAGCAAGCCAGCAACATAGTATATGCAAGCTTTGTGTTCGAAGAAAAAGCAGCATTATACCTTAGAACAGGGATAGCCAATTACAGTATAATAAGCAAAACTAAAATGAACCAACAAAGGACAACATTGTTTACCTCTTCTATCATTAAAACCTATTTTTTAATGTTTTCGAAAAGTTCCCTATCCTCAACAGTTTACTTCAGATCACCAACCATGGCCAGGTCATATCTTCTCAGGAAACAAAAACAAGATTTTAACAGTGTTTAGGGTTAACAGGGTACAATAGGCAGTTTGTGCAAAAGTGTGGAGTCAGTAGCAAGCCAACTTCCAACCTACTTCCAAAAAATGTTATGATAAAGTTGCTCATGCGTGCATGCACAGCAACAGGCTTACAGAATAAACTGTCCAGGGTACCAACAGATTTGCCAAAATATCGATGACAATATCCCATACTTGATAACTAAAGTTAGTGCAGCTCTCTGTTGAATATGCACGACCTGTCTAAAAAGGATTTAGATTTTTCATTTGTATAACTTCTTGTCTTTATTTTCAGATCATCATTTGGACTCTGAATGTCTTTCGGACAATGCCGATGCTTCAAGAGCATTATACTGTATGTGTTCCACCTGCCATCAGAATGCAGTAGTCCAATGTACAAAACTAGAAGGACTAGATGGTTCAATCGATACTTTTGAAGAAAAATAGGTAGTTTCAGCAGACAAAGTGTAAAAGGCAATACTGGCATGTAGTTATGTCAGGTTCTTTCTGTTTGTGTAACCACATTCCAAACATTGGGAACCTGTGTTTTTAATAGTATCATCATGTCGCCTAGTATTTGTTTATTTTTGTCTCTCTCTCTTTTTTTTTCTTTTTTTGAGGAACTATGGGGGGCTTGTTAGGCCGGCCTGAACATTTGTATTGCAAAACTGAGAACAAGTTTACAGGCAAGCAGAAGTGACAGGGTGGAGTGGGACAGCAAGAGGCGAGGTATCAGGCAGTATATGTTTTGACTACACTTATCCTAAAATTTCAATCTATTCTCTGTCTTGCTCCTGAACACTAGCATTTCACAAAGGATACTCAACTACCCAACTGTGTCATTGCAACTTTCAAGAGCCAAGCAACCATTACCCAAAATTTTGTTTTACTGCCGGTGATCATCAAATTTCTCCCCCTTGGTGGGAACGAACGCATCTAGATATTTTTATCATTACTTCTATTTAATTCCCAGGGGATGGCAACTTTAACCTGTAATCTGAAAAAAAAAAGGTGATCCAATGATCGTGATCATCCCAATGAAACTAGTGTTATACTGGAGAGAGAGAGAGAGAGAGAGAGAGAGAGAGAGAGAGAGAGAGAGAGAGAGAGAGAGAGAGAGAGAGTATATTACGCAGCCTAGGTCTGGAGAACGGCGAGTGCATCCAATAGCGGAAGCCAATGGGGATTAATAGCGCCCCAAATAATGCATCATTCGATGGCGGAAGCCAATGGAGATTATAGCTCTCCTTACGAATCAGCAAACCGCGAATCCGAGATTAGCGGAAAAAACCCGACGAACTTACCGTCTCAAAAACGAAGGGCACGTTGCCAAATCCCCGCGCTTCTTCCTCTCTCATCCTCCCGGGCCTCCAATTTGTGGCGGCGGTGCGCGCCGGCGTCGTCGCGCGGGGTGTTGGCTGGGCATCGGTAGTGTGGCCGCTGGCCTGCTGCAATCGTGCGCCGCCGCCGGTGAGCGTCGGGACGACACGCGAAGCTTTAGTCCGGCCCAGCAATTTTTGGGACCAACAAACGAGGGCTAAATTTGGTTGGGTCCCCCTTCAATCTCCCCTCCCCGTCCTCAAGATGGTCGGCCCATCAAGCCACACAGTATGGGCTCGTGGATTGTAGTTTCCATATCGAGTCCATTTGAAAGAAATTTTTATTTTTATATTTTTAAATAAAAAATTACAAATACATACTTTATTTTTGAAAAATTGCAAATAGACTTATATCGCGCCAATATAAGTTTAGATTTGCAATTTTTTAAACAGCCTTATATATTTGTAATTTTTTTAAAAAAATAAAAAAATAAAAAGCTCTATTTGAAAAGCAATGGATAGAGGGACTGAACTGAGGTCAATGCCACTCGTCTTCGTATAAATCTCTACGCATAAGTTTTTTATGAGCCGCTGATGCCGTACGATTATCTTCCCGATTAAAGACACCCAGTCAATATTACTACTTATGAAAGCAGGGAATGTCGGTGGCCACCTAGCCTATCCACGTCGGCCAAAATTGCTTCCACCGTTTGATGTGTATCGTGTGGCTCGGCTCGTGTGCGGAGCCTCCCGTGCTCGCGCCGCGCCATGGCGCTAGACTGGCGTGTGGCTAGCCTCGTTGGCGGAGCCTCCCGCGCTCACGTGCACGATAGCGCTAGAGTGGCGGGGAAGGTTCTCGTGGAAGTGCACGCGTCGATTCAAGACGCGATTTGCAGTGGTCAGCCGCGCGCAAAAAAAAAAAAAAAACAAAAAAAGAGGAGATAGAGATAAGGGGAAGGAAAACACGAAGAAAGATCTTTCTGTCCTCTGTCTTCACCCTTCGCTTTCAGCTCGTTGCGAGTTTCATGGTGCACCTCCGGCTCCTCGGTCCCCTAGGGTTTTTGGATTTGTGCGATTTTTCCCATTTAGGATTTTGGTTTTTACCCATGGTCGCTTTTCTTGTGTGATAAGAGAGAGCTTTATCCCACCTATACTTTAGTTACCTCAGCACTTTCCACACGCTTTTCCACACGCTGCTGTTTATATCTTCCGCTCTTTTTCTTCTCCGCTGCCCCGACTAATTATTGTTCTTTCCTGCTTTTGCCTACCTGATCTACGGATGCCTTCCCCTCCCCCCCGCCTCTTCTTCTTTTTCTTCTTTCTTCTTCTTCTTCTATGTTTTTTTCTGACTTTCTTCGCCGGCGACACCACCATCATTTGCTTCTTCTGCTCCTTCCCTACGCATGTATTCTATCTTTCGTGTGCCGCTTTGATTATTTCCCTGGCTTACTTCTCTTATATTCACTTGTTCGTTTTCCCCTGGAGCCGCTGCGTCCATGCGGATGAATATGGTTGCCTTCTTACTCTTTGTAGCCCGAATCTATGATTTTGTTGTTACTTCGGGTACATCTATGGATTTTTTCCCACCTTCCTTTCCTTCGTTGCTCATCTTTACTATACTGCTTTCTAATATGAGGGACACACTAATGGGATGTGATTCCTGCTCCCACCCTCCTGTTCCCACCCGGTCATTCTTCTTCGTCATCTACGTAGAGGAATGAAGAGGGAAAATGACAGAATCTGCCCTTCTGTGATTCATTGGTTTCCTTTCGGGTTATTACTAACCTCATCATCTGCGCAGAAGAAGGAGAGGGGAAAAAAAAATGAACCGAATTTGGACTTAACCTATAATCTATTTGTTTACTTGATTTTTTTATTCGATGATAATCTATGATTTGTTGGTTTCCTTGTATTTTCCTTGCAGCGGAGAACAAGCTGTTCGACACATTTGGTACAACGTCATTGGTGTTTTGCTTTCTTCCTATACCCCACACACTAGCCATGTGAGATTACTGCTTTAACTCAAATGTTTTTTTTTTAATTTTTAATTTTTGCTCCAGGTTTTTTGTTATCCTGGCTTGTTACGTCGCTTGATCAATGTGAAGTGATCCACAGAGTTCCATTGCGCTATCACAGTAAGATCCACGAGCCCTTCTTCTAATGATCTGCCTTTCAAATACATTGATCTGTATTGTTTGTATGTGTGTTCACATGCTGCTGATTCTGTCACCAGATCTTACTCACCATATATATATATATATATATATATATATATATATATATATATATATATATATATATATATATATATATATATATAATATACGCTATTGTTTATCTATCCTATGAATGTGAGGCTAGTATTTTAATTCAGAATTATTTTATTTTAAATTTTTGCTCCAGGTTAGTCGTTGAAGTAGCCCGCAAACTTTCATTGTACCACCACAGTAAGATCCATAAACCCTTTTTCTTATGACTTGCCTTTGAAATACATTGATGCTTATTGTTGTGTGCATGTTCACATGCTGCTAATTCTGTCACCGGATCTTACTAACCATACATGAAGAAATATATAAATGCACATATGTATACACGTATATATATATATATATATATATATATATATATATATATGTATGAATGTATATGTTTGTGCTGTATTTAATTTCCAATGTTACACTATGCTTTAGTACATACGTGACTACTAACGCACTTAAATCTTCTCTTTTTTACTTTTTACCCTTCTCCCCGTTTTACTCCTTGACTGCCTTACTGGAATTTGCCCTCTTTCATTTTCCTTTTCTTTTCTCCTTTTTTTTTTATAAAAAAACTAGGCTGATCAGACTAAATCAAGCAACCCATATGTTTATCGTTGGAGCGTCGTATGTTTCCCTCCTGCAAGCTGTTGTGGATAAGTGCTACCTACCATACGCTTCATTGCTCTGTGAGGTTGCTGGTGATAGAAGTGTTCTTTGTGGGGTAGAAATAGAGTTACCCTTTATGAGTTCACAAGGTACCTCGTGACAGGTTTTTTTTGGTCATGTGCTGAAGCAAGATGCACAGCAGCTTATGAGCAGTCTGCTCTTCAGGTCGTTGCTTACCTGCAAGCCATATATGGTTTCCTTGTGGTTGATTATAATTTCCAGGGGTTAGTTCTGCATAGAAGAATTGCTCAAGCTGCACTTAGTATAGCTACTAGAGATGTTCATTTAGCTGGTATGGGTGCATCTGTTAGAAAGGGTAGTCTACAATTCAATGATAGCCTAGAGGCAGAATACCGTTGTTTCTTAAAAGAGATTGCATCCCTACATTTGTTTGTCTAATTTCCTGTTGAGTGCACTATGTACATTTTCTTCCTGTTGTTGTATGTGTTCCTTGTTAAATATTGCAGTATGTTTATTAATGAATGTGGGTTATATTATCCACTGGTATCAAACTCACCCCCTTTCTGTCCCCTCCCCCCCTCCTGTCCACATGTGCTTGTCTAAATTATAACACGATAAGCCGTTACAACTATTATTTACTTTGCTACTGGCATTTCATGTACATTCCTTTTTGCTTCGATAGTCAATGCAGCCGCATGCAATTCAGGCATACCAAGAAACTGATCCTTCACCATGTATGTTCATCGCTTCTTTCTTTCGGTGCTACTCTTGTTTCCTGCGTTTAGAATATGCTTACAAAATTGAAACCTTGGTTACCATGCTTTTCCCTACTATTTCCATAACATACAACATCTTCATCTACACATCACGCACGATCTAGGCGTGGAGCTCGCAGAGAGCAAAGTATGTTTATTTCCCATATATCTTAAGCTCATGTGATGAGTTGCTACAAAAAGTAGTGTAACTATCTGTTACTCGTACAAGGTGATGTGGCAGGTGATGCTGCACATCACTCACCTTTAGTTATGAGCCCAGCTGAATGTCAATGCAAACGGCGGAGATTATTAGATCAGCAGAGATTGGTGCAGACAGGTGTTTAGTACCACCTTGTAGAATCATTAAATTTTATAAGCTACCTACAATAATATATACCTTTGGTGTCTAAACTATTATTGTTGCTTTGTTGTTGTAGCAACGCTAGATGGTAATAGAATATCATTAGAATGTGGCCACTTCAGCCAAGATTACATCGATGCTCTAAAAAGTATGTGCGGTTGACATATTGCGCTTGTGCCCTCCACAATCCCATTGTAGAATACAGTGTTGCATCATGTTTTTTTTAATGGAACAAAATTAAAAAAAAAAACACTTTACAGCTGAATTTTCTTAGTTACATCTTTTTGCTAACTGATTAAGCTTCGCTGTTGCTTCCTCTTGGATTGTTGCCACCTTCATCTACCACGCTACACTCGGTTCACATATCCTAATTTAAACATTTTGTTACACAGCTTCTTATCCCCATCGTTCTTATTTTGGGCCACCTGAATACGAATGTAGATATTGCCATGCCCTATTTTGGCTTGGAGAAAGAGTTAAATCTGATTCATCCATAAGAAACAATACAATCATTTACAATTCTTGCTGTAGAGGAGGCAAGATTAGAATACCACCTTTTAGACAACGACCTGAGCCCCTAGCCAACTTAAGTAAATTTAACAGCGATGCTTGTTGCAAAAAGTTTTTGAAGAATATACGCCAATACAATTGTCTATTTGCTTTTACATCAATAGGAGCAAACATAGATCGCTCTATGAATGATGGTCAAGGCCCACCAGTCTTCAAAATTAATGGTCAAGTCTATCACCGTATTGGATCTTTGCTTCCACAAGATGGAAGCCCTCCTAAATTTATACAACTATATATATACGATACTGCCAACAAAGTTAGAAATAGAATACATGCTTTGAACCCAGATGAAAGGCCTATAGA
Source organism: Phragmites australis (assembly GCF_958298935.1). Classification (NCBI taxonomy): domain Eukaryota; kingdom Viridiplantae; phylum Streptophyta; class Magnoliopsida; order Poales; family Poaceae; genus Phragmites; species Phragmites australis. Next base: position 28,889,172 of record NC_084931.1, read on the forward strand.
CCCACTAGATCCATTAATTGTTGAAGAGCTAATGCAGATGCTTTACGTGCATAATCCATTCGCAAAAAAATTTAGGCTTGCAAGAGATAGACACACACATCATAATGATGAGGAATTCATTATTAGAATAATAGGGGCAAAAGAAGGTGATCCAGTACAATATAACTTGCCTATAACTGATGAACTTGCCATGCTTGTTGTTGGTGATTTCACACTAGAACATTGTGATACAAACTCATGATGACAACTTCATCAAATATCTGCTTTGCATCCTGCTTTCATGCCGCTCCAGTACCCTCTGCTTTTTCCATATGGTGAACGTAGTTACCAGATTGGTATACCTTATAGCGGTGTTGATCTACTTCATGAAAAAACATGCTCTACAATGACAATGCATGACTATTTCCGTTACATGTTCCACTATAGAAAGAATCAGCCAAACCCATATTTATGTTGCAGCACACTATCCAGTCAAGCTAAAGTTGATGCTCGTGCTTGCATAGATGAAATAAGACTCTGGTTCATACTTAAAAACCAAGCTAAAATTAAAGTAGAAAACTTACAAGGTATAACAGATGTTGTAAGCCGTGGATGCATAGACGGCAATCACATTGGAAAAACTATATTACCGGCTTCACACGCTGGTGGAAGACGCTACATGATCCAAAATTACCATGATGGAATAGCGATATGTAGAGTGTATGGACCATCAGACTTCTTCACAACGTTTACATATGATTCCAAATGGCCAAAGATCTCTGAAGCATTGGTTTTTGAGCCTGGCCAAAAATCCACGGATAGGGCCGACATCATTGTACGAGCATATAATATGAAGCTTGAAGAACTTCTAGAGGACATAAAAAAGGTGTGGTTTTTGGGCCGATTGACGCAGGTATGCATTTCTAATTATTATAACCTAATTTTCCAAAATTTGCCTATGTTTATTCCAAATATACTTATACTGACTTTCTTTCTCTTTCCTCTCCCCTCCCCCTCGGATTCCTTCACCCATTGTTAGTCTTGCATACTATCGAATTCCAAAAACGCGGCCTCCCTCACGCACACATTATTACATGGGTGTCCCATGACACCACACAACCATCATCTACATTCATTGATACGTACATAAGCATAGAAATTCCTGATCCAAAAGTTGATCCCCTGGGCTATGTATTAGTTGCTGAACATATGACGCATGGCCCATGTGGAGAGACCCATCAGGACAACCCCTGCATGAAAAACGGTAAACGTTCAAAAGGATACCCTAAACCTTTTCATGCTGAGACCACTATTGATCAAAATGGCTTTGCAATATACAAAAGACTTGATAATAACATGTACATCCAAAAAGGAAATGTAAAGTTCAACAACAGATGGATAATGCCTTACAATATCAATTTACTTAAGAAATTTCAAGCACATATCAATGTAGAATGGTGCGACAAAAGCATTTTCATCAAATACCTATTCAAGTATGTGACAAAGGGTCCAGATTGCGGCAAAGTTTATATTGAAAGAATAAGGAATGGCCAAGATGCACCATATGATGATGAAACACGAACTACAAATGAGGTTAAAGAATACCTAGATTGCTGTTACATCTGTGAACAAGATGCATGCTAGCGTGTTTTTGGCTTTGACATACATAGACACTTTTCATCTGTAGAGAGATTGCCTGTACATTTACCAAATGAAAACAATCTAACATACAATGCTGATGCTAATTTAGCCGATATCATCTCTGTAGAATTTCTGCGTAGAACCATGCTAACTGAATGGTTCACAACCAATCAAATACATCCTCAAGCAAGACAGCTAATATACTATGAATTCCCCTCAAAATGGTGTTGGGATGAAACATCAAGAGCATGGAAACCAAGTCAAATAGGAAAAAAAATAGGACACCTATATTATGTACATCCATTTGTTGGTGAATGATATTACCTTAGAATGTTGTTAATGGTTGTTAAAGGTGCTCAAAATTATGATGATGTCAAAACACACAACAGTGTCACATATGCAACATTTAAAGAAGCATGCAATACTCGTGGCCTCCTTGGTGATGACTAAGAATGGTACAATGCTTTTGACGAAGCAGCATTATGGGCTACTTCTGCACAACTTAGGCAATTGTTTGTTACAATGCTTCTCTTTTGCGAGGTTAACGACGAACATACATTCTTTGAAAAAGTTTGGCGAGCATTAGTTGATGATATCCAATATAGATTCAGAGAAGTTGTTGGCAACCCAAGCTATCAACTATCTGACAATGAATTAAGAGACTATTTACTTGATGACCTATCTACACTATTTACGAAGAATGGAGGGAGAATGAGAGACTATAACTTACCACATAGATCAAATGCATCTCATGTAGCATATGGAAATCGACTTATTGATGATGAACTTTCATACGACATTGAATATTTGTTGCTTGAATCTGATCCCTTACTTTCAAATCTTAATGACGAACAACGTCAAGCTTTTGATACTATAACAAATGCAATACTAAATAATACATGTGGCTTATTTTTTGTTTCTGGTTATGGAGGCACTAGTAAAACCTATTTATGGAATGCTATAGTTACATACCTACGAGCATGAAAGAAAATTGTTCTCACAGTCGCCTCTTCTGGTGTCGCATCCTTGCTATCGCCAGGTGGTAGAACAGCGCATTCTAGATTCAAAATCCCTTGTGACATAGATAATGCCACTGTTTGTGATATTAAACGAGGAACTATGTTAGCTGAACTTATTGAGGCAACATCATTAGTAATTTGGGATGAAGCTCTCATGACACACAGAATAGCATTTGAAACACTAGATAGAACTTTTCATGATTTATTGTCAACTCAAACACCCCATGCAAAAGACACTCCTTTTGGTGGTAAAGTTGTTCTGGGAGGCGATTTGAAACAAATACTACATGTTATTGAGGGTGGTACGAGGGCACAAATTGTAAATGCAGTGATAGTAAACTCACCCCTTTGGAAAAATGTCACAATTTTAATATTGAGTAAAAACATTAGGCTTTGCTGCCCAAATTTAGACACACAAGCTCAACGAGAAATTGCAGAATTTAGCCAATGGGTGTTAGATTTAGGTGACGGAAAATTGCAAGCAACAGCAAAAGAAGGTGAATTGGAACCTACATGGATAAAAATACCCCATGATCTACTTCTTATGACTGACCATGAAAAAATTACATGTTTAATCAATGCTATATACCCAGATTTAGAAACAAAGTTTTGCGATATTTCGTATCTTCATGCAAGAGCTATATTAACACTGACTAATGAAGTAGCTGATCAAATTAACTCGCATATAGTATCTCTTATACCTGGTGATGAAAAAGAGTATCTAAGTTGTGACAAAATATCTAAGGCACAGGGTGTCCATGATTCATATGATCTCTTGTACCCTGTTGAGTTTTTGAATTCGTTGAACGGGAACAATTTTCCCCAGCATAAACTGATTCTTAAAATAGGAGTTCCAATAATGCTGCTATGCAATTTGAATCAATCTAGTGGCTTATGCAACAGAACACGCTTGATAGTGGCAGCCATGGGTGATACAATTATTGAAGCACAAATCATCACTGGCACACACACATGACAAAATATATTCGTTCCTCATATCTTTTTAACTCTGAAAAACTCCAATCTTCCTTTTGTTCTTGAACGCTGTCAATTCCCTGTGAAGATATGCTATTGCATGACCATTAATAAAAGCCAGGGTCAAACGCTTGATAGAGTAGGCATCTACTTAAAAAATCCAGTTTTTAGCCATGGTCACCTATATGTGGCTGTTTCACGTGTAACTTCTAAACATGGTCTTAAGATATTGATATAGGACAATGATGGCAGGTGTACTGATACTACACGGAATATAGTTTATAAAGAAGTCCTACAGTCTATTCTTCCTACATCTATGCACACGTAGAAAATTTCTATGTGAATATGGCTTTCAATGTCAATTTTTTGAAGAAGATTCAATCCTGCTGCGACACCACAAAGCTACATATGTTGCTGTCCAAAATCACATTACACTGTATTATATTGCTACACACTGAGAAATCAGTGCTACTTGGATACAATCATCCATATGGTAAGCAAACACTCCAATGGCTATCTACAGCTCACAGGGTTGTATACAGGAGTGTTTCTGAAATTTAGTTGCTTCAAACACTTTATTCCCATTCTGTAATACATGCTAATTCTTATAAGCTGACATCTCTGAATAACACATCTGCAGGATCGCAACACACCATTTGATCTTCTCCCGACGTTGCATCCAAAGTCCAAACATTGGACAATCTGTGCACGTGTCTCACGCAAGTGGGAGTATCGTGGTGGCATCGACGATTGACCAATAGCCCACATTGACCTTGTTCCTGCAGATGAACAGATACTGCCATAATTTCTTACTTACCTTGCAGCTATATAACCATTATTTAGCTTACATGGATACCTCTACAATATTCACCCTGCAATCTAAAATACTTATTCAACTCCCATGTATATATATAGAATACTTACTTGGTAATTTAGAATACTTATATCAAAATGTTAACTACAGGGTAATGCAATATATGCTGAAATACCAAACTCAGAAATAGAAACGAAAGATCCTTTGCTTGAAGAAGGTGGTATCTACGTTATGAGCCGCTTCAGAGTGTCCAATTCTAAATCCATGTACAGGCCAGTTGATGCACCTTATATGATTGAATTTACTTGCTACACCAAGATAACTCCAGCAAGAGATCCACATAAACATTCCCAAGATATGTCTACAACCTCACACCTTTTCTTAAACTACCTCATTATGCTGGTGAAAACAAGAATTTCCTGGGTTTGTATCATTGCTAACCATCATTTACTAATTCTGTATATTCATTCCTTTCTAAGTTCTTCAAATAACTAGATGCTGGATATTGCAGATGTGATTGGCATCGTTACTCAAGTTTCAGACGCATCTTTCATACAACTTGCGAATCAGTCAACTCCTACTCTAAGCAGAGACGTCATCCTTAAAGACCTCAAGTAAGAAATGTATTCCTTGGAAACTTATACACTAATATTTCTACCAGTTTGTTATACATGCAATCAATAGAATCACATGAATAAACTACTCTACTCGCACACAGCAATGTTGAGATTAAACTAACATTGTGGGGACAGCGAGCCACCGAGTTTACCATTGATGAAATTTATAATGAACAACAAGCTACACCGATTGTCATTCTTGTTGTTGGCAATCTCATAAAAACTTTTGCAGGTAATAACAACTCCTCTTGCAACAAATACTTTTTACTAACAAATATACATCATTAACTCTAATTATTCGACTTTAATAGGCGAAGAATACCTAAGTGGAAACACGGCATGTCGCTGGTATTTCAATCCTTTAATCCCAGAAGATGAACCATTCTACAACACATACGTAAATCTGTACTGTCATACAATAATTCATATCCTTTTGATGTTCTCTTTTATAACACTAAACATTAATATGTTCCTCGTTATTGTTTTATCCTACGAACATCTATACACAATATCCAGAACCAACAATTGGTGATCAAACGCACTCCTACTTCCGCAAAGCAAGCTCTATCCACACTGAAACTAATTCAACTCGAAGATAAGCAGCTCTAGGATTTACAAACAATGAATCCATACGACTTTTCGGTATGGATCATATATACAACTCTTGCTATTATTTATCCCGATGATTACTCCTTCTACAATACTAACCCATAGTGCCTTTAGAATAATACATCACAGTTAATTACGTATTTTCCCTTATGTCTGTTGCCTAACAATTATTGAAAAAATTTGATTATAGGAAAATGGATGTCGCTGCACTGTGACCATTACTTGATTCAAACCATAGCATGGTGATTTGCATCATGCAACAGATGCAGTCGAGCTTGCACTCCAGATGGCACCGGATATAGATGCAGCGCATGTTCTTGCACAGGCTATCGCTTCAAGTACCTGACACCTACTCTTACTTCATCTATTTTTTGCTCAAATCAAATTTATATCAATCACTAAACAACGCAATTACTATTACTTCAGGTACAAATTATGCTTTATAGCAAATGACGGCACTGCTGAAGCTGAAATGGTTGCTTTTGGTGAAGTTGGACAGCGCATAGTTGGTAAACCAGTTCAACAAGTCCTAAGAGCCACAAGAATTGCAAATGACACCCCACCGGACATTGCAGCTATAGTTTCGCTGAAATTCACCTTTGCGATTGCCCTAACGAATCAAAGTTACTACAGCCCGCAGAAATCATACCAGGTGAACTCTATCATCGCTGCCTATGGGAGGTAGCATACACTCCCACAACTAAGAAACAATCAAAACAAAGGGCTATTAAATCCTGAAAGGACAATTCACTCAAGCACCCAGCAAGAGTCATTGATGTCCAAACCAAGTATCCATACTGACACATATCACATTGACCCCTATACTGCTCCACCTGCTGCTACTCCTCCATCTGGATCAAAGTCTACTACGACTTCTACACCATTAGATACTCAAAGAACAGCCACTGGAAACGTATTACTAAACAATATAAGCTTCCACTTCCCTTTATGATCCATTTAGAATCTCATACAGCATATAATATCCTCTTAATAACATATATTCTAACCATACTACACTATTGTTTCAGACACTTCCCCCTTCACTGGACCATACTGAATCAACATCCAAGAAATCTGAACTTTGGTAAGTATAAAACAACAACATATACCAAAGTATTATTATTGTCACTACACCACATATTCAACCAACTGTTTATTCACATGTCAAACAGGGATGCTGCTGATGCCTCTAGCCACTCTGGTGCTAAAAGAAAGCTCTTTCGAGAAAGCCCAGATGCAACAAAGGTACATATACCTTGTGCTCTTTGAAACTTATTATAAACCCTCTATATACATACATCTATTTCAAACCACCAAAACCCATACACCTACTTTGAACCTTACAATTTTTTTTTATCTCTGTAGGAAACCAATATAAGCTATAAGAAGAGCAAAAGCAGCAATGCCAGATTGACAGATCACCCGCAACCACAATCAACAACCAAAAAGTACAGGCCAGAATATCTCCTCTACAAAAATCCCCATACTACCTCTCATAGACAATCACAATATTAACATTATTGCATTATTCTGTCTGTGCAGAACCTCTTCTCACCAGGTCACGCCTCCTGACTCAAAGCTGCCAGAACCAAAAGTTAATGAAACTCAGTAGCCGCTTCACGTCACCTGCACAACACTGGTACAAACATTACTTCTCCACCACCAACAAGCCAAACAAATTTTTTTAAAAAACTAACCATTACTTCACCTTTCATTTGCAGCTAACCAATAAAGCTGCATTATTCACACACTGAAGAAGTATTTGTCTTTTGCCACAAAAAGAAGCCGGTTTTTCTTTTGGATTGCTTTTGAGCCTGTGCTATCTAGAGTGCTAAGTGTCTGCATCCTACACTTAGACACATGCCTGCTAAAAAATATGATATAAGCAGGGTGTGATCTTACATTTACCTAGGGTCCACGTAATTGCTTCATATCAACTTCCACCCATCAGATGTATATATTGGAAACATAACTACACCTATCTTTTGAAACGTCCTGTATGATAAGCATCTCTAATACTAACTACAATCCATCTCGTTTCCATGCAATCCGATTGACTGTCGCAGTGTTGTAATGACCTGATTAACTAGGTCGCTAGCACCACTGATATAAAAAATAGAATCATCATATGTACCGCTTTATAAAACTATCTAGCATTTTGTAACCAAAACGTCATGGAACCTGCTGCTGTGTATACTCCATATGACATAATATCATATACTGCACTTCAAGCTTGAACATGCTAAATCATACACCATCAAAACTCTCTAAACGATTATATCATACAGTATTCGAAACAACTATAATACCAATCATAAAAACCAAATCCTCCAGCTTATAAACCTCAACTATTCCCATACTCAAACCAAAACACCTTTTATTTTCTTTTCTATCATCATCAACCTACAAATTTTCGCCCGCGCGCCAAGGCGCGCGCAAGCCACTAGTCTTTCTATTAGAGCGCGGTAGTACCGCTTGCAGGGAGGCTATCCACGTCTGCAAGAAAATGTGTGCCGTCGGATCTTTATCGTGTGATCAATTCCTGTTCTCCTATCCGTATCGTCTTGCCTCCCTCTCCGTCATGCCGTCGGACGCCGACGAGTGGGCAGTAGTGGAACGCCGAAGCCTCCACCTGTCGGCATTAGAGCGCCCCTTCATGGTCCATATCTTCAACACCTACTGACTTATGTACTTCGTCGTCTCTATTATAGCGAACATGACTATTTCAATATGTTTATAATGATAATATAATTAATTAAACTAACATGTTGGTTAAGTATATATTTTAGTAGATTTTATAGATGCAACAAAAAAGAAGTTATCGAAGCTGGGACAAAGAGAGAAATGAATTAAACATGTTTCATAAATTTTGATGTGGTTAAATGAGATGGATTTCTATACAATTGTGTAGAGCTTTTCACAAGCTTTTCATAGAATTTAAGATCATCAAAATCAAAGTTCGGAGCGAAAATTTATGTTTAAAATATATATTGATGCTATGCTGAAATTGTAGCCACCGGATAATCCGATGTTCAAAAAATGCTCCGAATTTCACAAGAAAAATACTCCGGTGTTAAAAAAAATGCTCCGGTGTTCAAAAATTTTTACAATGGTTTCTAATACACACCGGATGTTTCGGTGTTCAGAAAATGAATACACCGGACTATTTTGTAGAGGGCTCCAAAATGGTTCGGTTGGCATCGTGTGCACACCAAATAACCCGGTGTTCACAAAAATGCTCTAGTGTTCACAAAGAAAAATACTCCAATGTTCATAAAATGAAAGTAGAGTTTCAACGGCTAGTTTCTACTGCTGTGCATGCTAGATTGTCCAGTGCTTGTATTGTTGTTGACACCGGATAATCCGGTGTTTATAGTTTTTTCGACCATTGGTACAACGACTAGTGCGCGGGTCTGAGGCTATAAATACACCCCACTTGGTCATTTGGATGTGCTGAAGTTCAGGGAAGGTTATAGACACTTGAGAAAACATCCAAACTACTAAAGTGCTAAATGTGATCATTCAAGATAATTAAACACAAGATTAGAAAGTTATTAGTGCTAATAGATCTAAAGAGAGTTGTTGCTACCTAGAGAATGGATCAAAGAGTAATCCTACATTGTACCAAATGGTACGCCAGCACCGTCTTGGTGGCTCATTCTTGTTGACCCTCTAACTTGATGTAGAGCGGTGACAAAACACTGGTATGAGGATACGAATACTCTTACCTTGTTGGATCAAGCTTCAAAATAAAGATAGATGACAAGTGACTGAAAGAGAGACTTGTGGAGAAGCCTTTACCTTGGTGTCTCTACACATTTGAGGCCATGATGGCTGAAGGGTCGTGACTTGGTGCCGTTCAGAAGCTATAACTTAAATGGCTGCTCCAATATAAACTAAGAGTGGCGTTTATATCATTGATATTTCGGGACTAAAATCTATTATACAGAGTTTGCTCTGGTATGATATCATTTTGGCATGACAGAGGAGCTATACATATACGTGCAAATATGGAAATATAAAAGTAAAAATAAAAGAGAGAGAGAGAGAGAAGAAGAAGAAAAGCAGCGTGGGCTTTCATTTCTATCCCACCCCAAGTGTTTTCTCCCCTCTCATTTCTCTGCAGCGGATCAGGAGGGTGCTTCTTTGTTGGGCCGGTCCAGCCAACCCCTCCTCCCTTCTTCTCTTCGCATGGGCCGACTTATCTCCTGCCGCACCGGCCCAGGAGGGGCTTTTCTTCAAGCTCCAGCCGCTCCTTCTCCCAACCGTCCCGCCTCCATACTCCAAACACAGCAGCAATGCCTCCCTCCGCCTCTATCTCCAACAAATCGCCCACCAAATCGCATCAAATCCGCGCAAAACAGAATCCCCCAACAAACTCTATCTCTACCTATCGTAATCCCTTCAAAATCTCAACGGATTTGAGCCCTATCGATCCCGAGTACTGCTGCCTATATAAAGGAGTCAACTTCGATCTGCAGGGAGGGGGCAGAGGTGAGTTGGGGCGAAGCCCTAGCCGTAGCCCTTGATGATTTCGCCGCCCACAAGCTGATGCCGGCCGATCCATGCTACCGCCGCGCCGTGCTCCTGCGCGCCGCCGAGCCCCATTGCCGCCGCGCCATGCTCCCGCACGTCGCCGAACCCTGCTAGCCGCCGGCGCAGATGAGCCGGAGGCCCGGCCGTGAGGCCCTGTTGCCCCTGCTCCCGTGGTTCCTGCTGGCCGCCCAAAGAAGAAGGCGGAGGGCAGAGGAGAAAGAGGGCCGGAGGCCCCGCCTCCCGTGGCCCTGCCGACGCTTGTGGCGGCGCCGTCTCAGTGGGTTTCCGCCCGTGGCCGCGCCGTCCCATGCGGCGCCAAGGCCTGGCCGCACACGGCCAAAGGCCACGTCACCCTGTTGCCACCAGAGCTGGTGGGCTTGCACCCCGGTCAAGCTACAACCCACATCATCACCATCAGCAAGGTAAAATATCATGTCATCAAACTTAGCCCGACCGTGCCGTCGTAGCCGGTGCTCTGGCCGTGCCGCGTGCTTCCCCCTTCTGCTCTGTGATGCTTGGCCTTCGTGCCGAGGTGGTGTCTCTGTGACCGGCCTTCTGCCGTGAATGCTTGAGCTCAGACCGTGTGCCCGTAAGAAGCTCTAGGTTTCAGCTGTGCGCCGTCAAAGTCTTGTACTCCGATCATATGCTAATGAATTCCGGGTTCATTAGCCACGAGTCAATGATAGCCTTATCGTCATGACGATATATTTATGGTTTGGATTTGGATGCCATTGCGCTTGTACGTGAGCCCGGCCGCCGGTTAATCTCGTTGTCCAAGCGTCGCTGCGTGCCGTCGCTCCGGCTTCATGCCGTTGTAGCGTGTGCTCCGGCCGTATGTGTGTTGCCGCTACTATTGATTGCAGCCCTCTTCTGTTTGATCCAGCGGCTAGTTGATTCAGGGCCTGGTGCTCCAAAGATTGGTTCGGTCCTGGTTGGGTGATTCTTCTGTCATTTATATGTGTGCCGGTGATGACTAGATTGTTTCCTGGCACTTGCATGATCTATGATCTATGATCCTGATGGTGCTGCCTCTTTTGTGGTTTGGGCTTGCTATTCAGTTCTGGTATTCGGTGCCATGAGAATATAGCTGCTAATACCATTGCTCCTTTGTTATAAGGTAGTGTTACTGATCATGTGTTACGAGAAAGAGACGTTCAGAGGACTATATTGGCAATAGCACCTGTTATTCGATCTTGTGCTGCTTGCGGCCTATTACTGTTGGCTCTGATGTGTTTTATGCAGGAGGGGAGTGTTGGCTCTGATATTGAATGGTGCCCCTCTACTGTTGCCTTCCAAAGTCGTGGCTTGCTGTTGCCTGCCCTTGACTGTTATGTGATTACCCTGCCTTTGCGGCTGATGCCTTCGTGAATTTTTCATATTACCCTGTCTTTGTGGTGTAGTGCCGTGTGGTGGGCCGATAACTCTTATAAGAGAAAACATATGTGTCATTGTGGCAGGAGTCTGTGTGGTCTACAATGTTCACCCTTGTCTGTGTGGTTTTTGCCTGTGTGGCTTTTGCCTTTGTGACACGTTGCCTGTTGTCTTTGGAGATGGCCGATGAGGACAAGTTCGAGACCCGAAGAGAGTTAGTGAGCGAAGCACGACGTCGGAGCTCTTGGTTGTGGCTTCGCTGCCGCTTCCGGTCGAAGCCACGCGTCGTGCTACGCTCCTAACCTACCTCTTCTTACATATATAATTCTAAGGCCATATGTAGCTGATGATGAACCGGGATGCATAAAATAGTAAAAAAAAAACTCATGCTAGACTGTTATTATATTCTTTATTGCTTTATTTCTAATGCTTACCTTGTTTAGTCTTTGTTGCGTGTGACTACAACCTTACAGATTCATAGACGACCTTGATATAATGACCGTCAACATAGTTTAATTAGAGGTAGCCCAAAAAGAGGCATAATTAACCGGAGAGGTTCACGAAGCCCCACGAACCAAGACGAAGCAATCGCCAGATCATGAAGATAGTCAGATAGCGTATGCGTTATGGAGTAATATGTATAATGAGAGAAATTGTACTTTATGAATTCAAAATGAATGAATAAAGTTAACATGTTTCTGATTATTACATTCTTTCGTCTTTCGTATACTTTGTATACTGGTACATCTGTAATATTACATTCAAAATTATAATACGCAACTCGACGACACAAGTTTTCCTTCGCGAAACAACTCTCTCTACCATTTTTACATTTTCGTATTTACTTCTTGTAATTTATCTTTGCATGTTTACTTTCATATAGTAGTTTGCTATGATTAATTATAGGTTGCAAATCTTTGAACGGTAAAGTAGACATATTAGATGAATCTAAAACACATTTAGATAGAAATTGATATATATTTATCTTCTAAAATATTTAGAGGTATTTCAGGTGAGCGCGGCCCCCTTGGCTGTGCACGGCGCTTGTTTGACGAAATGCGTGGACCAGTGCCCGTGTTTGATCAAATGGTTTGTTGAATCGGTCTTATCATTTTTTTTTCATCTTCTCACGAGCATGCCGTGCACACTGCTTTTTGATGTAAATGGTATAATTACTAGTATGAATGGCACGGGGCGTGGGTACAATTGCTATCTTCCATCGTTTGCAATATAATTTTTGTATCGTTCAATCAACAGCTGATCTCCGTGTAGTAGTTTCAGTTACTGATAACTGAGCTTAGTATGCCATCTTTGTCAGGCATTAGATTTCGTGATCAGCGAGGCAAGAAAGCAGAAAAGAGGTTGATACTGTCGCTGTATAATAACTGTGAAAATTAGATCATCTTTAACCATATTTCATTCATTTTATTTTCTTTCTAATCTCCTTTCTAGTTCTTATTCTCTTTATTTTCTCTCATCTCTAACAACTTCGGAGGGAATCGTGAAGGGAAAAAAAAAATCTCGGATAGAGGGAATAAGAGAGAATCAATTCGTGAAGAAAATCCGTTAGAGTGCCGAAATGAACGAGAATCTCTTCGTGAAGAGAATATGATTCGTGAAAAAAAACTGCTAGAGATGTTCTCATAATGGGTGGGCATAATAGTAAGGTGGAGAAAGGAGGCTGGGCTGGATCTTACTTCTCATGATGACTTCTTCCCTGATCCGACAATCAAAAGCTACTACAAAGCTTTTGTTGAGGTAAACATTCGGCTTATGTGTCTCAAAACGGAGAAATAGACCTCATCATATTCGTAGCATCATGAATTGGGTTTTTAATAGCAGCCATTTTTTATGTAATTTTTTTTCTCACCCTTCTGTCATGCCTTACTGTTGCAGTTACATTTTTCTTTCACTTCTTAGGCTATTTTGACATAAATAAACACTATCACAAATGTGCCCTACAAAGATGATCCTAGCATTCTTGCGTCTTGCCTGGGAGCTGATTAATGAGCCATGCTGCCCTTCAGATCCATCAGGCGACACACTGCAGCTCCTTATTTTGAGTTTACTTTGGTGCAGTTCTGTCTTCCTTTTAATTTTGTTCACTAAACATTGTTTAATACTAGGATTCCTTGTAGGCATGGATAGAAGAGATGGCATCTTATGTTAAGTCTATAAACCCGGTGCACCTTTTAGAGATTGGTGTTGAAGGGTTTTATGGTCCATCTACTCTGGAATTTTTGCGTGTGGCAAGGCGAAGGAAAAAAGCTACAGCAGCTATAGCTATAGTATTAGAATCCAAAATGTCAAATATGAATGCCAGGCAGCCAGAGTATTGAAAAAGAGAAAGACCGGACATCTTGCTATGTTTTTCTCATAGTCCAACCTTATAAGAAATGTATTCGAGACTTTTAATAAATTTAAATTCAAATTACCTTATTATTTTGTCCTATGGATACATATATTGGATAGTGGAGCTATTACAAGATACGGCAAATAGCGGAGCTATTTAGAGCTATAGCGCTCGTAGCAGATATAGCGAAACATTGGCTCATAGCTTAGTATTTGGGTCCAAAACAGCTATAGTGGAGGTATAGCACAGCTATAGGTAGCTATTTAGAACATTGAATGGAATTGATCAAAGGACTATAACTGGTCATAGACAGCCATTGCATACAGTCAAGTTGATTATTGTTTCTTTCAGCTTGGAACATACAAAGAAGAAAGAAAGAAGTAATGTGCTCAATTTACCTTGTCAAAAATTGGATACTCAGCCTTGAAGCGAGTGCAAGCAAACTGGACAATCTCCTCATTAGTGCCAGGGTCCTGCCCACCGAACTGGTTGCATGGGAAAGCAAGGATCTCGAAACCTGAAATCACATCAAATTGACAGCAACATTTAGCACAATATTGATCATGATTAGGCATAAAGGAAATAATCTATATGAGCAACTGAGCATACACAAAAGATACATTGCACAATGAAAGAATAAACTAGGCAAAACATTAAATACTTACCCTGGTCCTTGTACTTCTTATACAACTGACTCACAGCTCTGTGTAGTTAGAATTGGTCAAGCCACTGCAATAGTTTACAGACAAATAGCTTTGTTACTTCAAAAGTAGCAAACATAATTTTATACATAGCTAAATCTGCATCTGATATTTGCACCTTAGAATCAGTGGCATAAAAACACTATCCTCCAAAAATATATATTACTTAACAGATAAAGAATAAGACACAAATAGAAAAGGAAAGAATGATAACACTTCAATCCTGCATCAATGATCCAGTTGGTGGGAGACCCAACATTTTGTTGTCCAAGTGCAACCACGCTTAACAGGCAAATTCTTCCCACGCATAGATAATTCACTCAAATGTCCGACCCCTAAGAACATAAACTACTATGGCACCCAGGGTGCACGTTTAGCGCAAAAAAATTCAGGCACAAAGTTGTACAACATACTCTCTTATTCAACCCTGTAGGTACAATTTCAAACTTGAATGTGCTAAAATTAAATAACAAAGCACAAAATATATATATCCATTCCCTAGCTCCATTCCACTAAAAGTAAAGCTCAAAATTTAAAGTACACAACATTGGGATTAACCAAATGAGCATATGTCATTAACCTTAAGCACCAAAGCACTCTCGTAGGGCCAGTTTCACCAAACAACACGGATCATTTCAGCATGAATAAGAGGATCACATGATGCATTATACATAACTTCTCAAGCCATGAACAATTTCAACATATCAACTTAGAACACTGCTAAACCATATCAGCTGTATAGTATCTTTCTTTTGCACAAACATGTGATTTTGCTGAGGCTCCAATGACATGTTAATAGATAAGCACATCTCTTTCACTGCCCATCCATAACACTGATATTTCATTGAAAAGAGTTTTTCGTTCAGTGCTTTTTAACCATTATACAATCCATGCATCAATCTATCTTAAAAGATC
This sequence comes from Phragmites australis, assembly GCF_958298935.1. Taxonomy (NCBI): domain Eukaryota; kingdom Viridiplantae; phylum Streptophyta; class Magnoliopsida; order Poales; family Poaceae; genus Phragmites; species Phragmites australis. Next base: position 28,904,702 of record NC_084931.1, read on the forward strand.
ATATGACTGAATTTTCAAAAAGTTTTTATATACGTAACCTTATTTTTTAGATTGTTTAGTCAGAACAATTTTCCTACTTCCCTAGATAACTGATTGATTTCGGTAAACCTCAAACATCAGCTAGATTCATTGAAAGATATTTGCCTCATTTCAATACTACCACAATTTCCACATAGTGACGAATCACCAACTAACTCTATTATTCCCTATATATTTAGTTAAGTGAGCCAACTGGCCTAATGGTTGGAAGATTTAGCCACTACTTCACATCAGAGTATAAAAATGTTCTATCCTAAAGCAAACGGTATCAATACGGACTTCAACAGTCTCATGAACAAACCCATGGCGCAACTGCAAAGTATATTCCACATTAAACATAATAATCATTACGAGTGTTTCATACACACATTTATATTATTAATTTTATCTTCCCTTTATTTTATAGGACATTATGAGGCTACACACAAAATTAAAATAGCACCCAAGCTTATCTTTGGTGAAATTCTAAAGCAGCCGAACCCATTATCAGCTACATATTACCATGACTGGGCAAATGAAGATATATGCATTGCATCAGTTTTGTTCTACCTACATCACGACGATTCATACACCGATGATAAAATCAATGACATATAGGTTTACCATCAACTACAGTGAACACAACTAAAGACAATACTGCTATAGAAGCTATTAAGTATCTCCAAACAACACATAGCCTAGAAATTCAGGATTACAATTATCAAGCAACTCTACTCCAGCAACATCACAAACCACAACTTCTCACCCATATACAACAACAAGGTACACTGCTAAATGAAACCGCAGAGTCCTGGGGGCATATATTACAAGAGCTCTATTATGTTCACAATAGTTGTCAGAAGCAAATCCTCAACAAAATACAATTTGGTGTGCAAGCAGATACAATATGCAACACAAATCACATATTCTTAGCTTTGTAGACAATGTCCAAGCGAATTGAAGATCTTCTGCATCAATCAACCAAATTGTTAGTACCATACAACTCCAATACCGCTTTTATATCGAAAGGTCAAGAATGAAGATCTCCAATCTTACCTACTACTTTTTATTTACTCATATGTATAAGTTCTTGTGAATATATTTTATTGAACTAGCTTATCATCGCTTAATACTTTTTATACTTTCATACACATCACCTAATTGTCTACTACTGTAATATATTCCTTATTACCATCTACTATAGTTCTTCTATTTTTCATGATCTGTACAATTATAGCAAGTTATCAATGCTAACCCATATTAGAATTATACGTGATATTATAATACTAAGTCATATGTTACAAGTAAGAAACATAATAGAGAGACGATATAGGCAATACTAAAGTTAGTTACACTACAAAATACATATATGGGATATGTATTATCAAGTGAGACTAGCGAAGCGAGTGTTAACAATTGAGGGTTAGCAGGCATATACTACCAAGCACGGTAAAGCCGCACCCTCCTTCTAGTATATATATAGGTCCCGTTTGGTACAGCTTCAGATCTAAGATTTCTCGGAGCTAGGTCTTAAAGCTGTGAGTAGATTAAGAGTATTTAGTTGACCTATCTAGTTTTTATTTTTAACTAAAAATAAAAGTTTAAACAATTTTATTTATTATATAAACTCTAGATCTAACATGGACCTCATAGTTGAAGTTATGCAAAATATAGAGATTCACAGAGGCTGACAGACGGGCCCAGAGAGAGAAAAAGAGGAGTAGAAGATAGGAAATGGGGTAACTGCTGGAGATGAAAAAATAAGGGATGCTGTAATAGTGATAGATGATGCTGTAATAATATTTTTGAGGATAAAAATTTGAGGTAGCTGCTGGAGATGTCCTAAACCCAACAAGCCTTTAAAGAGCACTGAGGCTACATGATGAGCACTGCAGTGGCCGTGGTGCACTAGCAACAGCCTTCTCCACGAGCTTTCCCCATTGTATCAGCCGATTTCCCGCGGGAGCCATGTCCGGTCTTCTCCCCCTCCTCCTCCTCTGCTCGTCCCTCCTCACCGCAACGACCATCGCCGACGACTCAATCCCCATCTACTGCCCGAGCAACATGAACTACACGAGCGGCAGCGCGTTCCAGGCCAACCTCGACGTGCTGCTATCCTCCCTCCCCGCTGCCGCGGCTGCGTCGTCCGGGTTCGCCAAGAACACCACCGGCGCCGCGCCCGACCAGGCGTACGGCCTCGCGCAGTGCCGCGCCGACGTCAACCCGTCGGACTGCCGCGCGTGTCTCGACGGCTCGCTGCAGGACATGGCCAGCAAGTGCCCCGGCCAGAAGAGTGCCATGCTCTTTTACGACTACTGCCTGCTGCGGCACTCCAACGTGAGCTTCTTCGGCGCCGTCGACACGTCGCTGTTGCGCTACTGGTGGAACCCGCAGAACGCGACGCAGCCGGAGCAGTTCACGTCGAGGCTCGGCCCGCTCATGAGAGACCTCGCGGCGAGGGCGCCGTACGCGTCCCGGATGTTCGCGGTCAGCTCGGTGGCCGTAACACCCTTCGTGAGCATCTACGGCATGGCGCAGTGCACGCGGGACCTCACCGCCGACGACTGCAACCTCTGCCTCGTCAGCGCCGTCGGTGACATCCCGAAATGCTGCGATGGGAAGAAGGGCGGCCAGGTCATCTACCGGACATGCTCCATCCGGTTCGAGGTCTACCCTTTCTACAACGCCCAGGCCGCCGAGGCGGCGATGTCTCCGGCTCCCTCCACGGGAGGCGGGTCCGTCAACGGCAGCGATCACGCGGACCCAAGAAGAAACGGTGAGTCAAGGTCTCCGGTCTTCTGTCCTATCTTTTTCATAACGTGTTTAGAGCGCGTTTGCTCAGCTAGTGGAGGCTAGCCTAAATGCTGTTTTGTTGTTTTGCACATGACGTTTGACTCGTAAGCGCAACGGTTATTTACTATGAATCTTGGGCAAGCGCAACGGTTATTTATTATGAATCTTGTACTTTTCTATTGAAATTTGTATAAAAATGAGTTTGCAATAAAATATTACGACATCATATAGTAGGACATATAGAGCAGCAACCCACGCTCTTTTTCAGCTCGCCTTGCTGGAACGAGAGAGCCAAACCAGCTCGCTTGCCTCGACAAGGTTTTTCTTGCTGCAGGGAGCTAGCTTGCCAAGTTCTAGAAGTACTACTAACCGCCTATCCTTCCGGCAAGGCCATGCAAAGCAAAAGAAAATTCTACAAGACTAGGTCTCACAAAAATATTCTATTCTTATACATATGACGTATATCTCTCTTTTCTTTCATTTACAAATATTAGCTATTAGATCAGAGAAGAACAGTATAGATCAGCTTACATGCAAAACTGAGGAAGTATTCAGTCGACACTTGTTGTGGCTCTGAACTCCACTACCTGCTGTCACTGAGTTAACGTGTCCAGTGTCTGCACACTGTTTCTTCCTTTCTCCTTTAGGACATTTCGTTTCAACCTTGCGCTTGACTGGATAAAAATTGCTCTGGAACTGCCTCCGTCTTTTCCAAACATGACTGACTACGTGAGACGGACTTTGATATGGTCTTAAAGTTCTTTAGGAAGCCTGTTAAAAAATCGTGATGTTTTTTTACTAGCACAGTTCAATTTCAGAGCTAGGACGATGTCTGATCTTAGCAAAAGCTGAAATAGCTTCTGTGCAGGAAGTAATCACACTGTCAGGACAGACCTCGTTGTGTTAATTCCTGTTGCTGTCACGCTGTTGGTGCTGCTGCTACTTGGTGTGTATCTCTGCGAGAGGAACAGGAAACCACACCAGCATGTACAGATTGCAAGCGCTAGTAAGTTCAGAAACAAGGCTAGTTTATCTGACGAAGAACTGTTATGATACTGCTGTGAGACATTCAGGACTGACTGTTTTCATATGTTCTCTTATGAACAGGGCATGGAGATGATGAAGAAATGAGAAGCTCAGAGTTTCTCTTGTATGATTTGAGCACCCTAAGAACTGCCGCTGACAACTTTTCAGAAGAAAACAAGCTCGGCGAAGGCGGGTTTGGGTCAGTTTACAAAGTAACTAGTTTTAAGGCTGGAGCCTGAAAATTAATCTGAGTAACCTGGTCTACATACTTGATCATAATATTTCGCATAAGAACAGATTTATGGTCTGATCTCAATGTGTTCTTCAGGGTACACTGCAAAACGGGCAGGACATTGCAGTGAAGAGATTGTCATCAACTTCGCAGCAAGGACAAGTGGAGATGAAGAACGAGGTCGTGCTGCTCGCAAAGCTCCAGCACAAGAACTTGGTGCGCTTGCTTGGCTGCTGCATCGAAGAACACGAGAGGCTCCTCGTCTACGAGTTCCTCAGCAACAATAGCCTCGACAAAATCCTTTTCGGTACTTCATAGTCTGTTCAGACGAACATGATCCTACGGTCCACTTGAGATCACTCAGCTATTGCGTTTGCATAAGTGGAGTAAACTGAACTGAACTTGCAGATCCTGCACGGCGACATGAGCTGAGCTGGGGACAGAGGCACAAGATCATCGAGGGCATCGGCCGAGGGCTCCTGTACCTTCACGAGGACTCGAGGCTTACGATCATCCACCGCGACCTCAAGGCGAGCAACATCTTGCTGGATGAGGACATGAACCCCAAAATCTCGGACTTTGGCTTGGCGAAGCTGTTTAACATGGACTCGAGCGTGGGTAACACGAGCCGCATTGCCGGAACACAGTAAGTTCGCCGCTGGCTAGCAAGGGCAGCACCCTCCGTTTGTGTTTACCTGACATGCCGTGCCATGAAAATGCAGCGGGTACATGGCGCCGGAGTACGCCCTGCACGGCATCTTCTCGGCCAAATCGGACGTTTTCAGCTACGGCGTCCTCGTCCTCGAGATCGCCACCGGCCGGCGCAACACTTATACACATGCTTCAGGACCTTCTGAAGATCTGCTTACCTATGTAATTTAACCTTCGAATGGATCCCTCTTAATCTCATCACGCATTGAGTATAACCTTGTTTCGTATCGTGACTAATCGACAGTTAATTCTTGTCATGCATTGTGGCCACGGGCAGGTTTGGAGGCACTGGAGCCGCGGGAGCGTGCAGCAGCTGCTGGACGGCTGCCCGGCCGAGGGGCGACGGCCGCAGGAGACGCTGAAATGCGTCCACGTGGGGCTGCTCTGCGTCCAGGAGGACCCGCACCTCCGGCCCGGCATGGCGTCCGTCGTCGTCATGCTCAACAGCCGCTCCATCACGCTGCCGGCGCCCACCGCGCCGGCCTTCGCGGTCCCCGGCTGCGCACTCACTGAAGTTGAGGCGCGCGGGCGGAGCACGGATCGCAACGGGCCGGTGGCAGCTCGGGAGCCGTCGATCAATGATGTTTCTGTCTCCGATTTGGAGCCGCGTTGATGGTCATCAGAATCGACGACGTCGAACAATCAGTGAACAATGGCGCTTTGTCTCCAAATTATCATCTGGTTTTGAATTAAAGGAATAGTATTCAAATTTGAATCTATCTATCTATTACTGAATATTTGAGGGGGAAATGAATCACCATGTTCACTCTTAAGGTTACAAAATTATCACGTTAATATAAAAAATAAATCTAGACCACTCATTATTATGGGCATTTAATAGTCTAGATTTAACCAAAAAAGTCTGTATCAAATACGATTAATAATTAGGTAAATTCGGAATTAAAAGATATGAAAAATTAGTAGTTCCATTTATATATAGTTTGGGAAGCAAAATATCTAAATAAAGAGTCTAAATAAAATAAAATAAATAATAATTAAAATTAGGGTTAGAATTGGAAAAATCCATATCAAATATAGTCTTTAAAAAGTATTATAAAAAGTTCATGTAAAATACAATTAATCAATAGCTCAAATTCATAATAAAAATAAAAATAAAATCCAAAATTCTTAGTAATATAATAAATTGAAAAGTATTGTGTTGCTTAAGGTCGTCGCATTAAGCAGGTAAAGTAAATCTATTTTGATTTTGGTTAGGTTGCCTATATCTGACAGATGATTTTAACAGTTGATCAAATCGTAATACGAATTGAACTAATACATGTATACGATTCGGTACACATTTGGAACATAAATAATTTTTTCTTCTACTAACATAAATATTATCTCTTTTTCTAATTTTATGCGCTTTGTAACTAAATGACACTAACCTCATTAAAAAAGCCAAAGAGACCAATTTTTAATCAAACATTATGGTGATAAAATATTGCAATGAGACTAACCTTGCTAGTTCATACTATCCAAAGTGATTGGTTGTTTTGTGGAAATATTGGATCAGATGGTAGGAAGAATGGGCAATAAATTACTTGGCGTGGTTCAACTTACTCGGATTACTTACCGCAAAGGAGTCACGGCATGTGTGTATCCAGGCTGATTTGTTATGAAATGCTTGGTAGTTCAAGCTGTCAAGAGTGCATCCAGTTCTGTTTCTTTTGTCCTAAAAACATTTATGATTTCATTTGAACTGCTGTGTTCGAATTGATTCGTAGTTTTAATGTTGTTGTGATCGCACGGACGAGCAAAGGAATCCTTGGTGATTCAATTTGGTTCGAGTTCGCGGAACATATCGAGTTGGGTGATGCTACCCTTCAATCTAATTTTTTTTCCTTTTGTTACGGTCGATGTTCTCAGCCGTTCGATTTTTATCCGACGGAGACGCACTCTTCGTTTTCCTCCCGCTCGTCTGCTTTCTCTGTTGTGCATGGCCCGACGGCCGCCTGCTCTGTGCGACGAGCTCCCCGCCCTGCTCGCCTCCTCCCGTCTCCGCCCCGTCCCCGCGTCCGCCGTCACCGCCAGGCCAGCCTGCTGCCCCGGGTCTCCTTCTAAGCCCCGGGGACATCACCGGCGACCACAAAAAAAACCTCCACCGAAGGAAGCATCGCCGGCGAACGTGGACTGTGGAGCGGCAAATTCCGTTGACTGCAATTTACGAGGTGTGTATCAAGTTCTATCGTGGAAGTTGGCCGCCCCCTCCGGCTTGTGGGCCGTAATGGGCCACGTGCCTACCATGCAGTGGGCCGGAACGAAATGGCCCGGACCAAGCTCTACAGCTGATCGTGGTATGGGCTGGCCCCCCTAGGATGTCCGAGAGACCTGAGCCAAGTCCGGCTGGGCCAAAATCTCGGCCTTTTCTATGTCGGCTCGCGCAGTAGCACGCGCCACGCTCTCGCCGTTCGCGTTTTGCCGAATTCCGCGTGCGAGGTTTCCAACGAGACGAGCCACGACAATTGTGAAGACAAATTCAACCTTCAAAAGTTCAACCATGTCACATGTCGAACCTTCTATAAAGCATATGATGTGGGCGATGCAGCGCATGAATACTAGTATCCTCTCAGTGACTACTGGACCATTTGATATTAATCCAATATCCACGAGTTCATCTTCTACCTCTGGTCATATTTTTCCTCTATCACTCGCTCATTGCGTTTCTTCTCCCTACCTACCTCATTCATCTCTAATGGCTTCCCCATCATCAGATCTATCGTCACAGCTCCTCCCTCACTAACTAATCTATTTTCAAGTTTTTCCATCAGCATCACTACTCGCCTGTAGCCCACGGTGCCACCGCCGTTGCCTCACCGCACCGCTGCTCACCGCCGTTTCAATTGCCGCCCGGGGCATCCCTCTAAATCTGAGGGACAAAACCCGACACCGAAAACTCCCCTCTCCAAACGGGAAGGCTACAGCAACATCGACCGATCCATTTGATGTTCCCAGGCACACGAAGTTCAGGAGGACTACTTTTTTATCATCATCTCATACTACCTTAGCATTGATGAGTAGTCTAAGGGTCTGTTCTGCTTTTGGTTTTCCTGAAAAGTTGTGTTTTTGGCTTTTCTGAAGAGTTATTTTTGGAAATAGTTTGTTAGCTTCTATAATAAATTTTTGGCTTCTCAGCACATAACTTCTCAGAAAAGCCACTCTCAGCGAGCTTCAGCGAGCTTCTCAGCATCTAGTTTATTTTCCTCAGAAGCAGCTTTTGATTTCTTCAGAAGCCACTTCTCAACAAACTCGTTTGTTTTGGCTTCTGGCTTCTGAACTTCTGACAAAAATAAAAACCAGAAGCAGCTGAAAACAAACAGATCCTAAGTAGTTGACCATCCCGGTCACATAAAACACGTCGAGAAGCCAACGACACCTTACTACCGCGTTGATTTTGATGGAGTTAATCACGTTATCTAGAAACCGTGTGCCCTGTCCACCCCGGCGTGCTACTGTGCCAAGTACGCATTATTACACGATGCGTAGCGCGGGCCGTTGATCGGTTAGCATCAGAACTTTCTGTCGCTCTTTCTGGTCCGTACATCGCCGAAGCTCGTGTAGCACAACTGCTAGCATCCCGGCTCCAGTCGTGCCTGCTTCAATTTGACGGCGAAATGTACATCATCACGTCGGACGGTGTAGGCCAGGGGGCGAACCCGGCCGTGATCTCATCCACCCTAGACATGTGCTTTGCCACTAGACATAACGGCAGGTTCACCTCTTAAACGAAACACTGTTGTCCAAAATATATGGAACAAATAAAAACCGGTCTCAGCTCGGATGCAGTTTTTCTTTTCTTTTCTTTTTTTTCAAAAGGATGGATTTATATTAAAGGAAGCACAGTACATCCCCAAATTGTATCATAGACCTAAGAAAAGTAAAATTACATTGAAATCCTTGTGGGTCTTCTCCTGTTCTGAGCTCAATTTCTCCGTTCACTGCCGCTGAATGCGACCACTACCATATGAGTGAGCTCCACTGCCACCCCAACGAAAGGCTCCAATCCTTGAAAACTGCCACATTATCCAATGCTCTAGGTCCACCAGGACACATCTAAGCCATTGAACGACCGTTGGCCACCAGCTCGCCGAATAGGAAAAGGAAGGTTTGCGATCAGGGGCGAAGCTAGAGTTCAACCCACCCTGGTGCACACATTTAAGGCATGGGGTGCACAAAGGGTGAGATACCGGCACAAAATTGCAACCCCAACTTGGGGATGAACACAAGCTACATCTCCTTCGCCAAAAGACCAAACAGAACTGACCACTTACGACTATTACCGAAGATATCGCTGACGCCGGAATTGGTGACGAGAACCTAAACGCTAAACGAAGACGTCACCACCGCCGCCAGCCTCAACAAAACCACCGCTACAACAGAACCCCGCATGGCATCGTCGGACGTCACCACCAGAAAAACCTAACTTATTCTTACCTAGATCTACAGCCTACCCAACTACTACCTAGGTTAATAGCTACACCGCACGTGGATCCACCGGGAGCCCCTCACCTCCGGTGCCGAGTTCTAACCTTAAGGGTACGTGCCACTGTGCACTGTATTATTCTATCTGTTTCGAGATACGTACAGATCAAGAGAGATAAAGATTCTCGGACAGATTCCTACGGTGGTGAACGGATAGACAATAGGTAACCTATCCTGTAGGCATGCAAAAAAGAAGCTTCTGAAAGGGAAAACTGGCAAGGGTGTATCCTCAAAGCTCAAGTCCTATTCTCTTCCTCTAGAATCGACTCTGGACCGTGTCATTGCTTAACCCAACGAGTCAAGGGAGGAAACCCAACCACACGTCTTAGCTCTACATAAGCTGCTTACCAAACGGTAGCACATCATCATCTACAGATCACTCTCAAAACTTTAGAGTGCAAACACGCGCGCGCGAAACTTTAGAGGCGATGGAAGCGCTCGCGATCGGCAGGCCGCTGTCCACACGGGCGCGGCGGGGCGCCGGGAGCAGGGAGGAGGAGCTGCTCGGCCTGCTCGCCGGCTTCCCCGACGGCGGCGAGTACGGCTCCGGCCGCGAGCTCTCCTTCTCCGACCTCGTCGAGGCCGGGGCCAGGCCAACAAGCGCGGGCCACGGCGGCGCGGCTCCGCCTTCGGAGACGCCGAAAGATCACGAGAGCGCGACGTTGCCCGGGCGGCAGGAGGCGGCGTCGAAGCAGCAGCAGCAGGCGGTGGTGAAGGAGAGGAGGCACAAGGGACAGCGGAGCGGCGGCAGCAGGGGGAGCTGCGGGGGAGGCGCAGACGGCGTGCTGCTCAACTTCTACGTGCCGGGGCTGCTCACACGAAGCATGACCGCGCCGCGCCCCGGCCGAGGGGCGCTACCGCCCGGGGCGGGGCAAGGCGCGCCAGCGAAAGCTGCTGTTGCTGCCGGAAAGGCTAGGTGAGCGGCGAACCGACGATCATGTGGTTATAATTGTTTTGCTTGTCATGAAAGAATTCAACTTCCATGGTAGAACACAGTTACATATCGAGCCCCCCTGGATTAACATAATTTATCATGAAGCCGTACGCACTCATATCAACATCTGGAATTAAGAGTCGTCGTTCGTTAGTCAATAGTTGATTAGTCGAAGACATAGATTACAAGGAGCTAATATCTCGGATGGACTATGTCTCGCTAGTCTATAGTGTCGCGGACTGTTTGGAAGGCATGAATTTCATATAGTTATTTTGCAGAATTTTCATATAGTTATTTTGCAGAATTTTCATATAAAACAGTTGAACTCCCGTAGGAATCTACTACAATCGTTTTGTTATCAGTATGAGATGGTTACATTCTTTGATAATATTATTAGTGCTCATTAGTCATTGCATCCTTTCCAACGAATTGGATACAGCAAAAAAAAAAAAAAAAAAAAAAAAAAAAAAAAAATCGTCAGTGCATGATCTGTATCTGACACTTTCTTTTTCAACCGAACGGCGCTGAAAGGTGTGATCAGTACAAGCATTTTTTTTCTCAGGATCAGTTCCTTTTCAGGACCGGTTCCTAGGAACCCACTGCTTTATTTTTTTATTTTATTTTTTTGCGAAGAAGGAACCCACTGCTTTAGACCAAATGATTCTTCCGTCCTTTTGACTTAGATAACCTTTTGGAGTCAAGAATAGAACAACTCATGCATGACCTGGAAAGCAAAGAAACAAGGCTCACAGTCTGACCAAAGTAGACAGAACTAGCTAAGCAGCTGAATCTTTTTCTTCGGAAACTTCTTCTTTCAAACACTTTTTTAAGGAACCACTTGGTTGCAAAACAGTGTTCACACGTTCAGAATCACTGCTAATTCTATTGCTCCAGATGCCTTTGGAACATGATTTCACGTATTATGATCCCCTGATTCGGGAGTTAAAGTCAGAGGAGCACAGTACTGTGACTTCAGTACTAACGAACTGGTATCTGATCTGTCAGGACACAGGCGCCTCTGGGCATCGGATGCTGGCCGGCGTTGTGGGGCCGCAGCCGCGGCCGCGACCGCCGGAGGCCGGCCAAGGCCTGCAGCTGAAAGACGAGGAATCAGAGTGGCAGCACGTGATACGAAACGACCGATACCACCAGCAGGCTAGCAGCTGCACCAAACCGCAGTTAATCTGAGACTCTGCTACTTGCACCTGTAAATAATTCCATCCTTTCTTTGCGGCGTCACAAAGACATCTACCTCGAGCTACTATTTCTTATTTTTCTTATTTCTCTCAGTACATTTTTTAAAAATTTCTATACTTAATTTCTCATATCTTATTATACTTAGAGTTATCTCTTATTTACTTCTAGCTCTCAAAGATTTCACTCTATATAAACAAGATTTCTCTCAACATCAACTTTATCTTCACTCTCACCTATTTCTCTTATATCTGCATATCAGAGTAATAAGAGTTAGCTGTTATCTATAAACACTGAAGTTATTATTAAATTTTGGTTGTGCAATTTAGGAAGCTACATTGGAGGCAGGTTTCACGTTTCCAATGGCGTATTCCACAAGTGATGCAAAGGTTCAGAAAGGCCAAAAAATCAGATCCCCTGAATCTGAATGGTTGTCCTGTACCCGCTGCTGTTAACAAATAAAAGATGCAGCCGTCAGAAAAGACTATCCCGGTTGTATAGATTTTTTTTCAGCTTTTTTCTAAAAAAGCCAGAACCTATCTAAATGTTTAGCTTCTAGTTCTGATTTATAGTTGCTTTTGGCTGACCGAAGAAACTGTTATAATTGAAATAAATTAAAAGCTAACAAACAGATTTGGATTGACTTTTATAGCTTTTAAATACGTTGATAAACTAAAAATTTATTATAAAAACTAACAACTAAAATTTAACAGTTACAACCGTTTCTTTAAATAATTAAAAATTTCAAAATCACGACCTATGTAAACGGACCCTATACTAATGTGATTTGTGCTTGTCAGTCGCGTTCTTACGTTTTCCCAAGTTGAGAAACAGGAGCCTAGACGCGTCGCTCGGAGCTGAGCGTGTCCGGGCAACGTGAAAACGATTGATGATCGAACTGAATCCGAGTACTATCTGATACGAGTGGCGATCGTTGTAGCGTGCCGTACGCTGCACTGATGGCTTGCCTGCCCGGATATGCGGCTGATTTCCGGATTTAAAAAAATAATATTATGCTATTGAAAATGGTAAAAATAATAACAAAAATCTGATATTTGTAAATATAAGTACCTGTGAGTACTCTGTGTGCGGACTGCCATGCTACATAGCAGTGGGTGTGGGTCCTATGTAGCAGTGGGTCTATGAAATTAGTTATATATTTCATATCTAAAAGTCCTAGCAACTTTTTGAGTATATAAACAGATTAAATTAGAAAAATATTCAATTACAAAGTTATATATATCGTCAATAGATATAATTTTTATATAAAAATCATCTCTAGATGATATCATATAAAAAAATTGTAATTTTTTTAATATCATCTATGGGACAAATAATCTACTGATATACTTAGAGTCTACTGTCATGTAGCAAGTCGACAGAGAAGCGTCCATAAATATCTATTTATGTAAATATCAGATTTTAATATTATTTTACTCTTTTCTAATAAAATATTAAAAAATTGCGCTGATTGCGCGAGTCCGATTCTAACAGGCTGAAGATCAGCCGTTGAGAGGGCTGGGGCCTGAGAGCCGATCCACTTGCCTTGTCTGACGGCTGTTGCCGTATCTATGTGGGTTTTGACTCGGAGAGTCACGTCCAGCACGACGCTGTTGAAAATTTGCGGGGTTCTTTAATTTTGAAAAAAAGTATGTTACATATGATACTATAATCTAACTCTTAAAAAATTTCATGTAAAAATATAATTTATACAATGAGAAGTAAAATGACAAATTTCAGCTAAAAATATGATAAGTACAATAAAAATACTAGATCATAGTATCCTCTATACCACTTTTTTTTTGAAATTTTCATGATATTTAAATATCTTTTGAATCATGAGAGCAATGACCACAATGTTTTTTATTTTTTAATCTATCATTTATTAGAAGGACGATATGTTTATTTTTTAAAATTTACTGCTGATTCAATAGGCCAAAGGTGTCTATCATACTTCTAACATGTGGCAGTAACCTAATTTTATAATGTTTTTAAACGAATATCTAGTTTTGCAATTTTTGATTTTTGAAATATAAAAATAAAAAAGCTTTGGACATGTGGTTATCCGTCCTCTGAAGCGCTGCGGTTACTGGCCGAATGAACAGTGTTTCATTCAAATCACTATTCATAGTAATATTTTATAAAATTATGGTCTTCTGTTGCTTCAAAAATTCTAAAAAAATTTGTACGTGTTTTATAATTCATGTGCAACTCATTTTAATTTGATTCATCTAACAATTATGTGTATAATTTAAACTAAAATTCTTCAAAAAGACTACTTTTATAAGTTTTAACAATTGTTAAGGCCTCAAATAAATTTCTAAAAATCTGACAAAAATTCACTAATATTCATCTTATGTGATGGAATAATTTTTAAAATTATTTCTACCCTAATCTATATGGTGAAAAAGCGAGTTATTTTGTAATGCTCTATTCACATGAAATAACAAAAATGCATATAAATAGAGCATTACAAAGGAACTCACTTTTTCACCATATATACTAGGGCAGGAAATAATTTAAAAAATTAGTCCATCACATAAGATAAATATTAGTGAATTTTCCCATATTTTTGGAAATTTATTTGAGATCCTAACAATTGTTAAAATTTATAAAAGTAGTATTTTTAGAAAATTTTAGTTTAAATTCTACACATACTTTTTAGGTGAATTCAGTTAAAATGGGTTGCACATGGATTATAAAACATGTACAAAATTTTTCAGGATTTTTGGACAACAGAAGACTACAAATTTATAAAAAGAATATAAAACTATTACTGTGAAACGAAACGCTGTTCATTCGTCCAGTAACCGCGAACCAGACGACTGTTAGCCCCTGCACGCTGCGTCGTACTTCTTACCGCACTGTGATCGGGCGGTTTGATGTCTATTCTTATAATTTTTTTTTTATCAAAACTCTATTTATTTAAATATTAATATTAAAAAATATAAAAAAAAACTCGCTGCCTGCCTGCCTGCCTGCGCCGTCTCGCAGCACGGCCTGTTTCCTTCCGTTTCCGGTGAGGCTGAGCTTGGAGTGTGGAATGGGCTGCGTGTGACGCCGTGGCGCCGAGGCCGACCATGCATGCATGCACGGGCCGTGCCAGTTTGACCGTCGACCGCGCCGTAGTCAACCTGCCGTTTCTGCGATCGCCGGTGCGGTGGTGCCAATCTGCGGCGTAAAGACGTTCAAATGAGCCGTGTTTATTGGGCTAACCTGAGGTATGATAGTATAGGCATGGCTCAGACACGACACGGTCCGAGTTGAGACGGGTCGGGTCGGCACGGCACGAGGCTACGGGCCGTGTTTGGACTGAGCGCGCAGCACGACGGGCCGGCGCGGCACGGTCCGGCTGAGTCGGGTCGGCACGGGCACGGCCTAGCCCAGGACGGTACGGCCCGGCACGATCCGACATGGCACGCAAATACCCGATTATTTTCTATTATATATATATTTTTTTAATTTTGTAGCTATTTTTTATATTTTTATCTATTTTTTATATTTTTATCTATTTTTTATATATTTTTTATTTTATATATATATTTTTATTTATTTCGGCTCGTTGGGTCGACTGGGCCGCCGAACCGAAATCGTGCCCGGACCGACCCGACACGGCACGGTCACCGACGAGCCGTGCCGTGGACCGAAAGAAAAACACGCGGGTCGGCACGACATCACTGCTACAATAGATGAGCCGTTCGGACCGTATCGAGCCGGGTCTGTACCAGGCCGACCCGAATAGCCATTTGGCCATGTTTGCTGCAGCGTTGCATGGCTCACGCTGTTACCAGCATGCTGTTGTACATGTCCCGTAGACACGCACGACTCGAAGATAATGAAGCAGTGATTTTTTTTAAAAAAAATAAGTGACAGTGGACAGAAAGAAACATAATAATCAGTCGAACTAAATCACCATCATCATCTCGTAGCACAAAGAGCCATCTATCCGCATAGCTATCTCTCTTTTTAACGGTGCAGTAACTTTCACCCTATTGCACAAGCGGTAATAATTAATGGCGGATTCAGCATAAAAATTAGAGCAGCTAACCGATTAGTGCCGTCCTCCTGCCTGTTTTGCCCAAATTTCCGATGACCTGCCAAAATTTTAATAGATTTACTATATTTCAATTGATTGAAATTATATCTTTGTTTCACTCGATGTGTTGTTTGTCCGATCGTTCGATCACGTGTCTATCTTTTGATTTGTACTCAGTTAGAAATTTTTATCAACCGTTAAATTTTTATCTAACCGTTATTGTTGTTAAGTGAAATATACCTTTATTTTCATTTGATTAAAAATTAGCGAATCTCAATTTTTGAAGGGAGACTCTTAGGTAGGACATGCTCCCTGAACCTGGAAGATCCGCCGCTGGCAATAACCTCTCTGGTCACAGAAGGGTAAGTGATCTGCCCGTATCACGACTTCACGAGCAAACTGGGGCCGAACACGAGTATCGATCTCGCATAGAGCCGCAGAGGGCAATGCTTTCCAAGTAGAACCCCCGGCACCCGATAACTTTCCCGAAATAAATCCTCAACGGCTAGCTCCTGCAAACCCTCCCGCCGCGCCGATCCCAGCCGTCGGATCTCGGATCCCGTCCGTCCGGACCGCTGCGTTCTTCTTCTTCGCCCACCGCCTCCCGACCGTTGGAGCAGACCCGATGCAAATAAAGCTGGAGCCCCACCGCGCCGCCCTCCTCCCACACCCAACGGCGACAGGCAGAAGCTTCTCTCCAATCCAGGCAGGAACCAAGAAGTCGTAGTCGTAGCAGAGAGGACGAGGAGAGGAGGAAAGAAAGAGGGTCGCGAGCTTCTCCTTGCTTCGTCGCCTCGTTCCAGAGGTCGCCGGGGCGCACCTGCAGCCGTTCCTGGCCTCGGTGTCCTCGGGAGGCGAGGCGATCCAACTATGGCGACACGGAACCACCGTGCGGTTGCTGCTCCGCAGCCGGCGAACAGAGGTGAGCAATCGGACTCCTAAGCTTCTTGCCACCGTTGCGTGGATCGTGCGTTTGTTCTCCTATTCGGTATCGTGGGATTCATCCTTCTTTGGGGACGATTTGGGGTCTGGTGCGGATCGAATTGATGGGTTTCGAGCTCTTATTGATCTGTTCTAGGTGTTGTTTGTGCGATTCTTGGGGGAAAGATTGCGCTTTGCGGTAGCCTAGGTTGCTTAGTCTTGATCTGTTCGTTAGGATCCTCCACCAAGAACGGTCTTTTGATGTCGCCAGTGGACGTTTGATATGAATTCTTCATGTTTCCTAGTTCTATTGCGCGATTCCTGGGGAAAGATTGCGTTTTGCGGTAGCCTACGTCTACGTTGCTTAGTTCGAGTCCTTGATCCATTGCTCGCCTGCTTCGTTCGAATCCTCCACCAAGAGCGGTCTTTTTGGTTCGGTTTCTTGATCTTTCTGCTCCTGAGTCCTAGTTACATTGTCAAATTTATGCATCAAGATTGGATTCCGATGTGGCCCGGCCTTTTTGGTTCGGTTTCTTGATCTTTCTGCTCCTGAGTCCTGGTTCGCATGTCTAACGACGTTACAGTTTGAAAAGATTGAATCTTTGCTTGTTCTTTACGTTCCGTTGAGCTTTGCGTCGATTTTCATACGAGATTCATCCCGTGACAATGCCGGCCATAGAGTTCTTATATTTTTCTCCGGCAATGGTCAGGTGCTGCAGTCCTGGCGGGGAGGCAGAAGGCCGCCGCAGCAGCAGGCCGACCTGATCGGCGAGCCCTTGGTGATATTGGCAACTTCACGAACATCCATGTCATCGACGGGTGAGAAACTAGAAATCGTCGCCTCCTTTTGTTCCATTTTCTTTCTTCTATCCCCCCCCCCCCCCTCTGAAACCTGTATTGTTCACTGCAACAGGAAGAAGGTCCAGCTGCCCGAGGGGGTCAATCGCCCCATCACCCGGAGCTTCGGCGCACAGCTCTTGAAGAACGCCCAGGCGAATGCCGCTGTGGCGAACAAGGTACGCGGTTTCTGCCCCCTTTCCAATCCTGCGATTCTTGCCTCTGAACTCTGAAGCGTTCGATTTGATCCTAAATTCCCAACTGGTCCGAAGCGTTCGGTTTTGCAGAATGCCGTAGCTCCTGCTCTTCCTGCAGTGGCGCGTGCCGCTCCGAAGCCTACCAAGAAGGCCCCTGCCAAGCCCGTCCCTCGTCCTGAGCAGGCTATCAAGATCACCGCCGGCTCCGACGAGAACAGGAGGCCGTCAGAGGGTGCTGCCCGCAGCAGCTCTGCCCACAAGTCGAGGAAGAAGGTCGTCAGCACGCTTACAACTGTGCTGATTGCTCGTTCCAAGGTTAGTTATACCAACAAACACTTCTTCTGCTCTTGCATCGTTGCTTGTCAGTTCAGTGTCATAAGCCTCTGGCCTGTTCTTGGCAATTTCAGCACGCGTCTGGCCTTACTGGGAAGCCCAAAGAACTCATTGAAGACATTGACAAGCTCGATGGCGACAACCAGCTCGCTGTGATTGACTACGTTGAAGATATCTATAAGTTCTACAAGGCCGCACAGGTAAATGCAGCTTCATCTTTTGCAAGTCTGTTCAAGTGAGCTTGTTCAGAATGTTTCATCACCGTGTTTATGGTTGCAGCATGAGAGCCGTCCCACCGACTACATGGGCAGCCAGCCCGAGCTCAGTACCAAAATGCGTGCCATCCTCACGAACTGGATCATTGATGTTCACAGTAAACTCGAGCTTATGCCTGAAACACTGTATCTCATCATGTACATGGTAGATCGGTACCTGTCCCTGCAGACCGTGGCGAGAAGGGAGCTGCAGCTTGTCGGCATCGCGGCCCTTCTCATCGCCTGCAAGTATGAGGAGATTTGGGCGCCAGAGGTAAGGCCAAAGCTCCGTTCATATCTAGCTTTTGTTTTGGATGCTCCAAAGCTGAATATTGTATTGTTGCAGGTCAGCGAATTCATACATTTATCTGACAATGCCTACACACGGCAAGAGATTCTTGGCATGGAGAAGGCAATCCTGAACAAACTGGAGTGGAACCTCACTGTTCCCACTCCGTATGTTTTCCTTGTGCGGTTTGCGAAGGCCGCCGGAAGCGGTGATAAGGAGGTAGCGACAGAACTGCTCTGGTTTTCCCTCTGTAGTTTCATGTCAGGTGTGCCACGGAACTGTTTGGTGCTGAAACTTCTTTTCTGTTTGTGTGAATGCAGCTCGAGCATATGGTGTTCTTCTTCGCAGAGTTAGCGCTGATGGCGTACAGCATGGTAACGTTCTGTCCGTCCATGGTCGCCGCTGCGGCGGTGTACGCCGCTCGCTGCACGTTGAGGAAGAGTCCTCTCTGGACAGAAACTCTGAAGCACCATACAGGTTTTGATGAGCTGCAGCTTATGTGAGTCTCCTTCTGCACTCCATGAATCTGATGTTCTGAACTTGATTGTTTTGTTCATCTGAAGAACTTAGTTACATAAGTTGTATGGAATATGTGAACTCACAATGGTTTTTGTCTGATGATTTCAGAGAGTGCGCGAACATCCTGATCAGATCCCATGCTGCAGCTCCTGATGGGAAGCTGACGACGATCTACAAGAAGTACACGACTGAGGAGTTTGGGCGTGCTGCTCTGCACCCACCGGCAGCTGTTCCGGGCCTTGTCTAGGACTTCTACTGTGTTGCTTCAATGATTAGAAGACGATTGGTTTGCGTTGGCTACATGGAATCAAGAAAGTTTGAGAACATGTTTTTTAATTCATTTTGGATACTCTGTTCTCAGAAGTATTATACTGTGTCGGTTACGTTTGCTACAACCTTAATACACCTTGGTGTAACAACTATTCATAATTATATGAATCGAATTGATATTATTCTTTTACATGTTTGTCTCATTTTCTGTCATTTCACTGCAACAGCACGATATGAATTGAAAGAGTTCAGCAGAACGGTGTTGGCGATATACTCCCCTACTCCGTATGTCTATGCTTTTCAAGTTTTCAGTGTTATCTTCTGAAATTCCAAACTTTTGTGGTTTTACAATGCCACTCCTGAAGTTTCACACCGTTTAAGATTGATTTCACAGAATGCTTCTGAATTTTACGATGCTACTACATTGAAGGGTTTCAAATCTGCCGGGTTGTTTCGACCAATTATGCTACCAACTGGATGAAGCAGTGTTGTCTGTGTTGACCACTGATATGAAATTTCACACTTTTGTGGTTGACTGAAAGTATTACAATTTTGTGATTGATTAAACAAAATGCTTGTGAATTTTACAATGCCACTCTTCTGAAATTTCGTACTTTAGTGATGGGCCTGAAAGTTTCACACTTTTTTGGATTGATTTCGCAAATGTTTGTGAGTTTTACGATGCTACTTTGAAGGGTTTCGAAGCACGCGCTTCACTTTCAAGTGAGGTATGCACATGCCACCCCTTGCAGCCAATCACCTGAGGTGCATGATAGCTCCTCGTGCTCTGCACCCCCCACTGGTGCCACCTCCTACAACCTTAGTGCTCTAAGGGTTCAGTTGCTTCTCATCTGATTTGTTTTAACTGCCTTGGTTTGGGTCACTTCGCTAGGGATTGCTTGCAAGAAGTGAGATGTCAAAGTTGTTTCAATTATGGGCATCGGGCAAAATATTGTTTTAGAAGAAAACATAAAACAAGGCTGATATGGAGGCAAAAGGGTTCAGTTGCTTCTCATTGTCAAGGAGCAAGTACTGAAGACATTCCACCAGGTGGTCCAAGTGATAGACAGAATGGTCCCAATAGGTATGATCAACTGGGTAATGGGACCTTTGAATTCCATGGACATCAACTCCAGCTAGCAGAGCAGGGACTGGCTCAACCTCAGCAGCAAAACATGATGATAGATGATCAGACTCAGCAGGAACACCATGAGCAAGTAAAGTAAGTAAAACAATGTCCCACAGATAAACAATTTGGACATTGCAAAGCTTGTTCCAGGAGAGGCTTTCCTTGAAGCCAATGTTTTTATAGCAGATGATGATGGGCTGAATAATGACCAGTAGAATGTATCTGATGGTGATCAATTGAACTTATCACTGTCTTGGTCATCAGCTCCAACCAGTGTCTCCTCTGATAGTTTAGTTAACAATGCCCCCTTACCAGATCTCAATCTTGAGATTGGGGAACCAATGCAGCTTGTATTGGCCCTTCCTGTTCAGCAGCCAATTTTCCTAGCACATGAGGAGCCCCTCAAGGCTATGGTTGAAGATCAACTAGTGCCAGAGATTGTACAACAACCTCCTCAAGCTCTTGGTCAACAGTTTGATTTTCACCTACAGATAGGTGCAGTCCAGCTTGTCTGTGACCAAGAGGCTGATCCAGTGTTTGAATCTTTCTATAATGAAATTACATCATGGGTTCCAAAGAGTAACTCAGATAGCAGCAGACTCTGGGCCAAGCACTTTGCTCCCGTTGGGCTCACAGGTCATATAGTGGATATTCCAGAAATCTGGGCATCTTTCTTCACTGTCATGCTTCTATCACCAGCCCACTTTGATTGGGCCAAGAAATTTCTTTCCTCAAGGGTATGGACCATCATGAACTCAGTGAACCCTGGACAGCCTATCATGCATTTTCAGCTCCCTTCACAGTGTTCAAGAAACTCCACACCACGTTGTGCTTATATTGAGGAATATATGGAACTTGACATTACTATGCAAGACAGAGGGAAAAGCAAGGCAGATGAGCTGCAGCAAGATGAGGGAATTTCAGACCCTTCCACCCCCAATAATTTCAAGATGATAGGGGACATTACATCTACCAGCACCTCTGCTTTACATTTGAAGAAAAGAAAGGTTCCTTATGTCCCTTTGGTTGAATCAGATGTTAGAAGAAGCTTAAGGCTGAAGTGGTTTCAAGAAGAATTCATGTCCTGATAAGAACTATTTTGCATGCACAGTTCAGCCTCCCACCCTCTCTACCAAGGTGATTAGAAATCTGGGAATAGATTTTTGTAAGATGGGACCTGTGGCTCTGTCTGATGAAGCCTTGCAGAACAAGAAGAAGCCTGCTAAAGTTACAATGGGGAAGACGTCTGTCCCAACCAAGCACAAGTCTGCCAAGGCCAAGCCTACTGTCCCACCTCAAAATGAAGATGCAGTTAACATCAGCAAGAATCAGTGACATGATAAGAGCACAGAAGGATACTTACTGCTTTTGTCAGAAGATAACTTGCAGTGGTTATTTTGGGTTCTTTTGTGTTAGTAGGCTTTCTTAAATAGCCTGTCACTATAATGTTGTTGAGTCTCTCCCTCCGTATAGCCCTAATGTAACAATGGTATACTGGGACTTCTGTGTCTGGATTTTCATTTGGGTCTGTTGGTACTGTGGCTTTCATTACTTTTGTTCCCTTTTACTATGTAATTGGGTAGAACATTCAGTGGTGCCTTTGGTTAATGGATCAAACTAGTTCAACTCGTTATTGGCGTATTCTCTGCTGGAATGTTCGAGGAATCAATTCTGAGGGCAAATGGAATGCTATCCGTAGCAAAGTTAGAGAGTCTGGTTGTGATATCATCTGTTTACAGGAAACCAAAAGAGAGCACTTTGATTCTGTCTATGTCAGAAAATTCTGCCCCTCTGGTTTTGACTGTTATGAATTCTTGCCATCTGAGGGAAATTCTGGAGGTTCAATTGTAATTTGGAAAAGCTCTCGTTTTTTGGGGTCTTTATCTTTTCAAAATGGTTAGGCAACCTCTATTGATTTCATGTCACTGCATTCTGGAGCTAGGTGGGTACTGACTAACATTTATGCTCCTTTCACACCTGAAGGCAAACTACAATTTTTGGAATGGTTCAGAAATATTGAAGTTTCAGATGATGTTGTTTGGCTAATCCCAGGAGATTTTAATCTGATTAGAGATCCTGCAGATAGAAATAAACCAGGTGCTAATGTTCAAGAGATGTTTGCCTTCAATGAAGCTATAAGTACCCTAAGGTTGGTTGAACTCCCCCTTATAGGTCAGCGATACACTTGGCCAAATAAGCAGCAGAACCCTCTCTTGGAGCGTCTAGACTGGTTTTTTTTACCTTAAATGCCTGGACTTCTAGTTACCCAATCACTCATGTAATAACCCTGTCCAGAGATACTTTTGACCACACTCCATGCTTGGTGAATATAAGCACCCTAATCCCTAAATCGAAAGTGTTTAGATTCGAGAACTATTGGTTGGAGCATTCAAATTTCAACCAATTAGTGCAACATGGTTGGGCAGTACCTGTCTTTCATGCAGACAAGGCAAAACGTGTGGTGGGAAAATTTAAAAACCTTCGAAGAGTTCTCAGAGCTTGGCAATCTCAACTGTCTAATTTGGCTATGGTTATTGCAAATGTCAAACAAATCATTGTGTTCTTAGACACCATGGAGGAGTCAAGGGATCTTTCCATAGAGGAATGGAATTTTAGAGATATCCTACATCAACATTTAGCTTCACTTCTCAAACAGCAGCAAATTTATTGGCGCCAGAGGGGCACAATCAAATGGGTCAAATTTGGAGATGAAAGTACAAAGTTTTTCATGCAAATGCAACAATCAAGCACATAAGGAATGCAATTACCATGTTGCATGATCATAATGGCAATGCAGTCATGGACCATCACGGTAAAGCATCTCTTCTTTGGGAGACATATAAAGAAAGGTTAGGCACATCAGAATATCAGTGCATGCACTTTGACTTGGCCACCCTTCTCACTCCAGTTGATAATTTGCAATGGTTAGAGGAACATTTCGCTCATGAGGAAATTAATAAAGTTATTTCGGAGCTGCCAACAAATAAATCTCCTGGCCCAGATGGCTTTAATGGGGATTTTCTTAAGAAATGCTGGAATATCATTGCCACAGATTTCTATGACTTATGCCAGGCTTTTCATGATGAAAACTTATGTATTCAAAGCATAAATAGCTCCTACATCACTCTAGTTCCCAAGAAAGACAATCCAACCCATGTGGGGGATTACAGGCCTATCTCTCTGCTCAATTCATCTATCAAGCTAATTACTAAACTTTTAGCCGATAGATTGCAGCAAGTAATTTTATCTCTGCTGCATAAAAATCAATATGGTTTTATCAAGTCCAAGTCCATACAGGACTGTCTAGCATGGTCTTTTGAGTATCTGCATATCTGCCATAAGTCTAAGAAGCCAATTGTGATTCTTAAATTGGATTTTGAAAAGGCCTTTGATAAGATGGAACATTAAGTCATTCTTGATATTCTCCAACATGAAGGTTTTGGAACAAAGTGGATATCTTGGATTTCTGGTATCTTGAAATCAGGTACTTCTTCTGTGCTGCTTAATGGTGTGCCAGGCAAAGTGTTTCATTGCAAAAGAGGAGTCAGACAAGGAGATCCTCTCTTCCCTCTACTCTTTGTCTTAGCAGCTGATCTTCTACAATCAATTGTGAACAAAGCAAAAAACATGGGCCTTTTGCAGTTGCCAATACTCTTAGCAGCTAGAACGGACTTCCCAATTGTGCAATATGCTGATGATACTTTGGTCATCATGGAAGCATGTCCAAGGCAACTTTTTGTTCTCAAAGCTCTTCTTAATACATTTGCAGATTCCATTGGACTGCGAGTAAATTATTGTAAATCCATGATGCTCCCTATCAATGTGTCTAATGACAGATTAAGTTTGCTTGCACAAACCTTTGGATGTCAAATAGGCACTTTGCCTTTTACTTATTTGGGTTTGCCTCTGGGTTTGACTAAGCCAAAAGTTGAGGATTTTATACCACTAGTACACAGAATTGAAAGGAGCCTAGTTTCATGTTCCATTTTCTTAACTCAGGCAGGCAAGTTAGAGATGGTCAACTCTGTCCTTTCATCTTTGACAACATACTATATGTGTACACTACAGCTGCCAGCTACTATTATCAAGCAAATTGACAAATATAGAAAGCACTGCTTATGAAAAGGATTTGACCTAAATGCTAAGAAGCCTCCTCTTGCAGCATGGAACATGGTCTGCCGACCCAAAAAAGAAGGTGGCTTGGGAGTGATTAAGCTTACAGTTCAAAATAATGCTTTACTCATGAAAAACCTGCACAAATTTTTCAATAGGGCAGATCTTCCATGGGTTAATCTTTTATGGCAGAGTTATTATGTGAATGGTCATTTGCTTGGCTTCAGAAAAAGAGGTTCTTTTTGGTGGCGTGACATCATTAAGCTTATTGATACATATAAGGGGCTGGCAGCAGTACAACTTGGCGATGGATCTTCAGTTTCCTTTTGACATGATTTGTGGAATGGGATGATCCCAGCCTTCTCCTTTCCACATTTATTTTCTTATGCATCTAATGTTCAGATTTCAATTCAAGCTGCTGTAAATCTTGATCATCTGCAGCAACTCTTTCAGCTTCCGTTGTCAGTGCAAGCGCATGAGCAGTTCCTGCTACTTCTAGAAATAATGCAGGGTCTGATAATTGAACAAGCACCTGATACTTGGAGATACATTTGGGGAACTAGCAGCTACTCCTCATCTAAGGCTTACAAGCAGACTATTGGTCATACTCCGATTCATCCAATATATCGTTGGTTATGAAGTCATCATGTCAACCAAAGCATAAAGTCTTCTTTTGGCTTTTACTAAAGGATCGTTTAAACACAAGAGGGCTACTAAGAAGGAAAGGTATAGACTTACAATCATATGCATGTGAAAACTGTATTCTGCAGAGAGAGGAAACACTGCCTCATCTTTTTCTTAGATGCAACTTTGCTCAAAGATGTTGGGCTACCTTAGGTTTGCAGGTGCAAAGGAGCCTCCTTCCCCTTCAAGTCCTCAAGAGATTTAAAGATCAATTATCGGTTCCTTTTTTCATGGAAATTATAGTACTCATGTCTTGGAGCATTTGGACAGCAAGAAATGAATGGATCTTCAATAGGATTGACCCAACGGTCCAAGGTTGTTACGCTAGATTTAAGTATGTTTTCGCAATAGTTATCCATAGAGCAAAGAAGAAATATTTCCCTCAAATTGAAGTATGGATAGAGTCCTTGTAAATCTTTCTTTTTTCTTTTTTTCTTTTGATGTTCCTTAATAACGTTTGTTTGTAATATATATATATATATATATTTTAACACGTAACCAGTAGGAGAAGACCCTGCTGTTCCATAAAAAAAAACGCTGAACTCTCAGGTTGATTTGAACAATTAAAAACAGCCGCTACCAGCGGGATGAAGCAGCGTTTTTATTCTTGCCTGACAGAAGATTCTGCTAAGATTCAGGTCAGATATCACAAGACTCACTGAGAATCAATCACAACACTTCAATTACACCAGTAGATTGCTGCGTCTTCTACTGCTGTAAGTTTTAACATTCGGAGATCTCACTGTGAAATGAAGTTGATGAAAGACGTGATATCTTTCCACGAGGATCCACCCTCTTCAGATGCAGCGCGAGCCGCGTCCTTCAGCATCGTTGCTCTCCTCCTCATGTCCTCGGCCTCCGCGGCATCACTGTGCATCAGCCTCGCCACGTCCGCGGCGATCTCCTCTCTCCCGATGACGCCGTCGGCCCGGGCCTTCTCCTTGAGGTCGAGTCCAGTCTTCCATACCTCGACCACAAGGCGGCTATTCGTCGGCTGGTCGAACGCTATGGGCAGCGTCAGCATCGGCACGCCGGCGTACACCGCCTCGAGCGTCGAGTTCATGCCGCAGTGGGTGAAGAACCCCCCGACGGAAGGGTGGCACAGCACCTTCAGCTGGTCGGTCCACGGCACGACGAGGCCGGCGTCGCATCCGTGCACCAAGCCTCGGACACGGGAGCGCGCATCGGCGTCGCGGAGCACCCACAGGAACTTGGACTTGCTCTTGGCGAGGCCGACGGCGATCTCGTCGAGCTGGGCGGATGACACCGAGAGGAAGCTGCCGAGTGAGACGTACAGCACTGAGCCAACGGGCTGTGCGTCCAGCCACGCCATGTGGCCTTCTCCCACCGGACTGGCCTTGTGTTCTTGGAGTGCCATGAAGGGGATACAAGGGCCAACTGCGTACACTGGGAAAGACAGTTCTTGCCTTAGCGAGTCAATGGCGCCGCTCTCGAGCTCGTGGAAGGAGGTCACCATGACACACTGTGCGTTTCTCAGATTAGAGTAGGGTTCGAGGACTTTCTTTAGAAGTGACTTGTTGGTGTTGGTGTTGGCATGTGTGGGCTCAATATCGCTTAGTCTGATTGATTTCGTGCCAGGAATGTAGTTTTCGATCAAGCAAGGATCAGTGCCATCTGCACAAGTCCATATATAGGATCAAATCACTGTGCAGAGATGCTAACTAGCCAAAGAAGATCAGTCCTGATAGTACGAGGTTGGGATAATATTTATTCTTTCGTCTAAAAAAGTACTGATAGTACGAGGGAAATGGTTTAGAAACTTGTACCGGCGATCTCAGCCACCGGAGAAGCGCTGCCGCCGGCTGCCACAAGCAGCCGGTTGAAGTGGTAATGCACCGCGAACATGGTGGCGCTCAGCGGGCACATGACGCACACCGGCACGCCCCTCCGCACACCGACGGCCACGGTCCACGGGACGAACACGTCGGCCACGATTGCCGCGGGAGCCAGCGGCGCGAGCCGGTCGAGGAGCCGGTCGAACGGCTCCTCCATTTTGGTGTACACGGCCTCCAGGAACCCGACCATGTCGTTGGCGCGGCCGTGCTCGGAGGGGATCACGTTGGGGATGGTCTCGAAGCGGACGCGCGGCCCCAAGGCCGGCAGCGCCGCCGGGGCGCCGAGCAGGCCGAGCCACTCCTCTGTGACGACGACGGTGGCGGAGACGCCGTCGCGGGCGGCCAGGAGGCGGCACAGGTTCAGCATCGCGTTGACGTGACCCCGGCCAGGGTACGGCACGGCCACGACGTGGCACGGCGGCGGCGCAGCCTTGGAGCCCATTGCTGCCGGTACTCCTAGCTAACTTGGCCGGCGCGGAAGGAATACTTTGACAAGAATCGATGGGCGGGTGGCCTTGTGAATTGTGACGGGATCCGCCATTGGAGTTGCGGTATTATAAACTGAGGTACACTGGACTCGTGATCGCTGCCCTCGATATCCTCCCGCGGTGCAGGGCTTGGAGGCGCGCCATTTCTGACACGTTCCATTTTTTTTTTCTGAGGAACTTTTGGGGAGAAGAGACCGATGAGGAACGAATTTTTTCTGGGAAAATGCTTCACGTACGACTGGGTGGGCCGACCAGTCGTACGGTCAGTCCTCGCTACAGTACTTAATGTCGGCTGTGCTTTGATCGTAAGACCCTCTCTAGCAGATATTTTAAAAATACATCTTCTATAATATTATTATAATATCTTTTAATATTATTATAGTATCATCTATTTTTTTTATCTTCAACAGTTATCTTATTTCGTATCTTTCATTACTCTCTATCTCCTCTCAATTCCACGTACATCCTCAATCAACAGTGATACAGACTCCCATTTCTATCGGTAATTTTGCCGAGCGATACTGGAACCCGCTTTCCTGTAGCTGTTGAAGATTCGTTTTTACCAAAGCTGTTAGAGACGATGCGGCATGCAAGGATCGACAAAAGGACATGAGTACAGTGATACGGAGAGGGATACCGATGCTCTAGAGATGGCCTAAGCCGGTCGGACGTGCAGTGGGGCTCTTTTTTCTGAGGAAATTTTGGTACAACTAGGCTACTGTCGTTTGATATCAAACAAATAAACGTGTTACTTTTTAATATGCGACATGTTTTAAAATAAAAAATATTCTGTTATATTGTTCCGAAAATTCAAAATACTATTAAAATAATGATGAAAAATCTAAAAAATTAGAGGTGTAGAGGAAACTATTATCTAGCTCTCTAAAATTTTTAGTTAAAAATATGATTTGTAAAATGAAAAATTAAAAGACAAAATTTACTGTACACAGTCTTATGAGACAAATTTATTGTAAAAGTAATTGTTTGAGTTGAATTTTTTTAAAGAGCTAGATTATATTATACTCTACACTACCAAAAATTTTTAGAACTTTTCACAACGGTTTCTATAGTGTTTTGAATTTTGAGAGCAATGAAATATAATATTTTTTTATTTTTAAACCTATCACCCTATGAAAGAGTGACAGAGTTATTTTGAAAACATATCGCCCTTTAGAATGACCACAGGAGCGAGAAACAGTAGCCTATTTTGGCTACTTATTTTTTAACGGATGCCTATTTTTTATTTTTGAAATATAAAAACAAAAAAGCTCGAGGAGGAACAACTCCGAAGTGTTCTGCTTGAGTTCCAAACAGTTCGGCCTGTAAGCCAATATTTGCCCAGCCTGAAGCCCAAGGCCCGGATCAGCCCAACAGGCACGAACTGGGACCAGGCTTACCCAAAAAAGGCATTCGGCCAGCACGATTTTGGCCCGATAGCTTAACGGAAAGGATCTAGGCAGTCGTCTCTGACAATAGAAAATCCGCAGCAACTTTTGGTTCGAAATGAACAGGAGCAGGTGCGGGAAAACCCACCAGAGACGGTCGATGAAATTATTGATGCGGGCACAAGATCTTGGCGCCGAGACCTAATACAAGAAATTTTCTTAGATTTTTTTATGAAGGAATAATATTATCCCAGCCTCTCATCAGAAGATACGGATAAGAAGAACATCTTAAATATTCCTCTAAGCTCCATGAATCAGCATGATACCCGGGCTTGGCACTACGAAAGAAGTGGTGCATTTTCAGTCCGCTGTGGGTATAGAATGTTGATAGGTGTGAGGACAGAGAGAGAGGATTGGTTGGATGCAAATGCTAATACTGCAATGACCGAAAGACAATGCAGCTCATGGAAGTCATCCTGGAGGATAAAGCTTCCATCAAAGGTCAAAATTTTTGCATGGAGATTGGCACATGACATTATCCCAATAGAGGAGGTCCGGAAGCGCGGAAACATGAGCGAGTAGGTAATGTGCAAAATCTGTTCTTCTCCATTGCAATTTGGGTAAATGTGTTTGGCCTTATTGCCATGACCTCGATTCAGAATCCTTAAGGTTGGCTATTTTTCATGACAGATACATTATCTCAAGAAGATATGAAGAAACTGACAGTGTCATGTTGGGCAATTTGGCACGCACGGAGAAAGGCTATTTGTGGCGAATAGTTTCATAGCCCTCTGTCCACTTTCATACTTAGCTGAATTTTTTGTTCTGGATTGTATGCAGGATAAACGAACAAATAAACTTGGCGCTCAACGACGAGCCCCTCGATGGATCCCTCCCCTTATTGGCAGCCTGAAGGTGAATTTGACGCAACCATTTCTCGCTCGGAAAACAGAGGCAGTGTAGCTGCTATTTGCAGAGATGAAACAAGCAGGCTGGTTGCAGCAGGAGCAGTCGTATGGGAGGAGTTATGTGACCCAACCATTTTGGAAGCTATGGGCTGCAATGAAGCTCTTTGTCTTGCTGCAGATTGCAATATAAGCAACGTTTGTGTGGCTTCGTACTGCTCAGAAGTGGTGACGAACATCGAAGAGCTACCAAAGTGCGGGTATTATGCCATTCTGAAGGAGATTGAACCCTGCCGAAAAATCTTTTGCGAATGTAATATTTCTTCAAGAAAGCCGGGAATCCAACTCAGATGCTCATAGTCTAACAAAGCATTCATGTACTCTAGCTACTGGACGCCATGTTTGGCTCCATGATCCTCCGTTTATTGACAATGTGCATGTAAACTTTGTCATGGATGAATAAAACTCTGCCTTCTTCTAAAAAAAAGGAGCTGCTGGAAAAGCAAGGAAAGATAGTAACAGTGGTAAGACGAAATTGCATGTGAGTGGACAAGTGGAATTTCCCCAGAATGCACAGGGATGGATTCTTCTGTTGTTCTTCTAGAAGCCAAGGTTGACACGCCATTAGAATCCTTCTTTTCCTCCTTTTGCTGCCTTTTCTTTTTCTTTAAACATGTTTGGACCTGAGCCAATAGGAAAACTGTAACAGTAACGGATGCTTCTGTAACTAAATAACAGCTTTGCTATATCTCACCTGAGCAAGTTAAGAAGTGGTCTCACCTGAATTTTCATGTATTGGATCTGTACCAAAATTTGTGTTGGATGGTTAGCCTTTTGCAAAATCCAGGCAATTCAGTCTCTCTCTCCTCATCCTAATTTTTTTATACTACTCACACATACAAATTTTATATCAATTACAGCTAGCTTATATTAAAGTTACAACTACTTTACACGAAAATTACAATAATATTTTTATGTAATTTTTAAGTAATAATAGTGTAACGAAAAAACTCGGGTGAGAACCACCTCACTCTCACCAGAGTTTTTTGTCACTGCTATCATCCGATGCAAGTTTAAGTAAGATCTATTGGTTAGAAATACGGGTGAGATTTTCTTTTAAATTACTTCGATGAGATATAGATAGGCCCCTAAATAAAGATCGCTTTGCATCTGTGTGATCAAATTTTAAAATATTTCACCACTAACATATGAAAAGTGCATGAACTGCTAGTAGAAGTAATGTCGGTGACTAGTCTTTTTTGAAAATGCTTTCATAATGCATAATTTCAGTACCATTGCTAGCATACTGTAATTACAGCTCATAGCCCCCCCCCCCCCCTTTTTTTTTCTGAGAAACACCCGTACATATTGCAGACATGTACACTCTAACACCATCATATATATACGTACTCACACAATAACTACTGAATACTAGAGATGCGGAGTTTGAAGATTGACAACTCACTATGGACGTCTCGCTATCGATGACACATCGTCTATCACTATTTTTTTTCTTTGTAACACACACAAGAAACAAACTTAGAGTTTGATCCTAGTGAGTAAAGGTACAAACACCTCCACTAACCATAGCCCTTGTCTTGCATTGGTAATGAAAAAAAACTGAATTCATTAACGCAGGGAATAATAAGCTGACATAATCGAATGTTTCATGACATGCACTACCTAAAAGGCAGCAATATATGGCCATAAAAATTGCCAAATTAAATCGCCGTTGCGCATGATTCTCCCCCACCTAAAATCCAAATCGGAGAGCCACTCACTCGCCACTGCCGTTGTGCGTGCCTATCTGCAACTGCAATCCCGGGGTCGTCGTCAGCGGCGAATCAGTAGTTAAATCGAAAGGCAACCCGGTTCGCTGGATTCGACTTACGTGACGCATGCAAAATGCCCCTCTTTTCCTCGGTGCTTTATTTTGTGCTCTGCATGCCTGACGATGCCCATCAGAGGTTTGCTGTCTAACATGCCACGGCACATGACGTTTCGATGCTGAAGTCCATCCTAATTACCCCATTCGATCGTAATTACATGGTATTTTAGATAAGCTTTCAGTTAAACTTATCAAGTTTTAACTATCCATATCTTTTAAACTTATCAAGTTTTAATATGAGTAGATTTGTCATGAGATGCGCTTTCATAATATTATAACTTCATTGGGTTTTATGAATACCTTCTAACAAAAAATTATGGTCAAATCTACGTCAAATATTTGTGATTGGATGAAGTAAGAGTTAACATGAGTAGATTAGTGTAATATCTTCCAATTGCTCGGCATGACTTGGAAGAGCGCCCTGAAAAAACAGGAGAAGAAAGACAATATTACTTGGAGAGAGGTTGGTATTGTTAGCAAGTTGAGCGTGAATTGGTTGTATGATCAATCCAGGTATGGATTCACTTGGCGGCGTGTCTGAGGCAGAGCAGATACGGGCGTGAGTGCGTGAGGACGTAGACAGCGGAAGAGCGCGAGATAAATTCTCGGAATCTGCACCTAAAGTATTGTGGTACCGAACCCCCTCATGTGCAGTAGCCCACTCCAAACGAACAGGCCATGCATTATTTTGAAAAAGAAACTGACAAGAAATCTGTCAATTTTATATAGTACAAAGTTTTTAAGAGAAAAAAAATCAAAATAAACCTAACTAGGGCCACAAAAGAAAAGTCGTTAGTCTCTTTGCTTCCATAATGCAACATGCCCTAGTCTCCTTTCTTATTTTTGCCACAAGGATGATCATCTTATTCTCATGGTGTTGAAAAAATCTCCAATCCCTTTCATTCCATAGCTCCCATATTATAAGAATGATGAGAGATCTAAGGGCCCTAGGCGACACTCCTTGTAGGGAGTCGATTGCTGTCCACCATTGCTTAACTGTGTCAAAGTCATCCCATGTTGTTGTGCAGTCGGTTCTTCCGGTGCACCAAGTGTAGATGTCCCTCTCACACACGCTTGTAAAATCTATAGTGTGCGAAAATATAGATCGCCGACTCATCTATGGTTATGCATAGTGGACAAGTCTTCTGGTTCAGCCACACATTCTTTATGAGCATGTCCACAGTTCAAATTTGATTCTGGAACGTAAGCCGTGAGAAGAACTTGCATTTCGGTAATACCCATACTTTCTAGATTAGTCACTCCATATTTGAGGATGTCGATCCTAAGAACCGCGTTTGGTAGGTTGAGGCCACTGTATACTCTCTATGTGAGGTGAGGTTCCAGGTGATAGCATCGAGGACATTTTCATTCAACTGGACCTGCTGAAGGCGTGTCCATAGGAGGACAAATTTGATGAATTGATGGGCGAATGAAATAGCAGTAAAATTGATGTGTCGCACCCATGTGTTGTTGTGCATAGCCTCCCTCACTTTCTGCTTCTTCCTTTTGGAAATCGCAAAGATGTTCGGCGCTATCATCTTCAGCGATTCCCCTTGGAGCCATGACGAGTGCCAGAAACTTGCCTTTTCCCCATTTCCGATGATGATCTTGGTAGCCGCCACAAAGAGTGCTAGGTCCGTGTCAGTGCAAGGTGTAGGCATCCCAACCCATGGTTTATTGTCTACCGTCCATTCATACCACAACCAACGAAGCCGGAGAGCTCTTGCGAATTTTTTCAAGTCAGGATGCCGAGTCCCCCTAGTTTTGTAGGTCGGCAAACACGTCTCCAATTAACTTTGCATTTTCCTCTCGGGACCCTATTCGTGCCTGTCCACAGAAAAAAGCGTCTCTTGGACTCTATTTCCTCAAGGGCGCTCATCGGGGCCTGCAACGCAGTCAAAAAATAAATTGGTTGTGAGGTGAGCACTAATTTGACTAAGGCCTTGTGTCCTACCGGGTTTAGATGTCGTCCTTGCCAATTTTCTATTTAGGCACTCACTTTTATCAATGGTTGGTCAAAAGTCCACTTTCCTGATGCACATTAAGGTGATTGGTAAGCCCAAGTATTTAATCGGGAATGAAGTGTGAATTGCTGGAAGGTGCGCCAAGATGGAGTTGAGATTGATGTCTCGGCATCTGATGGAAGCCACCATGCTTTTCTATAGGTTGGTGTTTAGTCCTGTCACTCTACCGAAATGGTTCAGAAATTCAGCGGTGGCATTAATGTCTCGAGCCATGGGTGCTAGAAAGATGGCAGCAGCATCAACATAAAGTCATAGACGTAGTCTGGTATGGTTGCCCTTCAACTTCGTAGAATTCCATCATCGGTTGCTTGGTCGAGTAGTCATTTTAGCGGGTCGATGGCCAAAACAAAGAGGAGTGGGGAGAGTGGGTATCCTTGGCGTAAACCTCTCATGTGACGTATGCTTGTGCTTGGTGCTCTATTTAGTAGAACTTTCGAGGAGGAGGTTATGAATAGCGCGGTCAGCCAATTTCGCCATATTTGTGGGAAACCTATCCGTTGGAGGAGATCTAGCAGGTAGTCCCATCGTATAGAGTCGAAAGCCTTTGCAATATTAAGCTTGAGGAGTAGTGCTGGGGTCCGAGATTTATGGAACCAGTGTGCCAAATTCCGGACGCACATGTAGTTATCGTGGATGACTCTCTTTTTGATGAGTGCACTTTGGCTATTGGAAACTAAGGAGTTCATGAGAGGTTGCAGCTGTAGGGCAAGGATGTTGGTGATGAGCTTCATCACTCCATGGATGAGACTAATGGGCCAGTAGTCAGATACTATGTTAGCTCCTCCTTTCTTGGGGACAAGGATGATATTTGTGGAATTGAGCATGTGCCACACCGGTTGAGGTTTCTCAGTACTTCTGAGGGTGAGGTGGTGGATCTTTATGACATGCAAGAGTTAGGCAGAATCTTTCCATCAACCTGGCTTTAGCCACTCGAGTTGAGAGGGAAAGAACAAGCATGTATAGGATAGTTATCCTGGTCGAATGTAATCAACCCGCCTGAACCTATCTTTTCCATGAATGAAAATGTTCTGGCCCTTTTTGATGGCCTCGCTGGTAGCTGGAAGACCACCCGGGAGCCTTATGGGTTTTGGACCATCTGGTCCGAACCACTATTCATAGTGTTTAGAGAGTTTTCCCCCTGTTGTTGCAGTGAGTAGGCTCGGACTATTTCACGCTGCTCGTTAGTTAGGCTTTCGAAGCGCGGGACAACTCTTAGCATGACAAGTCCCTCGGCGGCAACCAGCGCCTGACCCGAGTGGGGACTTGTGGCCTTATGGTCGTTATCCCGAGCTGTTCGTATCTCTGACATTGCATGAGCAGCGATCCCACACTGTTCAAGAGGGTCATCTAGTAATTTTAACTTCCTGACCATCAGGTCCCATAGTGACCATCAAGCATTATCGCGTGTTGTGGTCGGAGAGCCAATCTGGCAGGGGTTCGTTGTTGGTCATGAAATCCTGCAAAACAGAGAGTCTGGTCTTTTGAACTTTTTTTTTTAAAAAAAACTTACAAGTTATATTCTACGCTCGTTCATAAGGTTCTGCAAAATAGATAAACAGGTCCGTCTCCAAGCAACCCTACACATAGAACTTGTGCAGAAGTTGTCCAGGAGTTGTGTAATTCATGACTGTACTCCATGGCTAGCTTGACCGCACCAGGTCGGGTGACATCGACCACTATGTAGAGTCCTTTTCACTTAGGGGAGAGTTTATTCTGACCGGCCTTATTATGAATTTGCCTAAGGACGAGGTCACATATAACCAGTCTCTGCTCCTGCACCTCGCGGTTGTGATAGCGTCCTAGGCTTTACTGATACCGGGTAGCTTGAATTAGAGCGCATTCATAGAACTCTTTGATTAGGTTTACATCATCCTCTCGTCGCGTCACCTAGTCGTCGTACGAGTAGTTGGCCACTCGGGGTGATTGAAAGGCGATCTCGGAGGGAAGCATTGCCTCGGCACCAAAAATAAGGAAGAACTATGGGTATTTCGTCCACCCAGCGTCTTGAATAGCTTTTAAGCGATCAAAGACACGAGTTTTGATCCCTTGCAGTATCATTCCATTAGCCCTTTCGACCTATGTGTTGCTCTGTGGATGTGCCACTGAGCATAGCAATCTTTGGTCCCGAGCTCTTCGCAATAGTCCTGGAAAGCACTACTGGCAAACTGAGTCTCGTTGTCCGTAATTATGCGATTTGAACGACCAAACCGCACTACTAGCTCCCGTATAAACTTAATCATTGATGTGGTAGTGATCTTCCTGATAGACTCGACTTCTATCCACTTGGTGAATTTGTCGATTACCATGAACAGGAATTCAAAACCACCCAGGGCTTTAGGGAATAGTCCCACGATATCGAGCCCCCAGATAGAGAAAGGCCAGGAGAGTGATATAGTTTAAAGTGCTTGGGCTGGTAGGTTGGTATGTCGACCATGGTACTTACATGACTCGCACCGTTTCACCAGCTCACAAGCATTCTGGAGGGCAATGGGCAAATAAAATTCTTACCGGAACATTTTTTCGGCTAGAGCACGGTATGAAGCGTGGATATCACATATGCTTCCATGGACATTAGAGAGCACTATGCTCCCGTCTTCCTGAGTGATGTATTTCAGTAAAAGATCGTTGCTCCCTAGGCGGTAAAGGTATCCCACTATCAGGGAGTATCTGCGGCTTGCCATGAGAGCTATTTTGCTGATGCATCATCATCATCCGGGATTGCTTAATTCTAAAAGTAGTCCAAGATCTTATTCATCCAGGTCGTACCAAATCGAGCAGGGTAACCATGTGATGGCCACCCGAGGTCGACTTCACTGCAGGAGGCGTTGCCTCTAAAGGTGTTTCCTCTAGTGCTCCATTTTCAAGCAGAGCATCCCCTTCACCTTGGCCTAAGACCGCGATGGATGGTCGTGTGAGTCTTTCTTGAAAGATTCCGACTGGGGCAGGTTCGCGATAAGAATCTAGACATGCCAACTCATCGGCTATGAAGTTGTCCTTGTGAGGGACGTGTTTGACTTCAAAACTGAAAAAATATCACTCCAGTCTTCTCACTTTGGCAAGGTATGCCACTATTGTTGAATCAGAGCATTGAAACTCCTTTTGCACTTGGTTAACAATCAATAGTGAGTCCCCTATCGCTAACAGACGTTTAATCCCAAGTGCAAAGGGTGCTCACATCCAGACAAGAGGCCCTCATATTCCACAATATTGTTAGTGGCTAGAAAATATAATTGAACTACGTACCTAAGGAGGTTACCGGTTGGTAAGGTCAAGACCACTCCAGCCCTCGTTCTCTTCAGCGTGAATGATCCATCAAAGTGCATGGTCCAGTGATCGTTTCCCTCTAGTCATCGCACCTACTCAGGCTCAAAGGACGACCACTCGTCCATAAAATCGACAAGCGCCTGGGACTTGATAGCCGTTCTGGGGACGAAATGGAGATTGAACTCCCCGAGCTCTGCTGCCCACTTTGATATTCTTCCTGTCGCTTCCCTATTGTAGAGAATTTCTCTAATCAGGAGCGAGGAGATTACCCTGATTTTGTGGGTTTGAAAGTAGTGTATGAGCTTGCGAGAGACCATCAGAATGGTGTATAGCAGCTTTGAGTCTGTGGGTACCAAGCCTTCACGTTGTGTAGGATCTTACTAACATAGTAAACTGATCGCTGAAGGCCTTCTCACTCGATGATCAGTACCGCGCTTACGACATGTGGGACAGCTACAACATAGAGTAAGAGCTCCTCATCTGGTTGAGGTGTGGTCAGTACAGAAGGAGAGGAGATGCACCTTTTTAGATCTTGGAGAGTCATTTTCGTTTCTAGGATCCACCTAAAGTAGCCGCTCTTCTTCAAGAGCTTGAAGAGCGGAAACCCCTTCTCTCCTAGCCTTGAGATGAACATGCTCAATGTTGCCACATATCCTGTTAGTTTTTAGACATCCTTTAGCCTGGTCGGGGATTTTATCTGGTCGATGGCTCTGATCTTGTCAGGGTTTGCCTCTATCCCTCGACTAGAAATGAGTAACCCGAGCAACTTCCCTGATGGCACTCCAAATGTGCACTTCTTAGGGTTTAGTTTCATATGGTATATCCGAAAGTTGTCAAACGTTTCCTAGAGGTCTGCGACCAGGTCGTCCTTGGTTCTACTCTTTATGACTACATCATCAACATACATTTCAATGTTTCAACCGAGTTGTGGTTGAAGAATGAGCTGAATACAACTCTGCTAAGTGGCACCGGCGCTTTTCAAACCAAAAGGTATTTTTTACATAACAAAAGACCCCAAAGGGTGTCATAAAAGTAA
The DNA here is from genome assembly GCF_958298935.1 of Phragmites australis. NCBI lineage: Eukaryota > Viridiplantae > Streptophyta > Magnoliopsida > Poales > Poaceae > Phragmites > Phragmites australis. Next base: position 28,942,520 of record NC_084931.1, read on the forward strand.
TCTTCTCCTCATCTTCCTATACATGCTAATCCGGTGGTACTCCTAACGAGCATCTAAGAAGCTTAGAAGATCGCTGATAGTGGTTGAGTCAACAAGCTGGTCAATTCAGGGTAGATGGAAGAGATCTTTTGGGCATGCCTTGTTGAGGCCGATGAAGTTGACACACATTATTCACTTACCATTGTATTTTTGGACCATGACTAGGTTAGCTAGCCACTCTTGGTACTGTATTTCTTGGATAAAGCCTTCTTCCAGGAGCTTGTTGATCTCCTTACGAAGTGCTTCCTTTCGGTCGGCTGCGAACCGATGCACTTTTTGTTTGACTGGTTGCGCATCGTCGCATGGACAACTTGTGTTGGATCATGTCCCTAGGGACTCCAGGCATATCAGATGAACTCCATGAAAAGACATCAGCATTTGCCCGAAGAAAAGTGATGAGCGTAAGTTCCTATTTGGGGTCCAGATCGGTCCCTATCTGGACCGTCCTAGTCGGGTTAGAGTCTTCAAGGCATACTGCCTTGAGTCGTTCCTCCTAACTGGTGGCGACATGAATCTTCATCGGGCGATGACTAGGCATAGCATTCTCCGACCGTGACCTGGGAGTTAGCTCGACCATGTCGAGGCTCCTCTTATCGCAATGCAGGGCCATCTTTGCGCTGCCAAAGGTGGTGATGGCTCCGATCAGACCATGGATCTTGATCGCCTGATATGCATAGTGGGCGACGACCATGAACTTGGCCATCGCTAGTCACCCTAGGATTGCGTTATAAGTGGTCCTAAAGTATGTCACATCAAACTAGACTTTTTTGGTCCTGAAATTACTTGGCGAGCCGAAAGTGATGGGTAGCTCGATCCACCCCAAGGGCTTAGCCGAAGAGCCCAGGGTAATCCCGAAAAAGGGGGGAGATAGTTTTAACGTGTTTCTTAGGATTTGCAGGGCGTCCAACACACTAGCGAAGAAGAGGTTGATGGAGCTCCCTCCATCGATCAGCATGTGATCTAGTCATATGTTCTGAATGGTGGGTTTGACCATAATAGGGTAGCGATCAGATCACTTGACAATCCTAGGGTGGTTGGTCTGACTTAAGGTAAGGGGCACCTCTGACCACTTCAGACGTAGGCTTGGACCCAACGTGGTAACCCACACTTCCTGGGCCATTGACTTATATTCCCTATTTGATGAATATGTCGTGGTGCCCCCGGAGATATGGTGGACCATGTGATCAACCTGCTTGTACCCCAGTACCGACTAGTCAGGGTTGGCCCCATCCTTACCATCCTCTTCATGCCTGGATTTACACTCTCCAAGCTTCTTGTCAATGATGCTCCGCATAACCTTACACTCGGTCAGGTCATGGGTATCCATACGGTGGATCGGGTAGTATCCATGACCCTTCTTCCCCTCCCTCTTCTCAAAGCGCCGGTGTGATTGGTCGGTCTGCTTGACCGCCATAACGTCGGACGATCCCTCCTTGTGTTTTTTCTTTTTTTTCTCCTTCTGTCTGACCCCTTTGGAGGAGGTGGGCTGGTCGGAGGTCGGCCGCACATAGCGTCAATCTGACACTCTCGGGCCTTGACGGCCTGTGTGCACTTGTCTACGAGCTCAAATAGCTTGGTAGTGCTTTGGATTTCCTTGGTGGCTAGCTTCTCAATCATCTTTTGGTCTCTAACCCCTCTCTTGAATGCTATGACCACGGATTCACCCGTGAACTTTGGAATAGTATTTCAGCGCTCGGTGAAGCATCGGATGATGTCTCACAATGACTCACCTTGTCGTTTGCATGACTTGATATAGGTCATCCTCGACCCCAGGTCGGACATAGGTTTACTAGAAGTTGGTGATAAACTGGTCGTATAGATCCTCCTAGGAGCGAACCGACTTGCAAGGGAGGTTCATAAGTCAAAACCGAGCTGAACTGATCAAGGCGGTGGGGAAGTAGTTGGCCATGACTTTCCTGTGGCCTCCCATGGCCTGCACCATGGTGATGTAGATCTACAGGAACTCCTCAGGGTTCATTGAGTCATCATACTTTTCAGTTAGGACCGACCAAAACTTATCCGACCAATGCACCTCTCGTAACAGAGCTGATAGGGTGTTGCACCTTTTTCCGTAACGGGGAGTCACCCGCTGATGGGCAACAGCACGTGCTCAGGGAGAGAGACAACAGTCACACAGTCCTGGAGATGGGATGGAGGAATGTGACGCCTCCCTGCGTGGGGGAGCTGAGTGGTAGGGCTTGCTCTCCCTTTTCGTTCTCCCACCGGGCATGGTCCTCCTACTCTTGCGTGGCCACCTGGCTCTGAATCATGTCGCGGAGATCGCATTGGTGCAGAGAGTCGTGTAGCTCAGAGGGTTGGCTATCCTGACGCGGTGGGGTCTCTGAGCGCTCCCTATCACCGAGGGAGGACAAGATCTTTCCTGTTGTTGGGCCTGTCGCGATTCTTGGCGATTGCGAACTTCACCAGTACTAGCGATGGACGTGGTGTTTGCCGCCATAGTTTGGCGTTGGGCGGTCTCAACTAGGAGGGTGAGGTCACGCAACCATGGTGCAACTGGCGAACCCTCTAGTATTGCTACCGATGGGTGACTAAGAAGTATTCGCACGGTCTGTAGATTCTGTGCAAGCGTCATGGCCTCATAGTCGAGCTGTCGAGCGTGAAGTGGTGACATATTGTGACGAGGGGAGCCATCGACATTCCTGCGGCGTGACGGCCTTGGTGACGACACCGTCAAAGACCAGGTCCTTTGCAGTAGCTCCTCCGAGCGACGCTGTGGTGGTTGGAGTTATGCCAGAACATCCCCATATCCAACGCTAGTCTAGTTCCCCTCTAGGCGTGTGGCCTGGTGATCATCGTCGACACCCGAAATATGGGAGCCTCCGCTGCCCCCTCCCCTCTGTTGCATGAACTGTCGTGCGAACTTCCCGTTGAGCCTCGGAGCCCTCGGACTCTGATTTGGTGTCCCATTCCTGGAGCACACTGTGCTCATCTAGAACGTATCCCATGTCGAACACCTCACGGTGACCAGTGTCCTCGAAATGGGACTCTGCGGTTATCGTGGATCTGACCATGGGTAGCCCAATCTAATAATCAACACTTACCAAAACACAGAAACACACACCCACTATCTGGCGTGCCAACTGTAGAGGGTTAGTTTCTAACGATAATTCCGGGGTGTAGCGGTCAAAGAGCGTGTGAACAACGCTTGCGGTGTGCATGTGTTTGTGATAACTCAAGAACACAGGGATTATTCAGGTTCATGCCTCCCTAAAGATAACAACTCTATGTCCTGTGTATTTTGTTATCAAAGTTTTTTGAACTGGTTATCCATCCCTTTACAAACCGGGTCCTCCTCTCTTTATATACTAGAGAGAAAGAGAGATTACAAGCGGCTCCTGCTTAGCAGATCCATGCTTGGCTAGATATTCTACTCTTGGATCATCATCATGGAGAATCGGGTGAACTCAACTTTCCCTAAGAGCGATGCATATCCGTCCCATCCGTGGAACGCTGTCGTACCTGCCTCCCCCTGTCGCCCGGTCTGTCCCATCATCGTGTGCCGTAAGTTCGTCTGCCAAGCCATTCCGTCCCTGCGCTCCGCGAGTCTACATGCAAAATCATCTACTTGCCTAGTCGTTTTGCAGATCCTATCCCATCTGGCGTGTGGCGCAAGTCGGTCTACAATACCCCACTCTATAGCAATTAATGCTACGAGACGGGACACTATCTATCTGCACCGACCATAACTTTGTTTGTTGGAGGAGATCCTTAGGGAAAAAAAAACACTTGAGTACACATCAATAAATAAGATTAGATATGTTAGGTATAGGTGTTCCGCGATCAATAATAGCTGGTCGTGGGACCATATTATATCACTAGGATACTGATCGTGCAAGCCTTGCGTTGGTCGTGCGAGCCAAGAGCTAGTCGCGCGATGGACCAAGGTTCAGAAAATATCCCCGTCGATCACCACATCCCTCGTAAAGCTTGTAAGCCAGGATGTCTCCTTAGTCAATACTCCGACACTTCTCTTTTACATTTCTGCCTTGAGATGCATCTATCCGTAGCCATGCCCACCATGGTGAAGGTAAGGTTTGCATGCTCTTTTGGAGTCCATAAATTTACCAGAGTCCAAAAAAATGTTCTTTTGGAGAGGAAGACGACAGACATTGCCAGTTCATTTAGTCATCATCTCTACATAGTTTTCCTTACGAAATTTAAAAAAGAGTTGGGGGTTGAGGCTTAGGACTGGGGTTCACTAGAGTGCTCCTTGGGTTCAATGGGATGCTCATAGCAGCAGGCCGGTTGGCGGCGGCTGGGCAATGAGGCAACGGAGACTCTGCTAGTCGCAAGAGATGGAGGACCACCGGTTGGGTGGTGCCAAGACGATGGCATCACGACGGCCTGGTTAGCGAGGCAGTGGATTCGACTACGGAGCCATCGGATATGAGGAAAGAGACAGGGCCAATGGTGCAGTGAAGAAAATCGTCAAAGGTGAGGAAGAAAGTGGGCAAGGGCAAGGGCAGCGGTTAGAGACGACGTCGGCAAGTGACAGGTAGCAGCGCGAGGGGTGGTGGCAATGAGAGGAGGGAGGAGTAGAAGATGGGAGGCAGTTCAAAAGAAAATCGGGTGCTGGCTCGGTTAAAACATCTTTTACGCTGATATGTCTCTACATAGTTCAATTAGGATACAAGTTCAATTAGGAGAAGAACGCGAAGATGGGATTCAGAAATGCATCGGCATCTCCAGCAAAACTAAACGAGTTGGCAGGTGGCAGGTTGCCGTCACATTCTGATTCCACACGCTTGCTCCCTCTGCTCCAGCCTCCACGTAGAAACCCATTAGCCGAATAAAAAAATGTCTCTGCTCCTTCCTCTAAACCTGGGCCCTGCTGGAATTCTACTCGGAAGCCACTAATCCAACAGGCCTACATTTTTGGAATATACGAATCCAGCACTGCCTCGGCCGACCTTACTCACAAATGTCACTCAGACACGGGGCCAATTACCCAAAACACCCTTCTCCGCAACCCTATAAGTAGAGTGATCAGGTCTCCCCATGTCTGCTCAAAGGCGCCTGCTCTCTGAGCTCTCCCAACGCCTGCCATTGCCATCCTCCTGTGCTGCGAGGCTGTGATCCAACCATCGTTACCTTGTTGCTTACAAAACACTGTTATTTCGATCGCCATGGCGCGCTGCGGCGGGTTTGTGGAGAAGGCGAAGCCCTACATCGCCATGATCTCCCTGCAGTTCGGCTACGCCGGCATGAACGTGCTCACCAAGGTCTCCCTCAACCTGGGCATGAGCCACTACGTGCTCGTCGTCTACCGCCACGCCTTCGCCACGCTCTCCATCGCCCCGCTCGCTCTCGTCCTCGAGAGGTAGTACTTCCGTAGCAGCCGTGCTGTTTCTTATCCCACAGCTCAGTTCACTTGTTAGTGTACGCGCACTTGATCGTAGCTTACGATCTGCATTTCGTTTCGTGTGACGAGCTTACGTTGATGATCATGCAACTCTGGATTAAAAATGGCAGGAAGGTGAGGCCCAAGATGACGTGGTCAATCTTCTTCCAAATCTTCGTCCTTGCTCTGCTCGGGTTAGTAGTGCTCTGCTCCGCCCTGCTGTGCTCTGGTAGCTTTCTTCTCCTGACTAACACGTTGGTTCCACATGTTGTGGCCGCAGACCAGTGATTGACCAGAACTTCTACTACGTCGGGCTCAAGTTCACCGGACCGACGTTCGCCTGCGCGATGAGCAACATCCTGCCCGCCATGACCTTCGTCATGGCAGTGATCTTCAGGTGCATTTCTGACAGAAATAGCTTCTTATTCGCAAGTGCAAGCGAACATGCAACCGGACATCTAAACAGTGCATGCTTTATTGATTGTGACGTTGTAGGATGGAGAAGCTGGACATGAAGAAGGTGAGGTGCCAGGCCAAGATCGCCGGTACGCTGGTGACGGTGGCCGGCGCGATGCTGATGACGCTCTACAAGGGCCCGCTCATGGAGCTGATGTGGAGCAGGCACGGGTCGGCCGGCGTCCACGGCGGGGCGGAGGCCCCCGCCGCCGGCGCCGACCTCAGCGGCAGGGACTGGTTCCTCGGCTCGCTGTTCGTCATCATCGCCACCCTCGCCTGGGCCTCACTCTTCATCCTGCAGACGCACACCATCAAGCAGTACTCGGCGCAACTGTCGCTCACCACGCTCATCTGCTTCGTCGGCACGCTGCAGGCCGTCGTGGTCACCTTCGTCATGGAGCGGCGCACCTCCGTCTGGACCATCGGCTTCGATATGAACCTCCTCGCCGCCGCCTACGCCGTAAGAACCCGATTGGGTCCATCCTCTCCATGATCTCCTCGTCCACTCAACCTGACGTACGTTGCTGACGACGAGTTCTTGGTGTGCTGTTTCAGGGCATCGTGACGTCGAGCATCGCGTACTACGTGCAGGGCCTGGTGATCCAGAGGACCGGGCCGGTGTTCGCGTCGGCGTTCAGCCCGCTCATGATGATCATCGTCGCCGTCATGGGGTCCTTCATCCTCGCCGAGAAGATATACCTCGGTGGTGTCCTCGGCGCCGTGCTGATCGTGTTCGGGCTCTACTCCGTCCTCTGGGGCAAGCACAAGGAGACGCAGGAGAAGGAGGCGGACGCCATGATGGCGCTGCCGATGGCTTCCAAGGGAGACGGAGCTACTGGTGGGGTGGCCGCCGCGGAGATCGCCGGTGGTGTGAGAGATGATGTGGAATGCAACACGGCGAACGGCGTGAGGTCATCCTCCAACGGACGCGGAACTACTGCTGCTGGTGCCGTTTGATGGCCACAGACTCCCAATAACTTGGCTCCGGCAGGCCGCGGCGTCATCCAAGTGCTAACGGCCTGCTGATGATTTCTTGAACTCTGAACTGTTCGTCTACGATGCGCGCACTAGGAAAACGGCACGAGCTAGTTAGCACCTGTTTGGAGATTGGAAATGGAGGTTTTGGCAGGAATTTTGGGAGCAATTATACTGTTCCAGCGAAATTCCTGGGTTCAAAATATGCTTGTTTACCACTTTTTATACTAGTATCTCTACTGCTTAAAATTCTCGTACCAGACAGGACATCATGCCTCAAATTCTGCAGATTATTCTTAAACTTCGCAGAAATTACCCACCTTATACCACTCAATCACTACTACTCCGTTTTCATGTGTTTCGCTCCCGAAAATCCCGCTCCGCGTTTCGCCTCTGGCTCGCGCACCTGCCTACCCAGCGCGTTGCGTGCCATGCACGTCAGTCATCACCACAACTACTGGCTGACACCGCACATAGATGGGTCTAATGAATAGTATCTACCTACATTTACCACTTACATTGTAATCGCTTGTATGATATATGAGCGTGCGTGCAGGTGTTTGAGAATGCTTAATAATTCGGTTCCAGGTGTTTTTCTGGTCCCAACTTCTTTGATATAAATCTTGTGACTGAAATGAGTCGTATGTGAATAAGTGGTTTTCTTATTTTTACGAGTACAAGTTGGACATACACCACGAACACGCCCACACATACTCACGAGAGAGAATGGTTTCCTTGTTGCAACCAATTGGATAAGCGTGAATCACACAAAGCGGTTGTGTTGTGAGGCAAACTTGAGTGATGTGCTTTTACAAGTACAATGCCAAATGATTCATTCACCAAAAGTTCCTCTCATATGTGAACATCATATATCACTATTACTAGTAGTACAAATGCATGCATGCATGCCATCACCCAGAAATTTGTCCCGTGGACTTAGATCCAAACTCCACTAAGAATAATGGTGCCAATTGTTGCCTTCTGGTAACTGGACCAATCACTTTACAGCTTAAAGCTTAAGGCAATTAACAAGGCAATCATGGGGTTGTAAGTTGTTCATTCGATCACAAATAAGTGTTATTTTAAACATTCATATAGCCTTTTAAATATAAAATTGGCCACCAAATTCTAGGTAAATTTTTGTAAACATAATAAATAATGCTACAAAATATTTTTTGAGAATGGTCAAATCGTACCATTTATTAGTCAAAATATGAAGATGTCAAAACTCAAATATCTCGACTACAAACGTCCCACAACTGTTGGATTTGATCTCAGTAAACTAGCTAACATGATCTAACTAGAAACTGAAATTTCAAGGGAGTTCCGTCCCATACGTGTTACGATTGAAAATGCAACCAACGTCTTGGTTGCGGTTCCATTTCAACAGCGTCACAATATAAAGAGGAACTCTAGTGCTCGTGGGGATATCTATCTCACGTAGCCAAATGCATACCCAACATTTAAAACCCTAAACCGATCAAAGGGGCACTATAGTGGGGCGAAGATCACCGCCATCGTCAGCCCTGCTCTGTCTTCTTCCTCACGCCGGCCACATCCTCACCGAGCTCCTTCACCAACACATACGACTAAATCAAGCCGGCTATTTCGACTACATCAATGGTCTACACAGCTACACCGACGCATCTCTTCCTCACCGATCAACCTCACCATCAAGAACTAATGGCGTCATCGAACACAGGTATGCACCTCATGCTTCCGCCATTAAAAGGTGTTTGATCTAGAGCTAGGTTATTATGTTGATTAGATGAGTATTAAAGCTTTACAGCTTAAAGCTTAAGGCAATTAACAAGGCAATCATGGGGTTATACGTTGTTCATTCGATCACAAATGTGTCTTTTTAAAAATTTATATAGCCTTTTAAATATAAAATTGGCCACCAAATTCTAGGTAAACATTTGTAAACATAATAAATAATGTACAAAATATTTTTTTGAGAATGGTTAAATCGTACCATTTATTCGTTTTCATATCCACGCCCAATCAAAATATAAAGATGTCACAACTCAAATATCTCGACTACAAACGTCCTACAACAACTCTTGTTGACGAGAGTACTAGAAACACAATGAAAGGGCAGATTTACATGCGACCACGACTCTTCGTTAGGCTTGGCAATGGATTGGGTCAGAGCTAGATGTAGTAAGAACGTACTCGACTCAAAACCCGAATTGAAAAATCTGATCTGGACCTGATTTGCTTATTGGGTGGAAATTTGCTCCTGGCCCCGAACCTAGCAGAACCCGAAACCCGCACGGGGACCCGTGGGCGCGGTGGTGGCCGAGAGCTCGAGGCGGGCGGGCAGGCGAGGGCGGAGGCAGGGCGGCCAATGGCGGGCGCGAGGTGGTCGGCGACAAACCCTGGCAAGCACGGGCAGGCGACGGCAACCAGGAGTCGGGCACCTGTCGAGAGCCTATGGGCAAAAATCAACTCCCACCCCAACACGACCTGAAATCGAGGCCTCGGCCTGTAACCCCGAGGGCAAAAACTCAACCCCATCCATCCCCACTAGATATAAAACCCACGAGAACCCAACCCAATCCGCCTCGTTCCGGCTCTACTCTTTGTTTGTAAGGAGCTAGCTAGACTGATAAAACTCCCCGTGCTCATCGTGCCGTCATAGTATAGTTTCCGTTGGTGTTCACTAGTCAATCAAACAGATAAGCTAAAAGATGACGTTGTGCAGAACAGATAAGCACATAAGCTTAGTTTTTTTTAGACAAAAAAAGAAACCCTCGAGATACAGACATACTTTCCGCTAAGCCATGTTTGAGCAGCTTCAGATTTGAACTTTTCATACCGTTATCCCTTGAGTACTTCTCTTAACAACAATTAATACTAGTGTCTGATCTTCTTTTAGTTACAGATGCGTCATCAGAAGTCCTCTTTCTGGCGATCCACTTGTTGGTTGACAGTTAGATACGGTGCACTGATCCACATGTAAATTAAAGTGATATGGTGCACTAAAGTTTCCAGCAAATTGCAGAACCTTGTACTGCTGATACTCATGGATGTTCTTTTCAAGTGGAAAACCAATATGCACACCAACTCTACCATGGCAAAGAAGGAGATCATCAGCAAGTTGCTCACCAACTCTCTATCATGCGGAGGAGAGATCATAAGCACTGCACCTACCTGATTAACTATCACAGCCCACTGATCAAAAGAACAATTAGGATTTGAGACGGATTGCCACGACCTGATGCAGCAGCACCTGCATGTAAATTGGAAATCGACCAAAACCGTGCGTCCATCTGTCGACTTCGACAAGCACTCTTTTCACAGGGCGTAAACTCCTTTGCAGGACGAACCTACACGCTTACACTTGCAGCAACCTGCAACAATGCTTTACATGGGCAGCCTAACAAGTCTCCGGTTCTATACGGATCCCAGAACTGAGCTGCAATCTATTCGGAGACTTGTCGTGAAGAGCGTCGCTTTCGCACGCGAGGCCGGCGCGGGAATGATTAATAAACCCCAATCAACGATCGATCGTGTCCCGAAAAAGAAGGCGCTGCGCAATGCGGGACGCACCATTGCTCGACGTCGACGGCGGCAAGTTGCTGCTTATTCAGGCCTCCCTACTCAGACAGCACCGGGGCGGCGACGCAACACGCAAGGCAAGGCCTTTTGCCTAAAATAAACGAGGTGTATGGGATGGGAATGAGATGCCGGCACAACAAGGCGCTAGATTGATCTGTTGCAGCTTTGCGTTAATATTACTAGTTAAGTACCCGTATGTTAAGTATTAGACACGGTAATATCAAGTAAAAACTTAAAGTATAAAGATGTGGATGCGTTGTATGAGTATCGTCGAATGAATACGTCAGGAGCGATGCTATAATTTGATTTTAGATGAGATCTGAAAAAGAAATATAAGATTATCCGTTAAATTTTTTTCTAATTTTTTTATTTATTTTTATTAGTAAGACGGGAAGTTTTAAGGACGAGAGTGAATGGTAAAAGTTGATAAATTATTCAAGTTTTATAGGTTTTTATTAGATAAGAAAAGAGCCTGGGAAGAGATGGCACGAGAATCAACTCATATTTTATACAGTAGAGATTATTATTATTATTATTTTGCAAACAGCTTTGGCATGGACGTCTTGCAAAGCAACAATGGGAAAAGGCAAAGCTAGGGCGGTAAGAAGGATGGCCAATGGGGGTGAGAGATCATGGAGGTGACCATGGAATCTTTAGCGGGTCGGTGATGTCATTCTGGGGCTTGGGTTGGGCAAAGAGGAAGATGAATTGTTGATTTGGGAAGTTATAAAGTTGGGAGCTTTGCTGTTGCATCCATGCATGGTTGCATCTCCAAACGTCTAACTCGATCCCAAGACCTTATCGGTTCATGTGTGGCCAATTCCATCGGTCGATCAATTCAGACGGTACAAGTCCTCTTATTTGTTTTTTTAGGAAAGAGACTCGTGTTCCTGTACATCACCAAAACTCAAAAAGAGGTTTGGTTTGCCGATGGTGAAGGTTAGAGTATGCCAGAGAGTTCGGTAATCTCTGCTTTTCATCACAACTTGTCAACAAGATGTAACTTTTATCACTCAAATAAATCTAGATTACCCCCACTGAAAGTCATGGATAGTATTCCAACTTAATCCAAGTTTCAGAGAAAGTACACCCCGATTTTTGCAAGATATAATTCCTTGTACGTTATTGAAAAACTTTGAAATCATCGATTTGTCATAAAAAAATTATTGCCTCTTATGTACCACTATTTAAAATTTTCTCCTCATGTATACCACTGCCATCATAATAAATATGTTGGTAGTGGCACGTAAGGGAAGAAAAATTTAGTTTTGTTATCCTCTGTGTGCCATTGACATTAACATTTTTATTATGATAGGGGCATACGGGGAAGAAAAATTTGAAGCAGTGACACGAGGGTTGGAGACTTTTTCGGTGCTAGATGGAGGATTTTGATAGCATGCAGGGAATTTTCCCTTTTTGCAAAGAAATTTTTGCTGGTTAGCAGTGTTGCTTGGTGGTTTGGTTGCAGATTCATCTATTGTGCTTGGGAGAAGTATATTTTATCTATATTAATTATTGCGCTAGTCCAATTTACCTCCCTCAACCGTAATATCAGACACGACCTCCTACAATTATTGATACCGGATATTTTTCCCGCTCGCGCAGTTTCAACCCTGCTTTAATTCAAGGTGACGCTGATGTGACACTATGTGTATAAATTTTGCTACCATGGTGTCTACATAAAAATCATCTTCATCCTCGTTAAATAGAGAATTGCTTTTTATTTCTCATGGTCTCACATGCCAGTGGAATAGAGACTAGGCTTGCTTCTTCTTGCATCCTATACAAAAATAGAGGGGGGACGCCATGGCCGGCTAGACAAGTTCATGGCCGCAGCAGGAGACGGGTTGGGGACCTCATGTGAGTAGCAAAACGGAACGAGGAGGCCGAGAGGGTCCTAATGGAGTAGGTGAAGATGTGTGCCAGAGCTGCGTTTTCCATGTGAGATCCATATCAACAAAATGGAATCAACAGGTGCCACGTCAGTGCCACCTCGGCAAAACCGGGAGCCAAAACCGCGCAGAGAGGAAAAACATTCGGTTTCGATAGTTGCAAGAGTTCGCATGTCTAATTTTGTGACAAATGGTACTAGGGCAAAAGTCGAGAAAGGTCCGATAAATGCCACATCTTAAGTAATCTCCAACAGCTATCTCAAATTTTCATCCTAAAAAATACTATTACAGCATCTCCTATCACTATTACAGCATACTTTATTTTTTCATCTCCAACAGCTACCCTATTTATTACCTTTAACTACTCTTTTCCTCCCTCCGGACCGCAAAAGTACTGTAGCACTGGTGTAAATTTGAAGATTCCATTGGAGTTGGTCTTAGAGTAAAAAAAAATATATACTGTACCATTAGAATCTGTAAATTTGAAGACTTCGTATTTGAAGGCCCATGCATAGTCTTAGTACTGCTTTCTTTTTGAGAGGTTGCCGCCACTTGCTACACTTGCGGATTATTGGGCTTGTATTTGAAGGCCCATGCATAGACCACAGAACCAGGCCGAAGTCCAGGCCTTAGGGGGCAAGGCCCATTATCAGGCCGCACAAACACAAACACACGTCGGGTTTGGGCTGATGGGTCAAGGCCGAAGCCCACCGAGGAACAAACAAACGGGCCTATCGTCTATTCTATTCGGATGGGACAAGGCCTGTACTATTGAATTCGACTGGGGACTGTACACACGAATAACACAGTACCGGTCGTTGAAACAACGTGCACGTGGACGTGCAGTTCTTTTCGGGTGTGTTTGAGTTTTTCAGACAAGGTCTGATTATTGAATTTATATTTATTAAAAAATATTTAATTGGTTGTATATGTTTAAATACGTTGAGCTAAATTTTTGTTTGGTTGATTGAATCTGAAACTATATGAGCAGATGTAATTGTTAAAATTATGATTGATTACTCGTATGAAATGATTTTGTAACGCTGACAAGTAGATCTACTGGTATCTATCAGATCAGGTTACGAAGTTTGAACAAGATTGTATATTTTACACCCACGAGATATAGATATAAGTAATTAAATAAGTTTTTTGAAAAAATTCTACTTATCCGCTGGGTCGGAAGATGAAAGATCCGGGAACTAAATACACCCATTCTTTCGTGGTGAACCCGAAAAGACGTCAAGCTAGCTTCATTAATCAGACGGTCAGTCTGCTCAGCGAGCTGCAAACGAAACCACCAGTAGGCCGTGGATCCGGTCGTCCCACGGAAATCAGGCCCACAGGAACCTAAGGGCCATCATTCGCTCTCTCACCAACCAAACATCAACAACAACCAAAAAAAAAAAAAAGGAACAACTGCAAACTGCAAACTGTCCCAGTTTCGGTCGTGTGCTCATGTGCACTCGTACAAGGTTTGGAAAATACTCGCACGGCAGTTTCGGTCAACCATCGACTCCACTCCAAACTTGTCAGCAAACCTTGAAATCAGCAGCAGCACCTGGTATCATCGTCCCCAGTGGTTGGTGAGCTCCCCTCAGGCCCTCAAAACTTCAGCAAAAAAGTAAACACCAACAGCAAGTGCTTGGATCCCCAGTCTCATACACACAAGACCCAGCTCGGCCGGCACACTACTAATAACTAACCAATCGGCTATTGTTAATACTTCAACAAAGACTAGTATTAGTACTGCTAATCAAATGGACAATATTTATACACCGGTAGATCCCATACTATTACTACAATTTTTTTTTTAAAAAAAATCATACAATCACAATTTATAATGGTTTTTCAAACCAAGGGCGTCTTAGTTTGTGCAAAAATGGGTCGTAAGCTAAAAATATTATCTTTAACACTCAGCCTTATTGTACATTATAAGAGAACCTTAATTTACATATTGCTACGATCATCTTTAAATTTGAGGTAATACCTCAAACAATAAAATATTATTTCTATACTGATTCTTCTCTCCCAACTACCATCAACTGAAGTCCTCGATAAGATTTTTTATTTTCAAATAAAGCATACCTTACAGTTGGATTTGAATCTTAAACATAACATAAGTAAATTTAAAACCAAACCAGCACATATGAAACATATATTAAAGCTATACACTTGATGCTAAGAGAGTGGAAAACGGGAAAAGGAAAGGGGAGGCCGGTGGGCCCCACTCACCTACCGCCAACCTCCACATCGGTTCCCCTCCGCTCCCGCTCTCCCGACGTATAAATTTGCCGGACACCGCCCCACCGTTTTCCATTCCACCAAACCCGAAGCCCATCAAAGCAAGCGGAGATCGGAGCCACGCCGCCATGGACGCCTCCCTCCTCCTCTCCGTCTCCCTCGCGCTGGTCTTGATCCCGCTCTCCCTCGCGCTCCTCAGCCGGCTCCGCCACGGCCGCCTCCCGCCGGGCCCGCGGCCCTGGCCCGTGGTGGGCAATCTGCTGCAGATCAAGCCCGTCCGGTGCCGCTGCGTCCAGGAGTGGGCGGCGCGGTACGGGCCCATCATCTCCGTCTGGCTCGGGTCCGGGCTCACCGTGGTCGTCTCCACCTCGGAGCTGGCGAAGGAGGTGCTCAAGGAGCACGACCAGCAGCTCGCCGACCGCCCCCGGAACCGGTCCACGCAGCGGTTCAGCCGCAACGGGCAGGACCTGATCTGGGCCGACTACGGCCCGCACTACATCAAGGTGCGCAAGCTCTGCAACCTCGAGCTCTTCACCCCGAAGAGGCTGGAGGCGCTGCGCCCCATCCGCGAGGACGAGATCACCGCCATGGTCGAGTCCGTCCACCGCGCCGCCACCGGTGAGCACACAGAGACCGCAGCCTTGTTTCCTCTTTCGCATCCGGACAATTTTAGGTGAATGTAGTTTCGGACAAATTTAAGGTGTTTGGTGCAAAAAGGGAGGGGAAACTCGTTTGGTGCGTGGATCGTTGCTGGGGTGTCACTGTGTTCGTGGGGTTCGGTGAAGAGCTGCGCTCTGGTACTCGGCTAAACGGTGCTGGGATCACCAATGCGTAGTTGCTTTGTGGGCCTTTTGGTGGCGAGTTTGTGCCTATCCTTGAGGAAAATGCCAAGTCTCAGTCTGCAATTCGTAGGCTTCGTGATGGTTTTGTATCGATTTGGTCATAAGATCGCAGGGGAAATGTCGACTCTCAGCCGATCTGTCTCGTGGAATGATATATTGAAATGCCTCATTTCTGTGAAAGTGGTCACATGGTAAGCACGTTGTTAGAGAGCTAGAGGGTCAATATTTTGCTAAATTAGAACACAGGCACCATAGCACCAGTAGTAATGATCATTGGTCAGCTGCATTGAACTAGGGGACCTTGGGATTATTTTCTTTGTTTTAGCATACCTGATGTCAACCAGATCATGGTGGTTAATTAAGTTGTGCAGGTTGGCTAGGCATCACATGAGTTCAAGTACTCAAGGGGACGTGGGCTGGTCATTGTGATCTTAGTGAGAGGGTTTGAACTATAGCTGCAGCGTTAGCCAAAAATGGGAGTTTAACTATTTGAAATGCATCACCAAGTACACTAGAAAAATGTAGTAGCCACTGATCTTTGTTCAATATGGAAGATGGAATGCTGATCAGGCCCCTCAAAATCAGTGGTAACACCTAATTTCTATTATAACATGTTACTGGTTATGCACATTGCAATTAATGGATTGGGATCAAGTTATTGTATTGAGCATGATGCTCGAAATGCAAGTGAATGGCTCAGTAGGAGTACATTAGCCTAATTTAATGCCATTTTGTTAATCTTTGCCACAACTGCGTTAGCTCACTTACTGATGACATTTTTGCTCAATTTCTATATGTCACTGTATTTTATTTCCTATTCAACTTGTGCTGTCGTTTAAATTTGGCAAGTCATGTGGGTTTAGTAGTCCTCCATTTTGGAAAGCCTTTGTTCTCATAAGTTGATACTCTGGGCAATATAAGCTAGAATAGATATTCAGAAGAAAAACTGTTTTCTAGGAACATTGGTTTTTTCTGGTGTTCGTTATATATATATATATATATATATATAGTTGCAAAGCAAACAAGTCTCTGATAACATTTTGACATAATTTAGCAAAACATTTATTGTTCCGTTATTGGGCGTTCACCTAATTCTTAAAACAGTGTCACAAAAAGGCAAGACAACATATTGAGATGAATTACTTATAGTGAACCAGCTGGCTACCTAATCAATCAAAACCCTAAATTAGCTCAGCGTTTTTCAGATTAAGTTCTAGTTTCAAATTAGTTAATTGATTAATCATATGTTGTTTTCAGGTAATGAAGCAAAGCCAATGGTAGTGCGGAACCACCTTTCTATGGTGGCCTTCAACAATATAACAAGGCTGGCGTTTGGGAAGCGGTTCATGAATGCAAACGGTGAGATTGACGAACAAGGGCGTGAGTTCAAGACTATTGTCAACAATGGGTTGAAGATTGGTGCGTCTCTCTCTGTTGCTGAGTATATTTGGTACTTGAGATGGTTGTGCCCACTTAACGAGGAGCTTTACAAAACTCACAATGAGAGAAGGGATCGCCTGACAATGAAGATCATTGATGAGCATGCTAAGGCTCTCAAGGAGAGTGGTGCCAAGCAGCACTTTGTGGATGCACTGTTCACCCTCAAAGAACAGTATGACCTTAACGAAGACACAGTTATTGGACTTCTATGGGTATGTTGGATCCCTTTTCTCACAGATTACTCATCTGTATATGCCTCCTGGAGTTTGTTTTTATTTTTTGAAATTTCAGATGAGATGCCCTTGTTTTTGTTAATTGGGATGCCAATGCACTCCTAATTCTTCTATTATTGCACACATGTTACATACCCTTGATTACATTGATTAATTAGAGTTAATTTATCAAGGTCACTAGAAAATTGTTTAGTCTAATCTAAGTCAGTTCCAGTATGTAGTTTGGGTGAGAGTGAGAAGTCACTGTCTCAAGGTTAGTGTAAGATGGTGGGATTTGGAAAATGTCTATGTTTGAAAATGGTTGTGCTTTATGGTCCAATCATTCACCTACTAACCACGCGAGAAATGTGCAAAGGTTAGGCCACTTAGCTACTATTTCACTGGGTGACTCTGCATATCCCTATGTTACGCGTGCCAATTTTTTGCATCAACTTTCTTCAGACATGGAAATGAAGACCATATGATGACAATACAATCTGCCGTTTATGAACTTTGAATCCTGGTAATTTTGCTGGTGCTGTGAGTACTTATCTTGATTTGCTCCTCATGTTCAGGACATGATCACTGCTGGAATGGACACAACAGTCATCTCAGTCGAGTGGGCGATGGCAGAGCTAGTCAGGAACCCCAGAGTGCAGAAGAAGGTGCAAGAGGAGCTGGACCGTGTCGTCGGCCGCGACCGTGTCATGTCCGAGACTGACTTCCAAAGCCTCCCCTACCTGCTAGCCATCGTCAAGGAGTCGCTCCGGCTGCACCCGCCGACGCCGCTCATGCTCCCCCACAAGGCCAGCACGAGCGTCAAGATCGGCGGCTACAACATCCCCAAGGGCGCCAACGTGATGGTGAATGTGTGGGCCATCGCGCGCGACCCCAAGGTGTGGAGCAACCCGCTGGAGTTCAGGCCCGAGCGCTTCCTGGAGGAGAACATAGACATCAAGGGGAGCGACTTCAGGGTGCTGCCGTTCGGCGCGGGCAGGCGGGTGTGCCCCGGCGCGCAGCTCGGGATCAACCTCGTGGCCTCCATGATCGGGCACCTCCTACACCACTTCGAGTGGTCCCTCCCGGACGGCACCAAGCCGAAGGATGTCAATATGATGGAGTCCGCCGGGGTCGTAACCTTCATGGGCACGCCGCTGCAGGCCGTCGCCAAGCCGCGCCTGGAGAAGGAGGAGCTGTACAAGAGGATCCCGTTTGAGATGTAAGCTGCCTGCTGCATCTTGAAGTTAACTGTTGGCCGTTTGGCGGGCTTTGCTTGCTGCTGCTGGTTATACTGCTGCTGCTTTCCGCTAGGTGCTGGATAGAACTGTTCGTGTTGTAAAATGTGAGGTGTTAATTGGCCTTTTAATCTCATAAAGTTATCACACGCAGATTGTTCAAATGATCAATGTATGCTCGTGTTTTTGTATCTCTTTTTACATAGTTTTTTTATGGCCTAGTTATAGTGAACAGATCGTTTTACACAATTCACTGTATTTTTTCTCGAACTGAGCACAATGTATTTTTGTGTAACATGTAAGCACAATTTCTTTGAAGTTAGCCTATAAACACTCGTCAAATTTGTCTTTGGTGGAGGAGAGAGATTGTAAGTCATCTGCTAAACAGTAGGTAGCTTACATATGACTTTTAGCACAAACTTCAAGCCACAGGATGATGGCATTGGTGGGTTGGAGGATTTTTCGAAGAAAGCACAACTTTCGGCCTCCATATCAATAGGAGGTCAAGATATCGAAGATATATATAACTATTTTATAATTGTGAGCACATATGCTAAGTTTGAACTCAAACCTGATGAACAGGTTACACCGTAAGAACCGTAAACAGCTCAGTTATACTCACTTCACAACCCTCTTATATTAAGATGATACAACCATAAAAAAATGTTATCGGTCTTTGTATAACTAAGATGCACACGACAAAAACACGAGATGAAACAAAGGAAGTTTATATTGGTATTGGCAAAGCATGTTACAGAACAGGGTGGGGCTTCGTCAGGTAGCAAATCTGGACAGGGGTTGGGTACAGGTTGCGTCATGTTATATTGGGAAGAATATTACTATGAGATTAAAATTTATAAGTGTTAATGTGCTAATTAGTGGTAATTAATAAGCTAATTAGAGTATAATTAGGGTTAATTAGCATATTTTATTGTTAATTAGTAATGACAATGGCAAAAGTAACATTAATATGTGTTAGTGTATGTTGATTAGTGTATTATTAATAATTATTATTTAAAATTAAAAGATATAATTAGTTAATGATTCTCATCCTATCTGTCCTCGTCCCTCCAACCAAAAAAAAAAAGATTTATCTCATCCATCCAACCAAACAAAAACGATGATCATCCTATTTTCAGAAAAGATGATCATCCTAATTCTAGCACAAAAGTGTTATTTCAACCTCATAATAATATTAATTTCAGACTTTTTTGAAGTTACTAGGGATCAAGTACGGCGTGAACCATCAACGCATGATCAAATTAAAACTGCAGTCATTTATCGAGCAGACAAAATTAAGAGGCTTGAATCCGAACAATGTGCACATATGCCTAACAAACCAGCGCGCAGGAAGATCGGAAATTAATTTCGACAGGACGTTTTGATATCCATATTAAGGACAGATAATGATCATTCAGCGGTCAGCGGTGCTGCAGGAAGAGATATCTCTAACACCGGTGCATACAGGAGCTGCTTGAACTTCTCCCATACCTTCTCGCACGTCTTCACCTGGTACAGTTTCTTGGCGCTGACGTCCCTCATCTTCAAAGTAAAGTAGTACATGGATAAAAAGAAAGATTCAATCTTACAGAAAGATCTTTTTTATATATATCATAAGTCCTTTTTCTTCTTCTCAATTGAATCAGAATCTTATAACCCTAATCCAGCCACCACCTGCCGCCTCACCTTTAACAGCCGCTCGAACTCCAACGCCGCGTTCGGCACGCACAAACGGCAATTAATTCCGACGATCACGAGGTCACTCGTGTAGGTACAGGGATTCGATCGATCGGAGTCCGGGGGTCGTCTCACCGTCTTGCTGCTGTGCTCGGCTGAGCCGCTGGAGGATTAGCGGGAAAGGACAGCGGCGAGACAAGACGGAGGGCCACGGTCACTCCCCACCGAACGCCAGCCCCTGGACTCTTACGAAGAAGCGAGATCCGCATCTCTCTCGAGCGGAGGCGAGGCGAGGCGGATCTGCCATCTGGTAGTGACGAGACGACTTGTATGATTGTATCCCAAGCCACTCTGATAATAAAGATCAGTCGATACGGAAGGAAGCATACCGGATACAAATCCTACACAATTCGATGGCGCGGGTCGGATTGGCAAAGGCGAAGACGCGGGATGGGGAGGACGAGCACCAACCAGTGCAACCCAAACAGATCCAGCGCCAGCGTGCAGCCCAAACCGGTGCGTGCAGCACCGCGTAGCGAGCGGCACGACTCAAGGCCCAAACTCCTTCCGCGCGGGCGCCAGCGTGCAGCCCAGAAATCCCCCAGACCGGCTGCATGGGTGGCTCGGTGCAAGCGCTCGCGCTCACCGGGCCAAGCATTTGATCGCGCGCGGTGTACCGTGTACGTACGAGAGCACGCCCGAGCTGAGTGCCTGCACTCGTGCCCCGGAGACAGGCCAATTAAGCGCTCTTCGTTCTCCCTACTACCCTTGGTATTTGATGGTCGCAATGTTCAGTTGACTTGCTGCTATCATCGGAGTAGTTTGTGGTGTGCCTGCCGAAGTTTGATCTTACACCTGCCTGCCTGAACTTGGTGCTTCTGCGTGCAGTTAACAAACTAGCTGCACAAAGCAGCCTAATCTCAAGCTGGGGTATCGACTCGATCCCGGCCACCCACTATCTCCGGCGTGCAGCGAACGACGTCGCCGTCGAGAGAGACGGGAAGTCCGTCACGGTGGCTCCCATGACCGGGCCAGGCCACCGAACCGCACCGAACAAAGCCTCCATTAATTCTCCCACGCGGACCCCGACTCGGCACGTGCGTATGCCTTCCGCTCTCTGTCACGCACCGGTCAACCTCTTCGACCGTCAGTCCTCGGGTTCGGCACGTTAGGCGCAGATCCGCCTGTATAATGCAAAGATGCTTATATAGACTCTATATTATTAAGTGCCTATACATTAGTTTTATCCTATACTGGGAACAACATTTTATATATGCTTAAATAAAATGTGAGGGTGTTTTTTAGCTGAACGGCCGCGCGGTGGCGAGTCGACTTCCGCTACTACCCAGACAACCCCGGCTGCTCGTATATATGCTACACGATGCGTATGCTATGCTTTTTCCTGGGGACGTCGCATCAAAGTGCTGCGCTTTTGCCCGGATGCCTGGGCGGTCCCGCTGAACGTGACGACTGCGAGGAAGGAATCCGGGCATGATGAAGCGAGCGCCTCCGCTAGGGTTTTGCCTTTGTTTTTTTTTCATCTTTATAGATACTTCAAAATTTTATTTTTTATAATATTATTATAACATTCTCTAATACTATTACAGCATCTTTTATTTTTTTAATATCCAGCAACTATCCTATTTCCTATCTTCCATTACTCTACTCATCCCTTCGCACCTATAAACATAATCAAAAACAGTGTTACCGCTCCTCTAAACCATCTGCAAATTTACCTCCCACCCGCTGCTACAGTGCCACGGACACAACACTGTAGCAGTGTAAGCGGGATCCGCTGGAGACGAATACAGCTCCAGACGAGCAGCAAAATGATCGGCACAGTGATACCGATCCATTTTGCAGCGCTGCTGGAGGCATGAAGATTATCCGTACGGTAGTATACACGATTATGGCCCGTATGTATCATTTCGGGATCGCTGCTTGTAGTCTCTTGATAGGGAGCTAGTTACTCCCTCAAGTCACAGACATCGAAATAGTAGTCATCAACGTACTACTTTAACCATTAATTACTGAAATGATATAAATGCAAGGTTATAATACTATGAAACCACTTCTCAAAACAAATTTAGCTATAACATAAGTTTAAACTTGTTAAGTGTACATAACCTAGAACGATATTATTATGTGATGGGAGGGAATACCAGTAAAAGACTTATATACCGGGGCTTGACAGTCTACTAGCACAGTACTTTAGGCCAGTGAGCTACTAGCGCTGCATTCTTTTGTGCAATAATTGGTACTAGAACGACTAGCACAGTTCTTTATTTCTCGGCAAATTTGGAAACTTAGACAATATACGCGACCGTATTTGCGAAATTCGACAACATGTCGACGTATTTACAAATCTAGCACTCGTATTCGGTATCTCAAATACCGAAATTTGAATTTCGGAAACTGAAAATCTGAAAACACCGCGGGCCCACCGTATTCAGCAACTGAGGTGCCGAATACGGCACTGTGTGCCGTATTCGGCACCTCAGTTGCCGAATACACCCTGTACTCTGCTGTATTCGGCAACTGAGGTGCCGAATACGGCCCACAGTGTCGTATTCGGCACCTCAGTTGCCAAATACAGCCGGCCGGCGTCCCATCTTCTTTTTCCCGCGTCACATCAATCTTTGTCACGTCACGTCGTTCGTTTTTTTGCATCCCGTGAGTTCGGCCGGCCGGTGAATAATTGGTGCAGGATGCATGCACGTTGGTCTGCGGAGAGCTAAATAAATTGAGGTCGCGAAGAAGAGAGCAGCACCAGAGCAGAGAAGGGAGCAAGGAATGCGAGGAGCGGCAGAGGAGCAGCATCTCGAGTAGAGAAAGCAGCAGAAGAGGAGCAACGCGAGCAGCAGCAGCGGCAGTTTAATACTTCGAGATCAGCCACTTTCGTACCGGTTAGTTATTAGATTACCTATTTAATACTTAGGTTAGTAATAATATTTAGAGTAATTAGCTTATTTGGTTAGTCAGTTTCGAAATAGATTAGTTCTTTCGGTAGTAGATTGTTTAATCCGTTCAATTACATTTATTTAATTATATTAGTTTATTTAATTAGAGTACTTAGATTATACAAATTAGATTATTTAATTATGTTATTATATTACTTAGATTATTTAATTAGAGTACTTAGTTTATTTAATTAGAGTACTTAGATTATACAAATTAGATTATTTAATTACGTTATTATATTACTTAGATTATTTAATTAGAGTACTTAGTTTATTTAATTAGAGTACTCAGATTATACAAATTAGATAATTTAATTACGTTATTATATTACTTAGATTATTTAATTAGAGTACTTAGTTTATTTAATTAGAGTACTCAGATTATTCTAATTAGATAATTTAATTACGTTATTATATTACTTAGATTATTTAATTAGGGTACTTAGTTTATTTAATTAGAGTACTCAGATTATTCTAATTAGATTATTTAATTACGTTATTATATTACTTAGAATATTTAATTAGGGTACTTAGTTTATTTAATTAGAGTACTTAGATTATACAAATTAGAATATTTAATTACGTTATTATATTACTTAGATTATTTTATTAGAGTACTTAGTTTATTTAATTAGAGTTTTGAGATTATACAAATTAGATTATTTAATTACGTTATTATATTACTTAGATTATTTAATTAGAGTACTTAGTTTATTTAATTAGAGTACTTAGATTATTCTAATCTGTTGTTCACCTATTTGTTGAACCATTAAGCCTTAAATCATTATCATGGCTCATGGTGGTCTTCCCGAGCTTCTTCAGCAGCGGTACGACGAGAACCATAGGGGAAAGATGATATTCACAGGACAGCAGGTACCACGTTTATATGTGCTATTTTATTGTCACGATAATTTCGAACTAACTCTGTACATGTATTGGATAACTCATGCAGTTGGGTCCGTTACGAGCCCGGAGTGTGCACAAGATTAAGGAGTTGGACCCTCTATTCCACGAGCCACTCGCACGGGCGGGACTACTACCTTTCGCTCTCATGATGTGCGGAGCTCCCATGGAGGTGGGCGGTAGGACACCTCTGCCGGCGATTGATGAGGCACTGCTCATAGGTCTCGTCGATCGGTGGCGTCCTGAGACGCACACGTTCCACTTTCCTTTTGGCGAGATGGCTGTAACATTAAGGAACGTGGCCATGCTAACCGGGCTACCAATCAGGGGCGCCCCGTTAATAGTTTCGCGACCCGCAAGGGAGGAGTGGAAGGGTTATGTTGCGGAAAGGTAATTATTTGTTATGTAATGCACTTCAAATATTATAGTGCTATTAAAGCTTCATCTGACCATCTGCATGTTATAGGTTTGGTGTGCAATACGACGGGAAGGATGCTGGCCTCTCCATGTCTTGGGTTCATGGGCTCCCACAGTTCGGTCCTTGCCCACTGGATGCGGACGAGGCTACACTTATGCAGCACTATGAGATGTACTTGTACATCCTGCTCGGAGGCATCATGTTCTGCAATACAGCAGGCGATTATGTCGTCCCCCATATTGTATGATTAGCAGCCCACCTCGCGTCACATCCTTTTGAGCCTACATCTTACAGTTGGGGATCTGCAGTGTTGGTTGTAACCTATAGAGGTTTGTGTGATGCAACCCAGCGAATAAAGAGAAAGGCAACTATTACAGGGTGCTTACACCTCTTACAGCTATGGAGTTGAGAATAAATCCCGGTTTCCAGACCTTGGGTGCTCAAGTGCTACTACCCAGTCCACATCTCCGATGGCATTGCCGATGACATAAGGCTAACGATGGGGTATCGGTGGATTCATGCCAAGCTAAGATGGAGTCAGCAGCAAGACCATGGTAACTACTCCAGGGTGATCAGTGACCTGGACGTCCTCAGCGCTGATCTAGTGGAGTGGGATCCATGGCGTATGGCACAAGTAGAAGAAATTGCAGATGGTGGACTCATCGCATCCTCTTGATGGCCTTCGCAGGTGCAAACTGTCCGTCGAGGATGTGATGAGTCCACCATCTGCAATTTCTTCTACTCGTGCCATACGCCATGGATCCCACTCCACTAGATCAGCGTTGAGGACGTCCAGGTCACTGATCACCCTGGAGTAGTTACCATGGTCTTGCTGTTGACTCCATCTTAGCCTGGCATGAATCCACCGATAC
The DNA here is from genome assembly GCF_958298935.1 of Phragmites australis. Taxonomy (NCBI): domain Eukaryota; kingdom Viridiplantae; phylum Streptophyta; class Magnoliopsida; order Poales; family Poaceae; genus Phragmites; species Phragmites australis. Next base: position 28,967,608 of record NC_084931.1, read on the forward strand.
CCCATCGTTGGCATTATGTCATCGGCAATGCCATCGAAGATATGGACTGGGTAGTAGCACTTGAGCACCTAAGGTCTGGAAACCGGGAGGTATTCCAACTCCATAGCTGTAAGAGGTGTAAGCACCCTGTAATAGTTGCCTTCCTCTTTGTTCGCTGGGTTGCATCACACAAACCTCTATAGGTTGCAGCCAACACTGCAGATCCCCAACTGTAAGATGTAGGCTCAAAAGGATGTGACGCGAGGTGGGCTGTTAACCATACAATATGGGGGATGACATAATCGCCTGCTGTATTGCAGAACATGATGCCTCCGAGCAGGATGTACAAGTACACCTCATAGTGCTGCATAAGTGTAGCCTCGTCCGCATCTAGTGGGCAAAGACCGAACTGTGGGAGCCCATGAACCCAGGACATGGAGAGGCCAGCATCCTTCCAGTCGTATTGCACACCAAACCTATAACATGCAGATGGTCAGATGAAGCTTTAATAGCACTATAATATTTGAAGTGCATTACATAATAAATAATTACATATCCGCAACATAACCCTTCCACTCCTCCCTTGCGGGTCGTGAAACTATTAACGGGGCGCCCCTGATTGGTAGCCCGGTCAGCATGGCCACGTCCCTCAATGTTACAGCCATCTCGCCAAAAGGAAAGTGGAACGTGTGCGTCTCAGGACGCCACCGGTCGACGAGACCTGTGAGCAGTGCCTCATCAATCGCCGGCAGAGGTGTCCTACCGCCCACCTCCATGGGAGCTCCGGCCATCATGAGAGCGAAAGGTAGTAGTCCCGTCCGTGCGAGTGGCTCGTGGAATCGAGGGTCCAACTCCTTAATCTTGTGCACACTCCGGGCTCGTAACGGACCCAACTGCATGAGTTATCCAATACATGTACAGAGTTAGTTCGAAATTATCGTGGCAATAAAATAGCACATATAAACGTGGTACCTGCTGTCCTGTGAATATCATCCTTCCCCTATGGTTCTCGTCGTACCGCTGCTGAAGAAGCTCGGGAAGACCACCATGAGCCATGATAATGATTTAAGGCTTCATGGTTCAACAAATAGGTGAACAACAGATTAGAATAATCTAAGTACTCTAATTAAATAAACTAAGTACCCTAATTAAATAATCTAAGTAATATAATAACGTAATTAAATAATCTAATTTGTATAATCTCAAAACTCTAATTAAATAAACTAAGTACTCTAATAAAATAATCTAAGTAATATAATAACGTAATTAAATATTCTAATTCGTATAATCTAAGTACTCTAATTAAATAAACTAAGTACCCTAATTAAATAATCTAAGTAATATAATAACGTAATTAAATTATCTAATTAGAATAATCTGAGTACTCTAATTAAATAAACTAAGTACTCTAATTAAATAATCTAAGTAATATAATAACGTAATTAAATTATCTAATTAGAATAATCTGAGTACTCTAATTAAATAAACTAAGTACTCTAATTAAATAATCTAAGTAATATAATAACGTAATTAAATTATCTAATAAGTATAATCTAAATACTCTAATTAAATAAACTAAGTACCTAATTAAATAATCTAAGTAATATAATAACGTAATTAAATAATCTAATTAGAATAATCTAAGTACTCTAATTAAATAAACTAAGTACTCTAATTAAATAATCTAAGTAATATAATAACGTAATTAAATAATCTAATTTGTATAATCTAAGTACTCTAATTAAATAAACTAAGTACTCTAATTAAATAATCTAAGTAATATAATAACATAATTAAATAATCTAATTTGTATAATCTAAGTACTCTAATTAAATAAACTAATATAATTAAATAAATGTAATTGAACGGATTAAACAATCTACTACCGAAAGAACTAATCTATTTCGAAACTGACTAACCAAATAAGCTAATTACTCTAAATATTATTACTAACCTAAGTATTAAATAGGTAATCTAATAACTAACCAGTACGAAAGTGGCTGATCTCGAAGTATTAAACTGCCGCTGCTGCTGCTCGCGTTGCTCCTCTTCTGCTGCTTTCTCTACTCGAGATGCTGCTCCTCTGCCGCTCCTCGCATTCCTTGCTCCCTTCTCTGCTCTGGTGCTGCTCTCTTCTTCGCGACCTCAATTTATTTAGCTCTCCGCAGACCAACGTGCATGCATCCTGCACCAATTATTCACCGGCCGGCCGAACTCACGGGATGCAAAAAAACGAACGACGTGACGTGACAAAGATTGATGTGACGCGGGAAAAAGAAGATGGGACGCTGGCCGGCTGTATTCAGCAACTGAGGTGCCGAATACGGCACAACAGCAGAGTACAGGGTGTATTCGGCAACTGAGGTGCCGAATACGGCCCACAGTGCCGTATTCGGCACCTCAGTTGCCGAATACGGTAGGCCCGCGGTGTTTTCGGATTTTCAGTTTCCGAAATTCAAATTTCGGTATTTGAGATACCGAATACGAGTGCTAGATTTGCAAATACGTCGATATATTGTCTAATTTCGCAAATACGGTCGCGTATGTTATCTAAATTTCCAAATTTGCCACTAGCGCTGCATTCTTTTTGTGCAGTAATTGGTACTAGAACGACTGGTTGCTGTCGCTGCTGCATACAACGCTAGAATAATAGGAGGAGATCCACAGACTGGCAAACGCATCGTTGCCTTCTGCCCCCTGCTCGTGTGTGCGACTGTGACTCTCCGAAGGCAGTTAAAAGAGTGTGAACCGTATGGACTATATATACAAGTGAATTAAAGTATATTAAGTGAAATTATATTTATTAAAAAGAAAAGTGTTTGGTTGTTTATATCTATCTAGGTATGTTAAGTTTAAATTTTTGTTTTGTTGACCAAATGTGAGATCGCATAAACAGATATAAGAATTGAGATTATGATTGATTGTTTGTATAATAATAATTTTATAATATTGATAAGTGAGCTCGTGCTGCATAAATAGATGCAGGAACTTGAATCAGTCAAGCCAGACTACGAATCTAAGTGTAGGCGTATATTTACATTCACTGAACAAAACTAAAATAATACCAACATATAACTAAATACGTACCTCCTAAAATTATAAATATCCATCAAGCCAGCATCTACTGTACAGCAGCATCAATCACTCCCTGCGTTGACGGTGTCTGAGCCTTTCTTTCTCTGTGCGGCGAACACACGGGGTCTGATTTTCACCAGCGTTCTTCCAGCGCATGACCGGTACAGACGGATTCTAAATTGTATCCGTACGTGTGCATGCGATATGATGTAATCCAAGGAGATGAACGCACGCGTGTAGCTTTGGAAACTTGGGCTGCCATTGTCTCTAGGCCTGGGGATGCAATGCAAGCTACGACCGCGCTCGGGAAACCACTTGTTCCCATTGGTAGTATACACTTTATACCACCTAATTTGGCTGATAAAAGGAGATATGACTCCCTTATCAAACATATTCTCTCCTTTGGAAATCCTAAGCTGATCCACGTAAAGTTGCATTCTTTTTTTTTAGAGTTAAAGGGATGAAGACTCTGTCTCAATTGCATTCGCAGCTTGACAAAACGTTTACAGCATCAGATTCAGGTTTTAACGTCATAAAGAAAAACAGCACTCGAGAAAATCAAATAGCCTTCCCATCTATTCAATCTCCTCCTTTACCTGGTAGGGTAAAATTGTACTATGGGCTCGTTTGGTTATACCCTATGTGAGGTGTATGAGGAAAAGGGGTTCTTCACGAGGCGTGATGTGTGAGAGTAACAACAGGCAGCGCGGGAGCTGCTTCTCATCCGCCGCTCAGGGTGTGTTTGGTTGCCAAAATATTCTCAGTCTGGTTCGTACGAGTCATGCAGGCTGAGTTGAGTCAGGCTGAGTTGATATATGAGGGTCTGTTTGGTTGGTTGTATGTGCTAAGTCTGGCTGAGAAAAGATTATGTTTGGTTGCCCGCATGAGTATACGTTGTATTACAAAGAAACTCACTTTTTTACCAAATAACCTAGGTTGGAAATATTTTTATAAATTAGTACATCACAGGATAAGAATATTAGTGAATTTTTTTTATGATTTTTGAAGAATTTTAATTAAATATTGACTTAGATTTTTTGGATCAAATTAATTAAAATGGGTTGCTAGTGAGCTCTAGTTTGCTCACGAAAATATTTAGAATTTTTGGATCACTCTTGTACCACTAAATAAAATCTAAAGTTAAATAAAAAATTATCATGCACAATGTTTTTGCACCGAGCGAGCCAGCCCTGGCGCGTACGCCCGATTCCGGCGTACGCACGGAGCCAGGCTCGCTCGCTGCGTTTGCACGGGCGGGTGCAGGCGAGAGAGCAACCAAACACGCGCTGAGCAAATACGTTTACACGCGCGGATGCAAGCACGAGGAGAGCCGACCATCCAAACACGCCCTTAGTGACAACGAGCAGAACATTAGGGGAGAGACAGTAGAGAGATCTAGGTGTGGAGCGCTTAGAGACAGGTAAACCTCATGCGCTGGATCTTGGATTGTTGGTTGATCTCGACTAACAAACATATCAAATTCTAAGGGGTTAGGCCCACATACACGCGTCTTGATCGGAGGCGGAAACCAACTTTTGGTTTTGGTCCCGTTTCGTGCAGCGCAATAATAAAAGGGGGAGCCGGCACCTACGTGATCAAGTTTTTGCACGCAAGGGTCTGTCTCTCCCCCCATATACCTAAAAACTCTAACACGATCGTTAGGGCGCTGCCAACAGAGCGAAGGCCGACGCCACTGCCGGCCATCACCTCTACTTCGACTACACCGACGTGATCTCACTTCTAAACCCCATCTGATGGCATCATCGACAATGGTCAGTGCTTACGCTTCCACAATTAGATGTGTTTGTTGTCAGGGCTAATGTTCATGTGTTTTAGATGAGCATACTTGTTCTATCAATGGTACCAGGGTCATCTTTAGCCCTAATCAGACCAATTAGACCTTAATTAGATTAAATTGTGTTCGATTGATGTCATTTTATGATCAAACAGACCTAATTGTTTTCGGTTTACATCAATTAGCTTTAAATTATGTTTTTTAAGATGAATTAGGCTCGGATCAATGCTCCTATTCATGTTTTAGATTATTTATGTTTCGGATCAATCTTAATTGAGCATGTTTAAATGATAATTAGCCCCAATTAGACTCGGATTAATGTGAATTAGTGTTTTATGTCTCGGATTAGAGCCATTTTGTCATGATTTAGTCATGTTTATATATATGTGTGTGTGTGTGTGTGTGTGTGTGTGTTTGTGTGGCATGGGTTGACACGGTTTGGGGAGATTCTACTCGGGATTAAGCAAATGATGCTCAATAAAGCAATTAGAAGGAGGGGAATCGGGGAGATTAAGAAAAACCCTAAGAAATCCTCAATTCCCCCCAAATCCGAACCCTAAACCCTAAATTTCCCCAAAATCCCGAACCCTAAGCCTTTTTTCAGAAACCCTAGAGCAATAGAAGTGGGGGGTGGAGGACTTACGGCTCTGGCACCTTCCGTCACTGTTCATGCCCGTCGGAGTTCTCCTCCGGCGGGATCTTCCTCGTGCGCGCGGGCGGTTCATCCGGCCCTTCTCGCCTCCGCTGCGGGACGAGACACCTCCTCTCGCCGCGCGCTCACCACCACCTCCTCCCGGGCTCCACCGCAAACCAACCGACGGAGGCGCGCGCGATCTCGATCGCACGCGCGCTCCGGCGGATTGGCTCATAGAGGCACCCTTGCCCTCTTCTCTCTCGGGCGGCCGTGGTCGCCGCTGTCTCTCTCTTTCTCTCTTGGCCGGCGGCTTCCGTCGCCGGCGAACTCACGAGTCGCCGCTCTCTCTCGAGTCGGGCGGAGTTTTCGGGGAGGGAGAGGAAAATGAATTAGGGTTAGGGTTTTTCGGCCGACGGCGTTTTTATCCCGGGCGCTTTCTTCGGTCAGCCGTTGGATTGCCTTGAACGGCTGGAAAAAACTGAGAGCACTCGGCCGGGCCGGCGCGCAAGCGAGGAGCTGGGCCGCGCGTTGTCTTCTGGGCCGATCGCCCTGGGCTGCATTCTCAACTGGGCCGCGCGCTACATGGGCCAAAAGTCCATTTTTTGGGCTGAATGGTAGCGTGCACAGGTCTGGGCCGAGCCAGGTCGAAATGTCGTTTTGGGCTGTTTTCTTTAAAGCTTTGGATTTTTCCATTTATTTGGAATTTTTCAGTGATTTCTAACATTTTTTTTTCATTTGTGCACTGGAATATCTAATGAAAATAGCCCAAAGTTAATGATGATTAATGCATAAAATATTATTGTTAATTCTCTGGTTGAATTGGATCCAACAGGAAGATTTTTTCGGAGAATTTTACGATCAATTTATATAGGTTCATAATTACTTTTTGATCAAAGTTGACTGTAATTATGTACTATTTTTATGTGTTTATTTAAATTCTTTTCTGTTTTCTGCCCAACAGTGATGCGGATTGGAGTTTTATTTTTGCATGATTTTAATCAGACCAACGTAGGGTTATTTTCGTGCAAATTATTTTCTTATGATAAATTTACTAATCTGGTCTAATTCTTCTCTTCAGCTCTTAACGATTCCTCTATTGCCGCCACTATTGACGGCATAGAGCAACTTACGGGCAATAATTTTCCTGCTTAGAAAGCTAAGGTGACTGTTGTCCTTGGTGTTTTGGACCTGGACTATGCACTCAGGGTTGACGCTCCCACAGCTCCCGCCATTGACGTGGAAAATTATGATGAATTAAAGAAAACTTATGATGCACTTTCTGAGAAGTGGGAGCGGTCCAACCGCATGTCTCTTATGATAATGAGAAACTCAATATCAGATGCTATAAGGGGAGCAATTCCAAACTCAGAAAAAGCTAAGACGTACTTGGCATCTGTGGAGGAGCAATATAAAGGCACCTCTAAGGTTTATGTCAGTACACTGATTCAGAAGCTCCTCAACACTAAATATAATTATAGGTCCGGTGGCATAAGAGAAAACATCATGATGATGACAAACATGGCTGCCAAACTCAAGAGTATGGATATGGAAATCTCTGAGGGTTTCCTTGTCCACTTCATTATGACCTCTCTCCCTCCTGAGTTCACTCTTTTTAAGATAAATTACAACACTCAGAAAGAGAAGTGGAGCATGAGCGACTTGATCACAATGTACGTCCAAGAGGAAGAGAGGGTGAGGGCTGAAAATAAAGACTTTGTGAATCAAGTAAGCAGCCCCAAGAATAAAAGAAAATTCTAAGAGGATTTCAAGTCTAAGAAGAAGTTGCATTTCGTCGCTAAATACGACAAGGCAGCACAGAGGGGCCCAAGGCACCTGCTCCTTCTGCTTCTGCCTCTCAAGAATCTAAGGATGACAGATGCCACTTCTGCCACAAGAAGGACTACTACCAAAATGACTGTGTTGGTTTCCTGAAGTGGCTTGCAAAGATGGGTAGTGATTTCATAACATTCATTGATGAATCACTTTATGCTGATTTTTTCCTTAATTCATGGTGGATTGACTTAGGTGCCACTATACACGTTATCAACTCCTTACAGGGATTCCTTACCGCGAGAACATTAAGAAAGGGGGAGCGAAGTCTTAGAGTGGCCAATGGAAAGGAAGCTCAAGTTGAAGCTATCGGATCCTTTCCATTAGTTCTTGATAGTGGCTTCACTCTAGACTGAATAATATAGTTTACGTTCTTTCCACGAGAAGGAATCTCATTTCTGTTTCGATGTTAGATGATGATGGTTTTCATTGTAATTTCGGAAACAATAAATGCATTCTTAAATTTAATTCAGATGTTATTGGTCTTGCCATCCGACAAGACAAACTTTATATGCTTCTTCTTAATGAATCCTCTGTGACGATGAATGTCTATGATGTAAGCCATAAAAGAAAGAGAAGTACAATTAATGAGACTTCTTCGAAACTGTGGCATTGTCGTTTAGGCCACATTTCGAGGGGGAGAATGGAGCATCTCATTAAGGAAGAGATTCTCCAACCCTTAGACTTCTCCGACTCTAGCCACTGCATAGATTGCATTAAAGAAAAATACGTTAAGCAAATAAAGAAATGGGCCACTCGGAGCACAGGATTATTAGAATTAATTCACACAGACATATGTGGTCCTTTTCCTGTGGCATCAGTTGACGGTTTTGATTCTTTCATTACCTTCACTGATGATTTCTCCCGTTACGGCTATATCTACCCCATTAAAGATCGATCTGAGTCTCTCGATAAATTTAAGATATTTAAGGCTGAAGTAGAAAATCAGCACAACCTGAAAATTAAAGTAGTGAGATCGGATCGCGGGGGAGAATATTATGGGAGGCATGCCACATATGGGCAAATCCCTGGTCCTTTTGCCAGATTCCTTCAGGAACATGGCATAGTAGCCTAATATTCTACATCTGGTGAACCTCAGCAAAATGAGGTAGCTGAGCGACGCAACCGCACGCTTATGGACATGGTGCGAAGTAAGCTATTCTAGTTTACCAGTTGGACTGTGGATGGAGGCACTTAAGACAGCCGCACACATTCTTAATCGAGTTCTCAGTAAATCAGTTCCAAAAACACCTTATGAATTATGGACTGGAAGAAAAACCCTCTTTAAAGTATTTACGTGTGTGGGGCTGTGCAGCTGAAGCTAAAGTCTTTAATCCACATATTGGGAAATTAGATCCTAAGACAGTTAGTTGTCACTTTATCGGGTATCCGGAAAGATCAAAGGGGTATCGTTTTTACTGTCCAGATAGAATCACTAAGTTCGTAGAAACTAGACACACTGTGTTTCTTGAGAACGGGGATATGGAGCCGAGGGAAGTTGATCTTGAAGAAAAATGGGTTTATGTTCCTACTCCGCTGATACAAGAGTCATACATCCCTGTGTCTCAGGTGGTTGCACCTTCAGTAGAAACTAACGTCAGTACACCCCCTGTTGAGGTCTCTGAAATTCCTAACGATATACCTAACGATGAGCCTCAGCAGTCCCCTGCAGTACCCAGTCCTTGTCCTGCAGTGCATAATGAACCAATCAGGAGATCACAGCGTGACAGGAGACCTGCCATCTCGAACGATTATGTTGTTTATATGAATGAGGATGTTAATGACATAGGGAAGATAGAAGATCCCAACTCATATAAAGAGGCTATGATGAGTAAGCATTCGTCTGAGTGGCTTAATGCCATGAATGACGAATTAAAATCTATGAGCGATAATGATGTGTGGGACATAGGAGAAATTCCTGACGGAGCCAAAACAATAGGCTGTAAATGGGTCTACAAAACTAAACATGACTCTAATGGGAACATCGAAAGGTTCAAAGCAAGGCTCGTAGCTAAAGGCTTCTCGTAAAGAGAAGGAATCAATTATAACGAAACTTTCTCTCCTGTATCAAGTAAAGATTCTTTCAGAATAATTATGGCGCTCACAGCGCATTATGATTTAGAGTTGCATCAGATGGATGTAAAAACGACATTCCTTAATGGTGACCTGGAAGAAAATGTTTACATGGCTCAGCCGAAAGATTTTGTCATGAAAGGCAACGAATATTTGGGATGTTGCCTTAAGAAATCAATTTATGGTCTAAAACAAGCGTCTAGGCAGTGGTATCTCAAGTTTGACAAAGTCATCAGAAATTTTGGCTTTAAAGAAAATGAAGTTGATAACTGCATTTATATAAAGTTTAAAGGGGAAAAATTCACCATCTTAGTTCTTTATGTGGATGATATCTTATTGGCCAGCAGTGATAAGGATATGCTGTTTGAGACCAAGAGATTTCTTTCCTCTAATTTCGATATGAAGGATCTCGGTGAAGCCTCTTATGTTCTTGACATTGAAATTCATCGAGATCGGTCCAAAGGAGTATTAGGTTTGTCTCAAAAGGTATACATTGACAGAGTACTAAAGAAATACAATATGCATAAGTGCTCTGGCACACCTGCTCCTATTGTTAAGGGCGATAAGTTTGGGACATATCAATGTCCAAGGAATCAATATGATATTGATCAAATGAAGACGGTTCCTTATACTTCAGTTGTCGGAAGCATCATGTATGCTCAAGTATGTACACGCCCTGACTTAGCTTTCGTGACCGGGATGCTTGGCAGATATCAGTCAAATCTAGGACTGGACCACTGGAAAGCCGTTAAGAAAGTCCTTCGCTATTTGCAAGACACTAAAAACCACATGCTCATATTTAGAGAATCCGATAACCTTGAAGTCGTTGGTTATTCGGATGCAGACTTTGCGGGGTGTGTAGACACTAAGAAATCCACATCAGGTTATATCTTCACCCTCGCTGGAGGAGCTATCTCGTGGAAAAGCTCCAAACAGACACTCACAGCATCTTCAACGATGCAAGCTGAGTTTGTGGTATGTTATGAGGCTACCGGGCAGGCTGTATGGCTAAAGAACTTTATCCCAGGATTAAGAGTGGTCGACAGCATTGCAAAACTACTTACATTATACTGCGATAATCAATCCGCAGTTTTCTATACGAGTAACAACAAGTCGAATGGTGTTGCCAAATATATCAACATTAAGTATCATGTTGTGAAAAATAGAATCCAGGATCAAACAATAAATATCAAGCATATAAGTACTAAATCAATGCTTGCGGATCCGCTTACTAAAGGTTTGCCGTCCCATATTTTTTGTGATCATGTTGCCGGTATAGGGTTATTGGAAAGCCTATGGTTCTGGATAAGAGGATCATGATGCAAACCAACTCTCATTAGGAATAACGAATTTCCATTTCGAGATGAAATAGTGTACTATAGGTTTATGGGTTTCAGTAGCATTTAATTAGCGGCTGTAATCCTTTACCTTAGTATGCTAATTTATTGAGAGTGGGCTTATGATGTTAGCTTTTACGATCAAGGGGGAGAATGTTGGTTGATCTCGGCTAACAAACATGCCGAATTTTAAGGGGGCTAGGCCCATATACACGCGCCTTGATCGGAGGCGGAAACCAACTTTTGGTTTCGGTCTCGTTTCGTGTAGTGCAACAATAAAAGGAGGAGCCGGCACCTACGTGATCAAGTTTTTGCACGCAAGGGTCTGCCTTTCCCCTCATATACCTAAAAACTCTAACACGATCGTTAGGGCGCTGCCAATGGAGCGAAGGCCGACGCCACTGCCGACCATCACCTCTACTTCGACTACACCGACGTGATCTCACTTGTTCTATCATGGATGTCTGAGCCTGATGGGATTTGCTGAGTCAGAGAAATCCTTAGTGTAACAACCAAACACCACACAACAACAACTAAACATACTCAGGCTCAGACAAATCTCACTAAGAGCTACAACGAAACAAGCTCTATATCTTTGCTCATGGCAACGAACCCGCTCAAAACGGCTAGAAAATTTTTAGAATATTAATTGGCAGTTTTCAATCCTTGCCATTATTTTCACAAAGGAGAATTAATGTAAATTTGGCACAAAATGTAGGAATATTGAATGATTCTGCATTTAAAAACCATCGATATCCAAAATTATACTTATAGGATGACTGCAGGGCCAGTAGTAATATTGTACCGTTTATATATTATTTTATTTTTAAATATGTGGCTTTCATGTAATATAATGAATGTGAAGTACATCTACATACGTGTAAAAAATTGTACATTATTATCGCAAGTGCATAGTTACTTAGGTAGTGTTTGGTTGGAGAGCGAGGTGGGATGGGATGATTCCATTCATGTATTTAGGGATAGAATGGGATGGTCCGGAATCAGATGTTTGTTTGGTGGGTGGGATGTAACGAGTCCATTTTAGATTTCGGGCCCACTGTCAGTGACCTGTCCCAAGTGGGATGGCTGCGTTCAGCTTTTTTTTCGGAACGGATCCGTCCCGAATCTTTGAAGAATATTCTCTGATTCAGAACCATCCCATCCCACTGAACTCCAACCAAACAGCTCAAAAACGGGATGGAACCGCTCCATCCCACCCTGTCCCACGAACCAAACACTACCTAAGTAAACACTAAAGGCATGGCACACTGCCCACGGTATCTCACGATCCAGGACATCAACCCGTTCCACCAGAAATTTTTACCCATTAGACAAGTCAAAGCCCCTCATTAGAATTTAAACGTAAACCAAGCACTAATTCCAAAATTTATTTATTTATAAATGAAATAACCCCACCGAACATGCGAACACCAAGCGGATTTTCCACGTGGCCACCGCGCCGAGTCCACGCTCCCCCACCTAAACCGCCGGCCCCATCCCCACCTCCTCCCCTCGTCTCTCCCCAAATCCTCAGATCCGCCTCCTCCTCCCCCTCGCGCCTCCACAACCCCAGCCCACCCCTCGGATCCAGATCCGCCGCCACCTCCTCGTCCACCACCGCGAAAACCAGCAGGAGGCGGCGGCATGGGGCGAGACGGCGGCGGCGGTGGCGCCGGCGGCATGTCGGAGTCGGTGCTCCGGAAGGTGCTCCTCTCCTACTGCTACGTCGCCGTGTGGATCTTCCTTTCCTTCTCCGTCATCGTCTACAACAAGTACATCCTCGACCCCAAGATGTACAACTGGCCCTTCCCCATCTCGCTCACCATGGTGCACATGGCCTTCTGCTCCTCCCTCGCCGTCGCGCTCGTGCGCGTCCTCCGCGTCGTCGACCTCCCCACCTCGCCCGCCATGACGCCACAGCTCTACACATCCTCCGTCGTCCCCATCGGCGCACTATACGCCATGTCGCTCTGGTTCTCCAACTCCGCCTACATCTACCTCTCCGTGTCCTTCATCCAGATGCTCAAGGCGCTCATGCCCGTCGCAGTCTACTCCATCGGTGTGCTCTTCAAGAAGGAGACCTTCAGGTCTTCCTCCATGCTAAACATGCTCTCCATCTCCTTTGGCGTCGCCATCGCCGCCTACGGCGAGGCGCGATTCGACGTCCGCGGCGTCGCGCTGCAGCTCGCCGCCGTCGCCTTCGAAGCCACGCGGCTCGTGCTTATCCAGATCCTTCTCACCTCCAAGGGCATCTCGCTCAACCCCATCACCTCGCTCTACTACGTCGCGCCATGCTGCCTCTGCTTCCTTGTCGTGCCCTGGGTCTTCGTCGAGCTGCCCAGGCTTCGCGCCGTCGGCACGTTCCAGCCGGACTTATTCGTGTTCGGGACCAACTCGATCTGCGCTTTTGCGCTGAACCTCGCGGTGTTCCTGCTTGTCGGCAAGACCTCCGCGCTGACCATGAACGTCGCCGGAGTGGTGAAGGACTGGCTGCTGATTGCCTTCTCGTGGTCCGTGATCCGGGACACGGTTACCCCGATCAACCTGTTCGGCTACGGGATCGCGTTCTTGGGGGTGGCCTACTACAACCATGTCAAGCTGCAGGCGCTCAAGGCCAAGGAGGCGCAGAAGAAGGCGGCGCAGGCCGACGAGGAGGCTGGTTCTCTCTTGCAGGAGCGCGATGGGCACGGTGATCGCAAGAGCGACAACCAGGCTTAGAGTGCGAGATCTGACCCTTGCTTGCCCATATTGGTTGGTTCTTGATCTATTCATGTTATCTTTGTCAGTTGCATGCAAAAAAAATGTTTGTTCTGAGTTTGATTTGTGGTAGAAGAGTTAATTTGGAGAAAAATGTGATATTTGCATTGGACAGATGATAAATGTGTGATCTTTTTGTTGCAACCAAACTTCAACCTCCCATTGTGGACCATGGACAATCAGACATATATTTTGCTGCAATTAATGAAATGGAGTGCTAGTAATTTTTTGCCTGAATATGCATTGTCTAGTTTGGAACTGATATACGTTTCCAAAAAGAAACTGATAAAAAAACTCAAGCTTTTGTTTGTTCCCTCAATATATATCTTGTGTTTCTAATTATGACAGGATGTTGTACAGGGATCTGGTGCAAGGTGCAAAGACTGTAGTTTGGTCTACGGTTGCTTTCAAGGAGGTGTATGCCAGTTTCTTTCACTTCTTTAACTTTAGTTGGATCTGAAGAGCAAATCAGTAGTATTTATTGGCTTAGGAAATATGCACCTACTTCCTGGAGATCTTTACCCCGTTATTTATTTAGCTGTTTTTGTTCCACAGAAAGGCAGCCTTGCTACCTCTCTCTTGCCCATTCCCTTAAATTTATTTGTTCTAGTAGCATAGGGACTAAAAATGTACTGCTACCGATTGATAATTGGGTGGCTATTTTCTATATATAATGAGCTTACTGTAATCTACAAGCTGCATCTTTCCCTATTGACATTTTGTCAATTGTACTTAGGCTTGTTGGCTTGCTGCGTGGATGGGTGAATCTTTTCTTTCGCTTTACTGATAATAAGTTGCATGATGGATTATACACACTCTACACATTTGTTTGTTATGCAGATGGTTGCATTGATAGGAAACTAGTATTTTAATGTGCACGTTGCATCTTACTAAGCTTTCAGCAATGCTGCTGCTATAAGAATGTTTGCTTTCAACATGCCAACAGTTAGCCTGACCAAGTTTGCTGCAATTTGCATTCAGAACCATGTCATGGGGTTGGGGATCATAGCTCATTAATTTCGCTTGCTTGTTGAGAACATGTGTTATAAAGCACTAGTTAACCTTTTCTGGACCACCGATCATAGAACTAGGCTGGTCAGTTTTTTTTGAGAGAATTAGGTTGGTCAGTTGGTGAACATGTATAGTAGCTCAGCTGACTTATTAACTAGTATCTTCTGTCCTTGCACGTCCCTATTGCTTTGTGGTATTCCCTCTTGCCGTGATTTTAATAGCTAAGCTTTCAATCCATGTGGAAATTAGGTGCACAGTGGTAGGGTCTTCTTCACAAGTGTAGCCTCGAATCCTAGTTGCCTAAAATCCTATGGTAGAACCAGGTTTGTAAACATGTGATCATAGCAGTAATATTTTGTTATTGGTTTTGGTTTGTTGAAATTTTGTCAGCTGTATTGAGTTGCTCGAGTGGCAGCTGAAGATGACAGGGTAAATTTATGTATTGGAGGTTGAGTTGTTTGTCCTGGGCATTGACCTTGAATTATTTAAATCGTTTACTGGGCTTCGCATTAGTCCCTTTGTTTGGTTTGTTTGGTTAGTACTCCATCTGTTTCGTAGTCGTATATTTTTAGGCTCGGTCTTTGTAGTTGGATTTTGATCAAGTTTTTCTTATAAAATGTATATTTATAGCTACAAAACCTATGTAGTGTGAAATCATTTTAAATTATAAGTCTAGTTGTATAATTTTTATAAACTAAATATCTTTATAATTTGATTAAATGTTAGTTAAAGTGTATAAAGTTTGATTTTTTTTTAAAAAAAGTATATTATCTCTGATGGGATGGAGTAGTAGTTTTTTGGCCTGAAACAACGAAGTCATTGAAAATTGGGGATGATGCTTCATTTGCCTGAAACAGGATGCGCTTGTGGTTTCTGGGGATTTTTTTTTTGGTGCGAAAGGGTTTCTGGGGATTCTAGAACTACACGGGATGGATGGTTCTATATATATTTTAGAATGGAATTTCCAGTATCAGATGTTCTTTTAGTTACATTCAAGTAACTGAAGTTCTGAGGCCGCAGCGAAGACTTGCGTTGTTTGTAGCCTTCAAAACTCAAAAAGGCTTTTTGGAGCAAATTGCTTGCTCTGTAGTTGCGACACTACGCAAGTCTTGGGATTTTTGTCGTTCCTCACTGGTGCACACGGGGCAGGACTATGTGGAGCTAATGGGCTGTCCAAAGCACTATCGCTTCGAACGCAAGGCAAGGAACACATTGTAGTATGATTTAACATGTGTAAATATATGGTATCATTCTGTTGTAGAGTAAAGCTTGATTCAAGCTTCACTCCGCAGTATAGCTCGACGGATACAGACTCGATATCTGCTTATATAGGTGAGCATATATGTTAGTGTAAAAAAATAATTTTATATGAGTAACTAATTACAATATTAATTCTCGTATCCGTTTATGTTGTCTCAGATTCAGTCACTTAAATAAAAATTTAGCCTAATTTATTCATATAAATACAACTAAATAAATATT
Organism: Phragmites australis; assembly: GCF_958298935.1. Classification (NCBI taxonomy): domain Eukaryota; kingdom Viridiplantae; phylum Streptophyta; class Magnoliopsida; order Poales; family Poaceae; genus Phragmites; species Phragmites australis. The sequence goes on from NC_084931.1 coordinate 28,983,581, forward strand.
CTTCTTTTAAATAAATATGATTTTCACTCATCCTGTTTCTCCACAACCTACTTATACAAAACAGTTGTACGAAAACTTGTTTGGAAAACCAAACATACGCCTCACCGTTTCTTCCTAATTCTACGTAGCAAGATTTGTATCACTCCGCATCACCGCATCGTACAGCAGCTGGAATTGACAGAGGTGCATTGGCATACAGCACCGTGAACTGAGAGAGGAAGATTTGCGCAGTGGCAAAGCTGCAGAGGAGCTGAGTCGGCCGGGGCTTGATCCCCGTCTCACAGGAGGAGTCAGCCTATTTATAGTCTTTCATGAAGACCATAAAAAACTGAGAGAAGAAGATTTGCGTACGTTTGAGGTGTTACAGGGTTCAGGGACAAAGGCACGAAGCCTACGTATTCACGTCCCCGCAACGCAGGCACGAAGCCCTCGTGAAAATCGGAAGATCAGCAGTCGTTAACCGTAATGTTTCCTCGTACCGTGACTTGATATATTTCACGCGAATCCAAGTTGCTCCGAATTCTGAACACGAGACTGCAGCCTCGGCGCATCCCCTCCGTGACCCGTCGCAAGCCGAAGGACCATCGGAGCTTTAGCTGGCGCCAGCCCGGAAACACATCAATGCACCACGGTAAAGTCATGATTTTTTTTATATGTTTTCTAAATAAAAAATATGTATTTATTTTTAAAAACGGTAGATCTATACTCTTGTCTCTCATAGAAAGGGCGACAACCTAACTAATTTGAAAAAAAAAATGTTAGAAAGGGTGACAGCCTAACTGATTTAAAAAAAAATGTTGAGTTCTAATGCTCTCCAAATTCAAAACACTATTAAAATAGTCATAAAAATTTCTAAAAAATAATACAATGTAGAGGATGTTATCATCTTTAACTGTTAAAAAAAATTCAAGTCAAGCAATTACTTGTGCAATAAGAAAAAAAAAAGAAAAATAGCATATTTTTGTACAAGCCACATGGGCCTAGTTTTTTTTTTCTTACAAGCCATATTTTGTCTGAAATTTTTTTGAGAGTTAAATGATAATATCTTCTACATCACAAAATATTTTAAAAATTCTCTATGACTATTTCGAAGTGTTTTAATTTTTGAGAGCATTGAAATGCAACATTTTTTATTTTTAAACCTAATTTAAAAAATAAAAAATTCTAAAGTTATCGGATCGTGTCGAACGTAAGGAGGCATCATGTCACAGACTACGCTAGCAGGAGCTCAAAAACGCGCATATATATACCAGTGCTAATTTATACCCTAGGTATGAAATAGTTATTCCATACTCAATCCAACTAAACGAGTCAGCCCCTCACCATCTCACCGACTCAACCAGCCCAAAAGGTTTTTTTGGTGCAAATTGCTTGCTCTGTAGTTGCGACACTACGCAAGTCTTGGGATTTTGGTCGTTCCTCACTGGTGCACATGGGGCAGGACCAAGTGGAGCTAATGGGCTAACGACTGCATCCAGTTCGGTCGAAAAGAGTGTAGGATGTTGGTCCTTGCCTTGCGTTCGAAGCGACAGTGCTTTGGATAGCCCATTAGCTCCACATGGTCCTGCCCCATGTGCACCAGTTTAGGAACGACAAAAATCCCAAGACTTGCGTAGTGTCGCAACTACAGAGCAAGCAATTTGCTCAAAAAGACTTATGGGTTTTGAAGGCTACAAGCCACATGGGCCTAGTTTTTTGGTTTCTCATTGTACAAATCATATTTTATCTGAACTTTTTTAAAGCTAGATGATAGCATCTTCTACAGCATAAAATATTTTAAAAATTATTTATGACTATTTCAAAAGTGTTTTGAATTTTAAGAGTATTGAAATGCAATATTTTTTTTTAAACCTGATTTAAAAAATATATTTTTTAAAGTCATCGGATCGTGTCAAACATAGGGAGGCATCATGTCGCAGACTACGCTATAGGAGGGGCTCAAAAGCGCGCAAATATGTATATATGTATATATGTATATATATGTATGTATATATATATATATGTATATATATATATACATATATATATATATATATATAAGTGTATTTGATCATCTCAGGAGTATGTACTTTCACATACGTATCTCATAATATAGGAAGTATCTCATGTGATAAATGGTATGTATGTGGAGTATGTGAGTATATAAGATCATCCAAGTGATATGTATACTTTTTTATGTGGTTTGTACATATTTTTTAGTATATTACATTTTATGTACAAATATGAAGGTATTATTAAAATCTATTACAATTGATGAACATCTTTTTCAATTTTTTCATATAATTCACATTAGAGTATTTTAGAATAAGTATATAAGTATACTTATAGTGATAAATGAGTATATTCAGTTCATTTATATGGTATATCATACTAGAAAGTATATACTTCGAAAGTATAAACTAGTTTTACTATCTATGTGTGTGTCTATATATATATATGTATATATATATATGTATATATATATATATATATGCCAGTGATAATTCATACCGTGGGTATGAAATAGTTATTCCATACCTCAATCCAACTGAACGAGTCAGCCCCTCACCATCTCACCGACTCAACCAGCCCCCTACCACCTTAGCCACGCATAAAATAAGTATGATTGTAAACACTATGTCATGTTCATAAATATATTTACTTATATTTGTAAATAGTTTACTTCATAAATTAAAAGTTTAATATTTTTTGGTGACAAAAGTTCAATGCTGTTGACCCATCTATACATATGTTTAAGCACATATGCTATTCCAGTGATTCATAATTAGTAATATATGTAGTCTATGTTTATAAGCACTCATTCTTTGTTCATAAAAATAAGTCATATGTGTTTCATACTTAACGCATCGTAGAAATTAACTTCATATTATGTCTTACAAAGCGATGTGTGTAATAACTAATATCTCTCAGTATAAAGAAGTCACTATGATAAGAAACATTTATATATCTCATTAATAGTTCATGTATCGTTCTATGCCACTGATTCATAATTAGTAACATCAGTAGTTTATGTCTATAAACACTCCATTCTTTATTCATAAAAACATGTCATATGTGTGTCTTAACACATCTCACGTATTACAAACTTCATTATGTCTCACAACGTGCTGTGTATAATAACTAATATCTCTCAGTATAAAGAAGTAACTGCTGAAAATATTTTTTTTTAAATATCCAGTTAATAGTTTATACATCGTGCTACCAAAAAATATTGAACTTTTGCAAAAAAATTGATGAAGTAAACAATTTACAAGTATAAACCAATACATTTATAAACATGACAGTGTTTGCAATCGTGCTTATTTGTGTGTGGGTGGAGTGGTTGGGGTCAGCTCGTTCAGTTGGGTTAAGGTATGGTATTTCATATTCAGAGGAAATATAGTAAAATTTTATATATAATCTATGATATAATATAATATTCTATACTAGAACCTGACATCCAACCCAATTAACCAGTCTAGCCCACTCTCCTCCCCCACTATTTAATATAGCATCTACCCTAACACCCAGCCGACCCTACTCATCCCTCATGTTGCACCTGCTCGCTCAGCCCAAGTGCCCACGCGCCCTTGCCCCTGTGCCCGCGTCGCTCGCCTCGCACGCCCGCACGCCGGATCCTCATCCGTTAGATAAAAAACCAATAGATCAGGCCTGATGCTACGATAGTCCGTGAACAGTAAAAAGCGACGATACAGTATAATGAAATACTGTTGCACCAGTGTTATGCTACAGTCGCTGCAAATCACTGTTATTATACTGTCTACTACAGTAAAATGCTTTGACTTCTCCACCACAGAGGGTCGGGATCCCCACGCACCATGCCACGCGTCCTCGCACCTGCGCTGCTCGTGCCCACGTCTGTGACTCGAGAACATGAGCAGGCTGCACGTCCCATGTTACGGTGTTGGATTTCCTGTTCAGGTCACTAGCGCACCACGGGATCAGATAAGGGAGGTCTTGTCGTGGCCGGTGAGGCCATTGTTATTATTTAAACCTATCGATTGGGTTGATGTACGGTATCAAGTATACTATTTTTCAGTTGGAATTCTCACTAGTCAGCTAGGTACTGTTTGTGCAAGCTATTTTCGAGCTTTTTTAAGTGGCCATAAAGGATTGATTTGGCATTTTTTCTTTTATGTGATGTTGCATATTCAATAGTTTTGTTCAATAATATCGGTAGTTTAGTTTAGTAATTGTTAGTAGTTATTTATTAATTCTAAATTATAGTAAAATTATTCAATAGTTTTAGGTCAGTCAGTAGTCAAGTATACAATAGTTCTAAATTAATCTCCTTAGGTATCTAGTAGTTTCAATAATTTTAGGTTGGTCAATAATCCTCAATAGTTATAAGTTAATCAGTAATCCTCAGGTATTCAGTAGTTCCAGTAGCCATGTATCTCGCAATTATAGGTTAGTTAGTATTCCTCAAATACTCAGTAGTTTTAATAGTTCTATATAAATCGGTAATCAGATATTCAGTATTTCCAGTAGTTATAGGTTTGCTGGTACTCGGATATTCAATAATTGACAATTTGATGTTAGCTAATTCTACTACTAAGAGCTATTGAACTACTGACTTTCATTAACTACAAAATTAATAAAACTTAAAAACTACTCAATGTTTATTAATTTGCAAGTCAAATTATTCAGTAGTGTCAGTATTCAATAGTCGTCAGTAATTTTTATGTTTTTGCGTTCTGAGCTCTCTTTTGATTGTTATACTGAGATAACATGTTGTCTCATATATACATATATGCATATTGTTTAGCTACAACATACATGCATATGGTTTTAACTGCTGACACACTTGTATGCATGGCGCACTTGCGTGCATGGCATGCATGGATGGCGCACTTGGTGCGCATGCATGGTGCAAAAGTTGCACGTATGGGCCAACACTTGGTGCGCTTGGGGAAGGTGCGTGGGGGCGGGCCCATGCAGCCTACGCGCTTAGGACGGGTGGCAGGCGCGGTGGACTGGGCGGTGTAACTATTCTACACTTTAGGTGTAGATTATGACTATTATGTGTATGTGTATATATAATATTTATATTTTAATTTACGTTTAGTAGCAATTTTATCATATTTGTAAAAAAACAGATAAAAACATACATTTTCTTTTAGCAGGGAATTTCTCTTCCTTTTCCTCCTCTCTCTTCCTCTCCTCCTATTCTCCCCATCTCTCGGCTTGGCTAAGTGCAAATAAGTACTGACATCTATCGGGACGATGCGCCGCATTTTATACCTAAAAGTTCTCGCCCAAATATTAGATGATACCTTTTGGGTGGGCCCATAGCATCGCAACGCCAGCTCACCTTAGGGAAACACATTTAATATAGAGGCACACATGATCTTGCACGTTCATTAGGCGAAACAAAGGTCTATTGTTGTAATATTTTGAAACGGTCGTGTAATTCTGCAAATGGGTTGTTTGCTTGTCCGCATTGGTTTTCGTAATGTTGCGGCGTATATCTTAGACGTGTAGAAGCATGCCGAGAGGATGCAATGACTCTGAAAAAAGAGTGTTTGCTTATTTGCATGAGCTGATGCAATGATCCTGCACTTGCGGATGTAATGACTACATGAAGATATTTGATTGGTTGCTTGGGTGGATGCAATAACCTTACATCTGAGACTAATAAGTGGACCGTTACAACACTGTAGAAGATACAATGTATTCACTGGTCCAGGATATAGAGAAGCTCGATTCGGATGTATCCACCAGGTCAGACTACAACCGTATAGTTACATTCGCAGATGCAGAAAGAAAAAATGCATGTAAGCAACCAAACGACCTTTTTCATAGAAATATACGTATGAGCAGAGCCAAAATACCTTTGATGCGGGCAATCAAACACACACAGACCAACTAAGTAGGCTCAATCAAGTTTTCATTGTTTATTAGTTTCACTTATGTCCAGGTTTCTTACAGCCACTACTACAAAGCAGCTCTTCATTGCCGGTTACAAACTGACTTTCACTGTCGATTTTGGAACCGACAATACGCAACGGGCAGTGATAATTCAATTGATATTGCTGCCGACTGTTGTCCACCGGCAATATTACCATTTTCCAGAAACAAAATAAAAAATAAAAACCCAGCTCAGCCCAGACCCACTCAGCTGCTGCTCACCCGCCTCGGCTGCCGCTCGACGCGGTGCTCCCGCACGGATACCACTGCTATGGTATTATTGCTCACAAACAATCATAGAACACATTCACAGAACATTCTTAAAAATCACTTAGAACATATTCACGTTATATTCTCAAAAATCACTTAGATTACTCAAAGATTAATTGGTGAGTCATATTCACATAACATTCATAAAAATCACTTAGATTACTCAGAGAACATTCACAACAAAACATATTCACATCGCCTCCTCCCTCGCCATGTACTTGGTCGGCACAATCACCTTCACGCCAGCACCACCGCCATGTCCACTCATCGCTTCCTGAAGAGGAACAGGGTGTCCATCCGCGCCGACACCACCACTAGCTCGGCGTCGGCGGCGCGCGTCGGCCAGCACAGTGAGGGAGAGGATGGCCTGAATGGAGCTAGCTTTGTGAAGGATCTAGGCAGAGCTAGATTGGGGCTAGGGAGGACCTGCAGATGCTGCTTCGATCTGCTCGGCAAGGAGAGAGAGAGAGAGAGATAAGTGGACAGTGCTATAGGCTGATGTTTCGATCTGCTCGGCATGGAGGGAGGGAGGGGGGGAGATATGAGTGGATTGCAGCTGTCGCAGGCTTGCGCGCAAGAGACGATCGATCGAGTGGATAAGGACACGGTCAGACGCGGACGTGAGAGAAAAACAAAATGAATAAACATTTCGGTCCACACACTAACATTACTGTCTTTAATAAATATTTTCTTATATAGTGATTCTCTTTATCACTGTCGATTTGTAAGTTATGATGATAATTTTTTCACGTATAGCTTATGAATCAGCAGTGATACATCATGACTGCCAGTTTGTATGCCACCAGCAATGATAGTTCGGTATATAAAACTGATTCTGCAGTAGCGAGCCTACTTCTTGCAATAGGGTAGCGCATAAGCTAGCTAGTTTAGATGTTAATCTCAGGTATTCTAATCTAGTCCGGCACTGTCCTAAATGATATAAGTTCTCTGGTTAATAGAATTACTTTCCATTAAAAAACAAGCGGGTTAGCGAAGGCTTAGCATGCCGTCCATGTGGTTTTGCTGACGTTGCTATACCTCTCTCCCTCCTCCATCCATGCCTAACTTCTGGTTAATCATTTTTGCACCCGAATTGTCACAAATACAAAAGATATTACCTCAGCACTGCATGCGGCACCAGAGCTTTTGTGAATTGCGAGGCCACGTACAACGCACGTACATGGCTGGACGCTTGCGGACCGACGCGTGCCACGGTGTAGGACAAAGTGGCTGCTCTGCTTGGCGGTCGACGCTCTGAGCTATTTTCGTGCGATCCGGCAGTCGACTCTCGGATCGGCAGTTGCGCTAGACAGTTGCAGTGAACTGGCTGAACTCTACCAATCCTCTATCCGAAAACCCAGATTCTTTGCCACTTCCACTATACACAGCTAATTTTTCATAGCCTCGTGTTTCCCCAGCTCAATACTTTCTTCAAAATTTTGTTGATTCATCTGGTTTTAGTTCACACTATAACAAGTCATATCTTAGAGGTCTATTCTAATATGCACAAAACTTTCTACATCTGTGGCTCTATAAGTCGAAGGTGATGGACGTGGAGATGATGACGATAACAATGAAAAAAACAACGAAGACGAGGAAAACTGAGGCAGACACTTGTCTTGACAGAAGACGACAACATCAAGCTAGTATGTACTTTTTTCTAATTATTGCATGTTGCTTTTTTTAATAAATATTTTCTCCTGTAGTTGTCATTTGGATGCAGGTTAGTGCTTAGCTCAATAATTCGGTTGATTCTTTGGACGGCAACTGCAAGAAGGGCGATATGTATTAAAAGAGCGTTATTGAAGAGTTCAACAGCAACAATCCACCCAACAGAATTAGGCAACCCAAACACTTCAAGTACCATGGGGAAGTCAAACAAAAAGGTTCTTTCATTCAATGATATTTGGTGTAGTCTTCGAGACGTATATCTCAGTGGTCAATCAGATGACCAATATTTAATGGAGAAGGCCTACGCAATGTACAAAGCCAAAGCAAATAAGTGCTTCATGCTTGTGTATTGGTGGAAATTAGTGAGAGACCAATCAGAGTGGACCAGAAGCTACGATGAGAGTAAGAAAAAGAAGAAAGATATAGTTCCACTGTAAATTATCGGAGAAACTCATCCTCTAGGAACAAAGACTGTAAAAGCAAAGGCAGCCATGCCCGGTACTTATTTTTCACATGATGACCATAAAATATATTATGAAACCCAGGCCTTACGAGATTCAACAGCAAAAAATTCCGCCAACGTGCAGCTCCGACTCTCGAAAGAGAAGCTAGAAGCAGCGCAAGCATGGGAGAGGACATCGATGGCCAATATGTACACGGACCTCCTAATAGCCGACCTTAGTGTCATGATAGATTTGCAGCTGATGGAGCACCATAGGGCACTACAATATTTTGGTGACAAAATACACGGTGCAAATTACACCGATTGATAGTCTTAGCATTGTTGCTTTCAGAATTTTCTTTGTTTTGTTAAAAAAATTATATGAGCATGCCAATTTGCATTCATCAAATAAATATACTTATGCACTCCTTGGTTGATGATTCCACACAGAAATAAAAGT